>NC_139606.1:117865164-118465164 GCF_964270895.1 Podarcis filfolensis
GATTCACTTTCATTTACTAGTAACTGAAAGACGGGAAGTCTCTCGGGAAGTATGTGGGCAGTCTCCCCCAAATCCTAGACTCTTAGGAATCTGGAGTTGGAAGGGACCATGAAGATCATCTAATTCAACCCCCTGCAGTGCAGGAATCTTTTGCCCCACGTGGGACTTGGACCCACAGCCCTGAGCAGTCGGTGGGTGGTTGCTATTCCCAGTCTCGGAGGCAGCAGGCCTCTGGATCTCAGCTGCTGGAAATTATAGATGGGGAAGGAACACTGCTTCTGGGCTTCCAGTAAGTACCGTATTTTTTGCTCTATAAGACTCACTTTTTCCCTCCTAAAAAGTAAGAGGAAATGCGTGTGTGCGTCTTATGGAGCGAATGCAGGCTGCGCAGCTATCCCAGAAGCCAGAACAGCAAGAGGGATTGCTGCTTTCACTGTGCAGCGATCCCTCTTGCTGTTCTGGCTTCTGGGATTCAGAATATATTTTTTCTTGTTTTCCTCCTCCAAAAACTTGGTGCGTCTTGTGGCCGGGTACGTCTTATAGAGCGAAAAAATACGGCATTTGGTTGTTCCCTGTGAGAACAGGAGACTAGCCATGCCATTGGCCTGATCCAAGAGGGTAGTTTTGGGCTGTTTGGGGTGGTATTTTCAGAAGGAGGGCGGTGGTGAGGCCTGGCATGAACACTAAGCTTCCCATGGCAGGCCCTCGCGAGACCCCCAGGCTGAGTGCAGCTGGGCAGGGCTCCCTGAATTCGGAAAGCTGGACAGCTGCTGATTACAGTGAAAAAAATATTGGAATACTCTAAATTATCGGTGCACCGAGGGGGGCTCGGCAAGGTGACCCGTAGCCCAGGGAGCACACTCTGTCTTACTGACGTCTTGCTGAGGCAGTAAAGAACTCAGCAGGGCTGAAAGCATTAATTGATAATTACGGCCAGTTCATTGATTGGAACTTGATCGATCAGGAAGATTGCAAGGTGGAAAAGTGGGCTTTTTATTCCTTAAGAATCATATCTGTCCCACCCCAGAGCCTCTAGGTATTAGGCGCTCCCTCCTCGCCCCATAGTTTGGTGAGTTTCTTCAGACTCCAGACTCCTGTTTTATTTCGGTGGGATTCCAAACATTGAGCAGGTGGAGGGGGAGTTTGTGCCAAGGTCCAGAGACTCTGGGGGGTGCAGATTTCGAAAATCATGCATTCTGTCTTTTAAATTATTTTTATGCATAGATCTAGGTTTGGAAGGGACGTCTGTGGTCGTTTAGACCAGGGGTCAGCAACTTTTTTCAGCTGTGGGCCGGTCCACCGTCCCTCAGACCATGTGGTGGGCCGGACTATATTTTTTTTTGGGGGGGGATGAACGAAGTCCTATGCCCCACAAATAACCCAGAGATGCATTTTAAATAAAAGCACACATTCTACTCATGTAAAAGCACACTGATTCTCGGACCATCCGTGGGCCAGATTGAGAAGGCGATTGGGCCACATCCAGCCCCCGGGCCTTAGTTTGCCTACCTGTGGCCTAGAACAGCGGTTCTCAACCTGTGGGTCCCCAGATGTTGTGTGACTACAACTCCCATCACCCCTGAGCTCTGGCCTTGCTAGCTAGGGGTGATGGGAGTTGTAGTTCAACAACATCTGGGGACCCACAGGTTGAGAAAGGCTGGTCTAGACCAAGCAGGGTTCCTCGCCCCTTTGCAAAGCGTCCTTTCCCTACCCACCAATTTTCTGTTTGGCCTGTCACCGATTTCCACAGTCTGGAGTTTCTGGAGGCGGCAGCGAGCAGAGCAGCTGCTTCTGACCCCGCTCCCCCATTGCGAGTTCAGGAGCGAATCTGTAGAAATAAGGACGCCACAATTAAGGCAACCTGCTCTCGTATTCAAGTGCGCTTCTCAGAAGGTACATCAAATAATTGAAAGAACTTCCTGCTCTCTAATTAGTCAGATTGAATTAATTTGGCATAATAGGATTCTTTGCGTAACTCGCGGGTTGGCTTCCGATGGAAGGGGGCCTTTCTGATTAAGCTGTTTATGTGCTGCTTAAGATTTTGGCGGAGGGAGATTCTATTGGACTGATGGCACCTCTTAGCATCTCTGAGTTTTTTTGTGGGGGGGGGTCGTGTGAACAGAAAGGCACCTTCTCTTTTAACCCCTTTGGTCTCGACTCCCAGCTACTGCTGCTGCGTCTCTTTGTTTTGAATCTGTGGGGAATCTAGTCGGGGAGGTTTGGGGCTACAGCACACCCCAGGTCCAAACTCATAACAGTGTGTTTGTAGTCAATTTCACCTGGCAGGTACGCCACGCTGCGGAAGATGGAAGGGCGTTGTCTCTCTGCGAACTTCCTTATAGAATTAGAATCTCCTATTATTATTATTATATGCCTGTTGTCTTTGTCCATGGAGTCTTCTTAGCAGGGATACTGGAGTGGCTTAGAATCATAGAATCATAGAGTTGGAAGAGACCACAAGGGCCATCGAGTCCAACCCCCTGCCAAGCCGGTTCCTCCTCCAGGTGGATCACGTTTGGTCAAAACTCTCCACTATGACCTGTCCATCTTGGGTGCCCTGCCCTGCACAGAATAGTTCATAGCTTCTCTGAGTTATTCGAGCCCCTTTGCCACGGCAAGGCAGTGAATTCTGGTGCTGGAGGAGACTCTTGAGAGTCCCATGGACTGCAAGAAGATCAAACCTCTCCATTCTGAAGGAAATCAGCCCTGAGTGCTCACTGGAAGGACAGATCCTGAAGCTGAGGCTCCAATACTTTGGCCACCTCATGAGAAGAGAAGACTCCCTGGAAAAGACCCTGATGTTGGGAAAGATGGAGGGCACAAGGAGAAGGGGACGACAGAGGACGAGATGGTGGGACAGTGTTCTCGAAGCTACCAGCATGAGTTTGGCCAAACTGCGGGAGGCAGTGGAAGACAGAAGTGCCTGGTGTGCTCTGGTCCATGGGGTCACGAAGAGTCGGACACGACTAAACGACTAAACAACAAATTATTATTATTATTATTATTATTATTATTATTATTATTATTATTATTATCCCCAGCCACCCTGGGTGGCTTCCAGCAAAATATTAAAATACAATAATTCATCAAATATTAAAAGCTTCCCCAAACAGGGCTGCCTTCAGATGTCTTCTAAAAGTCAGATAGTTGTTCATTTCCTTGACATCTGATGGGAGGGCATTCCACAGGGTGGGTGCCACCACCGAGAAGGCCCTCTTCCTGGTTCCCTGTAACCTCACTTCTCACAGTGAGGGAACCGCCAGAAGGCCCTCGGAGCTGGATCTCAGTGTCCGGGCTGAGCGATGGGGGTGGAGACACTCCTTCAGGTATATTGGGCCGTTTAGGACTTTCAAGGTCAGCAGCAACACTTTGCATTGTGCTCAGAAATGTACTGGGAGCCAATGTAGGTATTTCAAGACCCGTGTTATGTGCTCTCGGCGGCCGCTCCCAGTCACCAGTCTAGCTGCCGCATTCTGGATTAAAGTGGTACCTCGGGTTACAGATGCTTCAGGTTACAGACGCTTCAGGTTACAGACTCTGCTAACCCAGAAATAGTACCTCGGGTTAAGAACTTTGCTTCAGGATGAAAACAGAAATCGTGCTCTGGCGGCACAGCGGCAGCGGGAGGCCCCATTAGCTAAAGTGGTGCTTGAGGTTAAGAACAGTTTCAGGTTAAGAACAGACCTCCAGAACGAATTAAGTTCTTAACCCGAGGTACCACTGTAATTGCAGTTTCCGAGTCACCTTCAAAGGGAGCCCCACGTGGAGAACATTGCAGTAGTCCAAGCGGGAGATAACCAGAGCATGCACCACTCTGGCGAGACAGTCCAGAATAATGCCGTGTTTGGCTGCCTGTGTGTTTAGGTTTGTCTGTCTTTCTTTCCCTCCTTGTAGCCTGTCCCGAGAATTATGGTCCAGTCTGCCAGTGTTGATGCCACCGCAGCAAAAGTGAAGCAGGTAAGCCCCTGGCGAGGTTCTTTTTGCATCCTGCTCTTGCATCTGTGACCTGGATGGCCCCTGGCGGAGATCTCACCTTTGCCACAGGCTCACTCAGTGGTCCTCAAAAGCTGCTGACCTCTCGCCCCAGAAAGTCTCCCTTCCACACATATTCTGTGGGTTTTCTGTTTGCTGGAGGCAACATCTGTGCTTGTCTTCATATTCCTCTGGGTTAGCAGAAGCATCTTCCTGGTCCTCTTGGAAGGGCTGCTCACCTCCAGTGCCATAGTTACTGTCAGAGCTACCCTAGGTCCCAGCTCACAAAGGACCAACGCTGCTTCGTTGTTAAGTATAAAAGTCTTTATTGAAGTTCAGTTTCACTTCCAGAGCCGCAGCGCGCAGCTCCACGTCTCAAGTGTCAGACCGCTGACGCTCCGTCTGAGTCTCCTCCCCCTTGACACCAATTTAAGATTCTAGCCTTGCTCCACCTTCTCCGCTGCTCCTTCCTCCTCTGGGTCCGCCTGCCCGCCGGGGTTCCGCCCTTTCTAGCCTCTTCTCCCGCTGATTCCCCTGAGCCTTCTCCCTCCCTCCAGCGGGCTTTAGGAGCTGGTTCCCCATCCGGGTCTCCTGCTGTTCCGCGCGCCGGCACATTTGAACTTGGCGCGCGCGCCCAGTCAGCAGCTTTCCTCCTGACCGTTCCACTGCTGCTGTCACTGCTTCCCCCTTCGGGGGGGCTAGCTGCAACTGACCTCCCCTCCGTTGGAGGCGTGGTCAGCCCTGACTCCCTCTCTGGAGGAGACACTGCCCCTGACACATGTGACTCTTCCCCCCCACTACGCTCTGGTGGGGAAACTGGTCCCGATCCTCCACTGCTGCTTTGGGGTTCCCCTCTGGCTCCTTGTTTCTGGTGCGTCCCCCCTGGGACCCCCCTTGCCCTGACCATCGGCGCCCCCTTCTGGGAATCTTCTGATTCGCTGGAGAAGCTCATGGAATCTCTCGGGCCACTGTCATACTCCCCTACGCTGCCCTCGGATTCTTCCCCTTCGCTCTCCCAATCCTCTCTCCCCAGTGCTCCTGCTCCTGATTCCCTGACAGTTACGTATAAGCTAAACAAGCTATAGCTTAGGGCCCCACTCTCTTGGGGCCCCCCAAAAATTTAAAGGGAAAAAAACACTGGATGTACATTTCCAAAATATTAGATAAAAAACAAATCAAATAAAACCTACATACAGCAACAGTGTTTTGTGTTGTGTAGGCTCCTATGATGTAAGTCATGGACCCCGCCTGCTCCCTAAAATATCACTGGTTTGCTCATTTCTATATATAGGGTGCCTACATTCTGCTGTTTATGATTATTAGTAGTTTGCACCATATATTCACACCTATTATTATTTCATGTTCTAGCAAGTTTCTAGAGACTAGATTATGAGTCTTTGTAAATTGCGTTTCCAAAGGAACTTCCGTTATTGCCAAATGCCAAGGTGTTTGCATTATTAGGTTTGCTATGAATGAAAAATCATTTTAAGTTAGAGCTTAATAATTATTTCACTATTAATATACCTCTTCTTAATGGTATTTCACTATTAATATACTTCTTCTTAATTGCATTTCAGTTCAACAATCACTTGGATAAAATACATATTTTGTAATGTGCAAATGGCTTTAGATACACATTAAAGGTAAAGGGACCCCTGACCATTAGGTCCAGTCATGACCAACTCTGGGGTTGCAGCGCTCATCTCGCTTTACTGGCCGAGGGAGCCGGCGTACAGCTTCCGGGTCATGTGCCCAGCATGACTAAGCCGCTTCTGGCGAACCAGAGCAGCGCACGGAAACACCGTTTACCTTCCCACCGGAGCGGTACCTATTTATCTACTTGCACTTTGACGTGCTTTCGAACTGCTAGGTTGGCAGGAGCAGGGACCGAGCAACGGGAGCTCACCCCATCGTGGGGATTCGAACCGCCGACCTTCTGATCGGCAAGCCGTAGGCTCTGTGGTTTAACCCACAGCGCCACCCGCGTCCCTTCTAGATACGCATCAGGTCCATAAATTACCATATAGCATATATTCAACACAAGAAACAGCGACAATTTGTTGTTGACAGCTTGACATATATAGGGCCCCATTGCCTTCAGTAGCTTAGGGCTTCATCAAACCCAAATCTGGCCCTGCTCACCTCCTGTGATGGGGATTTTAGAATGCTGTAATGCCCCCCCAAATGACATGGGGACAACATAGAATCATGGACTAGAATTGTAGAGTCGGAAGGGACCCCGAGGGTCATCCAGTCCAACCCACTGCAATGCAGGAATCGAACCCGCGACCATGAGATAAAGAGTCTCATGCTCTATGGACTGGGCTATTTTGCTGAGTCCCTTGCTTGAGCCTTTCTGATACAGTGGCACCTTGGGTTACATACGCTTCAGGTTACATACGCTTCAGGTTACATACACTTCAGGTTACAGACTCCGCTAACCCAGAAATAGTGCTTCAGGTTAAGAACTTTGCTTCAGGATAAGAACAGAAATCGGGCTCCGGCGGTGCAGCAGCAGCAGGAGGCCCCATTAACTAAAGTGGTGCTTCAGGTTAAGAACAGTTTCAGGTTAAGAACAGACCTCCAGAACGAATTAAGTACTTAACCCGAGGTACCACTGTACTTACCTCTTCGTTCCCTGCAAAAGAGCGGTTTGTGGAGTGTAAAGTCATCTTAACAGGGAACGGCTTGGCTGGAGCGATTGATCCTTCAGAGTTTGTCAATGCTGTTGCCAAACTATATATATCACCAGGATGGGCTGTTAATCTTAGCAGGTGCTGTTAACTCTGTACCTTGCAAGTTTGTCCTGCCGCAGTTAACGCGTTTGCAAAGGGCTCTGGGTTTGGAGCGCGGGACTCTGCGCATCCTGGCGCCTGGCTTGCGCACGAGTGATTTATTCCTCCAGCGAATTAAGCCAAAAAACTGGGAGAGACTTATAGATCTGGCTTGTTTTCCCCCGTTCACATAAATCGCCCTTTTCAAACAGCAGTTGCCCGTTCCCGTAATATAAATAATATTTCGGTAAATAATAGGGGGCATATTTATTGTGCTCCATACATTTGTATATTAATCCTACCAGGCCTTTCTGGAAGAAATTGGCTATTTGCAAAACTGGCTGCTAATGCACCGGGAGTTCAGATAATCCACTATCTCACCGGCGTGTGTTGCTAACTCTCTGTGAATCATTTGGGCTCCGGCTTCTGTAATGGGAGCAGGCCTGAGCATTTTGAATTACGAAATGTAAGAGGATGCTGCGCAGATTTGTGGCCTGTTCTGAATGTGTAAATCTTTGTGTGTGTGTGTGTGTGTGTGTTTGTGTGTGTTAAGAAAAGGTCTCAAGGTTTTTGAAAAATGTTTTGGGCCTCCTGCTGACAGTCCCCAACTCTTTGGAGCACATCTGGAGCTTTAAGAAACGCATGTGGACACCGCAAAAATACCCATTTCACAGAAGTTGCCAATGCTCAGAACCACCGCCCTCGAATGAAAAAAGCAAGCAAAAAACGTCCGCCCTCCTCAAGAAGAAATAAAAAACCACTGTAAAATAATAAAAGCAGCCAAAAGGAAGAAATCCCCTCCGCTCCCAGCTCTCAGTTTTTAAAATCAAAAAATTGGCAGGGGGATTTTGATGGACGAGCAGGGGTGATGTCTGAAGTTGCCACGCTGGAGAAGTCGGCTTCAGATCCTGTGGGAAATGCAGATAAGCCATTGGTCCCTCGAGGCCAGGGATTGAGAAATGTTTGGCCAAGACGGGCGTCTCACACTTCTTTTTGGCTCCAGGAACTCATCCCTGGTGTCACCTAACCTTATAAAAAGCATTGCTCGGAATAGCCTTTTGCAAGACCCACTAAGGGAAATGATAACATAATAAAATTTGACATGGCAACAATTACTTATCAAAGAACCCCCCAAAAGCCTTAGATGACCTTTTTTTCTCTTCCAAAGTACCAGAGGTTTTCTTGCAGGTGGCAGGAGTGTCTCTGTGTGCCATAAGCATCTCCTCCCACCCCAGATATCGCCCAGACCGGCTTTTGAGCTGACACACCCTGCTTAGGAGCTTCCCAGAAGGAGCCATGGGAAAGAGGAGACCAGGCTTAGATCGTACACAGCAAAGCCTCCCTCTTAGACCTGCCTTTTCCCTCTGCTTCTCTATTGTCGTTTAGTCTTGTCCAACTCTTGACCTGAGCACGCCAGGCATTCCTGTCTTCCACTGCCTCCCGCAGTTTGGTCAGACTCATGCTGGTAGCTTCGAGAACACTGTCCCACCATCTCGTCCTCTGCCGTCCCCTTCTCCTTCTGCCCTCCATCTTTCCCAACATCAGGGTCTTTTCCAGGGAGTCTTCTCTTCTCATGAGGTGGCCAAAGTCTTGGAGCCTCAGCTTCAGGATCTGTCCTTCCAGTGAGCACTCAGGGCTGATTTCCTTCAGAATGGAGAGGTTTGATCTTCTTGCAGTCCATGGGACTCTCAAGAGTCTCCTCCAGCACCAGAATTCAAAAGCATCCATTCTTCGGCCTTCTTTATGGTCCAGCTCTCACTTCCATACATCACTACTGGGAAAACCATAGCTTTAACTATATGGACCTTTGTTGGCAAGGTGATGTCTCTGCTTTTTAAGATGCTGTCTAGGTTTGTCATTGCTTTTCTCCCAAGAAGCAGGCATCTTTTAATTTCATGACTGCTGTCACCATCTGCAGTGATCATGGAGCCCAAGAAAGTAAAATCTCTCACTGTCTCCATTTCTTCCCCTTCTATTTACCAGGAGGTGATGGGCCCAGTGGCCATGATCTTCATTTTTTTGATGTTGAGCTTCAGACCATATTTTGCGCTCTCCTCTTTCACCCTCATTAAGAGGTTCTTTAATTCCTCCTCTTCTTAACTCCTGCCAAAGAACATTAAAAATACTGCCAGCAAGCCAACCGCAGGTGCTTTCATGTTTCCTTCCCCCCCCCCCGAAATAATTTTTATTTGATTTTAAAAGTATAAAATTATAACAATGCAACCATACACATACACATTTGGAAATTCCTCCGAATCTCTGGACTTCCCACCTTCCCCTCTGTGGGTCCTATTATTAAACCTTTTCTACTGCATCTTTTTCAATAATCCATATTTTATATAAATCCATTATCTCCACAGCACTTGCTACATTACGAGTCTTATTGCACTCCTGCTAATGTTTCCATCTGCTTACAGTGGTCTCCAAGATAAATTATACATTTCCCCCATTCTTTGTTAAAGTTCTGGTCTTCTTGGTTCCTGATCTTCCCGGTCAGTTTTGCCATGTCGGCAGAGTCCCAACAGTTTAATTTGCCGTTCCTCTCTGGTATGGACTTTATCTTCTTTCCATCTCTGGGCTGATAGCATCCGTGCAGCTGTCGTTCCATACATAAAAGCCTTTTCTGCTCCTTTGGAATATCGGTACCTGGAATTCCCAATAGAAAACCTATAGGGTTTTTAATATAAAAGTTATTTAAAACATTTTTTTGATTCATTATACGTCACAGGCACGTCCAACTCCGAAGAGACTGCGATCTACTACTCCCACTATACAGAGTTGTTGAGCTTTTTTTGGGGGGAGTCGACCCAGAACACCCCTGCGATCAACGGTAGATTGCGATTGACCTGTTGGACATGCTGCTGCGAATTCTCTGCGGCGCTTTAGCAGAAATGCTCAAGCGTTCCAGCTTCTTATATAATAATAATAGTAATAATAATAATTTATTATTTATACCCCGCCCATCTGGCTGGGTTTCCCCAGCCACTCTGGGCAGCTTCCAACAAAACACTAAAATACAGTAACCTATTAAACATTAAAAGCTTCCCTAAACAGGGCTGCCTTCAGATGTCTTCTCAAAGTTTGGTAGTTATTTTTCTCTTTGACATCTGGTGGGAGGGTGTTCCACTGGGTGGGTTCTTCAGTGCAGTATATTTATTGTGAGCTATATATATATAAATATCTACAGGCTATAATACACGAGTAGTTCATACAGTCAAACAGAGCACCTGGCTGCACCTTAAGGCAAACAGGAAGACCTCAAACTCTCTCCCTCTCTGACCACACTCCTCTACACCACCCACTTACTGCTGGACAGGTTTCCCCTTTAAATCGATGACAGCCAATCAACTGACAACACATTACTGAGTCTTTCTGACCCAGAAAGTATTGCAGGCTGATTGCAACAGCTAGCAAACTCAAGCCTGCAGACTTACTATCTCACACAGCATTCTGTGAATCCCAACACATGCCTGATATATCATTTTTTATTACCTTCTCTCTTTTTTATAAATTGTTTTTATTAAGAATTTCAACATAACAAATTATCAAAACATATCATCTTCATTGTCCCCCCTTTTCCCTTTCCCCCCTCCCCCCTCCCGAAAGAACCCTCCCCCCCAAGTCTTCCCTCAGCTCCTCTCTCTGATTTCTCAGTACATGTTATTCTCTGCATATAGTAAAATTATGTAAATCCTAATATTATCTATTATATTAACAATCAATAAATTTGTGTATGTTTATTCAAAACCTGCCAAAGAGTCCAATTCATTTTGTTATCTTTTTAAATAGTTTGTAAAAAGTCCCCATTCTTCTTTAAAGTCACAGTTGTCCTTGTCTCGCAATTTGTATGTCAGTTTCGCCAGCTCTGCATAGTTCATCAATTTCTCTTGCCACTGTTCTTTTGTCGGGGTTTCCTCGTTCTTCCATCCTTGTGCTATCAAGACTCTTGCCGCCGTTGTAGCATACATCAATAAATTCTTTATTTTCCTCGGCAGGTCTTGTCCTACACTCCCTAACAAAAACGATTCTGTTTTGTTTTTTTACAAATGTTAATTTTAACATTTTCTTCAGTTCATTATATATCACTTCCCAATTTTTTAAAATTTCTCTGCATTCCCACCACATGTGGTAAAAGGTCCCCTCTTTTTCTTTACATTTCCAACATATGTTTGACCCGGTTTTATACATTCTTGCTATCTGTTCTGGTGTTATATACCATCTATACATCATTTTCATGTAATTTTCTTTCAAAAGACAACAGTCTGTAAATTTTAAATCTGTTTTCCACAATTTTTCCCAATCCTCAAATTGTATACGGTGGTACCTCGGGTTAAGTACTTAATTCATTCTGGAGGTCCGTTCTTAACCTGAAACTGTTCTTAATCTGAAGCACCACTTTAGCTAATGGGGCCTCCTGCTGCCGCCGCACCGCCGGAGCATGATTTCTGTTCTCATCCTGAAGCAAAGTTCTTAACCTGAAGCACTATTTCTGGGTTAGCAGAGTCTGTAACCTGAAGCGTATGTAACCCAAGGTACCACTGTATTATGTCCTATATTTTTTATTACCTTCTCGGTGCTTTGCTGTTTCCTAAACGTGTTGTAACTCTGGCCTCTCCGTTTGTGTTCTAGGTCTCCCAAGGGGAAGGCGCCAAGGAGCCCTTTGAGGTGGCTGCGCAGTTGGCGGAGCCAGACCAGTCCCCCGAAAGGACCCCCAAAGTGCCTCCGCAGCCGCCCGCGGCCGATATTCAGGCGCAGGATTCCCAGGACGGCCCGCCCAGCCCCCTGAGCGAGGCATCCAGCGGCTATTTCTCCCACAGTGTTTCCACGGCCACCCTTTCCGAGGCGCTCGCGCCGGGGAACGACACCCAGCTCCCGGCCAGCGGGCAGACGCCTGCCGCGAGCGACGCGACACACCCTGCTCCGACCGCCCAGACTGGGGCCGCCGTGGATGTGCTGGTGAAACCGTGTCTCGCCTCCTCTCCTGAGCCTTGCATCCCTCCTATAGCGAGAGATGACCCGGTCACCCCCGGCCTTAACAAAACGGACCAGGCAAGAACTAAGGGTGGCGGAGACCGAGGGCACAGCGACGGCACCTCGAAGCCAAAGCCCGTGGCCTCTTCCGCCACTCCGAGTGAGGACAGCCCTCCTTCTTCCTCCCCGTCAAAGAACGCGACACAGCGGCCTGGTGTTTCCCCAGCTCGGAGCCCCCCTTTGGCGACCAAATCTCTCCCCGACGCAGGACTTTCCAGGTCTCCGGTTCTGGCCGAGCCATCGCCTCAGTCTGGCGTCGCGAGCTCCCCGTTCAAAATCCAGAGAGTCCGGACGTCGGAGCTGAGGTCCTTCTCCAGTATGCTGGGAGGAGAGTCGGCGGGGTTCTCAAGTTCGGAGGAGGTGGGAGAGGAGAGAGAGGGGCGGAGCCCGCAAAGCCCCACTCAGAACAACGGCACAGCGGCCGTTGCCTCCGAGGAGAAGCCAGACGCCGCGTCCGACTCGGAAGAAACCAACGAGGTCCCGGACTGGCTGAAAGAGGGCGAATACGTGACCGTCGGTACGAATAAGACCGGGACCGTGAGATACGTCGGGCCGACCGACTTCCAGGAGGGCACCTGGGTGGGAGTTGAGTTGGACATGCCGTCAGGTAAGTGTGACTGGGGAGGTGATGGGGTGGTTTGCGGGGTGGTGGCCGGTCTCAGGGCAGGAGCCGCTTCCTCAGAACGGAGGAAGCCTTGGCACAGATTTGCTGTGGAAAGCGAGAGAGGCATCTGCGGGAGAAATGGTCTTAGTGGGTTCAAGCACGGAGGCTCACGCCAAGTTCCCAATTGGCAGAATCAAATCAGATTCGAATCGGTCAGACTTTGTTCGGTAATTGATTTATTTACGCAGTGGAACCTCGGCTTTTGAACATTATCCGTTCTGGAAGACCGTTCAACTTCCGAAGCGTTCAAAAACCAAGGATCAGTGGACGGACGTCAAAATCTATTGGAAAAATGGAGAAACGCGCTCGGAAGCCATTTGACTTCTGAGGTGCATTCGAAAACGGAAGCAATGACTTCCAGGTTTTTGGCGTTTGGGTTCCGAATTGTTCAGCTTCCCAGATGCTCGAAAACCGAGGTTCCGCTGTGTTAAATTTGCATGCTGCAAAACTTGGCCACCCTTAGCGTGATCTCTGAATCCTTATCCTCTATCAGGGATTTTAAACGTTGAGGTTCAGACCCACTTGGGATTTTCCTTCCAGCAGCACCTTAGAGACCAACTAAGTTTGTTCTTGGTATGAGCTTTCGTGCGCATGCACACTTCTTCAGATACACTGAAACAGAAGTCACCAGACCCTTATACATAGTGAGAGGGTGGGGAGGGGTATTACTCAGAAGGGTGGTGGGAGATGGGTGATTGGCTGATAGGTGTGGTAAGCCAGTTGACGACTGTTAACGACTGCAATTGGTCTTACAGGGAAAAGCAAGGGATGAGATGGCCAAAAATAGCTTTATCATGTGTAATGAGATAAGAATCCAATGTCTCTATTCAGACCAGGTCTCTCCATGGTTTTAAGTTTGATAATAAGTTGCAGCTCAGCAACTTCTCTTTCCAGTCTATTTCTTTTGTAATATGACAGCTACTTTGAGATCTTGTATAGAATGTCCTGGGAGACTGAAGTGTTCTCCTACTGGTTTCTCTGTCTTGTGATTCCTGATATCAGATTTATGTCCATTTATCCTTTGGCGTGTTGTAAACAAAATCTGCCCTTTTCCCCATATGGTGTATCCAAGAGCCCATATAGAGTCCTTACGTAGGTTCCCTATTGGGAGGAGAAGATAATAGAGGCCAACCAGAGAATATTGAGAAGCAAAGCAGCTAGTAAGCCTGATCTTTATTCAACTGTTGCAACAGGGTGCTCCCCTCACACACGGGAAAGGAGGAGGACCCAGAACCAAAGTGTGCCCGCCCTTATATAGACATTTTAAATTCCCTGCCCTGGAGCTCAAGACCACCCCTCCATACATCATGCATACATCACAGAAGGGGTGTAACCCAAGACCACCACCCCACCAGATACAGCATACCTACATCACAGAAAAGGCAGTCTACAGCAGAAATCTGAGTGCGTTGTTTATCTCGTCTGGCAGGTTACCTGTTAATGCTCACTTGATTGGATACCCTGGGGAGCCTGGCCAGTCTTTTGTAATGATAAACACTTAGTTCCTGAGCCAGGTCACAGGCTCACCCTTTTCAAATACAGACAGACATACCCTTAAGACAGGATTTGTGAAGGAAAAGACAATGGGGAGGCTTTTCCATTTTCCTTTGACCTTGCATGGAAAACATTTGCTCAGTTTGGGAATCAAAAATGGTTTCAGGTCCGTCTTCCTGTGCTGATCTATGTACGTGCTTGGTTGGTACATTTATGAACATTTAATATATATCTAAGACATTAAAATTCTTATCACAGGCGTAGGGTTTGGCCTGTTTGTCCAATATAGAGGGGGTAATAAAGTATACATTTTGGACGAAAGTTTCTCTTTGTAAAACCTCTTTTTTTCTCTCTCTCCCCCCCCCCCCATCCCCAGGCAAGAACGACGGTTCGATCGGGGGGCGGCAATACTTCAAGTGCAATCCAGGCTACGGGCTCCTTGTGAAGCCCAGCCGGGTCAAGAAAGCCACGGGGCCAGCCAGGCGCCGGAGCGCTGGGACAAGACTGCAGGGCGGGGGGACCCCCGAGCAGCGGAAGAGCGGCACCTTCTCAGGCTCGGCCTCCAACCTCGCTTCCCTGACCGCCTTGGCCAAAGCGGAAAAGACCCCCAGGAACGCAGAGAACCGGAAGTCGTGGGCCAACTGAGCGGGACAGCGGCCGGACACTGCCTTGCGAGAATCGGACACTTCCTTGAGAGCGGCCTTACTTTGCACAACTAAACAAAGCCGGCGGGGGCAGTTGCAGGGCCCGGGGGTGGGTGCGCCTGTTCTTTCCTTGGGTCGTCGGTTGAATTCTTGCCATGAAGGGGTATCGACATGCTTCTCCTGATGCAAACGGCGTCCCTTTTCCATCCCTCTCTTCACCCCCTGCCAGGTGAGGTTCAAAAAAAAGCCATCTGCCGTCGTGACTGCACAGATTTCCAGCCCTCCTGCAAGAGGCAATGTTCACGGAGCCTTTTTTCTAAGGAAATGTGCTGTTGTTCGGGGCCTCACCCTTAAACCACGGGAGAGACAAGAAGAGACTTGTGTGTCCTGGCGGATGGCGGCTTCAGAGAAACAGTGCCTGGCTTGAGTATTGCTCTCTGGTCTTTTTGTCCCTCTTGCCGGCATCACTGGGAAGGTATCGCCCCTCGCTGCACTGGGACGAGGCTTTTGGGGGGCTAGCCAGTTGGGTGGTGGGTTGTGTCCCCCCCAAAAAATGCCTGAATCTTTAAAAGCAAAGACACCTTGCATCTAGCTGACGACACTGCTCTAGTGCTTTTTCTATTTAAAGGAGAAAAAGAGACTTTTCTCCGAGACCCTGCTTGGGTTTTTAGAATTTATTATTTCGGCATGCCCTCTGGTGCTACTGTATTTATGAAACCAGTTTCCAGTACGGTTGGTTGAAAGTTTGGTCTCGGGGGGACTTCCTCCTTTGCGGCGTTGACGTTTAATCAGTGTGTAAAGCAGATTCCCACCCCCAACTCTCCCCCACCCCCATCTCTCCCCCCCCCCAAAAAAATTCTATGGTATTTATTTCTTATTTATTGCTAAAAGAATGATAGCAGCACAGCCCTTGCGATTTGCAATCAGCACGCCGCCTGCCAGCTTGCGCCAGCCTCTTTGCACTGCAGGTTTCCCTCAACTGCTCTCCTTCCCGTCGAAGAATTAAAACGTCTCTCCAGATTTTCAGCTGGCAGTCGGACTGAGGTGTGTAGCTTCTGCGGCTGCGTTGAGCCCAGAACAGGACCGCTTTGTGGCTCACTCAGCTCAATGCAACCCCCTGAGCCGCAGATGGAGGCTGGGAAAATTTCACAGAATCCCAGCGGCCTAGAAAACACACCCCCCCAAAAAAACTTTTGGTAGCTGAAGGCACAGAGGAGGTTGTAGAGGGTCCCATGTCTGTTGAGCTGCCTTAGTCGGCCACCGCAAGATGCCCTTGCCTGTTTTATGCTTCCCCACTGAAAAGGGCAGGGCACAAGCAATGGCCTGCTAAAACTCGGAGCTGATTTCCGGTTGCCTGGTGCATTCGCAGGGGGTCCTCCTCACCCCCCCCCCTTCTGCAAGAGCATCTCCCGCAAGCATGCGAGCGGCGGCAATCTTGCGAGTGGACCTGGCTCCTCGTCAATCCTTCATTTCTGCCTTGAACCCCTTCCAAAATTTCTGGGATTTCCCGTGGGCAAACGCCTTTGCACTCTGGCTCTCTCACTGTCTTTCGGCTTGCTGAAGGAGAAATCGAGAGCCTCAGCCCAGCTGTGGGTACATGTGAGTTCTGCTGGCGACTTTTTCTCACGCAGCCTCCCCGTTCTTCCTCTCTGCTTCCCGTGCAGTTGCGCAGCCAAGTTGTGCCTTAATCATCCAGCCGGAAGGAAAAGCCCTTGCGGAAGCATATACGGACGATTAGGAAGGAAGGGCAGAGTGCTCTGCATGCAGGTTCAGTCGGCAGCATTATCCCCTGTGACAGACGCCCTTCCTGACACCCTGGAGAGATGCTGCCAGCCAGTGTAGACAATATTGAATCCGATGGGCCAACAGCCTGACTTGGCAGAAAACAGGTTCCTGTATCTCCTTTGCAGGAGATGCCCCTGCCGACTGGGCTCTCATTTGGCCCTGGAAGGCACGCAAATGTGATGTTCAAATAAGAAGCCATGTGGGTCAGGGAATGGTCGGCTGGGGAAGACTGAGGGGAGAGGGGCAGGCAGGCGCCAAGCGGAGAACTGGCAGACTTGACTTGGCATCGTAGAGCAGTAGGGTTGGCCGGGACCCTAAGCGGTCCTCTAGACTGACCCCCTGCAACCACAGCTAACGGGGGGGTGCTCTTCTACAGACAGAACAGGAAGACTAAGGCGCATAGTCTTTTCAGTGATACATGCACCACTACAAAGGGCGAAGGGGACTGGAGATAAATGAATACTACAGAGAAAGGAGTCTTAAAGGCTTCTCTGAACATTCTGCAGATCAGAAAACCCAGAGGCTTTAGATGCGTAATAGACGGTGGCAGCGCAGAAAGGGGGTTTCTTTGGAGCAAGCCGAGCTCCAGGACTGAGGGGGCTGGAGTATAAAAGCAGCTGGTTCCCTATGCCCCCACCCCGCTGGGAATTTTAATAAAGCACACTTGGGTGGATTAAGAAAATATTTCACCGTTGCGTCTTAAGCGCCTCCTCGCGGCTTTCTAACTGGAGGAGAAATGCTCCACGCGGGCTGCAATTGCCCCCCAGCACAGCTTAAGAGAAATAAAATGAGTGCCAAAATCTAGGTGTTTTAATATCCAGGCAGGGTTTTACTGAAAAAGAAAAAAATTATATAAAGTTCTGTGGGGGAATCTTTCAAAGCTATCAGTTGGGATCCTTACAGAATTAAGCCCACCTGAGTCCCGTTGAAATTGGTTATGCTGGGTTTTGTGACTCAATGAGGGCCAGTAGTTTGCCTGTTAAAGTGGAGGTTTCTAGGATTCCACGTTAGGTTCCTACACCCTGCAGTCCTCCCTCGGGGCTGCTGTGCTGAACAACACAAGCGGCAACAGTTTTCCCACCGCGGCGACGGGCATCCTTAACGAACTTACCATTACCTTCCTCTTATTTCCGGCATGTGTGAGCAATCCCAGGTGAGCTGAGTCTTGCTTGGCAGGTAAACCTGCCGCGCTCCCTGCCGCCAGGGCCCCTGGGTTTTGCCAGAACTTTTCATGCACTTTACAAAGGGGAAAGGGCGCTGGTTGGGCAAGTTGTGTTGGCAGCCCGTAAGCCAGAGGACGCCTTTGAGACCAGCCTTTGCCAACCTGATGCCCTCCAGTTCTTTAGGGCTACAGCCTCCATCAGCCCCAGCCAGTTCAGAGGGCACCAAGTTGGCAAAGGGCTCTTGAAGCCTTTGCGTTTCTCTGACTCGGGGGCAGCCTCCTTCTAACCCTTTGACACTTTTGCCCTTCCTTTTATATTTAATTCATTGTCCGAGCTCAAGAGCCCTTTGCGTAAAGAATGGCTTTCAAGTATGATTGGGAACGGGACTCGAGACAGTGAAATAAAACGGCTTGTTGCAATTAGAAGCCCTGCTGTGGGTACTCGTGCGGTTTTCTGGATCATGCCCCCTGTCTTTTCAACAAGACGTAACGTCCTTTCCTTTCGTCTTGCATTAACTGCTCTTTTAAAAAAACCAAAACCCTCCAGGTCTGCTTTTTCCAACAAATTATGGCAGCTCTTAAGCCAGAGCACCGCTGGCAAGTTGTTTTTCCACGTTAACAAGGAAACACAAGCTTGCTCCAGCCATTGCAACTCCCCATGTAATTTGCATGTGGAACCAGGCTTTGAAAGATAGGCGTCTCCTAGGACCTCTGCCTCCAAAAAATAACCTTTTTTCTTTTTTAAATCATGGAGCAAAGAGTTTCTACAGTACGTTCAATGGGTCCACCGTAGAATTCTCCATCACTAAGACTTTGAAGTTCAAATACTTTTTAAAAAGGGCAGTTTCTTGGGTTTGCAGCTGTGTACACTTTGCTTGCATCGAAAGCTTTTATATAGTTGAACTGGGGGTGCTGAACACATGGGACACTGCCCCAGTGGCTCGTATTTTCGGCTTCCTTTTAACCAAGCCACAATTCCTTCTACTGTGCCTTATCGGTTTGACAGCTGGCTTTCCCACTAATCCAGGGACTGGGAACCTCTGACCCTCCAAATGGGACTCCCAGCACCCACCAGTCTCAGCCAGCCCTGGCCCCTGGGTTCCCCAGTTCTGCTTTTAAGACAATAGCAGGCGCTCCCAGGTCTGTAGGGCCAACGAGTTGGCTGGAGAGATGGTTTTAGAGGAATGACCGCCCTGTTGTCGTCATCTTGAAATGTGGAAGGTTTTCTTTAGCACCACTTTCCAGCTGGGGCGCTTCATCGACACCAGCTCCATTAGCAGGCTGCGTCCCAGTAGAATCGCAGAATTGTCGAGTCGGAAGAGGGACCCCACGGGTCATCTAGCCCAACCCGCTGCGATGCAGCCCTGCCTTTCTTCAGCCAGCTCTGCCACGGCCGTGTCTCGTTCCAGCATCTCTGAAAGAGCTCCCCAGTTTCCCCAGGGCTGGGGCCAAAGGCCCCACCCAAGGTGGCGGCGCCAGCAACCTGCCGCCATTTTGTGTGTGCGTGCGCGCCAGGTATAGAATGGTAGCTGCCAAGGATGCAACACCCAGTGGGAATTTTACCTGGCAAGAGTCACAGGCAGAGGTTTTGGGTGATCTGATTTAACACGCAAATTCATCCCAAATCTGCTTGAGTGGGAAAGCGGCCTGATCCTTGCTCCCCCACCGCAGACACACTTAAACACTTCACATGAGCACAAGAGGCATTTGCCAAGGCAGCAACCTTGGCTCTGTGCAGAATGCGTCCCCATGTGGTCATGATTCCAGGGTCACTAACTCACTCTCTCCCGTCTTAGGGAGGGCAGTGGGCTTTCAGAGTTAACTTCTTTCCGTTGATTTGTGTTGTAATCTTTACTTCTCTGTAAATGTAGGGAGACTGTATATAAAGGACGGATGTTTAGCTGGTTTCGGAAGTGTCTGTTGGTTGTACCTTTTTAAAATGCGCTAAAAATCCAAAGATAAATTGTAATGAAGTGTAAAGTTTTTAATGCTCTCTTGTATCATACTAAACTTGTAATATTGTACCATACCTGTGACATGATGTACCTTACCTAAAATAAAACCACCTCCTTTACGTTAAGCCTCGAATCTTCGCTCGCTCCGTTTCTCCCACCCTCCCAGACTTGAGACCTCCGGGTATAGGGCTGTATATTAATTCAATAAAGAAATAAGAATAGAAGCCTGCTTGCCTGGCCAGAGCACTGCAAATCTGCTGGGTTAAGGAAACTCAAGAAAATAGGCATCAGTGGAGGAGTCAAACAGGACCACCTGGCCAGAGCCCTGTGCTTAAAAAGGGAATTAAGATTTATTTATTGTCCTGGATGTGTTCCGTGAAGTGAGCATGTTTTTATTCTTTCCCTTGCCCAATTCATCCCAAAGTTTTTGCTAGTTGTGCGAAAAATATAGCAGCGGCTGTGCAGGGAACTGAAGTGTTTCTCTAACCCAGGGGTCAGCAAACATTTTCAGCAGGGGCCGGTCCACTGTCCCTCAGACCTTGTGGGGGGCCGGACTATATTTTGGGGGGAAATATATGAACGAATTCCTATGCCCCACAAATAACCCAGAGATGCATTTTAAATAAAAGAAAACATACTACTCATGTAAAAACACACTGATTCCCAGACCATCCGCGGGCTGGATTGAGAAGGTGATTGGGCCGGATCCGGCCCCCGGGCCTCATTTTGCCTACCCATGCTGTAACCCTCCTCCCCATTCACTAAAAACTTTTTGCTTTCAGTGAGAGCTCAGTCAGTAGAGCAGGAGACTGTGACTCTCAGGGTCGTGGGTGAAAGATTCCTGCGTTGGATTTGATTTTTTGATTCTACAACTTCAGCAAGCTTTCCTAACGCTGCGCCTATTATTCATAGGGGATAGAAACTTGTCAGGAGGTTCTCAAGACGACTGTGGGTCATTACACTTCCATGTACCTGTGAAATTGCAGTATACAGACACATGCACTGCGACACCATTTTACTTTGAATAAATTAAAAAATTGTCCAGTAGCACCTTAGAGATCAACTAAGTTTGTTCTGGGTATAAGCTTTCATGTGCATGCACACTTCTTCAGATACACAGGGTGATTCCTTGTAGAGCTGTTCCGTGCAGAGAGTTCCTCCTTTATTTGCTTCTGTTTTAGGGAAGTTTTTAATGTGTGACATTTTGATGTATTTTTAATCTTTGTTGGAAGCCGCCCAGAGTGGCTGGGGAAACCCGGCCAGATGGGTGGGGTACAAATAAATTAGTATTAGTATTAGTATTTATTTTAGAGTACAGAACACTGATCAGATGTTTGAGCAGCTTCTTTAGAAAGTGTGGCATAGTTTCTTTGCATATTTAGTAGGATAGGTGGATTGTAAGTAAAGGTAAAGGGACCCCTGACCATTAGGTCCAGTTGTGACCGACTCTGGGGTTGCGGCACTCATCTCGCTTTATTGGCCAAGGGAGCCAGTGCACAGCTTCTGGGTCATGTGGCCAGCATGACTGAGCCGCCTCTGGCGAACCAGAGCAGTGCACGGAAATGCCGTTTACCTTCCCACCAGAACGGTACCTATTTATCTACTTGTACTTTGACGTGCTTTCGAACTGCTAAGTTGGCAGGAGCAGGGACCGAGCAACGGGAGCTCACCCTGTTGCGGGGATTCGAACTGCCAACCTTTTGATCGGCAAGCCCTAGGCTCTGTGGTTACAACCCACAGCGCCACCCACGTCCCCTAGGTGGATTGTAGAGGGTTCTTAATTCTAAGACCCTTAGGTATAGTGTCCAGGTTCTCGCATTTAGTCAGAAAGGAGATCTCAGTCTGTACCTGTACAAGTTTCTTTGTGAGGTTGATGGACTTCCATTTCATGCGGCTCAATGTGCTGCCTTCCATGATTCTAGATTCAGGTAGGTAGCCAGGTCCGTATGCTTAAAACTATGGTTTTCCCAGTAGTGATGGAAGTGAGAGCTGGACCATAAAGAAGGCTGATCGCCAAAGAATGGATGCTTTTGAATTATGGTGCTGGAGGAGACTCTGGAGAGTCCCATGGACTGCAAGAAGATCAAACCTCTCCATTCTGAAGGAAATCAGCCCTGAGTGCTCACTGGAAGGACAGATCATGAAGCTGAGGCTCCAATACTTTGGCCACCTCATGAGAAGAGAAGACTCCCTGGAAAAGACCCTGATGTTGGGAAAGATGGAGGGCACAAGGAGAAGGGGACGACAGAGGACGAGATGGTTTAACAGTGTTCTCGAAGCTAGCAGCATGAGTTTGACCAAACTGCGGGAGGCAGTGGAAGACAGGAGTGCCTGGCGTGCTCTGGTCCATGGGGTCAAGAAGAGTCGGACACGACTAAACAACTAAATAACAACAAAGGTGCTACTGGACAAATTATTTATTTATTTTGACTGCATCAGACCAACACGGCTACCTACATTACTTTAAATAGATCAATATTTTAATTGAGTGCAGGGCAAGAAGTCTGAGACTTCTTAGAGAGACAGTGTGGTGTAGTGGTTAGGAGCGGTGGACTCGTAATCTGGGGAACTGGGTTCACTTCCCTGCTCCTCCACATGCAGCTGCTGGGTGACCTTGGGCTAGTCCCACTTATCTGAAGTCTCTCAGCCCCACTGACCTCACAGAGTGTTTGTTGTGGGGGAGGAAGGGAAAGGAGAATGTTAGCCGCTTTGAGACTCCTTAGGGTAGTGATAAAGTGGGATATCAAATCCAAACTCTTCCTCTTTTTAATAAATTCTTGGACTTTGGAGAAATCGTGAAGCCAGCATGATACTTGATGGGGGCCATCCTTTATAGGTGTCAAAGCCCCCATCTGGGCCCACACATAGCCTCATTCACACATGACAGTAAACCCAAAGGCAGGCTTGCTGGGACCGGGAATGTGCGCAGCCTTCGGGAGAGCAGCTCACAGCCACTTCGCTCTTCCCCAGTCCATTTTACTCTTGCGTTGTTGCACTGAGCTAAGCCAAGCTTGGACTTGGGGTGTCATCCAGAGCCAGGCTCCTGTTCAAGCTCGCTTTCTGTGCCCAACCTATTTCCTGCAAATGCTTCCCCAGCTCACTATCTGTGTTAATGCAATCACCACCACAATTATCACTAATCTGCCGCTGTAAAAATGTGTGCCTATTTAACATGCGTTTAGCCTCTCGTTCGCACCAGCTGCAATCTTTTTGCATCGAGCTGCCATGCAACTCCCACCTGGCAGTTTTCTCCTTACATCCACTCACCAACGGAGTCGTCGCTCGTGCAACTTACAAGGCGGGCCCAAGTCTATAAAATCTTATGCTGTAAAATAATAATAATATGCATAATAATAATAATAATAATAATAATAATAATAATAATAATATATTTATATCCCGCCCTCCCCAGCCGAAGCCGGGCTCAGAGCGGCTAACAACAGTAAAATGATACAACATTCTAAAATCATTTCATTATAAAATCAGTTCAAATCAGATTAATGGAGGGGGTCAGACTGTGCCTTGGCCAAAGGCCTGGTGGAACAGCTCTGTCTTGCAGGCCCTGCGGAAAGATGTCAAGTCCCGCAGGGCCCTAGTCTCTTGGGACAGAGCGTTCCACCAGATCGGGGCCACAGCTGAAAAAGCCCTGGCTCTGGTTGAGGCCACCTAACCTCCCTGTGGCCCGGGACCTCCAAGATGTTTTTGTTTGAAGACCGTAAGGTCCTCCGTGGGACATACCAGGAGAGGCGGTCCCGTAGGTACGAGGGTCCTAGACCGTATAGGGCTTTAAAGGGCAAAACCAGCACCTTAAACCTGATCCACTACTCCACCGGGAGCCAGTGCAACAAATTGGTCATATTACTGACCCCCAAAACACTTGTGTAACTTTTTACGATGATGTTGTTGTAGTTCAAGGTGTTACTGTTAGTATGACCCCCTTAGAAACTTGGGACCAGTTTACCTAGAAATACCCGCTCCACCACTTTGATCAGTCAAACTGGCCCTGTTACTGGTGTCATATTAAAATCCCCCCTGCATAAGAACTCTTACCTTTCTGCATGGTAGCACCTGCACTTTGGAACTCCTTGCCACTTGACATCAGACATGTGCCTTCGCTGTACTTTTCTTCGGCACCTGCCCAAATCATTTTTGTTTGGACAGGTTTCCCCCCGAAATTTAGAAAGCTGAAGGGAGTTCTCAGTCTGTTATTTTCAAATGTCTTAAATGACTATTAACTCTTTCTTATTGTTAGTTTTATTGCTTTGGCTTTTCTGTAAACCAATTTGCGGTGTTTCTCTCCCCCCCCCCAATCAAGCCCTGTACCAAATTGTAAAAAATAAAGAAAGCAAGAGACTGAATTCTGCTGTAAAGGCAATTCTCCAAGTAGCATGTTGGATTCCCTTAACAGTTCCCCCCCCCAAAAAAAAATTTGAAAAGCTAGGGATGAATTTTCTGACCAGCGCCATTCTCAGGACCATCCTGCCAGAGAAGTGGGTCAGGTGGCTGAGTGACCCATGGTGGCCGGCCGTGTCATGAGAATTCGGGGACCCTGCAAACCCCCAGCGAAATGAAACCGGCGACGTTTCACATAAAGAGGACCGAACCAGAACTTGTTTTTTTTTCAGTTATACATTTTAATTTTCTAGTAGGTACAATACTAAAATAAACACAAATTAAAAAAAAGTTTTATTTAAAACAAAACTGTACAAAAAAGCAGTTATACTACAATTTAATTACAGAACAGTCTACTGTCCAAAAAGGCACTAATAATCCAGAATAGGAGATTACAAGGATACAAGGACTCGGTTGTCGTTTTTGTATTTTTTTTTCTCTTTTAAACTAGTATTTAATCAATACAATAGAGCACTTGCTTCTCTCTTTCTCTCTCCCCAACCCCCCCTTTCACGTACAGAAACAAGGACGCCTCTCACAGTCAGTACACATTGGTATAAATATGAGCCCTACGTAGAAAGATGTTGTCTCTCTCTTGCTCTCTCTCTCTCCTGTTTCCCCTCGTTGCCACCCCTGTTTTTGGGAGAGGAAAGGCAAGAGGTAATTATATATATATGGCATTTTATCTTTTAATGGAGAGATGGGGAAATATGTGAATAGCTCCTCTCTGCAAGAATGCATTGTATTAAATGGGTGGGGAAATCAAGGCCCAGGGAGAAAAAATTCTGACACGAAAGAGGCTCTGAGACTCTTAATTATGGCTACAACTTCGCTTTAGGGAGAAGCTCTCGGCAAACCGATTCCATCATTCAATAAAACCGTACTTGGGAGCGTATGGTGCTGAATGCCGGCCCACAAACACAAAATTAGCACAGAAGGGGAAATTACGTTTCTCCCTGCTGTGTGCAAGTTTTGGGGTTTTTTCCACAGGGCTGAGCATTGAACATCATGCGTTCCTCACCTGCAATGGGGTGTGGCACAGACCAAGTACGTTTTTACCGTGGTTTGTCGCAGAGGTGCTGTTTGTTTGTTCCTCGAAAGGGCCTTTCGTAAGTGTGTCCGTTTACATGCTAGCAAAGCACTCAAGGCACTGACCGTTCTGTAAAAAAAACACGCACAGGGTTTAAACAACCGTGGTCCCAGTTTTGCGCAAGCGGTTTGGGAAGAATTCACGCAGGGGATTGGGACTAGCCTCGCATTTAAGAAGTAGGGAGTGAGAGAGCCTTAAACAAAATCCTTTGCAAATTAAAGGTAAAGGGACCCCTGACCATTAGGTCCAGTTGTGACCGACTCTGGGGTTGCGGCGCTCATCTCGCTTTACTGGCTGAGGGAGCCGGCGTACAGCTTCCGGGTCATGTGGCCAGCATGACCAAGCCGCTTCTGGCGAACCAGAGCAGCGCACAGAAACGCTGTTTACGTTCCCGCCGGAACGGTACCTATTTATCTACTTGCACTTTGATGTGCTTTCGAACTGCTAGGTTGGCAGGAGCAGGGACCGAGCAACGGGAGCTCACTCCGTCGCGGGGATTCGAACCACCGACCTTCTGATCAGCAAGTCCTAGGCTCTGTGGTTTAACCCACAGCGCCACCCGCGTCCCCTTTGCAAATTAGGATGTCATTATTAATGATTTGGAGGAGGGAAACTGGCAGGGAATGATCTGTGGGCATGGTCTTCAAGGCGTCGGCCAATACACTCGCTGGATCTTTCGCTGGCTGTTACACGGGGAGCAGTTTTGCCAGAAAATGCCTCCTCCTCCTCTCTTACCTACAGGGCCGTAACACAGATTATGGAGGAGATGGGAAATTAAGATTACTAACTTTCGCCAACCTGGTATCCCTCGAGCTGTTTTGGACTGTCCTGAACTATCTTGAGGGGCAGGAGGTGGCCAGGTGACGCCGTGGCTCAAACCATCACGGCACAAAGCCGCCATTTTGGTTTGGGTGGGGTCAACGACCTCAAAGTGGCCATTTCCCCCCACTTCCCTCCCAGCCCCCACATTTCCTGCACAATTTGGAAATCCCCCAAATACCTCTGCCAATCGCTTCTGGTGTGATTTGATAATGGCGTTCTTTGCAGCAATATCTCAGTGAAGAGATTTGGATACTCTGACCCAAGGGTTTTTTTCGCTACTAGGGGCCAGTGCGCAGAAGGACCTGCAAGGATGATTTAAGGATTCTGAGCAATGCAATGGCGCTGGCCGGAGTTTGGCGCCACGGAGAGCGACGGCAGCAAATCCCTTCTGAGGAGTCTTCTGATACTGGCAGCTGTTTGTTACTCAGCCCTTTGGGCGAAGGGGGTTTCTGGTCCTGAAATATGGAACCAAAGGCAAGAGGGCGAGAGAAAGAGAGAGAGAGAGACCACAGCTTTTTTCAAAAACTGTGTCATACATACAGAAGACGAAGACAGGCATATAGATGTTAACAAAAATAAGTAGCAAAAGAAATTTGATTAAAAAAAATTCTCTCACATCATCCTATATACTACATCCTCCCTTCTGCTTAGCAGAAAATTTTACGTACACAAAAATACAAATACACAATTTTGTAGAACAGTCTGATTTTAATATATTTATATATATTTATATTTATATGAGTGGCAGGTTAGTTTATTATATGGAGCTTTTTGCACTTTTGGCTCATATGCAACAAGGCTTATAAATTCAGCTTTAGCTTTTCATTCAGGTTTTTTTTATTTTTATTTTTTTATTTTCTTCTCTTCCTTATATAGCTTTTTTTTAAAACAACTGTTTCTTTTTTTCACATTTAAAGCAGCATTCAATCTGCAAGAGGAATCGGTGGCAACAGCAAGGGGTGGGGGGGCCTTTTTTGGGGGGGTGTCAGTGGTGGAGGATTTTTGGGGAAAGGGATAGAGATATACATACATTCCAGTGCGTTGGGAGTCGTGTTTTTTTTTGCGTGGAGAGCGGACGTTTACGGACGAAAACGAAAACGAGGGTTGCGAGCTGAGGGGCGGCGAGACACAGATTTACCTCATGAGGTAGGCTGAGACACAGGTTGGCAGGGCAAGGGCACCAGGCCGGGGTGCCCATTGCCACCGCAATAGTGAGCGAGGAGGGGGAGACGCAGGAGACCCCGGGACGTCAACGGAGGAAACGCACAGGCAGACACACAAAGGCTTCTCAACGGCAGGTCGCGGCAAAAAGGCAAATAAATAAGCTCCTACGACGGGGCAGGTCTTGTCTCCCCGCAATGCAGACAGCGGAAGACCCGAAAAGTCTGAGGTCGGCGTGTCGTCCCCCTCGCCGGTTACAAGGCAGACGGGCTAGCTTCCTTTTTTTAAAAAATAATAATTTCTTTGTAATTAATTTTCCGATTCACCCCCATAATAACCAAATCGTAACAGATAAGAGTTAATTCCCAAATTATACAGTTGTCAAAATGCCAATCAACTTGGACTGGCGAGATTCCAGGGGTAAAAACTGAAATACAGTGGTACCTTGGTTTGAAACCGCTTTGGATTACAACCACGTCAAACCCAGAGGTGCGTGTCCCTTTTTTTTTGGATAACAACCCATTTTTATTTTTATTTTTTTTGGATTACAACCAATTTTGGGGGGGAGACCCCATTGGTGAAAGCGAGCCTTGGGTTACAACCAGACCTCTGGAACAGATTATGGTTGTAAACCAAGGTAGCATAGATTCCGGCGTATAAGACGCCTTTTAACCCCGGAAAATCCTCTAAAAAGTCAGGGGTCCTCTCATACGGCGGGTATGGGTTTGCTGGGCAGCGGCAGCGGGCGGCGGGCTCTGCGCTGGGAGGAAGTCGCCCAGCAAAGCTGCCGCGTATAAGACTGGGCGTGTAAGTCGACCCCCCCAAGCCAATTTGGGGGGTCACCTTATACGCCCAGCTGCCTAATACACTGGAATCTATGGTACCACTGTAACCAATTTTTTTGAAGGGGAGGGGCAGCTAAGCCCCACCAAGCCGAACCGATCACATGACACCATTAATGCCCATCAACTTGGGGGCCCTCAAATATTTTATTGGGGGGGGGGGGCGAAGAGACCTCGGCTCCTGTGAGTTTGGCTCCTACACTTCCGTTTTCCAAATGCAATGTTTAACGCTCTTCCCCACCGCCCCCTCCAAACAATATGAATGCCACGCAAAAACACACACGGGGAACAAAACTAGAGATGGCCTCTTCCCTCATCGCAAACTCCTGATGATGCAGGGATGGAGCCACGAAACAGTTGAAATGCAATGACTTAACGGGACGGGGGGGGGGTCAGTATCCATCCTGCCTTTTTCGTTTTTCGAGAGGGAAAGAGCCTAGAGAAGGATGCAACCGCTCCTGGCCGCCCATCACTGAACAAGAGGCGCTGGCCAAAGGCACGGACCAGGGACCCCCCCCCCCAGCAGCACAACACCCTTTCAGGGGGAGGGAGAAGAGCGAAGAGTTGCTACTGACCCCCTGGTACACGAACAACACCCCCACCTCACCACCTTGGCCCTTCTGGGCGGATAAAGGCACCACCATCTGCCTTGCAGGACCACCCCCCACTGCGACACCAACGTAAGGACCGCATAAGGGCTGCAAGCGAGATGAACGGAAGTGGAGGAAGCCCCTGCACCTTTTGGGTAAGGGGGGGGGGCGACTTCAGCAGGCCTTGCTACCTTCTGCTGCTGCCAAAATCTTTCTGCTTGCAGCGGTTCTCAATCTGTGGGTCCCCCGATGTTGTTGGACTACAACTCCCATCATCCCTGAGCTCTGGCCTTGCTAGCTAGGGGTGATGGGAGTTGTAGTTCAACAACATCGGGGGACCCACAGGTTGAGAAAGGCTGGCTTGAAGTAAGGTGCAGGGACCCCACCGTCTCCTGCAGCCCCAGCGCAAGTCTGTATGGTTCCTTTTCAGAAAGGGGCTTTCTTGTCCAGGTAATGCGTCGGCAGGTGTCGGCCCGGAACAGGCCGAGGCACGACACCAGGACGCATGGCAGGCCTCTGAGGCTGCATTCCACACCCCTGTTTTCTGTGCCAAGGAGGGAAAGAGCTTTCTGACTACGGAGCCGCTGTCTGGGAACACTGCAACACAGACGCCTGGCATTTTGGCTTTGGGTGCCAAAGCACGCTCCTGCAGGGTCGACCAGCCTGGCCGGTAAACCGAATAATCTGGAACCACGTGTGTTTTGCACTCAGGACTCACAAAGCAGCATGGAAACTAGCCTTTCCCCAACATGGCGCAAGAACCTTCATCACTTTGTAATCGGAGGGGCAAGATCGCGGCGCCTATGAAACCGGTCTGCAAATTGTACGCCACAAAACAGACGTCAAACTAACTGCAAATCTGGGGGAGAGATACTTTTCCTTTCAGAATTTTGTTAAAATACCCATTTTTTTGTTTTTTTTGAAAGGAAGAAAAAAGATTAATCAAGAACACTTTCCACTTAAACACATTTACAAACTTAGGGTGACCCGTGACCGTTTACAAAAACAAGCCTGACCGAAAAAGAAGAAGGCATTTTTTGGAAACCTGATTTAAGGACTGGATCGGAAGCTTCAGCTACAGAGGGATGAAATTGAGACAGTCACCTGTCCAGTTAGATCCCTCCAGGTGGAATTAAATGCACAGGTCTGGGAACCCGGAAACTAATCCTGCACTGCTTTAGAACTGCAATGATCGGGGCAGAGGTTAAGTTGCAATGGTTGGCAGTCTGGCCAGGAGAATGACTTTGCAAGAGGGGGCGCGAACCTGCCTGAGGTATCTTGATGTCCGAGGAGCGCGTGAAATGCAGAGGTGCTGAAAATTGCCCCCCGCAACTACCCGGTTTGTCCAGGGGTGCAATGGCGACTCGGGGAAGAGGGTGGGCAGGAGAAGGTTTGGCTGGGGAGAAGAGCAAGAAGAGGAATAATCTCCGCATGTCCGATATGTCACGGCAGACTTTGGTGTTGTGGGTGCGTATCACTCCTTGGGACGGCCCTGCCTCCCTGCCACCAGGTGCAAGCAACACACATCTCTGAAGCATCGGGGCGATCTATATCCCTGCTGCCCACACCCAAACAGGAGATTGAAACGAACCTCAAACGCCCAAACTTCACAGAGGTTTTCCAGAAACAGAATTCAAGTCAAGAGGAGAGGAAAGAGAGGCAGTGGAAGCGGCCGTCTTGGCTTCTGCCCGGCTTTTGTTGGGCAGCCAATGCAACCTTCTAGGCGCTCCTGCCCTCCGAGTCCCGCAGGCGGAAGGCATGTAAGGGAGAAACGCCCTTTCATCGTTGTCCCCCGGGCAACTGGTGAGGCCGGGGGGGGCCCTCTTGCCTGCTATCCTCCCTGCCCCCCAGCCGCTCATGTAGGCACTTTTAGAAAATGAACACCTAAGACAGACAACAACTACTCTGTAGCGCACAGGCCACTCTCGGGACTCAAGGAAGCGGATGTTTCTACCCAAAGGCAGTTGGTCCAGAGCGCCACACCCAAGATGGCGGAGCCCATGACTTATCTTCTATTTTGGCTTTCCGATGCTGGCCTTTTCGCGGAGAGAGGGGAAGGCTGCTTTCTCCCAGGCCTCGCCACACTGATGGCCCACGTGCCATGGAAGTGGCGACATGCGCCTCCCCCTTCGGAAACATCACAAACTAAGGGAAAGTTGCACAAAGGCGGCTCCTCGTATCGGGATGGGAAGGTGTCGGCAGTGGCTGCTTGAAATCCGCCTGGAATACCAAACGGTTTATCAGAGGTCACAGAATCATAGAGAGGAATCCCATCTTGAGAATCCCCGGCAGACGGCCGTCCTACCGCTGCTTAAAAACCTCCAAGGAAGGAAAGCTCTGCACCTTCCAACGTCAAACAGTTCTTACCATCACAAAGTTCTTCCTAAGCTTGAGTTGGAATCTCATTCTTTAAAAGTCCAGTGCGATCTCAGTCAATTCAATATGGTGCAGCTGATTGCAATGTCCTACCTACCTGTTTGTTACAGCTTCCTTTTTGGGATAACCAGCTGAGCGGGTTCCACAGAGGTGTTTCTGCGCTTGGACACCAGAAATAACACACTGTGCTCCACTGAAAGCCAACCAGTCAGCTGTACCTAAGCCATTCCGACTGCAGACCTGGACAGAGACCCCGTTCCCGGCCGCAAACAGAAGAACCACGGTAAGAGACACTACGAGAATTTCAGCACAAAGTTATTTCTCGGCTGGGTGGCTGGCCTAAACCGAAACCTTGTTAAAGACCGGTTGCTGAGGATCGACAGCGGGACAGAGAGGGCAACTGGAACCTTGCTCATCTCTGTGGGAAAATGGGATGGCGAACTAGACAGTCCGTTGGTCTGATCCAGCTGCCAGGATCAGCCACAAATGGCCGCTGGTCTTTATCAGCTTGGGATATTGGCCTGGAGTGGCAAAAGGCCGTGGTCTGGTTGGCCGCTGGGAGAATGGATGTTGGACCAGATCCAGCCAGGCCAGGATTTGTGGCATACAAATCACACGGTGCGTGTTGACACAGCCAGGCTACCATGTGATGGCTGCCGTCGCCGCAGAGCCAACGTGATGTGCAAATCGCCCTTGTATACAAGATTGTGTGGGATAAGGAGAGTGGAAGGTTCTCCTGAAGGTTAGATAAGGAGAGCTATGCTTTCGGTGTGAGACTAAGATACAGTTTAGCACCTTCCTCTGATGTGGCCACCAGGAGGAGTTCGGAAACCTCTGTCTCGATTTAGCGTTACGTCCAAAGCCCGGCAAACGTTTAGCGCTACATCCGAACGTGGCTACGGTCACAGAGGCAGGCACAACGCAGGCTGGTCCCGAGGAGAAGGAGAAGACCGGAAAACTTGGCTTTATCGTGGAAGAAAAGACTCTTAATGGCTACTAACCACAATGGCTATGTTTTAGCTCCGCAGTCAGAGCCCTCTGAATATTACCGTATTTTTCACTCTATAAGACGCGCCAGACCACAAGACGCACCTAGTTTTTGGAGGAGGAAAACAAGAAAAAAAATATTCTGAATCTCAGAAGCCAGAACAGCAACTACACAGTGAAAGCAGCGATCCCTCTTGCTGTTCTGGCTTCTGGGATAGCTACATAGCCTGCATTCGCTCCATAAGACGCACACACATTTCCCCTTACTTTTTAGGAGGGAAAAAGTGAGTCTTATAGAGCAAAAAATACGGTAGTTGTTGGGAATCACAGGTGAGCGAGCCTTGCTGGGCTCAGATTCTGCTTGTGAGCTCTGTCTGGGTAGCGAACCGACCACAGTGAAAACAGAGCGCTGGACTGGTCAGGCTACGGGCCTGATCCAGCTCCAAAGAACAGGGAACAGGGCAACAGCTGAGTGGTAGAGAAACATGTATAATCAGGTTCAGTCCCAGTTAAGAATGGATTTGAGAGGGAGAGCCAGGGAGAAGCTTCAGCTGCTGCCAGTCAGAGTGGACATTTCTAGCCTAGGGAAGCCTGTGGATGCATGGCAGCTTCAGTTACATGGAAGGCACAACCTACAATTATTATTATAATTATTATTATTAACTGAATTTACATACTGCCCAATACCCGGAGGCGGTTCATGGAATGAAATCAAAATATGCAACCACAAAATACATAATCAAAATAAAAACAACAGCCCAATACCCACCCATCCACACAAAAAAACCCACATTTTAAAAGGGCACACAATGTCAGGCCCTGGTGTGAGATATACAAGCTCCAACAGACCAGGCAAGAGTCTCCACAGAAACGGCGTCACTCCAAAGCCGATGGTTCTCAGCCAAAAATTACTTCCCACAAAGTATTAAATCGGGCTAAGCACATAATAAACTGAGTAACAATAATTTATTTCTGCATTTTATTAAAAAGTAACCCTAAAGCAAAAAAAGGGTGAGATTCAGGAACTAAGTTTTATCCACAAGGAGGTTGACAAAAAGGACGGGTGCATTCAAAATTTTGTTTCTTGGGCAAAAAAAGGAGGCCAAGAACAGATCCTGAGGAGCACACGAAGACAGCGAGCAGTGCAATTCTAACCACGTTTAGTCAGAAGTAAGCCCTGCTGAATTCAGAGGGGCTTACTCCAAAGTAAGCAGGATTGGGACTGCAGCCTAAGAAACTGGGGTGGGGGGGGGCTGGCAGTTTGCATGTGACCTGAGCAAATATCCTAAACTGGGAGTGGGGGGGGGGGAATCCAGCGTATGGAAATGGCGCGATTCTTTCTCTGCCAGGGGGATCGAGTTGCTCTCACCGAGAGCCCCTGAGATCCATCTGTGTTTGCGGTTCAGAGAAGGGCCTCGATCCGGCTGATGGCAGCTTGGACTGAGTCGCACCGGAAGCAGCTGTCTCTTTGGCTGCACCAGTTCCTACAAGGCAACTCATTCAGAAAGATGACACACTTTATAGGGGGACTTCGGTCAACAGGCCTCACTTTAATTGGGGTTCACTTTTGCTGGCTGGATGCCTGCCTATCTGGCCCCGGGATGGGGCGAAGAAGACCAGCTTCCAGGCCTTGCAGCAGCCATTGATCATGACTTAAATAAATTCATGATAGCCAGGGTGACTGTGCTGTGTCTGCACCGTTCGGAAACCCAGAGGCTGGAAGATGGAAAGGGGGCCTCGGGTTCGAATCCTGCTTGCTGGTTCCCCATGATGAGCATCTGGTTGGCCACGGTGAGAAGGGGATGCTGGACTTAGATGGCCCATTGGTCTGATCCTGCAGGCTCTCTCTTCTGCTCTGTGGTGGCAGAGACGCTTCTTTGGGTCTGCGTCTTCCATTGAAATGGATGGGACAGCCTGAGATTATGAAAACAGACCAAAGACTATTTATGTACGCCACAGCGGATGCAAGGAATACGTTGGCCCAAAATTGGAAATCACAAGAAGTCCCTACCGTTGCGGAGTGGCAGGCGAAAATGATGAACTACGCGGAATTAGCCAAACTGACCGGCAGGATTCGAGATCAGGACGATCAGAGATTCCAGGGAAGTTGATTTATTGTGTACTTAAAGGATAATTGTAAAAATTTAAAAACACTGGCAGGACTGAAGTAACTCCTACAATGTATAAGACAGATACAAGGTTAAAAATTAAAATACGCTGCTGGAGAAAATAAGGGATACCCGCTGAAGGGAAGGAGGGAAGTCGCAAGCTCGGCAGAGCTGAAAGTATATATGTGATTTAATGTATTGTAAAAAGACCTAACAGAAGCAGAAGACATCAAGAAGAGGTGCCAAGAGTACACAGAGGAATTATACCAGAAAGATATGGATGTCTCATACACCCCAGGTAGTGTGGTTGCTGACCTTGAGCCAGACATCCTGGAGAGTGAAGTCAAATGGGCCTTAGAAAGCACTGCTAATAACAAGGCCAGTGGAAGTGATGATATTCCAGCTGAACTATTTAAAATTTTAAAAGATGATGCTGTTAAGGTGCTACACTCAATATGCCAGCAAATTTGGAAAACTCAGCAGTGGCCAGAGGATTGGAGAAGATCAGTCTACAGTAGTGATGTATGGAAGTGAGAGCTGGACCATAAAGAAGGCTGATCGCCAAAGAATGGATGCTTTTGAATTATGGTGCTGGAGGAGACTCTTGAGAGTCCCATGGACTGCAAGAAGATCCAACCTCTCCATTCTTAAGGAAATCAGCCCTGAGTGCTCACTGGAAGGACAGATCCTGAAGCTGAGGCTCCAAGACTTTGGCCACCTCAGGAGAAGAGAAGACTCCCTGGAAAAGACCCTGATGTTGGGAAAGATGGAGGGCACAAGGAGAAGGGGACAACAGAGGACGAGATGGTTGGACAGTGTTCTCGAAGCTGGCAGCATGAGTTTGACCAAACTGTGGGAGGCAGTGGAAGACACGGGGTCACAAAGACTCGGACACGACTAAATGACTAAACAACAAAAATGACCGTGCAAATAAAATAATAAAAATGTATTTTTTTAAAAAAAATGGATGGGCCAGCCTTTCCGCAAGAGCCACAGGTGCGCATCAAGAGCGCATGAGAAGGTCCAGATCAGCCAAGTGGAAGTTCAGGAGACAAGGAAAGGTAGGGCAAGTTTGCCAGTGGTTAGCATGGGGTGCTTTGAACCATGTTCCTGTTGTGGGCAGGAAACGTCAAATCTCAGCAACATCTCCCTTTCGTTCCTCGCCTCTTCCCCCTCATCCCGGCTGGGACACATCCCTGCCACTGCTATGGCAGCACCGTGGCAGAACACCTGCACTGAGTGCAGAATGCCCTGGGTCTAATTCTTGCCCTTCCCAGGAAGGGCTGGCAAAAGCCCCTCTCTGCAATCTGGGAGGCTCTGCTGTCTGCCAGTCTGGAAAAGATGGTGCTGGACTGATTCAGGAGCAGGCAGATTCCCTCCGACGGACGTGATAAAGCGTCATCTACCATGGAACGTAAAACCGTTGTTGGCTTGTGCGTGGAAGCAGCAAAAGAGGGGAAACAGGAGCCCAGATTCTTACGTGCCACGGAAGAACAAGTAGTGCAGAGTGCCAAAAAAATAAATCAAAACAAATCTCAACAGGAAGCACTTTTGTGAACGTGGAATTTACTTCTGGTAGGAAATCTCAGCGTTTCCTGGTCATCTTCCAACCAGGTTCTCCCCTTCTCCAAAGCACCCCCTGCCGCTCCAAATATGTGGAAAGGCAGGGTTTGGGATATAATAATACACATCTTGGGAGAAAAGCAACGACAAACCTAGACAGCATCTTAAAAAGCAGAGACATCACCTTGCCAACAAAGGTCCGTATAGTCAAAGCTATGGTTTTCCCAGTAGTGATGTATGGAAGTGAGAGCTGGACCATAAAGAAGGCTGATCACCAAAGAATGGATGCTTTTGAATTATGGTGCTGGAGGAGACTCTTGAGAGTCCCATGGACTGCAAGAAGATCAAACCGATCCATTCGGAAGGAAATCAGCCCTGAGTGCTCACTGGAAGGACAGATCGTGAAGCTGAGGCTCCAATACTTTGGCCACCTCATGAGAAGAGAAGACTCCCTGGAAAAGACCCTGATGCTGGGAAAGATGGAGGGCACAAGGAGAAGGGGATGACAGAGGACAAGATGGTTGGACAGTGTTCTCGAAGCTACAAATATGAGATTGACCAAACTGCGGGAGGCAGTGGAAGACAGAAGTGCCTGGTGTGCTCTGCTCCATGGGGTCACGAAGAGTTGGACACAACTAAATGACTAAACAACAACAATACACATCAGGAAGGAAGTGAAAGATACACAGAACAACATGGATTGTTCTAGAGGAAGCTGCTCTTTGTTGGCTCTGGCTGTATGTCTAGAGCACATGGCTTTCTCCAGAGTATCCTGGGAACTGGAGCTCACCCTTGGCAAACCAGCACCTTTAACAAGCTACAGTTCCCAGGATCCTTTGGGAATCTCTCAATGACTATAGACCAATAGCTCTAACATCTGTTGTTATGAAATGTTTTGAGAGATTGGTGCTAGATCATATTAAGGCTGGTCTTCCATCCACTCTAGACCCGTTCCAGTTTGCATACAGAAGAAATAGATCTACTGATGATGCTATTTCCATCGCTGTCCATACTGTACTGAGTCATCTAGAACGACAGGGAACCTACGCAAGGCTGTTGTTCGTGGACTACAGTTCTGCCTTCAATACAATTCTGCCAGACAGGTTATTTCTTAAAATGACCAATTTGGGTATACATCAGAAGATCTGTCTGTGGGTAAGGAATTTCTTGACTGATAGGCCGCAGACAGTGAGAATGGGACCTTACTATTCTTCTACTCTAGTATTAAGCACAGGAGCCCCTCAGGGATGTGTGCTAAGTCCCTTTCTCTATTCCCTGTACACATTTGATTGCACCCCACTGTATAAGTCCAACACAATCATCAAATTTGCGGATGATACAACAGTGGTGGGGCTCATTAGTGAGAACAATGAGACTGCTTATAGGAAAGAAGTACAGGGGTTAATTCAATGGTGTAAAGAAAACAATCTTATGCTTAACACCAAAAAAACCAAAGAACTCATAATTGACTTTAGGAGAAAGAAAAGTGTATTTTTACCATTGTACATAAATGGCGAGGAGGTGGAGAGGGTTGGTAGTTTTAAATACCTGGGCATTTATATCTCTGAGGACCTCTCATGGACTGCAAATATTAATATGGTTGTGAGGAAGGTGCAGGGGAGGTTGTATTTCCTGAGAATGCTCAGGGGACTGAATCTATCTCAGCACCTACTTCTGTCCTATTATCACAGTACCATCGAGAGTGTCTTAACCTATAGTGTATTATCGTGGTATGGGAGCAGCTCCGAAACGGATAAAAAAGCTTTACAGAGAATAATTAAAATTGCCCAGAATGTTATTGGGCTCCAACTACCAACCCTGGATGAGATCTTCACGTCTCGCACTTTGAAGAAGTCACACAATATCCTGAGAGATCCCACCCATCCTGCTCACAACTTCTTTGAACTGTTGCCTTCGGGCAGAAGATATAGGACAATGAAAACACGAACCACACGCCTTCTGAATAGTTTCTATCCAAGAGCTCTGATTGCACTAAATAATGATCTCAGGGCCAGTTGCAAGAAATAGCAAGCAGGGAGTAGGAAGGAATGAGATAGGTTTTAGGTTATGTTATGCCTTTAAATAGGTTATGTTATATTCTGGATTATGTTATGTTTTATAGATTATGTCTGAATAGGATGAGAGTGTTGGAGATACGTGTAAATGTGTATGTGAACCCGGTCTTTGGGGGGGTGTTTGATTTTCGTTGTTGTGTATACTGTGTATATACGGACAATGACAATAAATTTATCTAAATATCTTTGGGCTGGGGAGCTTTAAATGTATACGCACCTCCACCTGGAAGAAAGGAACAGTACACCTCAACGCTAACGTTATACAGTTTCAAAGTAAAGCTCTGGCTCCAAATTCAAACAGAAGACTATGGAAGGAAGAAAGGAACTGGAAGCCTAAAAATTAAGATCTACCCCAGTGTTATCCCAGTTGTTTCACAAAACCATAGAGTTGGGCGCTACTGGAAGACCAGACCAGACCCTTCTGCTGGGAGTAAAGGCTTTATCTTCCCACCAAAGGCTATTTTCCCACCAAACCCACAACAGAGGGAGTTTGCACATGGCCAAAGGGATTTACGGGTCAAACCATTGAGAGAAATTCCTCCTCAAAATTTTTGTGTGTGTGCATGAATTGGTTAAATCAATCTGTGATTACTTTCCGAAAACCTCAACCCTTCCCACGATGGTTAAGATGCCTAATAAAGGTGAGGGTATAGCAGCTGTGGCCAACCTAACGGCCCTCCAGATGTTTTCAACTTCAACACTCATCAATCCCAGCTGTTTGATGCTGAGGCTCATGGGAGTTGCAGTTCCAAACGCCTGGAACTTGGCGAAGGCTGGGGTGGTGGGTTAGGCACCCGGCAGTGCATCTAGAAAACTCTCGTTGGACCGTAAAGGCAACTTGGGAAGAAAAGAGAAGGAAGAAGAGAGTTTGGGTGCTCGGAGTGAGAGAGGATGGAGCTGAACTGACTGCTCTGACAATACTGATGGAAACTTCAACCATTCCTCATCAGGCACAAAGAGCAACTGAGCGGCTGCGTCTCATATTTCCATTGAGATACAATATCCGAAAAGGGTGGCAATGGCAGCCTATTGCTACCAGACGACTCAGAGTGATGCCAGGACTTTCGTTGCCTCGATACACACAGCGACTCCTCCTAGATCTGTACAAACCTGCCCTCTGCACATTTATTGCCGAGTCCACACACCCTCCCACAGTCAGGGTCCAAGCCCTGGGACCAGGCTCCTTTCCTTCCGTAACCCAGTGCACCGTTTTCCTTTCAGCCTCGGGAGCAAAACCTTCTGAAAATATTAGTTCTGGAACGGCTGCCATTTTGAATTCATTCTGACAACTCAGCAGCCGCCAATGTTTGAATCAATAGCAAAAGGCCGTCACTGCAACAAGTGGCCCAGAGCCACAAACTCACAGGAGATCTCAGCGTTTCTTTCGAAAACTGGAGGCGACAGAGGTGAAATTGCAAATCCGTCCAAGGGAAAAAGGGGTGGCCTGTTTGAGCCAGTGGACCTGATGTTATGCTACTGTACTTGGGAAAGTGAGCTGTTCCTGCAAGCTAATTTCTCCCCTTTTTTTCTTTCCTAAAGTTGGCTGCTGGGACAAATTTGGAACTGTAATAACATCAAGGACAACATTATCAGTGCGGAAAAGGCATTTGACCATTAAACGGTCCTCTCAAATCCAGACACTTTGCTTACCTGCTCCGTCTGTGATTGTACACCAGGTCAAAATCTCACCGGAGCAGCTCTAGTTCTCCTAGTTCACTCGCTCGGATGGGTGAATGCAAAACTCTCCTTCATTGGAAGGGACCCCGAAGGTCATCGAGACCAACCCCCTTGAAATGCAGGAACGACAGGTGGTTATCCAACCTCTGCTTAAAACCCTCCAATGAAAGCGAGTCCACTACTTTCTGAGGGAGTCTGTTCCACTGCTGAACAGCTCTTACCGTCAGAAAGTTCTTCCCGATGTTTAGTCGGAATCCCCTGTATTTTAACTTGAATCCATTGGTTCGGGTCCTACTACCCTCTGAGCAGCGGAAAGGAATCTGGGGCAGTGCTGGGTCATTCCCTCAGACAGGAGACCCCAAATCTCCCCACCTCTTCACTCCCCAGCACTGAGAGGGTCCCAACTTCTGCCCAACAGGGAGAGAATCTCTCTCTCCAGGCGCCAGTCTAATCTCACAACATCCCTGAGTCTAAGTCCAAGGCCCCTTGAAAGCTGGCCTACTAGGACAAGGCAATGCCGGGCAGAAGACAAGCGGTTGCTTACGTTTCAGTGGAGGGAAGAAAACAAAGAAACGAGATGTGTTTTGGTCAGTAAAATCTACCAGCGAAAAATGAGGCTGACACATCACCGGAGCATCTGAGGATCGGGGAGAGAAGGGGTGCAAGAAGTCAAGTGGCTGAAGATTTGCACCCGAGAGATGCTGAGCGACACAGGCCACGATCCCACCAGGAACCACTCCCGGGTAAATTCCGCTGACGTGATCGGGAAGCGGTAAAAGGCAGTGGCGATGAGTGAACTCAGATACTCAGCACAGAGGCCTTCACCACGCTGGTGCTTGCCAGAGATTTCGGACCACAACTCTCCCATCGAGCTCCCGTGGCAGCGCTGATGGGAACCGTAGTCCCAAACATCTGGAAGGGACCAGCGTGGCAAAAGTACAGGAGCATCTCCAGAGCAACAGGTGAGGCTCCTTGTCCCCTGAGATGCCCTGGACTGATGATTCCCCAAGATGGGATGGTTTAACACAAGCTTTTACATATATATATTTTCAGTTTAGGCTAATCCAATGTTATATATATATATATTTAAAAAAGGGAAATTATCAAATACAAATATATTGATTTATTTACGAAAAAAGTAAGAAACCCAAAGTGCTACACCGGATCCAAGATGAACAAAACACGAAGGAAACACACCTCCATTTGTTTCTTTTCCTACGTAGCCAGAGCGTTCTGACCCAAGCAAAGGCATATCCCTGGGCAGCCTGTCTCTCCTGAACCCGACCTCACGGCTACCCAACCAAAGAGCACAAAAGGAAGTAGAAACTAACCTGCGCCGTGCTAGGAGGTCAATGGCAACTGGACCCCGGCTGCTGAATACCTGGCTCAAAGCTAAATCCGTTCTCCGGTTTACTTATGGCTTCCAATGATTATTTTACCTGCCCCCCGATTCAGGTTTCTAGCTCCTGAGCAACAGCAGGACAAACAGGAAAGACACCAAAAAATCTGCACCCGGTTTTCTTTCGGGTCAATTGTGCGATACTGCGGGGAACAGGCTACGGAAGAGGCACACTCTCTGATGGGCTAACTGTGGCGCTCATAAGACTCGCCATCTGCGTTTCCGAAACGCTTTAGGGGGAACCAGCTAACAGGCGGTGGTCAAGCTTTCCTTGAGAGCGCTGCGTTTTCTTCCGGGGAGGTGGGGTGGAGAGTAAGTGGCCATAAGACTTTGGAGCCATTTCCCAAACTCCTGAGAGCTGGGGCCGAGTTTGGAAATGTAAGACCCATTTCGACACAAAACGTTCACATTTAGAGATGGCTACCCATCCTCGCGGAAGCCCAGTCCTGCCCACTCTGCCCAAGTCACTGTTCCAGCCCTGCACCCTCTGTGCGTGGGTCTTTGGCTAGATCTCTGCGGCCGGCAGCTCCGTTCGCAGCCCATTGCACAGACACCGAAGACCCAACCACCATCACCCCATCACCTCCACCAAGAGAGACTTCCTTCTAAGCCACCCAATGATATTACGTTTTCTCTGGAAGACGACACGCCCGTGGCTGCCACACAGAGACACAGCGGGCACCCTCTTCTGCGGACGGAAGCTTACAAGAGACCCTCGGCTTCTTTCAAGTTCAGCTGGCATCTCACACATCCCAGTTTGCAAGAAAAGAAAGCCAAGTCGAATAGCAGAGGGACATCGCTCAATGGCAAACCAGACGCTCAAATCTCGCCCAGGTTTCCCCACCTCCCTATCCCCTGCCAAACCCCGCCACGCACCGGCCGCCAGCCCCGAAGCCACGCAAACTCCCGTTCCGTGGAATCGTAGAACTGCGGAGTTGAAAGGGACCCCAGCGGCCATCTAGCCCAACCCCCGGCAATGCAGCGACAACAGCTTCCCCCAGACTTGGGACGGGGAAAGCATCCACGGGGGACGTTGGGAGGGGTGAACACAAAGCCGCGCCATCTTTTTCCTAAATCTGGATTTAAGCTGGAATCGAGGGCCGGCGGCGATGCCAGGAAGAACACTCGTGGAATGCTAGAGAGAGCGCAGTAGCAGCAGCAACAACAACAACAGCAGCAGAGGTTTTTCGCCTAGCTGTGAGACGGGGGTTGCATGGGGAGGTCAGTCGGTTTGGTTGCTTATTGGACCGGGAAAGATAATACTGAGTTTATACGCGGAATCGGAGGGCGTTGTGCCCTCTTCACAGGACAACTAGACCCTAAACGGCTAACTTGACATACAAGAGACTGCAAAGAGTTATACTGTTAAGAAGAACACATTTTGGAGACCGGGGGTGGGGGCTTGGGGGGCATGGGGTGGGGGGCTTGGGGGGGACGGAAAAGGCTGCTAAGGTGCTACGGCTAAAAACTAAGTTTACTTTCTCGTTTCGGAGCCCCTCCCCCTCCGTCGCGTCATCAGTCGTCGTCCAGGGCCTCTGTTTTGATCTCGCTGGTTCCTTGCCGGGCCAACGCCAGGATGGTGTGGTTCACGGCCGCCATCTCCACGGCTAGTGAGATAGGGTCTTGGTGGTCGCTATGACTAGTGCTGTCATCCTGGGGAGGCGGAGGGGAAGGGAGGGAGGGAGGAAAGAGAGGGAGGGAGGGGAGGAGAAGGGGAGGAAAGCCCCATTAGCAAGCAAACCATCACTCGATAGGAGTTCAGAATAAAGTCTTATTATGCAACAGTCCAAGGGCAGCAAAGGACTCTAATCATCTAGTACGTCTTATTTTCAAAGATGGCAAGACATGCTGGTCAGGCACTGGTGGGAGGGAAAAGAGGCGTGCAGAGATAACCACGTTTTCAGGGTTTTATTATTATTACATCTGAAGGCAGCCCTGTTCAGGGAAGTTTTTAATATGTGACATTTTAATGTATTTTTGATCTTTGTTGGAAGCCGCCCAGAGTGGCTGGGGAAGCCCAGGCAGACGGGCGGGGTACAAATAATAAATTATTAAATTATTATTATTATTATTTCTGAGAAGAAGGTTCCTTTGTTCCCTTGCGCTACGTGCCCCTGGAGGGTCCCTTCCGAATCAAAGACGGAAAGGAAAGAGACTAGACGGAAGGAGCAACCTACCACCCTTTCGTGTCCTGTGGGGAATTGATGGAGAGGCAAGAAAACCACAGCGCACCTAAAAGGGACGTTTTGGGAAAGCTGGCCTCTCTCCTTCCCGTCTCTCCCCGCCCAAATTCCGCAATCTTAAATTCCGCGAGCGGAAACCTGAAAATCTGCAAGCGGCACGGCAGTATGAAAATCAGAGCAAAGGGGCACACGTCCCCTGTTTGCGCAGCCAGAGATTAGGAATGTCTCTACAGGTTTGCCATGGGATTTGGGCGCTACTTATCAGTTTAGCAAGGCCAAGCAACCAGAGGCACCATCCTAGCTAGTGATGACTGCTGGGTCCAAATGCTTGACTCTTCAGGGCTCTTGGCGAGGGTCTTAGGAAAAAAAAGCGATTCTGCAAGACCTCTGAATTTGTACAATCTAAGACCCCATCCATAATCTCAGTGGTAGAGACCGATGCGCTTATCTACACAAGCACACATACATTTCACATCTGGCCAAATATTTCAGCTTTTTTTATAATAAAAAAAAGACAAGGAAGGAAGGAAGGAAGAAGTGTGCAAACAAGGCATTTTTAGAACTCTGCAGAGAGTGAAGGCTGTGCATTCCTGGAAGTGATCTAACACTTTTCTTTTTTAATTTCAGCCGCAGAAGACGGATATAGAAGCTTGTTTGTGGAAAGGGTGTTGACGTGCGTATGAATAAAATACATGCTTATGTGTTTGTCTCTCCCCCCCCCCCCTCTGCGGGAATGTTTTGCCTTCTCTTTCAGTGTCCCAAGGATGGATGTTTTATCCATGTGTCGCTCACAGCTCAAGACACACATCTACATTGGCATCTGAGTACACTTGCAAATCAAAATAAAACATTACGCTTCAACCTGTTCTCAGGAAGAAAATGGGAGGGGGGCGGATAATACGGGAAGAAATGTATTTTGGGGGGATAGCAACATTGAGCAGCTCTGAAAAATTATTTCTGCAGCTTTGGGGCAAAATACAAGTCAAGGTGGCATTATGATTTGTAATGCTTATAACTGCATCAAGAGAGAAGGGGAGGATATTATTTCCTTATTTATTTGGATCATAAACCCATCCCAGCAGACAAGTTCAGTGGGAGGTAGGAAAGCAGGAGCTGTGTTTTTATTGTATATATTCAAGGTTCAAGTCCTCACTGAGGCCAGGAAGCTCCCTGTATGACTGACACAAGTCCTCAGCTCTCAGCCTAATTTAACTCGAATGCCTTGATGTGAGGGGGGGAGAAAATTTAAATAATGCTACATGCTGTGTGCTTAGTTCTTAGGACACAGCAAATAATAATACTAATAATAATAATAATAATAATAATAATAATAATAATAATTTTATTTATACCCCGCCCTTTCTGGTTCAAATACCGGGCTCAGGGCGGCTAACAACAAATTTAAAATAATTATACATTGGGGGGGGGGAAGGGTAGGACAAGACAAAATTTAAACCAATCCATGGGGAGTGCCAGTTTCTTTCCTCTATTGAAACTATCTCAGCAAGTCTCCCTGCTCTAAATGCTTCTGGCACTGCCTCTGCACTTTCTGATTCATGCCAGTTCTGTGTTTCTTTGTGTACATGGTGAAATGCCAATGGCTTAAACCACATAACTCAAGTACTGTTCTTGGGGGACAGAAGGCAGGTAGGTGTGGAGGACTCCCTGGTCCTGAATGGGGTAACTGTGGCCCTGAAATACCAGGTGTGCAGCCTGGGAGTCATTCTGGACTCACAGCTGCCCATGGAGGCACAGGTCAAATCTGTGTCCAGGGCAGCTGTTTATCAGCTCCATCTGGTACGCAGGATGAGACCCTATCTGCCAGCAGACTGTCTTGCCAGAGTGGTGCATGCTCTGGTTATCTCCCGCTTGGACTACTGCAATGCGCTCTACGTGGGGCTACCTTTGAAGGTGACCCGGAAACTGCAACTAATCCAGAATGCGGCAGCTAGACTGGTGACTGGGAGCGGCCGCCGAGACCACATAACACCGGTCTTGAAAGACCTACATTGGCTCCCAGTACGTTTCCGAGCACAATTCAAAGTGTTGGTGCTGACCTTGAAAGCCCTAAACAGTATACCTGAAGGAGCGTCACCACCCCCATCGTTCTGCCCGGACACTGAGGTCCAGCTCTGAGGGCCTTCTGATGGTTCCCTCCCTGCGAGAAGTGAGGTTACAGGGAACCAGGCAGAGGGCCTTCTCAGTAGTGGCGCCTGCCCTGTGGAACGCCCTCCCAACAGACGTCAAGGAAATAAAGAACTATCTGACTTTTAGAAGACATCTGAAGGCAGCCTTGCTTAGGAAAGTTTTAAATGTTTGATGTTTTATCAGTTTTTAAAATTTATTATTAATATTCTGTTGGAGGTTGTCCAGAGCGGCTGGGAAAACCCAGCCAGATGGGCAGGGTATAAATAATTAAATAATAATAATAATAATAATAATAATAATAATAATAATAATAATAATAATTATTATTATTATTATTATTTTGCCCAAGCTGCCCTCCAGCTGCTTTGCACTACAGTTCCCATCAGCCCCAGGCAGCACAACAGAAAGGATTCTGTGGCCAATGGGAGTGCAGCTAGGCTGGCTGGGGCTGATGGGAACTGTAGTCCAAATTGTGTAGTCTGGAGTGCCAGGCTAGGAAAGCTGATCTAAAGACAATCATATCCATGGCTTTATTTAAAAAACACAAAAATAACCTTAACAAAGAGGAGACGAAGCAGCTTCTGCTTTTTCTAAGGAAGTAATTTGCGGGGGGGGGGGGTTCACACCTGAGAAAGCAGTGAATGCACATAGGTGCTGGAACATGCACGTGATGTGAGATTAAAATGTTCCGGCCTTTAACGTCCCTGTAAATAAGCATGGCGAGATTCAATGCACTGTATTGGGTTCTTTTTATCTGCACAATGACATTCTTTTCAGCAAAAAAATACAGACGAAAAATTAAAATCGTCGCCTTCATATTTGTAAAGAGCCTCGGAGGAAACTTGAAGCACTACCTAGTTATTCTTTCATTTCTGTGTCATTCCTCTCTCCAAAACGGCAGCCCAGGGCAGCGCACAACTAAATCAGAACACCATTTAAAAAATGATCCACAACAACAATAAGAAAACTAAAAACACAGCTGGAAAATAGGACATGCATGGGATCATTTTGCTACCTTTTGATTGCCCTTCATACAAGATTCCCAGATGAGTTGGGGCGTGGAAAATCTGAACAGAATGTCGAATATAACACACCCAAGAAAGCATTTTTAAACTGCAGAGAAAGCTTCTCTTTTCAAGGAAAAAGGTACAAAAGTTCAGATTATCACCTCCCTCAGCGAAGAAAGAATTTAGAAGAAAAACTATTCCCCCAGTCCAGCTGTATATTCTTTTGCGTTACTTCTTAAAACTTTTGAGTAACTTTTTCAACTAAAAGTTACCACGGCGAAATATGGCGCCTTCATTATATGCCTTTAGGCGCCAGTCAAAAATGTTCGTGTGCAGCCAGGTTAACATCCTATTCCGCTTTTAAATGTTTTTAGGGCGAGGGGAGGTATTTGTTCTTGTTTTTGCTTTGTTCTTGTTTTTATTATGCATTTTGTGTTTTTCCACCTTGTATTTTTATGTTGTGAACCGCCCTGAGATCTATGGGTGAATGGAGGTATAGAAATTTAATATCATCATCATCATCCAAGGCTTGAGAGCCTCCATCTTGGTGCCTCTGGTGGGTTTCTACTAAAAAAGGCGCCCGGAAGCCTTAAGTTAAAGGACCCCCATAGCAGAAAGCTTTCACTGCCAGGGTAGCTCAGTTGGTTCCAGCATGGTGCTGATAATGTCAAGGTTGCAGGTTTGATCCCTGTCTGGGACAGCTGCAAATTCCTGCCTTGCAGGGCGTCAGGAAGGTGATCCTCAAGATCCCTTTCCAACCCTACAATTGGTGGTCAGTTTATACAGCGGTGGGAAGGGGCCTACTGGGCAACCTGGAAATATGGCAAAGCCCTGGGCAGCTTGCGGTAAGCTCAGCGAGGAATTATCAACTTAAATACATGTGCAGCAAAGCAATCTAGTGGCCTCTTCGCCAATGCTGACCCCAGTTCCAAAGGCTCACAGTCACAGACTGAAGGCCCGGGGTCACTGAATCATGCAGTTAGTTTTACAGACCACCTAATCCCAGAGCTAAGGGACGCGGGTGACGCTGTGGGTTCAACCACAGAGCCTAGGACTTGCCGATCAGAAGGTCGGCGGTTCGAATCCCCGCGACGGGGTGAGCTCCCGTTGCTCGGTCCCTGCTCCTGCCAACCTAGCAGTTCAAAGTGCAAGTAGATAAATAGGTACCGCTCCGGCAGGAAGGTAAACAGCGTTTCCATGCACTGCTCTGGTTCGCCAGAAGCGGCTCAGTCATGCTGGCCACATGACCCGGAAGCTGTACGCCGGCTCCCTCGGCCAATAAAGCAAGATGAGCGCCCAACCCCAGAGTCGGCCACGACTGGACCTAATGGTCAGGGGTCCCTTTAATCCCACAGCTGGAGAAAAGCCTTGCATAATAGTGGAGCCCGTGAAAAGCTCCGCCAGGACAGACTCCCGAGTAAGAGGGAACTGGCAATGCTCTTTATTTGCCCAGTGAGAGAAGTGGGGAATTGCGGGAGCCACGTACGCTGAGAATTCTGAAGTCTTTCTTCAGCACAGGGCAGAGGAAGATGGAAGGGGCTGCAATCGTGCATGGGGGCGAAGGAGCAGCTGATTCCTGGCCCCTCTACGCTTTCGGGAAGGTGTGCGGAGAAGGGCGACCGAGACCGACCAAGGGTGAGGACACCAAGCCTGATGCGGAGTGGCGGAAGGCATTGGGGATATTAAACCCGGAGGAGAGTGAGAGGAGAAATGGTGGGCATCTTCAAAGATCCGAAGGCCCATGGAAGAGGGAACAAGCTGGTTTCCCCCTGCTCCGGAGGGGAGGACTCGAACCAATGGCTTCAAGAAAGGAGATTCCGACAAAACTTTAGGAAGAACTTTCTGTCGGTAACAGCCGTTTGACAGTGCAATGGTCTCCCTCGGGAGACTGTGGACTCTCCATCCTTGGAGGTTTTTAAGCAGAGGTTGGTTGGCCAACTGTCAGGGATGCTTTGGTTGAGATTCCTGCATTTTAAGGGGGTTGGACTAGATGGCCCTTGGGGTCCCTTCCACCTCTACAATTCTATGATTCTTTAGCCATGGACTGAATAGCCTTTGGTCACCCCACAGAACATCGTGAGCAGGTGGACTGAAAGGGGTTCCCTTATTGCGCATCGAGCTTCCATACTACTAAGTCGCGATCAATGCATTCATTCCTGGGGGAGAGGAGCATGCATGTATCTCTTTGCATTCCTTGCGCTGGGAGGGGAAATAGGGGAGGGAGAAACAACTTTGTATATTTTTGTGCTATAAGCAGGGCTGTGTGTTCCACACCAAATGTGCCGTTCAAAAGCCTAGGCGCTCAGAAACGCACCTTGAGAATTACGCAAATACATGTGCCTTGACGTGGATTGCGTCCTGACGGATTTTGTTCCCAGGTTTTGCGCCGTCAGAGGAATTTGTAATTCGTTGGCAAGGAGCAGGGGGAGGCGGAGGAGAGGCCAGGGCTATGCAGCCAATGGAATTAGAGGGCAGGGGGATGGCTGCCTGGCGATGGGAAACAAGAGAGTGGCCGTCACTCTGTCAAATCAAACGGGTGGGGCCCGTCCTTCCCTCCATGGGCTGTTCGGAGAAAAAACAACAGCCCAAAACGCGACCATGCGCACAACCCTCTGGTTTCTGAAACTTTACTGAATGCTGTTTCCAGGCTTCTCCCTCCCACTGACTAGAACGACAAGCGCTGGAAATATTTGTTCCCTTTCTTCCTCTTTGTTTTTTTAAATAAATAAAAATATCACAGTAACACAAGCATGGATTTTCGTAGGATACACACAGCTCTGGTTACAAGGGCACACGGGAGCAAACAAGACCACAGGGTTACGATGCGTGGCGGTGCAGAATTTGGGAGTCTCAAATCATGCCCTTGTATTTATTTATTATTTTTTTGCAAACGGAGCGTTAACTTGCTTGTTTTGAGCAGATCCTCCTGTCTTCTTCTAACTTCTCTGCTTCTCTGCCTCCCTCTGAACATCGGCCCTCCTCCTCCCCATTGCGCACTTGCCAAGTGTCCTGTTGTGTGACAATAAATCCATGTGGGTGAAGGCTGGTCCGGCGAGAGGGCTTTCCCCGCCTTTCCCCCGTTGCGCGACAGAGCACAAAAAAGCTGGGAGGGTTAATCGGGAAGCGGAGGAGGGAGGCCAGGACCACCCCCCCCGCCGCCACCTTCCCACCCACCCACCCCAAATGAGGATCAGCAGCCACCGGTGGGAGAGACGTGCTGCCCGGGGTTGGGGGCCACCTGGCTCGCCTCGGATACTTACCTGCTCCGAATAGTCATTCCCGTCTATGTCATCACTGTTGGAGTGGCCTCCGGGACTTTGAACATCTATGCCATGACTCTCCAGGATTGCTGCTTCTTCGAAAAAAGCAAATGGATCCCTAAATTATCTGCTGCAAGGGTTACCGGCAAGGATGAAGATGAAGAATGGGGACCCCCCTACACACACATACACAAACGGGGCACGTTGTTTCTTGTAAGAACCACAAATAAGACAACCAGAGCTGTGTGTACCCCACGCTAAAAAAATAAATAAATAAATAAGGAGTTAAAAGTTCCTGCAACCGAGACGACCCAGATTCGGCAAAACAAGAAACTGGGCAAGCTTGCCTGGTTTGCAGGTGTGTCATGCTCATCTGCGTAGTGTTTTATTCTGCATTTTTAAATTTTATTTTGCTATTGCGCAAAATTACTACTGGTAATCTTATCCAGCCACTTCTCCGACTCCTGAGATTTCGGCAGGCGCTATCTTTTCAGTCATAAGGGCTAGCGACTCGCCTCTCAAACGAGATCAGCAGTTCTCAGGAAGCCAAATAATGCGTCCAGTTTCACACTTTTTTCCTACATGGTTGTGGAATTGCAATGCACACACACACACAAAATCCCTACCTAACAGGCTTCAAACCTAAAAGGCCCTTTAGTCAAGAAGGGTGGAAAACTAGACTTGATTGGTAAAAAGCAACATTCCCTCCCTCACTCCCTCTCTTTCCTTATGCTTGCAAATGTTCCCGGATTTATTTATTACTACTGTGGCTTGATGGTTCTTACAACACAGGCACACCATGGAAGGGCCCCATTTTCATCTTCATTTCAATACAGTCATACCTCGGCTTGAAGTAGCTTCGGGTTGAGCATTTTCGGGTTGCGCTCCGCGGCGATCTGGAAGTAACGGAGTGCGTTACTTCCGGGTTTCACCGCTCGCGCAGGTGCAGACGCTCAAAATGACGTCACGCGCATGCATGGAAGTGGCGAATCGCGACCCGCGCACACGCAGGTTGCGTTTGCTTCAGGATGCGAACGGGGCTCCGGAACGGATCCCATTTGCATCCAGAGGTACCACTGTACGGCGCAAGCCCCTCTTAACGCGTGTTGTTCGGCTGTTCAGGAAGGGCGGGCTGATGTGGTTGAAGAACACCAATTTTCCCAAAAACGCAGAAGCAGTTCTGAGCTAGGGTCTTTGCTCAGATAATGGGCACCTTGCCATCTTAACAAAACAAAACAAAACCAAACCTAAGAAGGCCCAAACACTTCTGCCTTTCCTAACAGAGGTGGCTCTCCAACTCTAGGCGTCCCCTTCATTGCAGAAAAGGAAGATTTCCATGTCATGTTCTATTTCCTTCCTTCCTTAGGGGAAAGCTTGTATAGCCCAGTGGCAGAACATCTGGTTTGCATGCAGGTGGTCCCAAATTTAATCCCCAAAGACATCCCCAGGTGGGGATTAGAAAATTCTTGACATCATTACTGAGCTAGATGAACTCAATGGTCTTATAAGGCAGCTCCTTCATTTCCTCCCTCCCTCCCTCCTCCGCCATGAAGAGGATCAAAAGTCCAGAGAGATTTCTACATCTTGGGGGGGGGGGGGGCTTACTGAGATCATGCACTGCAGGGGGTTGGATGCTGCAGCAGCACCGAGGGCCGGGGTTGGACTGGATGTCCTCTGGGGTTCCCTCAAACCCTTTATGACCAAGCCAAGGCACCAGGATATATTCACCGAGGAAAAGCTTGCGTTACAGAAGGGAAACTTTGCATGGCAAGGACTATTCTATGGAATTCATTCATTCTGGAGCAATCTCAAGCAAATGCAAACTGATTTCTGGAATTAGCTGCACAAACACAGTTGGTACAGCCCTTGTTCACTGGCTTACCGTGAACGAATGGACCAATGAGAATGAGCGAAATGTGAATGAGCTCTCCAGAGTGAAGGTTGCGGCTGCTTCATGCCTCTTCCCTGAGCACTTTGCTTCTGTGCCACATGAAACCATGGTTTGGAGAAGAGCTAAACTATGAACACGGGTCTGGGCAGCACATTAAGGCAAACCTGAGCACGGCGAAGTGCGTCAGCAAAACCACCTGCACATCTGTTCTGTCACGCTAAGCCACGGTTTCGCTTAGAGTTACTGAGCCAGTGTGCATTTTATATGAACGGCCGTTGTGCTTAAGAGCTTCTCTTTTGAGCACGTCGTTTTAAAAACGGATGGTGCGAGATAAAATTCTGGTGGCAGTGAAGGGTGCGTAAAATACCCAGAATGCCAACTGAATGGTGTGGAGGGGCATTTAAAGGCATTTATCTTGTTCCTGCAGAGGGATTAAGTGGAGCAATATCGCAATATCACAGCCAAAAATGGCCGCAGGCTCCAAAACAGCCTACCTGCAGGGACCGTTTTCCCACAGTCACCTGCCTGATCCTTGGGAAGACTAGAAAGCCCTTCACCGCTTAGGTCCAAGCTACCTGGAGGGCTGTATTCCCTCATACGAACCTTCCTGGGCTCTGAAATCATTATGGGATTCCCTTCTCTCTTCTCTCAGTCCCGCCACCAACTCTGGCTTGCTTGTTATGGATGAGGGAGAGGGCCTTATCGGTGCTCCCAGGGAACTTTGGAACTCCCTGCCTAGAGAAGTTAGACTTCCTCCTTCCAGTGGCAGGTGAAGACCTTCCGATCCCGACAGGCTTTTGAAAACTAGCTGCCTTTAATGAAAAAGGGGCTGTTTTTATTGTAATTATCTGTAATTATTCGTTTGCTTTTCAATATTTATATTTTTACGAAAAGGGAGGGAGTAGTGTGAAAGAAAAGCAAAAAGCGAAATGTTGAAACAATAGAGTGTATGGATATATAACTAATACAATTGTTCCAATAAAATTATTCACATTATACCTTTCACAAATGGATTCCAAATATCATTATATTTATCCATATGCAACCTGCGCCTACTCTGTATGTTTTAATATATATTTATATGTAGTTTATATAGAGAGTTTATATAAAGATAATATACTATATATATTTATATAGTTTATATACAGTTTATATGGTTTTAATTCTATCAACCTTTAATTGTTTTTTTTAATGATTTTCCCCATACGTTTTTAACGGTTCTTATTTTATCTGTAAGCTACATTGAGTCCCTGTCAGGGGGAAAAGGGGGAAATAAACAAATATTTGGACTCAGAGGCCTGCCAGGCATCGCGAGTGAACCAACAGCTCACTGTTTCACATACCTAAGTTCAAGTTCAAGGTATAATTATATATCAGTACCTAAAGCCATTAGAAAATGGGATCCGCTTACCTATGAGATCACCTTCCCCCACATGTAGCCACTTGACCACATAAAATTGGTGGAACTGGCATTGCTATAAGGTGCCACAAAAATGCCTGTTCTGCATTTGTCAAGGACTTGATTGTTTAGTGTGGCAGCGCCTACACTTCGGAACTACCTGCCACTTGAGATCAGGCCGGCAAGGCCTTCGCTGAGCTCTTTTCAGCCCCTGCTAAAAACTTTCTTGTTTAGACAACCCTGTCCAGGTATCTAGAACGCTGGTGTGAGTTCTAAGTTGCTTTTAAGTCTGCTGTTATTAGATGAACTCTTTGAAAGTTGTCAATTACTGCTGTTCATTTTTGTTATTGTTTTCTTGTTTTGCCTTTTTTGCAAACCGCTTTGAGGGCTTTAAAAAAATAATAATAATCCACAGTTGTATAATTTTTAATGAACTTAATAATAATAAATACCTAACACTCCCTCACTCCTCCGGGTTGCAGGTGAAGGAATCTCGCCTGCCACTACGGATGTTTTCAAAGGAGGAAGAGCAAGGTGAAGTTTTCCTGGAGCACATAATTTGAAAGCTCTCAAGCCTTTAGGTCTCCAAACACCAACCACTTTGGAGACACCTGAGCTTCAGCTTATACAACATCTCCATGGGGCAGGGGAAGTGGGGCAAACAATCTGTTTTGACCAAGCCCCCTAGATTCCACGTTCAAAATCTCCTCATGACCCTTCCACGCTCTCCCTAAAGGAAGCCAAATCAAATCCCATCTTTAAACAGCCCAGACACTGAGGTCCAGCGCTGAGGGCGTTCTGGCGGTTCCCTCACTGCGAGAAGCCAAGTTACACGGATCCAGGTGCAGGGCCTTCTCAGTGGTGGCGCCCGCCCTGTGGAACGCCCTCCCACCAGATGTCAAAGAGAAAAACAACTACCAAACTTTTAGAAGACATCTGAAGGCAGCCCTGTTTAGGGACGTTTTTAATGTTGGATGCATTACGGTATTTTAATATTTTGTTGGAAGCCGCCCACAGTGACTGGGAAGCCCAGCCAGATGGGTGGGGTATAAATAATAAATTATTATTATTATTATTATTATTATTATTATTACTCGTGGGCAGCTGCTTAAGGCGCTTGTGATACATTACCAATGTTAGCTCTCCTCTTGATTTCCTTCCTTCGGTTGGCGAACCAGTTGTACACTTTGAGAGAAGTGACTCGCTCCAAGTCGGACAGTTTCTTCCCTGGATTAAAAAACACACAACCCCCCAAAACAAGCTGCATCAACGTATATTTCGCACGGGGTACCGAGGATTTGGGGGGGGTTAACCACACGCAGACACACAAACCCCTATTTCCCTACCTGGTTTCTGAATCACCGCATTACAGGCATTTGCGATTTCTTCCCTCTTGGCCTCATCCGGATACTGATTCTCATTGAAGTAGCTGCGGGAAAAAGGAAAGGGCCGTTTGCTTTAGGACGGCCACAACCCCTTCTCCCCCAACCCTCAAAACAAAACACAGGCTTCTGAGAAACTTTTGTTGTGGGGGAAAGAAATCGCCACCTTGAGCTTGCCAGATATCGATTCACTCCTGAAGCTATCCCTGCTAATGCGACTTTCTCTGTCCTTTCTCTCTCCCCCGCCTAATAATTTTTATTAATTTTTTCCAAATATCTTAAACACAATATAGCTTAACAATATTATTCTCCTTTCAATCTGTATCTTATCTGAATTAACTTCCCTCCACCCCTCTTCTGGCTTCTCTACATTGCTCTTACTTAAGCGTGTATATTACTACATATACATTCTATCAATGTCTATAATTCCATAATTTTTTTTTGTATTATACTTTGGACATATATTCCTTATTATATTACAGCATTACATCTTGTGGTCTAACCAAATGTTTACAATAAACGTTATGAGTTTTATTTCAGTCCTGTGTCTTTATTTATGTACAGTTTTCTCTAAGTATATTTGGAGCATTCTTTTTGGAATTTTTCATCGTCCTGCTGTCAGATTCTTCCAGTTAGCCTTGCTATTTCTGCATACTCCAATACTTTCTGTTGCCGTTCTTATCTAAGCCCACGTGAAGCTCTTCTCCACAAACTTGACCTTTCACTTCCCTCACAGAAACTGTACTGTTTCTCAGCATTCTATTGGTGGCACCAAAATATCCCACCTACCAAGACATCCCACCGATTCCATGAACTGCAGGAAGGGAGGGAGGGAAACTCAGGCCACAGGTGGGTAACAGGTAAAGTAAAGGTAAAGGGACCCCTGACCATTAGGTCCAGTCGTGGCCGACTCTGGGGTTGTGGCGCTCATCTCGCTTTACTGGCCGAGGGAGCCGGCGTACAGCTTCCGGGTCATGCGGCCAGCATGACTAAGCCGCTTCTGGCAAACCAGAGCAGCGCACGGAAACACCATTTACCTTCCCGCCAGAGCGGTACCTAGCAACCCACAGTGCCACCCGCATCCCTGGGTAGCAGGTAAGAGTCCCCAAATTCCAATCCTTTTTTCCATGGCTGTTGCTGTTGTTGTTTAGTTGTTTAGTCGTGTCCGACTCTTCGTGACCCCCTGGACCAGAGCACGCCAGGCACTCCTGTCTTCCACTGCCTCCTGCAGTTTGGTCAAACTCATGCTGGTAGCTTCGAGAACACTGTGCCACCATCTCGTCCTCTGTCGTCCCCTTCTCCTTGTGCCCTCCATCTTTCCCAACATCAGGGTCTTTTCCAGGGAGTCTTCTCTTCTCATGAAGTGGCCAAAGTCTTGGAGCCTCAGCTTCACGATCTGTCCTACCAGTGAGCACTCAGGGATGATTTCCTTAAGAATGGATAGGTTTGATCTTCTTGCAGTCCATGGGACTCTCAAGAGTCTCCTCCAGCACCATAATTCAAAAGCATCAATTCTTCGGCGATCAGCCTTCTTTATGGTCCAGCTCTCGCTTCCATACATCACTACTGGGAAAACCATAGCTTTGACTATATGGCCGCTAGGAAGCACTAAGTTTGGAGCAGAGGCAAGGAGGCGTGTAGGAAACGAAGGAGGGAGCAACTGATCACAAAGGCTCAGGGATAAGCCTTTTTCCCAGACGCAATTGTGTTTTCTAGACAATAGGCGCCCATCAGCATGCCAGTGGCTGATCAGGGAGGTAATCAAATGATCTCTTTTGTACAGGAAGACAGTAAAGGATTAAAAGGGAAAGGGGGCAGTATCTATAGGCAGATGCAGGGAAAGGCAGAAAAATCATTGAGGTTTCATTTCCACAATGCCCAGGAATATTGCCACCTCTGAGAAATCTGCGCCACCAGGGATAACGCAGGATCCTATAGGACGCGCTTTTTCCCCTCCACAAATGAAGGGGAAATGTGTGTGCGTCCTATGGGGTGAATGCAGGCTCCTTGGCTTCAGCGATAGCAACGCGAAGCCTCCAAAGCTTGCGCTCCGGAGGCTTCGCGTTGCTTTCGCTGAAGCCAGGAGAGTCTGCTCTTTGAGGCTGGCGGTGGGGGAAAGCAGCGCTTCCCCCCACCGCCAGCCCCACAAGCTGGGTCGAAAAGCCCGAAGGAGCCGTGCAGCCTTTAAAGGGCGTGCCGCTCTTGGGGGCTTTTCCCCAAGGAGGGAGAAGGGACTGACTGGCCGAGTCAGTCCCTTCTTCCTTCTGTGGGCTTTTGTGGGAGGGGGGGGATAATATTTTCCCCCTTGATTTCCCCCCTGAAAACTAGGCACGCCCTATGGGCCGGTGCGCCCTATAGGGCGATAAATACGGTAAATGCATTTCAGGCCCCGTGGAACCTGTATGTTTCTATTTCGAATGGCTCGACCAAAATTAATAAATGTGAGGTTCAAACCAGTCATGTTCCTAGTCCTCAAGGATGTGGATGGACTCTCAGTCACAGGCTGGCGGTGCCGTCTAGTATCTCTATAGGCCCTTATTTTCTGCAGCGCCATTTTTCTGAGCACCACAACCACCATTCGCTCCTGCTTATCTAATGCCAGCAGCCTGTGATGAAGACTGCTCCATTTCAGGGGTATTTGCCTGACAGCCATGTGCTTTTCCCAGGATACTCCATTCCATGCCCACTCATCCATTCCATGCCTACTTAGCAAACTTAGCCCATGGGCCTCCTTCGCAGCTTGAGAATCAGAGGTGGGTCTCAGGTCTGGAGACACCCCGGTCTAAGCCACGGCTGGGCTTAATATGACGCCTTAACGAGGCCAGTGTCTCCCAGCCTAGTCTACCTTGCAGGGTTCTTCTGGGGACAAAAGGGGGAGAGGACAAGAACTTCAGAGGCCACCTCGAGCTCCTCAAGGAGAAAGATGGGCTAGAAATAGGAAAACGAAATAATAAGAAACCTTTCAGACCACAGCTGTCATTAGCCCCAGCCTGACAGCCGTTGTACTCCAAAACGTTTTGAGAGTGCCAGTTTTTTCTAGGTGATCCAATATGGAAGAGATTTGGGGCAGGAGAGAGAGAGAGAGACAACCCACTTCTGTAAGGATTACTGAGAAACAGATGCGAATCGCTTTGCAGCAATATTAATACAACACTTTCATTTCGCATTTCCCTAATGTTACTCTTGTGAACCGCCTTGCAATCTTTTGATGAAGGGAGGCATATAGATCTAATAAATTAAAATACATTAAAATAAACTCTCGCCCATAGCTTCTGGGGTGGAGCAGGCCGTAAAAGGTAAAGGGTCCCCTGACCATTAGGTCCAGTCGTGACTGACTCTGGGGTTGCGGCGCTCATCTTGCTTTAGTGGCCAAGGGAGCCGGCGTACAGCTTCCGGGTCATGTGGCCAGCATGACTAAGCTGCTTCTTGTGAACCAGAGCAGCGCACGGAAATGCCATTTACCTTCCCGCCAGAGTGGTACCTATTTATCTACTTGCACTTTGATGTGCTTTCGAACTGCTAGGCTGGCAGGAGCAGGGACCGAGCAACGGGAGCTCACCCCGTCGCAGGGATTCGAACCGCTGACCTTCTGATCGGCAAGTCCTAGGCTCTGTGGTTTAACCCACGGCGCCACCCCTGTCCCTTAGGAGCAGGCCATACATTTGCACAAATAATCAAGTAGGCTTCCTGCCTGAACCTCCATTTACGCCCAAAGCAACCTCCTGGCTCTCCTTGCAAGCAGAGTGCAGGCCACCCTCACGAGACCAGAGCAAGGCTAGCCTATTTTATTTGGGGGGGTTTGGGCAACAAACAAGGTTATGTTCACGCAGGTGAGGTAGAAGACTGCACAGCCACGAGAGAGATCTCACGATGCAGTTTATCTAGAACCACACCCATCCTTCAGCTACGAGCGAAGACGTCCGCTCGCTGCTTCTCTTTAACCTTCACCTCGTAAATATTCCGAGAGAAGTTTTTAAGAAGCGGGGAAGGGAGGGAAGGGAGGAGAGACGCGAGAGATTCTGGATCTCCAGCACAAAAGCCGCACCCCGGCAGCCCGTAATGTGCACTGGGAGGAATTCCAAAGCAGCAGCAGCGAAGGAAAAGAGAATTGAATTACAAGCGGGCTGCAGATCCCTCAGCATGCAATACTTATGCAGTGTGGGCGAAGGAACAGGACGCCCAGAGATGTACCCGGGAGCGATCAGCTATGGAACGGGCTGCCCAACGTGACCAGGCAGTCTTTGTTGCCACCTGCCGTTCCCAGCTACATCCTCTCTGCTGGATCCAGTGGATCCCAGCCTTGCAAAATCAGCCAGGGTGGGAAACAGGAGGGCCGAGGGCCAAACACGACCCACCACGACCCAATATGTGGGCCTCTGGACTTTTCCACACCAGCCATGCCTCCTCTGCAACTACTGCCTTGAGTGGGCTTGACTGGCAGGAATCTGCCCTTAAACTGTGATGATGGAGGGTATTGCATTTTTTTCGTGGGGGTGGGGCAGTGTTAGAAGTCTCTGGCTTTTGTAGGGTTGGAATGTAGTGATGCAACTAATAACAATTCTATTATTTATTCCCCGCTCATCTAGCTGGGTTGCCCCAGCCACTCTGGGCAGCTTCCAACACGTACAAAACAATAATAAAACATCAAATATTAAGAATGTCTCTATACAGGGCTGCCTTCAGATGCCTTCTAAAAGTCAGATAGTTGTTTATCTCCTTGACATCTGGTGGAAGGGAGTTCCACAGGGAGGGCGCCACCACCGAGAAGGCCCTCTGCCTGGTTCCCTGTAACTTTGCTTCTCACAGGGAGGGAACCGCCAGAAGGCCCTAGGTGCTGGACCTCAGCGTCCAGGCAGAACGATGGAGGTGGAGATGGTCCTTCAGGTATACTGGGCCGAGGCCGTTTAGGGCTTTCAAGGTCAGCACCAACACTTTGAATTGTGCTCAGAAATGTACTGGGAGCCAGTGAAGATCCTTTAGGATATATGGTCCCGGCAGCCGCTCCCAGTCACAAGTTTGGCAGCCGTGTTCTGAATTCGTTGTAGTTTCTGAATCACCTTCAAAGGTAGAGTCCCATGTTGCCCGCTGGAGAAATCTCAGGCACCCCACCTATTGCTGTGCCCACTTTTCTCCTATAGCTGCCCACCATGGGCACAGAAGGAATTTATTTCATTTATTAAACCCCAAAGGAGCGTGGGGCGTCAAACCATAAGCGGTAAGAACACCTTTCGAAAGACTCGGAACGCAATTCCAATATACAGATCCAAACTGGGATGAAGAGCTCTGCTTAAGAAGCTTGTTGGGAGAGGAAGATCTTCAGCAGGTGTCAAAAGAACAGTAGAGGTGTTGCCTGTCTGGTATTAACAGGGAGGGAATCCCAAAGGGTCGGTGCCACCACGTTTAAGGCCCTGCTGCTGACGGGATCTGCAGGACGCCCTCACCTGCACAGTGCCAGGCATTGCCTTGCGAGAGAAAGTTTTGAGAATGAACCCCTGGGCTGGAAAAGGTGCACCGGCCTTGTCCGAACTGTGAGAGGCCTGACCCCACTAGATACACACCCCTGTCTGCAGTGGCTACTGACCAACAACAGTACACAACTAGGAAGCAGCTCCTGCAGATCAAGTTGATGGACTATGCCAAAATGGCTAAAATGACTGGAAGAATCAGAAACCAAGAAATTTCAATAAGGAATAGGGGGGAAATTATAATTTGTCCTAAAACCATTGCAAACTAGTAGGATTGGAATAACACTTGTGGTTTAATGGTGAATTTTGGACACAACGGAGAGGTAAAAGTTTCGGATTATCGTAAATGATGCAGGAGGAAATGATTAACAATAGGACCCACAAAGGGGAGCAGGTAAGTCCAAGAGATTCTTTGGAATCTTGGTTTTATGTTGTATGTTGGATATGTGATTGTAAAATTTTAATCTGAAAAACCAAATAAATAAATAAATTTTTTAAAAAGCAGCTCCAGCAGCAAATAATGGTCCAAACTCTGCCCCAAAATCTCCTTGGGCAACAGGACCACCATCTGCGTATCAGGTGGCTGCTCATCTCAACATCCTCCAGTACGATCTACAACCTTCCATGGTTTCCTTCAGGAACCGCTGGTGTAGATAACACAGTCATACCTTGGAAGCTGAAAGGAATCCGTTCCGGAAGTCCGTTCGACTTCCAAAACACTTGAAAACCAAAACGCGACTTCTGATTGGCTACAGGAAGCTCCTGCAGCCAATCAGAAGCCGTGGAAGCCCCGTCAGACGTTCGGGTTCCAAAAGAACATTTGCAAACCGGAACAATCACTTCCAGGTTTGTGGCGTTCGGGAGCCAAAATGTCCGAGTTCCAGGGCGTTCAGGATCCAAGGCACGACTGTATTGGGAACAGGTAGAAATGCTCCCCCCCCCTTTCTTTTATTGGGCTCCTTAGCACAACTGACACTTGCGTCAAACCCGGTCCACCCAGAGCTTTGGGGTTCCTTACCTTTCCATGACGGCCAAGCACTCCTTCCGCCAGGTGAACCGACTTCCCCGCCGTAAGCGGAAGGTGCCAGAGGTAGCTGTGACGGGGGGAGGAGTCTGCCTCCATTCAGGTTCTTCTACCGGGATCGGGGCCGGCCTCATGCTTAACGTTGCCCCTGGAAAAAAGCAAAGCGGGACACAAAAGTGTTTTCCGGTGGAACTGGAAAGCCCCGCTCGGCTCCCCGCTCAACACCGAAGGAACGCAGCGGCCCACTTAGTCCAGAATCCTATTCTCACAAAGGCCAACCAGATGTCTCTTCTGGAAAACCTGCAAGCAGAATTCAAACACAAGAGCAGCTCTTCCTCTCTGGTGGCTTCCAGCACCTGGGATTCAGGAGCATAGCTGCCTCTGAGCACCAAGGCAGAGAACAGCCATCATGTCTAGTACCCATGAAGACTGACCTTCTGTAAATTTGCTTTTTTCTAAAACTGCCCTGATGAAACACAGGAGCTCGTCTAAAAGTACAGCACACCTGCTCTTTCATTTTTTAAAAAAGCCTCTTTTGCTCAGGTGAAAAGGCACGCAGGTACGGTGGACGCTCGGGTTGCGAACGTGATCCATGCGGGAGGCACGTTCGCAACCTGCAGAGCTGTGGCTGTGCACGCACGGGTTGCGATTTGGTGCTTCTGTGTCGCCCAGAGTGGCTGGGGAAGCTCAGCCAGATGGGCGGGGTAAAAATAATAAATTATTAAATTCTTATTATTATTCTGTGCATGTGCAAAGCGTGATTCAGTGCTTCTGCGCATGCGCAAAAACCCAGAAGTAACCCGTTCCGGTAACTTCTGGGTTTGGCACTATGCACAACCCGAAAACACGCAACCTGAAGCGTCTATAACCCGAGGTATGCCTGTATAACCAAACTCCTATAACTTACAACCCCATTTCCTCCACATCTACTTTGCACATAATTCATATACTGTATCCCTCCCTCTCTTGCACACATAGTAGACCAAGGATTGCCCACCGCTGTGACAGTTCTGCCTTCTCCACACCGCTGCCCATAATCAGATCCCCGCAGTCCCTCAATCTAGAGCGCAGATGTGCTTTATTATTAATAATCATCATCATTCATTGCTTCCGAACTGCTAAAATGTTCGTGAACACGCCAAAACTCCTCTGCAGCTAAGCCGGAGGTCTAAGTTCAGAGAAGGCGCTAATTCTTCCACCCAACAGCAATGAAGAAGAAGAGTTTGGATTTGATATCCCGCCTTTCACTCCCTTTAAGGAGTCTCAAAGCGGCTAACATTCTCCTTTCCCTTCCTCCCCCACAACAAACACTCTGTGGGGTGAGTGAGGCTGAGAGACTTCAGAGAAGTGTGACTGGCCCAATGTCACCCAGCAGCTGCATGTGGAGGAGCCGAGACGCGAACCCAGTTCACCAGATTACGAGTCCACCGCTCTTAACCACTACACCACACTGGCTTAAATGCAGGTTTAAACCACCACTCCCAAAAAAGTTCCTTTTTTTTTTTTGCCAAGCTCCTTATTTTGCTGGGGGGGGGGGCGGAGGTGGGATCAGAACGGCAAAGCCACACGCTGCAGGAAACATGCTTTTCATGTGCAAGTTCCAAGTCAGAGCAGGGGGCCAATGATCCGACCCAACGTACCACAGGAACCTAGAAAGTTGCCTTGCACAGAGTTGGTCCCTCTGGCTGGGTATTCCCTGCACTGACTGGCAGCAGCTGTCCAGGATTTCAGGGGGGAGACTTTCGCAGCCTTACCTGGAGCAACCGGGGATTGAAACCGCTGACTTGCATCTCTTCCCTTAAACCAGGGTTCCCCAAACTTTTAAAGTCATCTAGGCCAGACTTGGGTCTCTCTCCAGCCGTTTTGGGACTACAACTCCCATCATCATCCCTGACCACTGGGTCTTGCTATCTAGGGATGATGGGAGTTGGAGTCCAAAAAAACAACGGAAGCCCCAAGTTTGGGAAACCCTGCTAAACAAACGCGCTTGGACTTCTATCGAGTCAGTACAATCGACGTCAAAGCAGGGGGCAGGGGCTGGAAACAGATTTCTGTACTGATGTAGCATCCAGATGCAAATAAATTCTGTAAGAGGAGCATTACAGAGATCCTCCTTCATTAAAAAGAGGACCAAAAGAAAAAGAAAAACCCTATATGTTCTCAACTACCTTTGAAGGTGACCCGGAAACAACAACTATTCCAGAATGTGGCAGCTAGACTGGTGACTGGGAGCGGCCGCCGAGACCACATAACACCAGTCTTGAAAGACCTACACTGGCTCCCAGTACGTTTCCAAGCACAATTCAAAGTGTTGGTGCTGACCTTAAAAGCCCAAAATGGCCTCGGTCCTGTATACCTGAAGGAGAGTCTCCAACTCCATCGTCCAGCCTGGACACTGAGGTCCAGCTCTGAGGGCCTTCTGGCGGTTCCCTCATTGCGAGAAGCCAAGTTACAGGGAACCAGGCAGAGGGCCTTCTCGGTGGTGGCACCCGCCCTGTGGAACACCCTCCCACCAGATGTCAAAGAGAAAAACAACTACCAGACTTTTAGAAGACATCTGAAGGCAGCCCTGTTTAGGGAAGATTTAAATGACTGATGTTTTAATGTTGCAAAACCTTTTGTTGCAAAATACGCCTGGCACCGGCCTAATTTCTAGTACTGATTCAGCAGCTGGGGTGCGGTCTTAGTTCATTGGCAGAGCATCTACTTTGCATACAGAAGACCCCAGGTTGAATCCCCAGATGCTCCAGGTAGGGCAGAGATATACTCCCTTCCCAAAACCCTAGAGGCACAGCCAGTGTCAATATTACCATGCCAGATGGGACCCCAAAAAATGTAGTATAAACACCGAGAACTGGAAACACTGGCCTGCGAGCGCTCCAGTTGGAGAACAGCCTTTACCAAAGATGTCGTGGGCTTTGAAGACACTCGAACTCAGGACGAAAGGGAGAAACGTGCTAAGAGGAAGGTACGCTTGGCAAATCCACACCATGACCAACTCCCGCCTGGAAACCTATGTCCCCACTGTGGAAGGACGTGTGGATCCAGAATTGGCCTCCACAGTCACTTACGGACTCACTGGTAAAACCGTGTTCATGGAAGACAATCTTACTCGGCTACGAGGGATTGCCAAAGAAGGAAGAAGGAGGAGGAGGAGGAGGAGGTTTTTTAAAAACCTTTTTGTAAAGGCAACAGTAGAATTTTCACAGCTGAGTCCTCAACTCTTTATTACTGTGCTTTGCTTCCTTTAAGTTGGGCTCTGTCTAAAACTTGCCATTTAGGTTTTCAACCCCTTTTTGTAAATTCAGTATTAGAAACTGTACCTTTGAGTCCTCAATCCTTTATTGCTGCGCTTTGCTTCACCTAGGTCGAGCTAGGATTACAATACTTCAGAATTTTTGGGAGTTCTAGCCCCTCTTTTTGAATTTTGGTCATTTAAGGTTCATGAATTTTCTATTTCCTTCTGAGGAAACTGAAATGAGGTTTGTAGCCAGCATCCCGTTAAGGCTTTGTTCAGTTTTAGGTTTTTCTAATTTTTTCCCTTAAACTTTTTGATTTTTATTATTTAGTTTATTTTCATAAGATAATATTTCTGGTCGATTAATTCTCGTTTCAGGGTTTTTCACGGTATTTCATTTGTTTTGTGCAAATACTTGGGTTAAAGCAGAAGCTGGGAGCAAATTCAGGAAGGACATTCTGGCATTTGTGCTAAAAAAACAACAAGAACATCCCCAAAAGGGAGCCAGGTGGTTGATGCCTCGCATCTCCAAGCCGAGCCCGAGTCTGTGACAGCCAAGGGAAGAAGAGACAGGGAGCTCAGCCAAGGGAACTCATTCATCCTTTCCCACTTGGCCGGCTACCTGCTGGCCCTGCCAGACTGATCCGGTCCACCCTAATGAATCAGTGCCGCTGGTGTCAAAGCGTGGGCGCTCCGAGGTGGGTCGGCCAATGCGGCAAAGCTCCGACCCGGTTCCCAAACGCACTTTGCTCGGAACGCCGGCGGGCGAGCCGCAGGGCCCTTGCGGGAACAAGCGCCAGCCAGCTGGGCGGAGGAGAGCCCTGAGAGTTCGTGGCCCTTCTAGTCCGGAACCCTGCTCTCGCGGTGGCCAAGCAAGATGCTTATGGGAAGCCCATGAGCAGGACCCGGGTGCAACAGCAGCACTCTCTCCCCTCCTGTGGTTTCCGGCAGCTGGTGTCTAGAGGCATGCGACTTCCAGCAGCAGAGGCAGAGCGCAGCTGTTGTGACTAGAAGCCCTGACCAGACTTATCCTCCTTGAATTACCGTGTTTTTCGCTCCATAAGACGCACCTGACCATAAGAAGCACCTAATTTTTAGAGGAGGAAAACAAGGGAAAAAAATATTCTGAATGAAACGGTGGCTGTATGATTTTTATGGCCACACACACTTGTGATCTGATGGTGAATTTGGGGTGACCCAATGCAAAAATCCTGAGGATCCATGTGGATCCATGCTTTGTAACCACGTTTTTGCACCATTGTAGCCCCAGGAAACAGTGGACGCCTGATTTTTTTGGTGTAGGCTGTAGCCATGGACATGCTATGTGATCTGATGGTGAATTTGGGGTGAATTTGGGGTGACCCAATATAAAAATCCTAAGGATCCATGGGCTTTTACCTCCCCACTCCCAGGCAGCCTCCTCTAGCATCCCTTATCTCTCTCCAGATCCCACCGATCAGCTGTTTCCTTTCAACACTCCCTTCACTCTTGTTTGCCTTAGTGTCTTTTCCTTAGCTGGAGCAGTTTTTTTTCTCCTCCTTTTCTTCTAATTTCTCTCCTTACTGCTTTAGTCTTCCTGTTTCCCCCCTTTGCAAGTTTGCTGTCTTTACCTCCCTCCTCCCAGGCAGCCTCCTTTATCTCTAGCATCCCTTATCTCTCTCCCCGATCGGCAAACGATCAGCGGCTTTGTTTCAACACCCACTTCCCTCTTTAAAAAAAAAAAAGCATGATCTGCTTTTTGCCCTTGGGCAATTCGGCTCCAGGGACTACGCAATCGCTCCATAAGACGCACAGACATTTCCCCTTACTTTTTAGGAAGAAAAAAGTGCGTCTTATGGAGCGAAAAATATGGTATCTACCATGGCTAGCCATCGTGGCTTGGCTGGGCCTCCATGGTTGTACGAAGCAATGCTCCTGAAGACCAGTTGCTGGAAAAGGCTGGAGGGGACAGTGCTGCTCTTGGGCTCAGATCCTGGCTTGACGGCTTCCCATGTTGTCGACCGGATGCCAGACTAGGTGGGCCATCGGCCTGATCCAGCAACGCTCTTCTTGTGCTCTTAGGATAGCCTTCTCCTCCGTGAAGTTTGTGGCTGTCCCTACATCTGCTGGCAGCAGCTTCCACTCTTTGCTATGAGTTGTGGACCTCCCTTTGGCCTGTCCTGAATCTCCCAGATTTCAGCTTCGTTGGAGGAGTGTTAGCCAGAGGTACATGGAAACTTCCATGTGCGGTGGCCGTATATGCTGGGAGTCCCCCTCTTAATTTCTAAGAAGTCACATATGGAAGACAGGAGCACAGAGCGACAGATGCACCTCACAAAAATAAAATCGGGGCAAAGCAAAAATCCTCAGCTTTTCAGAAGGAAGTGGCCGTGTCATAAAATCTGCACTAAAATACGAAACTGCCCTATAAGTGGTAAGATTGGTTTGTCCATCCAGCCTGGTATTGTGCGAGGCAGAGGCCGCCCTCTGTTATCTGCTACCTGGAGACGTCAGGAAGGGCTATAGCTGGGAGAGAGCCGTCACTGGAAGCCAGGAGAGCCTCTGCCAGTCAGTGTAAGCAATCAGAGCTAGGGGGACCAATGATTTTCCATAGAAAGTGCTCTACCAACGAGCCACAGTGCTTCTGCAAAACGCAAATCCAGGCACTGTACTCCTGGGCTTACACTTCACTCACCAGCCACTTGAAAATCCGTGGGCTAAGCCCCCCAAGTAGAAAAGCACACCTATTGCTTTTGGTTACTTTGGAGGTAAGAGAAGAGGTAGCCTCCAACTGCAAATCCTCATTGACAAAGCCAGATAAGGAAGGAAGGAAGGAAGGAAGGAAGAAGGAAGAAGAAGGAAGAAGGAAGAAGGAAGGGAAGGGAAGGGAAGGGAAGGGAAGGGAAGGGAAGGGAAGGGAAGGGAAGGGAAGGGAAGGGAAGGGAAGGGAGGCATGAAGGAAAGGGAGGGAGGGAGGGAAGGAAGGAAGGAAGGAAGGAAGGAAGGGAGGGAAAGGAAAGGAAAGGAAAGAAGGAAAGGAAAGGAAAGGAAAGGAAAGGAAAGGAAAGGAAAGGAAAGGAAAGGAAAGGAAAGGAAAGGAAAGGGAAAGGCAAGGCAAGGCAAGGCAAGGCAAGGCAAGGCAAGGCAAGGCAAGGCAAGGCAAGGCAAGGAAAGGAAAGGAAAGGAAAGGAAAGGAAAGGAAAGGAGGGAGGGAGGGAAGGAGGGAAGGGAAGGAAGGAAGGAAGGAAAGGAAGGAAGGAAAGAAAGGAAAGGGATGTTGGAAGGAAGGAAGGAAGGAAGGAAGGAAGGAAGGGAGGAAGGAAGGGAGGAAGGTGGGCAGATTAGAAGCACATATCAGCTTAAATATTACTGCTTAATTTCTATAAAGAGATATGTGCATCCTATTTTTCTGCCAGAAGATAGCTAGTGATAGAGTGCAAAACTACCTACCAGCAGACCCAAAACAAGGAGGGAGTGTTTTAGAAAGTACATACAAAAAAACAAAAAAGTGGAAGGAAGGGGTTGTTGTTTTTTTGCTTGCTTTCTGAGGCAAAGAAAGCCAGTGTGTTGTTCCAGAGCACTCTACCTGCTTCAGCTGAAAGTGACTCAATTTTGTTTTGCCTGGACAATTTCCAATGGCCTTAAGAAGCCTAAGAGCCACTCACTACAGGCTTACCCAAGAATTAACCCTGAGCACTGACACCAGCAAAAAACCACCATGTTTTAGCTGTGTTGTCTTCAAGGGCAAAGACCTCTCTTTTTCCCTCACTTGCTGCAGGAGGAAGAAACACGCACCGGGTGGACCGACTCGAAGAACTACAAGACATCTGCTACCTAATCTGCACAGCAGATTTCTGGGCATCCAGAAATTGTGGGGGGAGAAAGGAGGCAGCGCCAACCTCAGATGTACCAAAATCCTCTAGCTTTTAGAGAAAAAGCAAGTTTCTAGCATTTGTTGTCTTTGTCCATGGAGTTTTCTTGGCAGGGATACTGGAGTGGCTTGCCGGTCCTTGCCAACAAAGGTCTGTATAGTTAAAGCCATGGTTTTCCCAGTAGTGATGTATGAAAGTGAGAGCTGGACCATAAAGAAGGCTGATCGCCAAAGAATGGATGCTTTTGAATTCTGGTGCTGGAGGAGACTCTTGAGAGTCCCATGGACTGCAAGAAGATCAAACCTATCCATTCTGAAGGAAATCAGCCCTGAGTGCTCACTGGAAGGACAGATCGTGAAGCTGAGGCTCCAAGACTTTGGCCACCTCATGAGAAGAGAAGACTCCCTGGAAAATACCCTGATGTTGGGAAAGATGGAGGGCACAAGGAGAAGGGGACGACAGAGGACGAGATGGTGGGACAGTGTTCTCGAAGCTACCAGCATGAGTTTGACCAAACTGCGGGAGGCAGTGGAAGACAGGAGTGCCTGCTGTGCTCTGGTCCATGGGGTCACGAAGAGTCGGACACAACTATAAACGACTAAACAATTGTATTTTAATCTTTTGTTGGAAGCCGCCCAGATGGGCGGCATCTAAATAAATTATTATTATTATTATTATTATTATTATTATTATTATTATTATTATTATTATTTGCAATCCTCTGCATCACTGCATGCTGAGCAAAATCTTATTGCATTATCTTACGCCTGTTGCCTTTGGGGATCCTTAAGGACTTAGACTGGGACTTAAGACTGGGACGCTGGTGGTGCTGTGGGTTAAACCACAGAGCCTAGGACTTGCCGATCAGAAAGTCAGCAGTTCGAATCCCCGCAATGGGGTGAGCTCCCGTTGCTCGGTCCCTGCTCCTGCCAACCTAGCAGTTCGAAAGCACATCAAAGTACAAGTAGATAAATAGGTACCACTCCGTCGGGAAGGTAAATGGCATTTCCGTGCGCTGCTCTGGTTCGCCAGAAGCGGCTTAGTCATGCTGGCCACATGACCCAGAAGCTGTACGCTGGCTCCCTCAGCCAATAAAACGAGAAGAGTGCCGTAACCCCAGAGTCGGCCATAACTGGACCTAATGGTCAGGGGTCCCTTTACCCTTTAAGGACTGAGAGGCAGGAGGACAGAAACCAAATAAACAGTAATTCAGAGGCCATGGGCGATAGCTGTCATTTGCATTTGAAGTTCCCATTCTTGTCCTACCGTCTCCCTCCGGTTAAACAAAACAGCAGTGCAGCCTGCTGACGAGCAAAGGAATCGCAGAGCAATGTTGTTCAGCGCACTTTCTTATCTTTCAAGTTGCGATTCCACGCCGTAAATTCCACGCGTGCCCCAAACCTCTGCCAGGCCCCCGATACAGACCCGTTTGCAGGGAAGTCCCCCAAGCCTTGCTCTGCCCGATGCAGGCCTCCTCCCACCCCCCACCCCACTCCTGAGCATGGACTGTAACTGGGAGGGCGGGGAGCAAGGGAGGGAGGAGGGAGGGGAGGGTCCATGCCGACCGAAGCACGATGAAGCCAACAACACTCACAGCCGCTGGGCAAAAGGTTTGGTTCAGAGGGAACAGCTGGAGTGTCTCGGCTTGGTTTTGTTTACCGGGGTTTGTCTTCTCAAGCTGGTACCATCGGTAAAAGGCCCTTTTCTTTTGCTCGCTCAGGTCCGATCCCTGTTGCAACAGCCAGTGGGAGATCCGGCTCTGACTGATACCTGCAGGAAAGAGCAAAGAGAGGAGAGAGAAAGGGTGGATCTACACATGAGGGAAAAACCCGCTGTAAATAAGTAATAAATTAAAACGTTATAATAAAATGGAAAGAAAAAAACAACCGCTATATAAAATTGCAAAGAAAAAGTTTGTGCTTTACAGCGCCATCTGGTGTTGCATGTTTATAACGCATTCAAAACACTGGTTTTTTTTTACTAATGTAGCTGAGGGTTATAAAGACTAGGACCAACCGCCTAAGAAACAGTTACTACCCAAATGTGATTTTGGTTTTAAACACATTGTAAGGAGTCTGTATGGGAGTATATTGTATTTAAAAATGGGGTATCATAGTTTTTAGGGGGCTAACCAGGTTGGGATAGCTGGGATAGCAGGCTTGTTGGGTTTTGAATGTCTTTGATTTTTCAGTTTCGTGGTTCTGTATGGGACAATGACAATAAAGATTATCTTATCGTATCGTTTCGTATGAGTCCACAGAGAGAGAAAGAGAAACTATGCAACTGATTGCCACACCATGTGGCTCCTCCTCTTTCGCGCAAGTTTTCATCACGCCCTACGGACAACCTGTGACCAAGCCACACATGCTGTTCCCAATTCTAGCCATGCCAGGGAGAATTAGGAAAGGAACTGAAAATAAAACTACATATTTATCATAACGCCATCAGACAAAATCTCTGGTGCGACCACATTTGGTCGCCTCGTGTCGAAAGGGATATCGCAGGGTTTATGGGCATTGCCATTCAAATGGTGTGGTTGTGTGTGCTGCTGCATCTTGTGATCAGTTATGTGGGGCAGGGCTTACCTGGGCCCCCCAAAATTTTATTCAAGTTAGCACCCCGGCACTCCCCTGGGTACTCCCACTGCCACCCAGGGGGTGGTAAACTCCCTGCTTTGGGAACCACCGCCTTAATATCCCCTTTTTGCATTAAATCCTACACTGAGTTTGCATTCCACCAGGCACATTTTGCAAGGTGCGTGGAACATCGTGACACCAGTTTTGGATTGGGATCGCTAACCCTACTCTGGACACACAGTTTGGGTGCTTTGGAGCTAGAATACACAGACCCGGGCATTCTTATTTTAATTTAAAAAAAGCCCATATATATATATATATATATATATATATATATATATATATATATATATATGTGTGTGTGTGTGTGTGTATATATATATATATATATATATATATATATATATATATATGGCTTTGAGCTCTCACATTTAAGAGACCGAATTTTCAGATGACATTATTGTGATTAATTGCTTCTACCGCTTACATAGATAGACAACGACTTGTGGAGGGGAGAGAGACAGCGAGCGCAGAATAGCAGATTATAGGACATTACAAACACGTCCACCAGGAAATGGAATGACTCACTCGGCTGTTCATTCTGCTCTGGACAGAACAATCCAGCCACGCATGCGCACTACCCAGGAGTAAACAGCAGCCATTCCTGGGTGGATCAGAAATGCAGACCGGGAAGGAAGTGATAGAAATTGCCACACCTTTAAGATAACTTTGCATGCGGAAGAAAAGTGGGTGATATTCCAAGACACGGAATGAATTTTTGGGTGTGGGGAGGGGCCATAGGCAACTCCATGGGGCCCTGGGTGCCCTGATAAAGGTAAAGGGATCCCTGACCATTAGGTCCAGTCGCGGACGACTCTGGGGTTGCGGCGCTCATCTCGCTTTATTGGCCGAGGGAGCCGGCGTACAGCTTCCGGGCCATGTGGCCAGCATGACCAAGCCGCTTCTGGCGAACCAGAGCAGCGCACGGAAATGCCGTTTACCTTCCCGCCGGAGTGGTACCTATTTATCTACTTGCACTTTGACGTGCTTTCGAACTGCTAGGTTGGCAGGAGCAGGGACCGAGCAACGGGAGCTCACCCCGTTATGGGGATTCGAACCACCGACCTTCTGATCGGCAAGTCCTAGGCTCTGTGGTTTAACCCACAGTGCCACCCGCGTCTCACGCCCCATGAAGGGGCCGGGCACCCACAAATTTCGGTGCCAAGGCCATGAGAGCTACATGGCACCCACAGCCCTGGGCACCCATGGTCGCGGGCCAAGCTGGCATTCCTTGGAGGGGCAAAGATTAACCATAACTTCCGTGGTAGGCAGGAAAGCTACTTCTGTCCACATTTTCAAAACGGGAAGCGTATCATTCATTAAACACCCCCCTGTGCGTTATTTTTAGGATCTGGACTCAAGTGCCTGGATAGATGACTCAGTGCGCTGGCTCATGTGTGGCGCTAAGCCAGGGGTTGGCAAGCTTACTGGACGATGGGCTGGTCCACGCTCCGTCTGTTGGAGGATGGGCCGCAGCGTGTGCGCATGCACGCTCTTCTGGGTTGGAGGAGCGTGCATGTGTGTGCGCACACACTATTTTCGGCTCTCCTCCAACCCAGATGTGCCCCAAAAATAGTGTGTATGCAAGTGCACGGGTGCTTCTCCATCCCGCACGCATGCGCACACACTATTTCCAGCGCACATCCGGGTCGGAGGAGCGCACGGGTGCATGCACACAGTTGCCATCAACCCGGAAGTCGGTGGCCGCACCGCGCCAGTAAGAGTGGGCAGCGGGGGGCAGCAGGGGTTGCCTTGGCCCAGTTAGACGAGCCCCGTAGGCCACTACTGGCCCAAGGACCGTAGGTTGCAGACCCCTGTGCTAAGCCAAACCACGGTTTAGTGTGCATGAGTACAGGCTCTGAGAGATGACATTGTGGCTTCTTTGCTCTTCCTTGGTTGCCACTGCACTGGGTTTAGTGGTTTCATCCTCCTTTGACGAACGGCCTAACTATGGCACCAAGAGAGCGAAAACACGACCTCACGTTCAGAGAGTGTGCTAAGCCAAACCATGGTTTACTTTAGCACAGCAGCAGAATGCGGAGGAGGAGGGAAAGTGGCCACAATCACCTCCTCCCCACAAGCCCCATGCATTTGTGCCACTGTTTGGTTTAGTGTGAACCGATTCCTGAATTTTAGCTGTGGATCCTTCACTGCGGATGGTTAGACTAGATAGGGGTTTCCCAAACTTGTGCCCCCCGCTGTTTTCAGACTACAATTCCCATCATCCCTGACCACTGGTCCCATCAGCTAGAGAAGATGGGAGTTGTAGTCCAAAAACAAGCTCTGGGTCCCTTCCAACTCTACAGTTCTATGAAAACCAGGCCACTGTGATCAAGGGGAGGGCTTTTGACACATTAAAGGACTCTGCGTCTATTTCATAATTCACAGCTTTGGGGGAGAGCTTTATTTTTACAAAGTGCTTTAAACATGACGTTTGAAACGTATTCTTTTCGCATTTTTATTTGGTTGCCAGCAGATTGGTTTCCACTGAAACAACCTTTTTGCCTGTGGAACACGACTGGGGCTGATGAACCTGCAAGACATCCTTCCCACATTACAGTTCCCCCGCACCCCAAATTAGTTCCCACTGCGTGCTTTCCCCCAATCTCATCTCTAGAGGGCGCAAGCATGAAAAGAAGAGCCCCTTTCCACTGGGTCTTCCTGCACAGGCTATTATTAGCTCCGGTTCACCCTGTCATTCGCCTTATCTGCGTATTATTAATAAGCTGCCCTGCCCATCAGCATCTTGTTTGTTTTACTACACAACCCTTGAAAGGCAGCTTCTATAAATAAAAGACTTCCGCATTCCGCTCTGAGATCACCCGCTCCGAGACCCCACAGCTAATTCTCCCCTGGCCTCCTCGCTGGCCCAAGTAGGACCAATTCAGCCAGCTAGTCCTGGGGATTATTTACTGTATTTTTCGCTCTATAAGACGCACCAGACCACGAGGCGCACCTAGATTTTGGAGGAGGAAAACAAGAAAAAAAATATTCTGAATCTCAGAAGCCAGAACAGCAAGAGGGATCGCTGCGCAGTGAAAACAGCAATCCCTCTTGCTGTTCTGGCTTCTAGGATAGCTGTGCAGCCTGCATTCGCTCCATAAGACGCACACACATTTCCCCTTACTTTTTAGGAGGGAAAAGGTGAGTCTTATACAGCAAAAAATGCGGTAATTGATTTTTGAATTTTATCGTTATTCATGTTTTTATACTGTATTTTATGCTGCTTTTATAATGAAGTGTTTTAAATTTGTTGTTAGCCACCCTGAGCCCGGTTTTTGAACCAGGAAGGGCAGGGTATAAATAAAATATCATCATCATCATCATCATCATTATTATTATTATTATTATTATTATTATTATTCCGGGCTAGTGCTTATCAGTTGCTGCTTTGTGTAGGGTTTCCCATAATAATAATAACAAACAACAACAAATTGCAGCAGCACGCTTTTGGGGGTTTTCCTTTTTTTCAGCTTTTCTGCTCTATTTTGCTGCATGGCATTACTTTATTATTGTTTCATTGCATTTATAGCTTGCCCTTTTTCTCTAAGGACCTCGAGGTGGCACGCCTGAGAAAGCCAAACAAAAAATTTCAAGCAGCCTCCTAGGTTTTATTCTTCAGCCCTCTACTCAGACCAGATTCCTCCTCGCCAGCCCTGATCTGTGTATCCCCACCACACCACTTCCCAAGCCCTGTGACTAATAATAATAATAATAATTTTTATTTATACCCCGCCCTCCCCAGCCAAGACCGGGCTCAGGGCGGCTAACACCAGATACAAAACAATTGATTGAAATACAACTTAAAAAAACAAGATTAAAATACAACATTAAAATGCAGCCTCATTTCAGTGGAAACTCAATCAAAAACTTTTTTGGGGGATGAAAACATCAAATCTTCACCAAGGCCAACTATCCAGACTGGTCCTACGTGGGCCAGAAAAAAGCCAGGGAAGTCCCCAGGTAGGAGTTCCATCACAGAAGGAGAAAGGAAAAAGGAAAGAGAGGGAAGGGGATCAAGTTGATTCCAAGCCAAAAGCCAGGCGGAACAACTCTTTCTTACAGGCCCTGCTTAGCTAGAATGTGCCCCTGAAATACAGAAATACTTCTTGCGCGGAGGGAGGGAGGGAAAGAGGATGGGGTGGGTGACTTTAGCGTGACTGCAAGATAGCCGGCTGTGCAAAGAATCATAGAATTGTAGAGTTGGAAGGGACACCAGCGGTCATCTAGTCCAGCCCCCTGCAATGCAGGAATCTTAACTAAAGCATTAAACAAATTGCCATCCAACTTCTTCTTAAAAACATCCAATGAAGAAGAGTCCACAACCTCCCGAGAAACTCGGGTTCCACTCTCAAACAGCTCTTACAGTCTGAAAGAACTTCCTGGTGTTTAGTCGGAATCTCCCTTCTTGTTACTTGAAGCCATGGGTTCGAATCCCACCCTCCGGAGCAGGAGAAAACAAGCTTGCTCCCTCTTCCATGAGATACTTGAAGATGGCTCTCATATCTCCTCTCCGTCTCCTCTTTTCCAGGCTAAACCTACCCAGCTCCTTCGACCGCTCCTCATAAGGCTTCGTTTCCAGACCCTTGACCATCTTGGTTGCCCTCCTCCGCACATGTTCCAGCTTTCAATATCCTTCTTAAACTGGGATGCCCAGAACTGGACACAGTATATCTTCAAACAGTCTCGGTTCTGTATACCTGAAGGAGCGTCTCCACCCCCATCGTTCAGCCCGGACACTGAGGTCCAGCTCCGAGGGCCTTCTGGGGGTTCCCTCATTGCGAGAAGTGAGGTTACAGGGAACCAGGCACAGGGCCTTCTCGGTGGTGGCGCCCGCCCTGTGGAATGCCCTCCCTTCAGATGTCAAGGAAATAAGCAGCTATCTTCTTTTTAAAAGACATCTGAAGGCAGCCCTGTTTAGGGACGTTTTAAATATTTAATGCTGTATTGTTTTTAACACTCGATTGGAAGCCACCCAGAGTGGCTGGGGAAACTCAGCCAGATGGGAAGGGTATAAATAAATTATTATTATTATCATCATCGTTATTATTATTATTCATGTGCATCCTCTTGAGAGTGGCAACACGAGAACGGGCCTTTTCCCATTTGTGGGATGCTCTCCCCATGAAAGCCTGCCTGGCTTCTTCAACACCTTTATGTGACAGGCAAAAACATTCCTCTTAATCCAGGCCTTTGGCTGATTACATCCGATACCCTTTTAAATGTGTTGTGGGAGGCGATGAGGGGGGTGGGATATTGGTTTGTTTCTCTGCTTGTTTTTATTGTGGATTGTGTGTTTTTTTGTGCAACTCCCTCCCATCAGGTGTCAAGGAGGAAAGGAATTCACAACCTTTAGAGGACATCTGAAGGCAGCCCTGTGTCAGGAATTTTTAATGTTTGACGTTTGTTTTGTTTTTATGTGTGTTGGAAGCCGCCCAGAGTGGCTGGGGCAACCCAGCCAGATGGGCGGGGTATAAATATTATTATTATAATTATTATTGCTGCTGCTGCTGTTGTTGTTGTTTCTACTACCAGTAGTAGTATTTTTAGGCTGCGAATCACCCTAAGATCTATGGATGCAGGGCAAGATACTACTACCACTACTACTACCACGATGACTACTGTATAGGGCGCACCGGACCATAGGGCGCACCCTGGAACAGATCCGGGAGAGGAGGCAAGGTTGCACAGAGCTTGCGGGCTGGGGGAGCGCTCCGAAGGCTTGCGGATAGCTGCCCGAAGTCCAGGGTGCGCAGCGCTGCACTCCCCGGGCTTCGGGCTGCAGGCTGCTATCCACAAACCTTCGGAGCCCGGCGGGAACTCCCGCCAGGCTCCGAAGGCTTGCGGATAGCTTCCTGAAGCCTGGAGAGCGAGAGGGGTCAGTGCGCACTGACCCCTCTTGCTCTCCAGGCTTCAGCGAAAGCCTGCATTCACTCCATAGGACGCACAAACATTTCCCCTTCATTTTTGGAGGGGAAAGGGTACGTCCTATAGAGCGAAAAATATGGTAATAGTAATACAGTCATACCTCGGGTTACAGACACTTCAGATTGCGTTTTTTGGGTTACAGACCACTGAAACCCGGAAGTACCGGAACAGGTTAGTTCTGGGTTTTGCTGGTCGCACATGCGCATAAGCACTAAATCGTGCTTTGCGCGTGCGCAGAACTGCCAAATCGCAACCCGCACGTGCGCAGACGCGGGTTGCGAACGTGAATCCTGCACAGATCACGTTCGCAACCCGAGCGTCCACTGTAATAGAGGGTTTCATCTGTTACTCCACTCCATTTCCCATCTGATCACACCGTCCTCTGGCCCCCGCAAACGTACGATAAAGGTTCTGTGCCCCTGATTTAAACCTCATATTTCCAGAGCACGCTGCCTGCTGCTTTGTAAAATGCCTGGGTCAGGGGAGTTAACAGCAATAAACCTGAAGCTCGCTGCTGCTTATTCAGAAAAAGAAGGGAGGGGAATTATGCTCAGAATCGGCCTGCGCTGAAATGACAAATTAAGGGGAGGGGGCTCACAAAGCCCTTCCCTTAAGCCGGAAAGGCCCGGCTGTCAAGATCTGAAGCAAAGCTATTGTCCTTACGCGGGCACGCAAGACACTTCTGCAGCGAGCGCTCCAGGGTCTGCCACCACACGATGCAAGAGATATGATCCATCTATTTAATTTAGTCTTTGCATCTATTTGTTATTTAGATTTATAACTTGCCCTTCTACGCTGTCGTCATTGCAGTCAGCCCCCAGGTGCAACAGGCCTCCCGTATTAGCCAATAATCATAATAACAACAGCAACAATTTATTATTTATACCCAACCCATCTGGCTGGGTTTCCCCAGCCACTCTGGGCGGCTCCCAATGAAATATTAAAAACACAATACAGTCCTACCTCGGGTTGAAGCAGCTTCGGGTTAAGTATTTTCGGGTCGCGTGCTGCGGCGACCCAGAAGTAATGGAGCACATTACTTTCGGGTTTCGCCGCTCGCGCATGCGCAGATGGTTAAAATGATGTCATGCGCATGCGCAGAAGCGGCAAATCGCGCTCTGCGCACGTGCGGACGCAGGTTGCGTTCGCTTCTGGATGCAAAAGGGGCTCCGGAACGGATGTACAGCATTAAACATTAAAAACTTCCCTAAACAAATTTCCCCCCTAAAAGCCAAGGCCAGCTGGGGGAATTTCCCTGCGGCTTATGCTCCCAGTTAACTGGGAGCAAGCCCTGCTGTACTCAGCGGTGCTTAAGCTCAAGAGTAAACATGTAGAATGTCATGGGCTGGCTAGATGCTGAGAAGGGAACCCCCAGGAGAAGAAGACTCAGAGCCAGGGGATGATGATGGTTGGGCAGAGGGAGAAGACCAGGAGGAGGAGGTGTCGGAAGCTGAAGGGGCAACAGGGTTTAGTGAGCAGTCCAGAATCACACGCAGGAGGGAGGCCAGAAGACAGAGATGAGGCAGGATGCTGAAGGAACCAAGGAATCTATTCCCGGCTGCATCAGCAGAAGTCGAGTGTTCAGATCAAGGGAAGTCATAGTACAGTGGTACCTCAGGTTAAGTACTTAATTCGTTCCGGAGGTCCGTTCTTAACCTGAAACTGTTCTTAACCTGAAGCACCACTTTAGCTAATGGGGCCTCCCGCTGCTGCTGCACGATTTCTGTTCTCATCCTGAAGCAAAGTTCTGAGGTACTGATAGTACCTGAGGTACTATTTCTGGGTTAGCGGAGTCTGTAACCTGAAGTGTCTGTAACCTGAAGCGTATGTAACCCGAGGTACCACTGTACCACTATTCTGCGTTGGTCAGGCCACCCCTGGAATATGGTGTCCAGTTCTGGGTGCCACTGTTTAAGAAGGATGTTGACAAACTGGAACGTGGGCAGAGGAGGGCGACCAAGATGATCAAGGGGTCTGGAAACCAAGCCTTATGAGGAACGGTTGAAGGAGCTGGGTACGTTTAGCCTGCAAAAGAGGAGACTGAGAGGAGATGTGAGAACCATCTTCAAGTATCTCAAGGGCTGTCACATGAAAGATGGAGCAAGCTTGTTTTTTCCCCTGCTACGGAAGACAGAACTCGAACCCATGGCTTCAGGTTACGAGAAAGGGGATTCCAACTCAATACCAGGAAAAACTTTCTGACAGTAAGAGCTGTTTGACAGGGAACGGTCTCCCTTGGGAGATTGTGGGCTCTCCTTCCTTGGAGGTTTTTAAACAGAGGTTGGATGACCATCTGTCACAGATGCTTTAGCTGAGATTCCTGCATTGAGGAGGGGTTGGACTAGATGACCCCTGGAGGTCCCTTCTGGCTCTACGATTCTAAGAGCCTTATGCTCTCCTGACTGAGCCATTCACTCTCTTTAGCATCTAGCACAGCGGTTCTCAACCTGTGGGTCCCCAGATGTTGTTGGACTACAACTCCCATCACCCCTGAGCTCTGGCCTTGCTAGCTAGGAGTGATGGGAATTGTAGTCCAACAACATCTGCGGACCCGCAGGTTGAGAACCGCCAAAAGCAACACGAAGGGTTGGGAGGAGGCAGCCTTAAGTGTTTACCCACACTTGGCTTAAGTAGGCAGGTTGGGTTATTGGGCTAATGAAACAACGTGGGTGCAATTAAACAAAAGCCTTTCCAGCCAGGCACCCCACAAGGCCTGGATGGCCTATTAGGTAAAGGTAAAGGGACCCCTGACCATTAGGTCCAGTCGTGGCTGACTCTGGGGCTGTGGTGCTCATCTAGCTTTACTGGCCGAGGGAGCCGGCGTACAGCTTCCGGGTCATGGGGCCAGCATGACTAAGCCACTTCTGGCGAACCAGAGCAGCACATGGAATCGCCGTTTACCTTCCCGCCGGAGTGGTACCTATTTATCTACTTGCACTTTGATGTGCTAGGTTGACTGCTTGGTTGGCTGGGACTGAACAACGGGAGCTCACCCCGTCGCAGGGATTTGAACCGCCGACCTTCTGATCGGCAAGTCCTAGGCTCTGTGGTTTAACCCAGAGCACCACACACGTCCCAGATAGCCTATTCCGAGCCCTAAAAGGGCCAGAACCTCACCTTCCCGCTCTCAACGGAAGGGCTGTGGATGACATTCACAATTTAAAAATAAAGCCATTTCGGCGCTAGGCGCTTGACGCTACTTACAGCATTCCTAAGTAAAGCAGGGAGATATCCTGCTGACGTAAGCCGCGTAAGGAACAGGGGGAGAGAAGATCAGGCAGGGCAAGGGAGGTGCAGAGAAAGAGAGAGACTGATTCACCAGGGAAGTTCCACAATGGGTCTTAAATCAAAGGCATACATTATCATGACTAAGCTGACAGATTTGCACTGCAATGCAGAAAGCCAAGCGATATCCCAACATCTGCGCCGGCAGGAGAAGGCGCGGCGAGACGGCGGTGCTGAGCTACGGAGAGGGGGTCCAGGCGAGGCGTTTCCGAGCTCTTACCTGTTACCTGCGCTACGACGGCTTGCGAAATCCTCCGGTTGGCCAGGAAGGCTTTGATTTCCTCTTTTATCACGCTGCTGTCCCTCCTAACAAAACGGGGAGGTTTTTTTTGGGGGGGGGGTTGGAGGGTGGACGGGAGGGGAGAGGAGAGGAAGAAGAAGAAGATGATTAAAAAGAGGGGGGGAAGAAAGAGGGTCAGAGTTGAAGACGCGTTTAATTGGGGGGAGCGGAGGGCCTGACGGATGGCTCTAGCCGTCAGACGTTCCTTTTAATCTGTGTCGCTGGCTGATCAAAGCACATGAGGAGGAGAACGGATGACTCGCAGTCCGTGTAAATTCATGCAAGCCATATGGGATGCACAAAGTTTCATTACGGAGGGATGAATAAATCTCTCCCACCAGTGATGACGCTGACATCAAACTAGGGTGTTGCACATGGGGGTGTAGCTTAGCGCATTACTTAGCCGTAACTCGGGGACAGAGAACATGTTTTGCATATCGCAGGCCTTGGGTTCAAATGCATCTTTGGGGTGGGCTGGCAAAGAGGCCGGTCTGAAATCCCAAGAGGGCTGCTGCCAGCCTGTGTAGACAAATTAGGCCCCTGGAGGCCTCGCTGTCTAGCCTCAGGGCTCTGCCCACGACCCCCACCCCACCCCAAATGCTTTTGCCCAGCTGGAACGTGTCCTCATGATGAATCTATGCTCCTTGCTCCACCCACTTTCCCCTCTGGCCCCACCCACCACTGTCTTGTGGCCCTCGGAAGACAGGCCAGATGGGGAAACGGCCCTTGGGTTCCCCACCCTGATCTAAGGCCTGCTTGGGCCGCATGAAATTCTGACTATTATTATAATAATTATAATTCATAACCACCTTTCTCCCTGACGGTGATTCAAGGCAGTTTGAAGGTAAAATAAGCACATCTGAAAACTTAGGGTCAGGGGATGATGACGATAATTTGAAAAAAAAAACCCAAACAATTATACACTAACAGAATTAAAACACTGATTCATAGGATTGCGGGGCTGGAAGGGACACTCATGGTCATCTAGTCCAACCCTGTGCAATGCAGGGATCTCAACTAAAGCATCCGCAACATGATATCTATCATCTATCTATCTATCTATCTATCTATCTATATCTATCTATCTATCTATCTATCATCATTATCTATCTATCTATCTATCTATCTATCTATCTATCTATCATCTATCTATCTATCCATCCATCCATTCCCCCCCCCCCCTCTCTCTCTGGGAGCAGCCACTAAACAGCAGCAGGAACTTTCTCCAGGAAATTTTCATTAAAGTTTTCACAATACAGTGGTACCTCGAGTTAAGTACTTAATTCGTTCCAGAGGTCCGTTCTTAACCTGAGACTGTTCTTAACCTGAAGCACCACTTTAGCTAATTGGGCCTCCCGGTGCCACCACGCTGCTGCTGCGCAATTTCTGTTCTCCAAGGTACTATTTCTGGGTTAGCGGAGTCTGCAACCTGAAGCGTATTTAACCCGAGGTACCAATGTACAATAAAATTCTATCTAGAATAAATGAAATTAGAAAGAAAGAGAAACAACAAAAGGAAAGGGAGGAAGGCAAAGGAAGAAAGAAAAGAGAGGAAAAATACAACATAAATAATAAAACACAGAGAGAGAGAGAGATCCCCCTCTATTCTAATTGTACCCTGATTTCCAATCTACATACGTTAGGAAAAACTTTCTGTCGGTAAAAGCTCCCATGGGAGACGGTACACCTTCCTTGGAGCTTTCAAGGAGAGGTCGGACGCCCCCTCATCATGGATGCTACACTTGAGATCCCTGAATTGCAGGGGTTGGTCTAGATGGCATCTGGGGGTCCCACAGAGAAATTCTGCGCTTTCTCTGATTTTCGTCAAACCGCCTTGCGCGCCCCGCTTGAGGAGAGGGAGGCCAGAATTAACAGGAGGGCGCCCCACCCCGAACCCCAAGAGCTCACCTCATCAGCTCCTCCACCTTATCGTCCACGTCCAAGTCTTCTTCGGAGGCCTCGAAGCTGTACGACCTCTGTGCCATGCTGCTGGCCAGCGGGTACCGCGTGGGCGACATCTTCCCGTTGAAGGCGGACAGCCGCTCGCTGCTCTCCCGGCCGTTCTGGTTGGTGGTGCAGGGCTGCGGGGAGGTGTCGTAGCTGTTGCTGGGCGAAGGGGACATCCCCGAATGTTGCGTCTGGGTGGAGGCCGTGGCGGTGGAGGACGAGGCGGCCACGTTGTTGGTGCTGTTGCTGCAGGAGCCGCCGCCGGCCCCGTAGGCCGAGCGCCGGCCGAACTTGTCGCTGTGCTCCTGGTCGAGGCGGTCGAAGGTCTCCAGGGCATGCAGGATCTCGTGCCGCGTCATCCCGGTGCGCCGCAAGCGCTGAAGCAGGTCGATCTGCTCTATGGTGAACCGGGGCTCGTCGGTGTAGTGAAACATGGTTTCCAGCAGGCTGCGGGGGCACAGGGGAAGAAGGTGAGGAGGGAAGAAGGCGCAGGGACGTGAGAAAAAGAGGCCAGGATGAGGCCAAAGGGGGCCCATTTGCAGGAGCGAGTCAGTAGTAGATCTCACCGAAGGAGTTGGAGCTAGCTCGCTATTAGCAAAAATGGGATCTGAATGGAAGTGCAAGGCCTAATGCGCGCAGGAATGGGTCTGGGCTCACCCCAATTAAGAAGACGTTGGGACTAAAGATCCCCACCTCCCCACAGCTGTCCTCTCTGGGGTTCCCCCCCAAGCAATCAGAGACTGCTCCTGCAGGCGGCCAACCTCTCCTGCACCCTTTTCATGCCTCTTCTGGTTCTGGGAGATCAGGTGGTGAGGGGAGCTTGTCGCTGCAGGAGGGGGAGACCGCCTTGACTCTTCACCAGCCCGACTCATCTCTGCCTCTCGGCCTACCTCCTCCCCTGCTTCATCTTCTGCCTCGGATACTGGACATTTCTCTGCTACAGACTCTCCCTACTCCCTAAGCCCTGTTTCCTTTCCAGATTCCAACACCTCTTCAATAATAAATTAATAAATCATTATTTATGCCCCACCCATCTGGCTGGGTTTCCCCAGCCACTCTGGGTGGTTCCCAACCAAATATTAAAAACACAATAAAACTTCCTTTCAGGTGTCTTCTAAAAGTCAGATAGTTGTTTATTTCCTTAACATCTGATGGGAGGGTGTTCCACAGGGCAGGCGCCACTACCAAGAAGGCCCTCTGCCTGGTTCTCTGTAACTTGGCTTCTCGCAGTGAGGGAACCGCCAGAAGGCTCCCAGCACGGGACCTCAGTGTTCAGCCTGAATGATGGGGGTGGAGAAGCTCCTTCACGTATACTGGGCCGAGGCCATTTAGGGCTTAAAAGGTCAACACCAACACTTTGAATTGTGCTCAGAAATTCCCACCTCTCCACAGCTACCTACGTCTCCTCCACTCCAGGGTTTCCCCAAGCAATCGGAGACTGCTCCTGCAGGCGGCCAACCTCGCCTCCACCCTTTTCATGCCACTTCTGGTTCTGGGAGACCAGGTGGCGAGGGGAGCTTGTCACTGCAGGATGGGCAGAACCCCATGACTCTGCCTTATGAGGAACGGCTAAGGGAGCTGGGCATGTTTAGCCTGGAGAAGAGGAGGTTAAGGGGAGATATGATAGCCATGTTCAAATATATAAAAGGATGTCACATAGAGGAGGGAGAAAGGTTGTTTTCTGCTGCTCCAGAGAAGCGGACACGGAGCAATGGATCCAAACTGCAAGAAAGAAGATTCCACCTAAACATTAGGAAGAACTTCCTGACAGTAAGAGCTATTCGACAGTGGAATTTGCTGCCAAGGAGTGTGGTGGAGTCTCCTTCTTTGGAGGTCTTTAAGCAGAGGCTTGACAACCATATGTCAGGAGTGCTCTGATGGTGTTTCCTGCTTGGCAGGGGGTTGGACTCGATGGCCCTTGTGGTCTCTTCCAACTCTATGATTCTATGATTCTTCACCAGCCCGTCTCATCTCAGACTCATCTCTAAGCCCTGTTACCTCTCCAGCTTCCAACACCCCTTCTCAGCCTGCTCCCTCTTTTCCCTTGGACCGCTCATCATCATCCCACCACCACTCCCTTGTTAGAATTCCTGCTCCGTGGTTGTAGTCATGGGATTGTTGTCTATCACATGACAGTGTATGTTTCGACTCCACAGAGTGGGAAGTGACGGAGACAGGATGTTTGTGTTCCTGTGTTCCGTGAAGTGGGACTATTGTCTTTTGTTCTTTCTCTTTGCTGTCTGGTGCTAGAGAGAGAGGGAGCCATGTTGCAGTGCTCCGTGTGTGTTTATATGTAAATAAAGCAGATTAGCCAAAATGCTGAGTTGCTGAGGTCTGTTATGCAAGCTGCGAACACTCTGTGGATCCCTAAGTGTGCCGGTGTCTGTTGGCATCAGTCGCTGTGATGTTCGGGCTGAAGAAAGCTTTGGAAGCTCCCGAACGATCGACCAGAAGGGAGAGAACATGCCAGTCGGGCATGTGTCTCTGCCGGGGTCCTACTCAAGTGTAGGACAGGCTCCTGACATCCCTGGGCTCTGACCCTTCATCCCTTAGCGTTTCCCAGCTGGTTCCTCCCCACCTTTCCTCTGCACCCAACCAGTCCCTGACACCCATCAAGGTCTCCTGTGGGAGAGAGTTCCACAGTTTAACAATGTGCTGCATGAAAAAGGACTATCTGTCCTGAAGTTTTCACCATTCAGGCCCACTGGACGTCCAGAGTTTGATTCTTACATACACATGCTCCAGCTGTTCATCCCCCAACCTTTGCACAGCCGCCGTTCTGCCAACGCACCGGCCACTGCGATGCACAAGGAACCCTGATTAAAGACTGTGATGGTCCAATGCCACTCTGGAAAGCTTTCCAGCATTCAGAAACAAGTGGCTTGAGAAGTCCTGGCATGCTTGCAGACTCCTCTCTGGACTCTGGCCAAGATTGCTGAACCTACACTTTTAAAGGACACCGGGAGGAAAGCTGGCAAGATCTGGTGGGCCGGACGGGGGCTGTCTTGGTGGCAAAAGTCCAGTTCCATCACCAGCCAGAGACCTCATTAAAGTGACAGTGCTGCCAACGAGGCTCTTTGATCAGAGCTCCGAATTACGGCTGGGATCCAAAGAGCTGTTTCTAGCATGCCCAGGGACTTCTGCCCACCTCTGGTGCCGGCGACACACCTTTGGAACTCGCTGCTTCTTGACGCTGGCGTGATTCCTTCCCTCCCAGCTCTTCCAAAGTAACCTTTGAGACAGATCCACTTCCCCAAGCCGCCGCTACTTGGCGAGGATTCTTAAACTTTGTCTTTCTCAATTGTCTTTCCAGCATAGTTAAGAGTGCTGGACCGGGAACTGGGAGACCAGAGTTTGAATCCCCCGTTTGGTCATGAAGCTCACTGGGTGACCTTGTGCCAGTCACTGCCTCTCAGCCTAAACTACCTCGCAGGGTTGTTGTGCGGGGATTAAACGAGGATGGGGAGAACCATGTGGGCCACCTTGAGCTCCAAAGGTGGGATGCAAATGCGATAAAAATAATAATTTATTATTTATACCTTGCCCATCTGGCTGGGTTTCCCCAGCCACTCTGGGCGGCTTCCAACAAAATACTAAAATACAATAACCTATTAAACATTAAAAGCTTCCCTAAACAGGGCTGCCTTCAGATGTCTTCTAAAAGTTTGGTAGTTATTTTTCTCTTGAACATCTGATGGGAGGGCATTCCACAGGGCGGGTGCCACCACCGAGAAGGCCCTCTGCCTGGTTCCCTGTAACTTGGCTTCTTGCAGTGAGGGAACCGCCAGAAGGCCCTTGACGCTGGACCTCAGTGTCCGGCTGAACGATGGGGGTGGAGACGCTCCTTCAGATATACTGGGCTGAGGCTGTTTAGGGCTTTAAAGGTCAGCATCCACACTTTGAATTGTGATTAGAAACGTACTGGGAGCCAGTGTAGGTATTTCAAGACTGGTGTTATGTTGTCTCAGCGGCCGCTCCCAGTCACCAGTCTAGCTGCCGCATTCTGGATTAGTTGTAGTTTCCGGGTCACCTTCAAAGGTAGCCCCACATAGAGCACACTGCAGTAGTCCAAGCGGGAGATAACCAGAGCATTCACCACACTGGCGAGAGAGTCTGCAGGCAGATAGGGTCTCAGCCTGCGTACCAGATGAAGCTCAGCTACCCTGGACACAGAATGGACCTGCGACTCCATGAACAGCTGTGAGTCAAAAATGACTCCCAGGCCGGGCAGCTGGTCCTTCAGGGGCACAGTTACCCCATTCAGGACCAGGGAGTCCTCCACACCCGCCCGCCTCCTTTCCCCTCAAAACAGTACTTCTGTCTTGTCTTGTCAGGATTCAACCTCAATCTGTTAGCTGCCATCCATCCTCCAACCACCTCCAGACACTCACACAGGACCTTCACTGGTTCTGATTTGAAAGAGAGGTAGAGCTGGGTATCATCCGCATACTGATGAACACCCAGCCCAATCCCCTGATGATCTCTCCCAGCAGCTTCATATAGATATTAAAAAGCATGGGGGAGAGGACGGAACCCTGAGGCACCCCACAAGTGAGGGCCCAGGGGTCTGAACACTCACCCGCCACCACCCCTTTCTGAACACGGCCCAGGAGGAAGGAGCGGAACCACTGTATAACAGTGCCCCCAGCTCCCAGCCACTCTAGATGAAATAGATAAAAAATAAATACATTGATATATCCTTCTCCTTCCCACCTCATTGGGGCAGTGGCAGACTGGGACCCTATGGCGCCCTGGGAAGGAGGCGTGAGGGTTTTCACAGGGTCCTAGAGCCCTCCTACCTCCTTTCCAAATCCAGCGCATGTGCTCTGCTCACCCAGTCCTGAAAGGTAAAGGGACCCCTGACCATTAGGTCCAGTCGTGGCCGACTCTGGGGTTGCGGCGCTCATCTCGCCTTACTGGCCGAGGGAGCCGGCATACAGCTTCCGGGTCATGTGTCCAGCATGACTAAGCCGCTTCTGGCAAACCAGAGTAGCGCACGGAAACGCCATTTACCTTCCCGCCGGAGCGGTACCTATTTATCTACTTGCACTGATGTGCTTTCGAACTGCTATGTTGGCAGGAGCAGGGACCGAGCAATGGGAGCTCACCCTGTCGCGGGGATTCGAACCGTTGACCTTCTGATTGGCAAGCCCTAGGCTCTGTGGTTTAACCCATAGCGCCACCCGTGTCCCAGTCCTAAATCCTCCCCCAATTGGGGGAGGGCCATTAGATCAGTCGTAGGACATCTGCATTGCATGAAGAAGTTCCCAGGATCGTTCGCTGGCATTTCCAGGTGAGGGTGACCTGAAACCTTGGCTGCTGCCAGTCAGTGCAGACAATACTGAGATAAATGGACTGTCTGTGCACAAGGCAGCTTGCTATGCTTCTAACTTAGGCATGTCTACTGAGCGGGAAGTTCCACTGCGCACAATGCGACTTGCTCCCGGGGCTATTTAACTGTTCGGGAATTGCAAAAGGGGCATGTCACAAATTCAGATAAATCCTGGAGATGATATAAAGATAGATAGAGCCCCAGGGATGGCTCAGTTGGTGGAGCATGAGACGCTTGATCTCAGGGTCGTGGGTTTGAACCCCACGTTGGGCACTGCAGGGGGTTGGACTAGATGACCCTCATGGGTCCCTTTCAACTCTACAATTCTACAATTCTATGATTAGATAGATAGATGAGGCACACACACAGCATGCTTGCAATTATCGAGGAAATTAAAGCTTAATCGTCACTACGGAACCAATGATTACCAATACGAGGATTTTTTGAAAAGCGAGGTTAAGATTAAAGATACAAAAGATGTGAAGATGACGGCACAAAGTTGGTGGTCACCAGGAGCTGGAAACTGAAATAAGTTCTGAGAGATGAGAGGAATTCTGGGCACGGCGCTTGGACCGATACGGCTCGAGTTAAATGAATAAATGACGGAACAATATACTGCTTTTCCAGGAGAAATTGGATGTATGCATCCGGATAAAAAATGCTTGGGTCAAGAGATTTGTTTCTGACTTTTTGCATGGGAAACGTACACCTATCAGCAAACGACAGAACTGAAGATGATGCTCGAACACATTTTGGTTGGAATCTGAAAATCTCTTGGAATCCTTAATTCTCTTGGAATCCTAAATGCACTTGCTAGACTCATCAATAACAGGTAGAATTAACTTGGGGTAATTGCACACTAGAGACATCACCTTGCCAACAAAGGTCTGTATAGTTAAAGCTATGGTTTTCCCAGTAGTGATGTATGGAAGTGAGAGCTGGACCATAAAGAAGGCTGATCGCCGAAGAATGGATGTTTTTGAATTATGGTGCTGGAGGAGACTCTGGAGAGTCCCATGGACTGCAAGAAGATCCAACCGATCCATTCTGCAGGAAATCAGCCCTGAGTGCTCACTGGAAGGACAGATCCTAAAGCTGAGGCTCCAATATTTGGTCACCTCATGAGAAGAGAAGACTCCCTGGAAAAGACCCTGATGTTGGGAAAGATGGAGGGCACAAGGAGAAGGGGATGACGGAGGACGAGATGGTGGGACAGTGTTCTCAAAGCGACCAGCATGAGTTTGACCAAACTGCAGGAGGCAGTGGAAGACAGGAGTGCCTGGCGTGTTCTGGTCCAGGGGGTCACGAAGAGTCGGACATGACTAAACAACTAAACAACAACAACAACAACAATTGCACACTAAACTAACAAGTTTCGTCAGAGGAAGCCCTGTGCAAGCTCTTCTGCTTAAGAAATGGGGCTTTCCCTCCTGCAGCCCCGAAATCGGCTTGGGGGGCAGTGGAACCCCAGAGGGGGAGGAGAGGTCCTTCTGCCTGGAAATCCAAAACGCTTGTGGTGGGAACAGCCTCCTTTATTGCAACAGGGAATTCCTCCCGCCGAACTACCGGTGAAAAATCTGGCTTTTTCTGCCACGTCCGTCCGAGTCTTAGAACTGCAATGGTCAGCCGTAAATTTCACGGTTCACCAAATTTCTGCTGTAACACACACCTGCCTCTCCACAAGTGCTACTAAGAGTCTCATTGAGGGAATCCTTAATCGCTTCCAAAAAAATGTCTGTGATTGAAGCCGGGTGCGGAACTGCAGATGCAGGCGGTACAATGTGGCCCCCGGGTCTCTCTCTGTGGCCCTCAAAACTCTCTCCAGGCCACATCTGCCTCTTGCCTGGCTGAAATGGGTCCTTGGATTCTGATAACGCCTCTTGCTGGTCTGGGTGCAGGATGGGACAAGGGGCATGTATGGAAAATAGCCCTCTGCACAAAGGGATATTTCACATTCACTGCCCCGCCCACTTCTGCCTCTGGCCACGCCCACCACTGCCATGCGGCCCCAGGGAGGCTCCCCAGGAGGTAAGGCGGCCCTCGGGAACAAACAAGTTTGCTGCAACACCCCTCACTCTCGCTCATGTGAGGAACTCATCCTGCATCTAACTTCCAGCGTGCTGAATTTTTCAGCTTTCAAATCCCCCCCAAATGAGGGGTGCTTAAAAGTCAAAATATGACTTGGGAATTCAAAAGAAAGGCTTCTTTGTGTGTTTGTTTTGGTTTTTTCCTTGCATTTTTGTGTTGTGTACCGCCCTGAGATTAGATAAAACATATTGGTTGAATTCATATAATTTATTTTTGCCTGGTAAGCAAAATGTGTGTAAAATTTCATAGAAATAAACCTGTGGTAATATTATATATTAATATTAATATTCTTTATCTATCTATCGTTTAGCATCTCCTGACGTTTCCAGAAGACAAAATCAAAATAGTTTGGTTTTCTGAAAGTGGCTTGCATGCTTCTTCATCGAACGCGGACTTGCCAAGCTATATGCAGTCTCATCACAAAAAAGGAATAGCTGATTTGAATTCCTCCCATCCAAAATCGTATTTTCATTCCTTCCTTCTTCTGGCTTTTTAAAATCGTATCTAAATTTTTAGGAAGGAAGGAAGGAAGTCAGCTCTTAGGAGCAAGTATAAATGTAAAATGTAAAACAATATTTGTATGTGGAGTATGTAACTGAAAAACCAATAAAGATCATTATTTTAAAAAAATCATATTTTCAAGACACCTCGCTTAAAAAAATGCTTTAAAAAAAATAAGTTTCAGCATCTTAAAAAGTAGAGACATCACCTTGCCAACAAAGGTCCGTATAGTAAAAGCTATGGTTTTCCCAGTAGTGATGTAGGGAAGTGAAAGCTGGACCATAAAGAAGGCTGATTGCCCAAGAATTGATGCTTTTGAATTCTGGTGCTGGAGGAGACTCTTGAGAGTCCCATGGACTGCAAGAAGATCAAACCTCTCCATTCTGAGGGAAATCTGCCCTGATTGCTCACTGGAAGGACAGATCCTGAAGCTGAGACTCCAATACTTTGGCCACCTCATGAGAAGAGAAGAATCCCTGGGAAAGACCCTGATGTTGGGAAAGATGGAGAGATGGAGGGCACAAGGAGAAGGGGACGAGAGAGGACGAGATGGTTGGACAGTGTTATTGAAGCTACCAACATGAGTTTGACCAAACTGCGGGAGGCAGTGGAAGACAGGAGTGGCTGGCGTGCTGTGGTCCATGGGGTCACGAAGAGTCGGACACGACTAAACAACTAAACAACAACAACAACAATCCAACAAGAATATCCTGTCCTGGCTATTTCTGAGAAGGTGGCAACATCCACAGAAGCAGTAACTTCAAATCCCAAGACAGCCCTGGAAACTGCAGTGAGAGGACCACATCAGAGGAACAGAAAGAGATGAAAATGTCATCTTCCTCTGCAGTTAAGGGTGACCCATTGCCCAAAAGGGGCTTGTCCCAGTTGCAACAGGGGCTGCAAGACCCTGGTGTAAATTCGTCGTGTAAACATGCCCTCGAGCTCCAGCTGGCCAATTTACTAAGTAGATCTGCAGCCAGACATTTAAGAATAATGTGATGTTCCTTGTTAATTAAGGGACACACTTTCCCATTAGCGGTTTATCGCTACATAATGTTTGCAAGACCTTATAATTCCCCGCAACACCTTTAATTGCATTGCTTTCAATTTGTTTCTTTTGAAGGGGGCCAGTGCTGGCCACTTTTTTTAACTTTTATTTTCCTTCCCTTGGCTTGACCAACTGTTGGGGGAAAGTGGGAGAGGAAAGAGCAAGACTTTCTTTTCAAACTAAAAAAGAATAAAATAAAATAAGAGCGGATAAATAAAGGAAGGGCGTTTGCGCTTGCAAAGAGTCATCTCTCTTTCAGAGAGCAGGAGATTGTCAAATGAGGCTGCCTCTGGAAGCAGAAATATTTGCAACAGAAACAGGCATCATTCATCAACCTCGTGCTTAAAATAAATAAAAAATCACACTGAAACGGTATTATAAGAACGTACAGACTGGCTGAGGGGGTGGGAGAAGGCTTGCAAAAACCCAGGGACAGGGTGACTTTCTGGAATTATATTATATTATATTTCCATTTCATCAGACTGCAGGGGAGAGAGAGAAAAAGAGATGGAAAACCAGGCCGACTCTATTATTATTATTATTATTATTATTATTATTATTATTATTACTTACCTGAGAGATCAGTGGCCATCTGAATCCTCCCATCCCTTAAAAGGTCATTTAGCAGCAGTTGTACTAAGAGACCTCCTATTCCCAAACTGGTCCCATTCAAGATGGGCATTATAACGACTTTGTCTGTGTCTGCTTGTTTTCCTCTTCCCTCGTCATGTTTTTTCCTTTTGTGCCATGTCTTTTGCCCTGTGCTGCCTCATTTTTTATTGCTCCTACGTATGCAGCTCCGGGAATCTTTGGACCCGACGGGCTGCGTTAAATTGCTACCGATGTGCAAATTTAATAAATAATATAGGACTTTAATAAATAATAACGTCGTGAAATGTTATTATTGCTACTGTAAGCCAGTTTTAACAGTAATAAAAATCAAAAGCATTTTGCTTTAATAATAATAGTTAATGATGCAGTGCACTTTAAATAATTTTTAAATTACTTAACGAATGAAGATACGGAGCATTTAAAGACACGGCGTCGGCTCACAGCCCAACACGGCAGGCCAATAAATGACCCCCTTTAACTGTCTCCAAGGAATGATCAGGATTCAATCCGCTCAATAGGTTCTCAAGCAAAAAAATTATTTTGTATACCACTTTTAGGTCTCCTGCAATCAAGTGTTATATAAATGTTGTGAAACAAACAGAGTGGTACCTTGGTTCTCAAACGCTTTGGTACTCAAACAACATGTAACCCAAACACTGCAAACCCAGAAGTAAGTGTTCCGGCTTGCGAACTTTTTTCAGAAGCCAAACGTGCTCCATTTTGAGTGTTACACTTCCGATCTGAGTGCCACACTTCCGTTTCGAGTGTTACACTGAGATCTCTCTATTTTTGCTATTTATTTTGCGTTTTTGTTTTGGCGGCTCTTTTTCGTTTTTGCGACTGTGTGGAATCCTGTTCAGCTACTGATTGATTGATTGATTGATTGTGTGTCTGCAGCACATTGTTTATTGCTTTCATTTTATGGATCAATGGTATCGTTAGTAAAATTCATGTTAAATTGCTTTTTTAGGGGTTGTTTTTAAATGTCTGGGACGGATTAATCCGTTTTGCATTACTTTCTATGGGAAAAGCGCGTCTTGGTTTTGGAACGCTTTGGTTTTGGAACGGACTTCCGGAACGGATTAAGTTTGAGAACCAAGGGACCACTGTAAAATAATAATAATATAAACAAAGTCGCCTGGAACCAGGCAATGCTTTCTCTTCTCCTTGCCCCAAATGTGGAGCCCCCATGTCCAGAGGCAGTTTGCTGCTGAATACCAGTTGTTGGGCAGCAACGGTGCAAAAAGGTCCTTGCTTTCGTATCCTGCTTGCTGGCTTTCCAGAAGCACCGGGCTGCTCACTGTGGAAGGCAGGATACTGGGGAAGGCAAGCAGCAGCGTTTGAAATTAGCCAGGCGCCAGGCGCATTTTGAACCTGGCTTTCAACCACTTGTGACCAAGTGAAGATGCCCGTGTGCCAGGATTGTGCCTGACAGTGTGGTGTAGTGGTTAAGAGCGGTAGTCTCGTAATCTGGTGAACCGGGTTCGATTCCCTGCTCCTCCACATGCAGCTACTGGGTGACCTTGGGCCAGTCACACTTCTTTGAAGTCTCTCAGCCCCACTCACCTCACAGAGTGTTTGTTGTGGGGGAGGAAGGGAAAGGAGAATGTTAGCCGCTTTGAGACTCCTTAAAGGGAGTGAAAGGCGGGATATCAAATCCAAACTCTTCTTCTTCTTCTTCTTCTGACATCTCCATCATCTTGGTACAAGGACAGGGTGAGCTCCTGTGGCTCGGTCCCTGCTCCTGCCAACCTAGCAGTTCGAAAGCACGTCAAAGTGCAAGTAGATAAATAGGTACCACTCCAGCGGGAAGGTAAACGGCGTTTCCGTGCGCTGCTCTGGTTCGCCAGAAGCGGCTTAGTCATGCTGGCCACATGACCCGGAAGCTGTACGCCGGCTCCCTCGGCCAATAAAGTGAGATGAGCACAGCAAGCCCAGAGTCGGTCACGACTGGACCTAATGGTCAGGGGTCCCTTTACCTTTACTTCTGGTTCTAAACCTCTTTTGAATGTTTTTAGACGCTTGCTTTTATCTGTGTGGGTTTTTTTCATATATATAAAAAAATCAATAGGAGAATGTTAATGTTTTCTTTTACATTTTTGTAAACTGCTTGGAGAGCAATGGTGCCCCAAGTTGGGGGGGCACTGTCCCCTATGGGGCAGTGGGAATACCCAGGGTTGCACAAAGAGGCGAGGGGGGAGGCAGTGGAAGTGGGAGTGTTGGATATGTAAATGACTAGCGGACTTTGAAAAGCTGGTATCACTGGATCAAGTTCATCAATTTTGTTGAATTAATTGAATTAAACACTTTTAATTGGATTGTGAATAAATGTGCAATTCATCGCTGCTGTTTTGAATTGCTGTTATCTTCTTTAGTGAGTCATGCAAACCGCTATTCTGAATGATGCCTTTTATAGGGTGGGGGCACGGGGGGATGAGTTTATGGAACCAAGATGTAATGTAGTAGCCTGAGCAAGTTTGGGAACCAGTAGCTTAGAGGTACAGTGGAACCTCGGGTTAAGTACTTAATTCCTTCCGGAGGTCTGTTCTTAACCTGAAACTGTTCTTAACCTCAAGCACCACTTTAGCTAATGGAGCCTCCTGCTGCCGCCGCGTCGCCGGAGCACGATTTCTGTTCTCATCCGGAAGCAAAGTTCTTAACCCGAGGTAATATTTCTGGGTTAGCGGAATCTGTAACCTGAAGCGTCTGTAACCTGAAGCGTATGTAACCCGAGGTACCACTGTATTCTTGAAATCAAGTGGGATATAAATTTAGCTGAACAAAACGAATAAATAAAACCTGACTATAGCATCTTTCCACTCGCCCCGATCTTGAAAACCGGCTCTGCCCCAGTGAAATGCAAGGTAAAATTGTAAAAAGCAGGCAACACAAGGTCCTCTTTGCACCTTGCCACAACCTGCAAACCCAGGGCTTCTGTTTAGGCATGCAAGCCAGACGCTACAGATGCAGAAATCCGCCACACGCTTTCGATCAAAGCGATGACAGTTAATAAGAACAGCCCCAGACGTCTGAAAATAAATCCAGCATAATCAAATGCTCGACGCCGCACGACTTATACAACTCAGGCCAAGAATGGAATAGCAACACATCGTTCTTCCGAGTGTCCTCAAGTCCTTCAAAGGTACCTCCTTCAAGCAGAGGCTTTGAGCAAAGCTATTACTCTGGACGGAGGCTGAACCTGGGCGTCACAGCAAACTGCGGGTTGTGCTAACCATACATAGCCGAGAACCTACACAATGGAGGTTCCACGATCTACAACAGAGAAACTGTGGTTCAAAGATGCCAGCTCTGGCTTTCTGTGTGTGCAACGAATTACAATATGGAACAGCCTTGCGCAACGTGGTTAGCACTGGATGAAGCTGTTGGGAATTGCAGCCCAAATATCTAGAGCATGGGTAGGCAAACTAAGGCCGGGCCCAATCACCTTCTAAATCCGGCCCGTGGATGGTCTGGGAATCAACGTGTTTTTACATGAGTAGAATGTGTGCTTTTATTTAAAATGCACCCCTGTGTTACAGTCATACCTCATGTTACGTTTGCTTCATGATACGTTTTTTTAGGTTGCGTCCCGTGGAGACCCAGAAGTACCGGAAAGGGTTACCGTATTTTTCGCTCTATAAGATGCCCCAGACCATAAGACGCACCTAGTTTTTGGAGAAGGAAAACAAGAAAAAAATATTCTGAATCCCAGAAGCCAGAACAGCAAGAGGGACCCCTGCGCAGCGAAAGCAGCAATCCCTCTCACTGTTCTGGCTTCTGGGTTAGCTCCGCAGCCTGCATTCGCTCCATAAGACGCACACACATTTCCCCTTACTTTTTAGGAGGGAAAAGTGAGTCTTATAGAGCAAAAAATACGGTACTTCTGGGTTTCGCTGCTCGCGCATGTGCATGCGCAGACGCGCAAAATGATGTCACGCACATGTGCAGAAGCGGCGAATCGCAACCCGCACATGCGCAGACGTGCCGCTGCAGGTTGTGGTCTATTCATGTTGTGAACAGGCCTCCAGAATGGATCCTGTTTGCAACAAGAGGTACCACTGTATTTGTGGAGCATAGGAATCCATTCATCCCCCCCCATATAGTCCGGCCCCCCACAAGGTCTGAGGGACAGTGGACCGGATCCCTGCTGAAAACGTTTGCTGACCCCTGATCTTGAGGGTGCTGGGTTGGAGAAGGCTGGTGTAGAATTGCTTTGGTTTTCCACCAGACTCGGGTAAGGGCAAAAGAGGAGGCTGGATCAGGCCCGTGGCCCGTATAGTTCAGCATCCTGTTCTCACAGAGGCCAACCAGTTGTGTGTGGGAAACCAGTGTTGCAGGAATTTATGTATAGGTTGGGGGGTTTGCCCCTCCAGCAGATATCATGCACATGCAGCCCACTACCAAAATCAGCACAATCACTTTTGTGATTTGTCCCCACAAAACACTTCTTTTTCCTCCTAAAAAGTAAGGGGAAATGTCTGTGCGTCTTATGGAGCAAATGCGTGGTCCCTGGAGCCGAATTGCCCAAGGGCAAAAAGCAGATTTTTATTTTTTTTAGAAAGAGGGAAGTGGGTGTTGAAACAAAGCCGCTGAGCAGCTGATCAGCAAGCGATCGGGAGGAAGATAAGGGACTCTAGGGATAAAGGAGGCTGCCTGGGAGGGGACAGGTAAAAGCCCATGGATCCTCAGGATTTTTGCATTGGGTCACCCTGAATTCTCCATCAGATCACATAGCATGTCCATGGCTACAGCCTGCACCAAAAAAACCACACATACATTGTTTCGTGGGGCCGCAATGGCGCAAAAACGTGGTTACAGAGCACAGATCCACATGGATCCTCAGGATTTTTGCACTGGGCTACCCCAAACTCACCGTCAAATCACATATCATGTCTGTGACCACAGCATGAACCACAAAAATCATACATCCACTGTTCCGTTCAGAATATTTTTTTTCTTGTTTTCCTCCTCTAAAAACTAGGTGCATCTTATGGTCAGGTGTGTCTTATGGAGCGAAAAATACGGTACTTCCTTTATGTGTCCTGAATCTTCTGATCTCTGGCTGATCCAAAGTGTGGATCACCAATCCAGAAATCTTGCCAAACCACATTGAAGCTTAAAGAGTTACGCTTTAGCAATGCAGCTGTTATGTTTAAATCAGTTACAGCATCAGTTGTTTGGTTTTTTAAAAAAAAACATATTAATCAACTAATAAGTTGCCCCAGATTCAACCGAGCAGCAATATTCTTGTCCCCAAAACAGGTACCAAATACCATCTCCAAAGGTACATTATCCCTCCTCTCGCGTATGGGAGACGATGTCTCTGAGATGATGCTTCTACAAAACGTAAAAGCCTCGTGTAAGAAAATGCACTCCCGCTTCATAAATATTGTTTTTACCCATATGCAAATTCAATTGCAAGATCAATTAAACAGACTTAAGACTCGTGTGATTAAATCAATCAAAAACATTTTAAATAAGTTTGCAGCCCTAACTGCCAACTCAAATATACAATTAGAGGGGAGGGGGAGCAAAGGGAAAATATGCCACCTAGTCACTTGTTTTAAAAGTCCAGAAGGAAGCATTTGACAACAGAATGCTCACAGACTGACAAGGCCAATATTTCAGGTCCTGTCAGTTTCGTCTGAAAACCGGCGGTAGCACCGTCAAGTGCTGGAATTCTGGTGCTGGAGGAGACTCTTGAGAGTCCCATGGACTGCAAGAAGATCAAACCAATCCACTCTGAAGGAAATCAGCCCTGAGTGCTCACTGGAAGGACAGATCCTGAAGCTGAGGCTCCAAGACTTTGGCCACCTCATGAGAAGAGAAGACTCCCTGGAAAAGACCCTGATGTTGGGAAAGATGGAGGGCACAAGGAGAAGGGGACGACAGAGGACGAGATCGTGGGACAGTGTTCTCAAAGCTACCAGCATGAGTTTGGCCAAACTGCGGGAGGCAGTGGAAGACAGGAGTGCATGGCATGCTCTGGTCCAGGGGGTCACGAAGAGTCGGACACGACTAAACAACAACAGTTTCGTCTGAAAATCTGTGCCGTAAAGTGCGGACCAATCTGGGGGTCTCCAGCAGGCAGTTTCTCAGAGCTTGCCCCCTGCAGACTTCTGACGCTGCTGGCGGCATGGAGGGAGACGGGAAGGAAGGGAAGGAAGAGACAGGAAGTGGCAAAGCAGTTGGCACAAGGCAGAACAGAACTGGGTAGGAAGAGATACAGGGCCAGGGCAAAACTGACTTTCCGCCCAAAGCCGGCCGACACTCAGGGGCAGAGAACGTGTTGCATGCAGAAGGCCTCAGTTTCCATTCCCAAGTAAGGGCTTAAGCGTGCCCCTTCTGAAACCCAGGAGAGCTGCTGCCAGCCCGTGCAGGCAATGCTGAGCCACAGGGGCCAACACTCTGACTCAGTGTAGCACAGTTTCTTATGTTCCCTGGACGAAAGGGTTTTGCTTTTTCCCTCTCCTCCTGCATGGGCTTGGACGGAGAAAAGAAAAAGGATTGCCATCACCGCTGAAAGTGATGCCTGCATGTTCTTCAAGGGGACCTTTGGGCACGGGGCGAGGTCACCCTGAGAGCCGCTGTCATTGTCGAATTGGAAGGGACCACGGCGGTCATCTAGTCCAACCCCCTACAATGCAGGAATCCTTCGCCCAACGTGGGACTCGAACCCACAACCTCAGGGTTTCTCATGCTCTACCGACTTGGCGGTTGGCCAAGGGGCACGGCTGCAGCCCGCCACCTCCTGGGAATAATAATAATAATAATAATAATAATAATAATAATAATAATAATTATTATTATTATTATTATTATTATTATTATTATTATTATTATTATTTATTTATACCCTGCCCATCTGGCTGGGCTTCCCCAGCCACTCTGGGCGGCTTCCAAAAAAATATTAAAATACTGCAATACATCAAACACTAAAAGCTTCCCTAAACAGGGCTGCCTTCAGATGTCTTCTAAAAGTCTGGTAGTTGTTCTTCTCTTTGACATCTGGTGGAAGGGCGTTCCACCAGGAGGGTGCCACCACCGAGAAGGCCCTCTGCCTGGTTCCCTGTAACTTGGCTTCTCGCAGTGAGGGAACCGCCAGAAGACCCTCAGAGCTGGACCTCAGTGTCCAGGTAGAACAATGGGGGTGGAGACGCTCCTTCAGATATACTGGACCAAGAGGCCAAGAGGCTGGATCCTGCCCCCAGGTAGAAGTTTTATGCAACTCATACTGCGCTTGTAAAGGGCAGCAGGGGAGGAGAGTTTGCATACAGGGGTTAGGTAAAAAAAATCTTACCTACTTGGCGTAAGAACATCAGAAGAGGCTGCTGGATCAGGCCAATAGCCCATTTGGTCCAGTGTCCTGTCCTTACAGTGGCCAACCAGATGCCCATTATGGGAAACCCGCAAGCAAGACCCAAACACAAGAACGACTCTTCGATTTCCAGCAACTGATATTCAGAAGTGCTGCTGCCTCCAGCTGTGGCTACTAGCCTTCAATAGCCCTGGATTTGTCTGTTTCATGCAGAATATTTTTTGGGCTTCCTTATCCTTTCCCTCTCCCGCCCCAAATGCGGAAACCCTAGGAATAATGATAGTCCTACCCCCCCCAAAAAAAAATTCTAAATAAATCAAGACTCCAACAGAAACAGCATGCATTATGCATTTCAGAGCAGGGAAGGTTGTGCAGATCTGACAGATTATGAATCAGCAGTTTGCCAATTCTTTCTCCTCCGGGAACTCTGTTCCCTTTGCTCGATCAGCCGATTGGCCCCCACCCCCCACATATCTGCTCAAAAGCTCCTTTTTTGCAGAGGATTCTGGGATGTTGTCTAGGGCATGTTCCCAGGCAGAAACCATGCAACCAAGTTTTCACCCCTGCTCCCAGCCAAATGGAGAGCTCTGCACACACACACACACACACAGGGTTTGATTTCTGGCATCCCCACTTAAAAAGATCTGGGAGCAAATGGTAGGAAAGAGACCTGTCGATTCATCGACTTGAAGAGCTGGAAGGGGTTGGTATGTATAGTATAGGTAGGTATAATATAGAGTAATGTAGGTTTGCTTTGTGTTATGAAAATAAGGTGTTGTGTTGTGTATACATGTACTGTGTAGATGTAAATGTATGTGTTCTATATGTTAATAAAATATTTTAATAAGTCTTAAAAGTAAAATAAAAAATAAAAAATGAAGAGTTGGAAGGGACCCCAAGAATTATCTAGTCCAATCCCCCGCAATGCAGGAATCTCAACACGTGGGCCCCCATCCAATTTGAAAACCATACCGGACCCTGCTTAGCTTTGCAAACGGGCTAGCAGTTTTATTGTTATTTGACCAGGGCCCAAAAAGGCACTTCCAAGCCCAGGACTGGGCTATGCCGATCAGCTTCCTAAAGGTGAGCAAGAAGAAAAATAAAGGAGGCGGAGCTTTTGATTTCCTTTGCACCATCAGCCGTTTTGTCTCTTTCCCTTGTTATTACCAGGAAAGATCATCAAGGCAAACTCTTGCATAGGGGACGGCTGAGCGTCCACACAACTAGGCAAGCCAGTGGTCCCGACTGCTGGAAGCGTGTGTTTTTGGACCACAGAGCGCCCCCTTCAGGCACAGAAAGGGACAACAATGCGCAACACTGGTCCCTGCGATTGGCAGGCCGCGTTAAGTATGTGTCTTGTACTGGACAGAGCAGTTAGCTCCTGCCTTCACACCCCCAGCCCTCGATCCGGCTCCAGCCTTGAGCCCCCCACTCCAGGTATTTGGGGGGACCCCACAAATATGTGGTTTGGAAGCTGCATGGTCAGGGGAAAAACAATGCTGTCCAGGGTTGTAAAGACTGCACAGAGAATAATTGGGTGCACTCTTCCCACCTTGGATCAAATCTATGCTTCCAGGTGCCATAAGAAAGCTGCAGAGATGGCGCAGGATAGTGCGCACCCCGGAAATGATCTCTTTCAGCTTCTGCCTTCTGGAAGACGGTACAGGGTTATAAAGACTAGGACCAGCCGCCTGAGAAACAGTTTCTATCCAAATGTGATTTTGGTTTTAAACGCAGTGTAAGGTAGTTTCTGGGACGCGGGTGGCGCTGTGGGTTAAACCACAGAGCCTAGGACTTGCCGATCAGAAGGTCAGCGGTTTGAATCCCCGCGATGGGGTGAGCTTCCGTTGCTCAGTCCCTGCTCCTGCCAACCTAGCAGTTCGAAAGCATGTCAAAGTGCAAGTAGATAAATAGGTACCACTCCGTTGGGAAGGTAAACGGCATTTCTGTGTGCTGCTCTGGTTCCCCAAAAGCGGCTTAGTCATGCTGGCCACATGACCCGGAAGCTGTACGCCGGCTCCCTTGGCCAATAAAGCGAGATGAGCGCCGCAACCCCAGAGTCGGCCACGACTGGACCTAATGGTCAGGGGTCCCTTTACCTTTACCTTTAAGGTAGTCTCTATGGGAGCATATTGTATTTAATTATGGGGTATCAGAGTTTTTAGGCTTGTGGGTTTTTGAATGTCTTATGTACATTTTTTCAATTTGGTTGTTCTGTATGGGACAATGACAATAAAGATTATCATATCATATCGACTTCCATGGGGTTCAGCCCTGACCAAAAGAGTGGGAGAAAAAGACAGGCAAGAGGAAATCGATGTACCAAGTCCAACTTTGGCACCAAGCTTCTAGTCGGTACCAAACATCTATGGCACACTTTTGCAAACCTTTCTGAACCAGTGGACACATTCTGAATTTTGAGTGAGTGCTATGGGAACCACATGCAAACCGACTGCCATCGGCACAGGGCATAGCACAAAACGACTGCCTTGAAGGGTGTGGCATAACAGAAAATTAAGATAGAGTACAGCCATGGATAATTTTCCCCATAATTGTATTTCCTTTCTGGAAAAAGGTTTAACTTGCTGAAATTCTCAAATAACCTTTGTAAAAACAAACAAACCAGAAGCTTTTCTTTTGGGTATTATACCTAAATTGTATGGAAATTTAAGAATGCTACTTGCCCCAAAATGGAAAGAAGTCCCAGCAAAGGAAGAAAAAACTTATGGAATATGCAGAAATGGCAAAACTTACTGGAAGAATAAGAACCAAGATAACAAACTTTTTATAAAAGAATGGAAATGGTTTATTGAACTTTTACAAATAAATTGCAAACAGATAAAAACACGGGCAGGATTATTGTAATAACTTGCAGTATATATTTAGAGTAGATCATTAAATGAGCAAATTAAATGAATTTGGACATGCAGAAGGTAATAAAAAATAAATTTAAAGAACCACAGAAAGAGGGGGAAGGAAGTCAAACTTTGAAATGTTAAAATTATTGTAAAATTAATGAAATGTATAAACTTGAAAAGTATAAATAAAAACTTTTTTAAAAGTCTACGTCAACCCTAAAGCAAAGTTTAAGCTGCCATCCTTTACCAACTTACCCGGAAGCCTCATTAAACACAAAGAGATCTATTTCTGAGTAGACATTTGTACTATAACTTAGCTATACAGTGAGGTTACTTTGTACTGTGAGTTAACTGGACAGCAGGAGGCATGCCTCAGCTTAATTTCCGCATTTGCCTTTTGGTGAGAGGACAGATTCTTTACAACATCCACTCGCACTTACTGTGCGGTAGCATTTGCAGAAAATAACTTCTGGAGACTACCTGATCGCAGACAAACCCACCACAAGAAAGATACACCCCTGTTCCATGGGGGAAAGGAAAACTACAGAGATCCCAAGGAAGAAAAAAGAAACAGAAAAAGCAGAACTGCACTAAAGGGAAGGGGGAAACAGCAGCCCTTTAGGACCCCAGGGATTTCTACTGCCTGGTGGTCAAACAACTCACTTATCAATCACAGCTCTGACTCTGCTCATTGGCTTAAAGCATGGACAGGCGGGAGCAGAGAGGGCGGCCCATTTCAACGAAATTGCTTAGAAGGGTGCCTGCACATTTTGCTGCATAACTTTCTTTCTGGAAGGCAAGAGATATACTTAAAAGAAGGTTCAAAGTCTGGGGCATTGGGGTGCCAATGAGGGCCTTCAAGGGCATCATAGTTGGCTACCCTGCTTTTGTGGGCAATCCACTTGTTTGCAAAATAAGCACACCGCATTTGAGGAGCCCTACAGAAGGGAACGGGACGCGGGTGGCGCTGTGGTCTAAACCACAGAGCCTAGGACTTGCCGATCAGAAGGTCGAAGGTTCGAATCCCCGCAACGGGGTGAGCTCCCGTTGCTCGGTCCCTGCTCCTGCCAACCTAGCAGTTCGAAAGCACGCCAGTGCAAGTAGATAAGTAGGTACCGCTCCGGCGGGAAGGTAAAGGGCGTTTCCGTGCGCTGCTCTGGTTCGCCAGAAGCGGCTTAGTCATGCTGGCCACATGACACGGAAGCTGTACGCCGGCCTCCTTGGCCAATAAAGCGAGATGAGCGCCGCAACCCCAGAGTCGGTCATGACTGTACCTAATGGTCAGGGGTCCCTTTACCTTTACAGAAGGGAACAATTAAGGTTGGGACAGTTAAAACTAAACCCAGTTGATTTTATACACCATTGCACGGCAGGAAGGCCACTGCAGTTTTGCAAAATTGGCAGAAACTTTGATGAAACTTGTAGGGATAAAAGAAAAACCCTGCCAGAGGCCCATCTAGTCCAGTACCCTGTTGTCACAGTGGCCAATCAGGTGCCTCTTCTGGGGAACCCAAAAGCAGAACCTGAGCACACCAGAACCCTCTTCCACTAGTGATCTCCAGCAACAATTCAGAGGCATCCTGCGTCCAACAGTAGAGGGAGCTCATCGCAATTGCGGTTCCTAGCCACCAGCTGCCTCGTCTTCCATGAATTTGCCTAACCCCATCGCTTTGTACGGACAATTTTTTAATGAAATAAATAAGTAAAGGTAAAGGTAAAGGGACCCCTGACCATTAGGTCCAGTCGCGGGGATTCGAACCGCCGACCTTCTGATCAGCAAGTCCTAGGCTCTGTAGTTTAACCCACAGCGCCACCCACGTCCCAATAAATAAGTAGCTCTCTTCAAAAGCTTTCCACCTTGGTGGATACAACTACAGTCAAACCTTGGAATCCGTTCCGGAAGTCCATTCAAATTCCAAAATGTTTGGAAACCAAACTGCGGCATCTTGATTGGCTGCAGGAAGCTCCTGCAGCCAATCGGAAGCTGCGGAATCCCCATCGGACATCCAGCTTCCAAAAATCATTCGAAAACCAGAACACTCACTTCCAGGTTTTGATCATTCAGGAGCCAATTTGTTCGGGAGCCAAGGTGTTCCATATCCAAGGTACGACTGTACCTTCTACAGACTGAAAGACGGCCCCACGCTCTTCCTGTAACTGTCTGGCAAATACAGTGGATGCTCGGGTTGCAAACGTGATCCGTACGGGATGCACATTCGCAACCCGCAGCGTTCGCAACCCCCGTCTGCACATGCGCAAAGCGCCATTTAGCGCTTCTGCGCATGCATGACCGCCAAAACCCGGAAGTAACACGTTCCAGTACTTCCAGGTTTCGGCAGTCCACAACCCGAAAAAACGCAACCTGAAGCATCTGTAACCTGAGGTATGACTGTACCTTAATAACAGCAGACCAGGGGGCTGACCCACGGCTTCTCCCCCTTTTCTGCTCTCTTACACACATCATGCTTTTGAAACTGAACAGGGGGTTGGGGGTTGAGATTGTACTTACACCACTGGAAAGGTTCTCAGCATACTTTACATGGGGAGAGGAAGTCAGAAAGCCTCCGGGAGGTCTTCGGCATTAGTTACCATTCTGAAACAGATAAGCAAAAGAATTGAGGAAAAACACAGCTTGACAAGACACAGGCGGAGAGGTGAATTAATACAACTCATACAACTGCAGAGCTGCCTTGAGATGTACGTGTCTATCCTATCCTCTTCCTGCCTCAAAACTCCCTTCTAATCAGATGCAGCCAGAATTTCTCTCCTAAAAGATGGGACATCTTTCTTGACTATGGGTAAATATCTTATGATGTATCATTTGCTCTATTCTGCACTCGGACCTTTCAAGAAAGGGTTAGAAATCAGCCAGGAGCCAGGCATGTTTTGCGACTGGAACGGGTGCAATTGCGACCACATGGGGATCTCTGGATGCCAGGATGGTGACTGGGGAAAGCAAAATGTCACTCAGAGAAGCATCTGAAAGGATCTGCTTGAAGCGTGAATTAAATTTATTCTAGATTGTTTTATTTGATGTTTGAATTTAAACCGGGTCCCTTCCAACTCTACATTTCTGGGATCGGAACTCTATGAATGAGATCTGTTCTTTAAAATATAAAGAAGTACAGAAATGAAAACAATGAAAACAACAACAACATCCACTACTTAAAAAACAAACAAAACAGCACCTACACATTCCACTGTAGCAACAGGAACGTAGGTTTAAGGTGTCATTTGGTGAGTAGATTATATATCTGAGTTTCTAACACTGCTAAAACCCCATAATTAACGAACGAAATATAAAACTAAGATACCACATCCTCAGAAAGATGCATTGATGTAGGAAACTCGAGCCAACAATGTGATGCTGTGGCAATCAAAGCCAATACAGTGGTACCTTGGATGTTGAACTTAATCTGTTCCAGGGGTCCGTTCGACTCCTGAAACCGTTCGAAAACCAAGGTAAAGACTTCCAATTGGCTGCAGGAGCTTCCTGGACTCAATCAGAAGCCACGGAAGTCGTGTTCCAAAGAGCATTCGGAAACTGGAAACTCTCTTCCAAGTTTTTGGGGTTCGGGAGAAAAAATGTAAACGTACCAAGGCATTGAAGAACCAAGGTACTACATCGTTGCATGTTGACAGTTTTGCACACTACAGATATGGGCAGATGAGGAAGGATTTGGGGGGGGGAAGCTACATGAATGATAAAATAGAAGGGGCAAAAATCAGAAGGGAAGGGTGGAGGAATTGAACTCAACAAGCTTAAAGGAAAGAAGATTATGGAAGGCCATTTTGACAGCTCTCGGTTTTCGTTTCGGGTTTAAAGAATGGCACAGAGAACAGCAGGGAACAGCGGCTGATCTGATCCCCTGAAAAGCTAACACAGAATGTATTTAAGATTCATGTTAAATATTTGTCAAAAGCTCCTAACCTTTGGGGGAATTCAACCGCGAGAAAACAGGCTTGGGAATCACCTTTCCTGGAATGGTACAAAAAAAAAGCCAGTTAATGACTTTCAAAGATAGAATCATGTAGGTAGCCGTGTTGGTCTGACGCAGTAGATAGATAGATGATAGATAGATAGATAGATAGAGCTTTTGTGTGCATGCACACTTCTTCAGAAATCTGAACAAGTGTGCATACACACGAAGTTTATACCAAGAACAAACTTAGTTGGTCTCTAAGGTGATACTGGACTATATATGTGTATGTGTGTGTGTGTGTGTGTGTGCGCGCGCGCGCAACCCTTTCAGCTAGGAATGGACCAGCCTATCCATTTCAAGTTCTCTCAGTTCCTCCATGTTAAGTTCAGTTTGTCACATTTTAGTTTGCAATCGCCGTATTTTTCGCTCCATGAGATGCACCTGACCATACGACGCACCTAGTTTTTAGAGGAGGAAAACAAGGGAAAAAATACTCTGAACAAAACAGTGGGTGCATGATTTTTGTGGTGCAGGCTGTAGCCATGGACATGCTGTGTGATCTGATGGTGAATTTGGGGTGACCCAATGCAAAAATCCTGAGGGTCCATGGGCTTTTACCTCCCCGCTCCCAGGCAGTCTCCTTTATCTCTACCGTCCCTTATCTCCCTCCCCGATCTCTTGCAGATTAGAAGCTTTGTTTCAACACCCACTTCCCTCTTTCAAAAAAAATATAAATGCATGATCTGCTTTTCGCCCCTGGGCAATTCGGCTCCAGGGACCACACATTCGCTCCATAAGACGCATAGACATTTCCCCTTACATTTTAGGAAGAAAAAAATGTGTCTTATGGAGCGAAAAATACGGTGAATGAAATCACCATGGAAAACCATCAGTGTTGCAATTCTCCCAGCACAGGCATTCTGTATGCAATTTTGCCCAATGCACACATTTTATTTTATTTTTTCAAGTAATGGTCCTTAGTGTAATGTATTTTGGGTACATTCCCACTAATAGGTGCTTATTTTCCCATCCTTGGGATCTCTGTCGTTTTCCCCTAGGAACAAGGATGCATCTTTTCTTGTGGTGGGGTTGTCTGAGATCAGGTAGGAAGCAATGATGGCCACCAACTTGGGTGCCTTTGAATAAGATCATTTGCAAAACAACAACAACAAACCTATGGTTACGTGGAACATACTCAATACACACACAAGACGAAACCGGCTGTACTTTTGAATAATTAAGGTATACTATTCATTGTATCAATTTGTAGATTTCAACAGAAGTCTCATAAAGTTCAACGAAAAAAGCAGAAGAGTCCAGAATATTAGCAACCACTACTATGCTATAAGATCCACAATCCTGTAATATTACATATGAGCCTGTTCTACTGATGAAGCCTAGAATGGCGAAATAAGGCTTAACCTCGGGTTAAGTACTTAATTTGTTCCGGAGGTCCGTTCTTAGCCTGAAACTGTTCTTAACCTGAAGCACCACTTTAGCTAATGGGGCCTCCTGCTGCTGCCGCACCACAGGAGCACAATTTCTGTTCTCATCCTGAAGCAAAGTTCTTAACCTGAGGTACTATTTCTGGGTTAGCAGAGCCTGTAACCTGAAGGGTATGTAACCCGAGGTACCACTGTATTTCATCTGCACAATCAGACTGTAACCCTGGTTTAAGGAGCTGTTTGCCACCTAGATTATACATCTGAGTTTCTAACACTGCTGCCAACTGTTGTTTAGTCTTCTTGCGTCCTGCTCGACTCTCTGTGACCCCATGAACCAAAGCATGCCTTGGAAACTCTCAAAGCTTCTCCTTTTTTATGTCCATGGAGTTTTCTTGGCAATATACTGGAGTGGTTTGCCAGTTCCTTCTCCAGGTGGATGACATTTAGTCTAAACTCTCAGCTATGACCTGTCCATCTTGAGTGGCCCTGCATGGCACAGCACATCACTTCTCTGAGCTATTCAAGCCCCTTCGCCACGACAAGGCAGTGATCCATGAAGGGGCTACCAAGGGTAAAAAAAGGTAAAGGACCCCTGACAGTTAAGTCCAGTCGCAAACAACTCTGGGGTTGCGGCGCTCATCTCGCTTTACTGGCTAAGGGAGCTGACGTTTGTCCGCAGACAGTTTTTCCGGGTCATGTGGCCAGCAGGACTAAGCCGCTTCTGGAGAACCAGAGCGGCGCACGGAAACGCCGTTTACCTTCCCGCCGGAGCAGTACCTATTTATCTACTTGCACTGGTGTGCTTTCGAACTGCTAGGTTGGCAGGAGCGGGGACTGAGCAACGGGAGCTCACCCCGTCACGGGGATTCGAACCGCCGACCTTCCGATTGGCAAGCCCTAGGCTCAGTGGTTTAGACTGACTCCCCAAAAGATGGCTGGCTCCCAAAAAGATGTCAACGAGGGGAAGTGGTCCCCACTCCTTGTGCTGAAAGAATATTGACACCACCAGATTTTAAAAAACAAACCCGAAATAGCGAAGTTCCAGGCCTTCGCCCTCCAGCTTCCTACCAGGGACCCAGGTCTCCCTGGCTTGCATTACCCAGCCAGAGCAATCGGTGTCATTAATCTCTATAACTAATGCAGAGGTTAAAGCTGACAAACCTTTGTCCTGTCTGCATTATTCATTAATGAAATTAACTTGTTAAGGGGATGGAGGGAAGGAGGGGGAGGAGGACATGGGGAGGGAGCATCAGAGGCCAAAAAAATAAAATAAAAAATAAGGGGAGTTCTTCCATCTTTGGTGCAGTCATCTCAAAGGCGGGAGGGGGGTGGGCGGAGATATTACATATTAGTATGAAAATCGTGGCAGCAACTGTGGAACAGAACGAACAATCCAATCCCCGGCTTAAAAGCCCCACTAAAAGGCAGCTCAAATTTACAATGGATGAGCCTCCGTGGCAATCTGTTTTTCCGATATTAAAAATCTCATTTTCTCAGCGCCAAGGACAAGTGGATGCGTGAGGCATTGGAGTATCAACTCGGCATTTGTCTCATTTGACATTAAATCATTCTCATTTTCAGCTCGGATTTTCTAATATCTCCTTGGGAGCCACTTCAGTTTTCTTCATCTCTCTCTCTGGTTGCAATTAAGATGTTTGAGTACAGTCTGCCCTACCATCGCCACCCTCCTTCGCCAGCAACGCCGGTTCCCTTTAAGGAAGGGCTGTGTGCTTTTGAAGCAGCTTCACGGCAGGCAATAAAACCAACAGGTGCAGCCTAGCGTCATCTGTTGGATTTCTGCCTGTCGGGCATAAGCAAACTTGCTCTGATCCCAAACAGCTGGAAGTAGCAAGGGTGAAGAGGTTCAGGCTGATTACAATCAGAAAGGCGATTTAATTAAATAATAATAATTGCATGGATCACTTATTAATTGTTATTTTTCTCCAAGGCACTCGTGCAGGGACCAGGCTGTGGATGAGAGTACTGCGGCTAAATCCAGGCCTGGAGTGAGTCTTCTTCAGCTCAAGGTTCCAGAATTGTATGGAGCAAGAGACCTGTGCTAATGTATCCTGGAAAGTGTAATGTACTTTGGCGGTGCTATTTAAATAAATAAGGTCCGTATAGTTAAAGCCATGGTTTTCCCAGTAGTGATGTATAGAAGTGAGAGCTGGACCATAAAGAAGGCTGATCGCTGAAGAATGGATGCTTTTGAATTCTGGTGCTGGAGGAGACTCTTGAGAGTCCCATGGACTGCAAGAAGATCAAACCTATCCATTCTGAAGGGAATCAGCCCTGAGTGCTCCCTGGAAGGACAGATTCTGAAGCTGAGGCTCCAGTCCTTTGGCCAGCTCATGAGAAGAGAAGACTCCCTGGAAAAGACCCTGATGCTGGGAAAGATGGAGGGCACAAGGAGAAGGGGACGACAGAGGACGAGATGGTGGGACAGTGTTCTCGAAGCCACAAACATGAGTCTGACCAAACTGCGGGAGGCAATGGAAGACAGGAGTGCCTGGCGTGCTCTGGTCCATGGGGTCACGAAAAGTCGGACACGACTAAACGACTAAATAAAAACAACATTTAAATAAATGTGCTTAAAAAATATTTTTTATTGATTCTTCCATGTACAGTCATACCTCGGGGTTGAAGTAGCTTCGGGATAAGTATTTTCGGGTTGCACGCTGTGGCGACCCGGAGGTAACGGAGCGCGTTACTTTTGGGTTTCGCCACTCGCGCATGCACAGAAGGTCAAAATGACGTCATGCGCAGAAGCGGAGAATCGCAACCCGCGCAGACGCACGGTCACGGGTTGCGTTCACTTTTGGATGCGAACGGGGCTCCAGAACGGATCCCGTTTGCATCCAGAGGTACCACTGTATACTTCTTCTAACAATATACCTTTAACATTTTTTCATATTTCCACCCTCCTCCCCTGGACTTCCCTCATACTCCTGTTTTGTTTTATTTACATATTGTTCACCCTGCGTATTGTTTACCCAAAAATTTCCCAATATATATATAGTCTTTATTTTTTGTTGTGTACAGTTGTGATTGTTTCCTCAAACCCTGCCAATGAGTCCATTGCTTTACGTTGCCTCTTCATATATATTGTACAGTAAATGGTTCCCATTCTCCTTTAAAGTCTTTGTTATCCTTTTCATGTGGTTTTTCTGTTAGTTTTGTCAGTTCTGCCTATTCCATAAGTTTCCCTTGCCATTGTTCTTTCGCTGGTATTTCTTCTGTCTTCCAAGTTTGTGCTAGTTTAATTCTTGCCGCTGTTGTTGCATACATAAATAAATTCCAAATTTCTTTTTTTATATATATATCTTGGCCTAAAATTCCTAGGAGGAATGCTTCTGGTCCAAACATTCTCAAACTTTCCGTTCTTTTTCTTGCCACCTTTTGGCGAGCTGTGGCAATCGCATCCAGGGCAGCGCTGATCCAATGAAGGGATCACGCAAGTGTACAGGATCACAGAGCGGCAGAGTTAGAAGGGACCACGAGGGTCATCTAGTCCAACCCCTGGCAACGCATGAATCTTCCGCCCAACAAGAGGTCAAACCCATGAACCTGAAATAGCTATCCTGCATTATGAACACCCAGTTCAACAACCTGCTACGGTATATGCCATTTTCATTTTTTAAAGGAAGGAAGGAAGGAAGGAAGGAAGGAAGGAAGGAAGGAAGGAAGGAAGGAAGTTTGTACAGTGGTGCCTCGCAAGACGAAAATAATCCGTTCCGCGAGTCTCTTCGTCTAGCGGTTTTTTCGTCTTGCGAAGCAACCCTATTAGCGGCTTAGCGGATTAGCGCTATTAGCGGTTTAGCGGCTTAGCGGCTATTAAAGGCTTAGCAGCTTAGCGGCTAAAAGGCTATTAGCGGCTTAGCGGCTTAGAAAAAGGGGGGAAAGCGAAAAAAATCGCAAGACTCGCAAGGCGTTTTCGAAGCGCATCGAAAAACGGAAAACCCTTTCGTCTAGCGGGTTTTTCGTCTTGCGAGGCATTCGTCTTGCGGGGCACCACTGTATCTCAATGCTACACAAAAACTGGTGGATGTTGGCAGCTGAGAAGCTAGAAAACATGCTAAGCTGTGTTTCCGAATTTGCCCACCCTTGGGAGCAGACGAAACAGAATTTCACAAAAATATTGCAAATTTCTCACTATTAGAATCAGTTGTCATTGTTGTTTGGAAACAACACAAACGGCATGTTTAACCGGCCTGTATATACACACCGTGTCTATGAAATCTATTAAATAAATACATCTTGTACGCTTTAGAAATTGAAACAAAATTATCAAATTGCAATAGTTTTGCGTCAATGTATAAACAGAACAGAATTTATTTCTTTCGTCCATTTTTACCCTGTTGGCATTCATATATGAACCAGTGGATCATGCCCTCTTGGCAGCCCATAATAACAACCACCACCACCAAATGCCACACCAGCGCAAAATCAGTATAAAACCAGACAAGATCAATAAAAATAGCTCTAAAACCCAGCATGTGGTGGCAAGGGAAAACTATAGTTTGAAGAACTAATTTAAAATTTAATTTTAATTTAATTTAAAATTTAAATTTAAAAGGTGTGGGAGAGCATAGAATCATAGAACTGTAGCGTTGAAAGCGCCCCAACTCCTTGCAATGCAAGAATATGCAGCTGTCCCACTAGGGGATCAAACCTTCAACCTTGGCGTTACCAACACCATGTTCTAACCAATGGAACTCTACAGGGAATGAAAGGGCAAATACCTCCAGACAGACCATTCCCAGAGTTGGGCGCCACCATTTCCAAAAAAGGCTTTCTCCCGCTAAGCCACCTGCCAACCACGACCTGGAGAAAGGCCTCCATTTAAGATATTAAGTTGTAGACAAGTATACATGCAAGGAGGCTGGAATCACCCTTTAAAAGCACTAAATAATTTGGGTCCAGGATACCTGATGGAAGGCCTCCTTGCATGTATACCTGTCTAGACCTTAATATCTTTTTTTAAAAAAATAATATTTATTACTTTTAAAAATTACAGAAAAGGAAAAGAAAAAGAAAAAAGAGAGAGAAGAAAAAAACAAAAGAGAAAAAAAAACATTACAATACAATATATAAACAATACAAAACACAACCTAAACATATTAAACTAAACAAAACAAAACCCTAACCCACCTTAACCCTAAACAAAACAATAACCATTTAAAAACATACATCACACCTTTTCCATACTCTATCTTTCATTCCCTTGTTTCATCGACTACCTCTCACCTCCCTTTTTGTATTCCACTTCTATTAATTGTTTCAGCAAATCCTTTCCATCTTTCTCTATTTTCCGTCATATTATAAATATCTTAACATATTTTTTATCATTAAAACTAAAATGCTTATATATGCTTAACTCCTTATAACATTTCTGCTAAGGCCATAAAATTTCTTTCCACCATTTTTCTATCATTCATTAATTTTACAGTGTTACTATATATAAACTTTAAATTCTCTAATCTTCTTCCACCATCTCCTCTCCCTGGTTTCGGATTCTGCCAGTCCTTTCCGTCAATTCCATATAGTCCATCAACCTGGAGATCTTATGTCCGAGGCTCTTAACTCTTTTCCAGGTCCCTTCTGCAGGTCTTCTTCATATTCTTTAATGCCAAAGAGCAGATCTCGGGAAGACTCCAACCTAACAATGCTTTTATTCCTTCCAGGCAGGTCAGCCAAATTTCCATAGTTAAAGCTGAGGTCTATAAGATGTTACATGACATGTTTCAAAATTCCTCCGAATCCAAAGGCCCCCAGAACTCCAATCTCCTCCAGACCCAAGTCCATGTCCCAAAAGTCAGTTGATCCCTGCATAGAGGGATCCTTCCAACTTTCCTTCTTCCGTTCAAGCCGGGATCCAATCCTCAAAATCTGGCTTTTTCTAGATTCAATCATAGAAGGCCTCAACTTGTAATCCTCAATTTGCTTCTGTAAGACTGAGGATCCCCCTTGTATTACTTTAGGCTCAACAACCACAGCTTTCTCTTTCTCCTCCACAATTTGTCCTGCCAAAGTAGATTCTTGTACCAAGTCCTGAATTATTTCTGTGTTGGTACTTACTTTTTGACTCCAATTAGTCACTTTTTGATCCAAGTTGTCAATTTTAAAAGACATGTCATCCGTCTTCTTATGAAGCTGTTCCAGCGAGTAGCTTATCTTACATAATACCGTCACAATGGCTTCTCCTGTCAACATTTTGAGTGGTCCAAGGTCAATCTCTGGTTCTCACAATTACTTATCTTGCAGCTGGTGATTCCCCAGTTGCACTCCTGTGACAGTTTCAAAGACTCCCTCTAGAGGGAAACAGTCTCCACTTGTATCAATCCTTTCAGACACAATTCAAGCCGTAAAAATAGTTTCAATTTCCAGTTACTTTTCCTCCTTTTTAAATGCAGAAGGGGACAATGGAAACAGTATCTTTCTCTTATTTAACTAGCTGTCAAAAATATTTTGTTCGCAGTCAATGAACTCTCCCAAAACTTCACTCTTTCTGGCAGCCCCTACCAGGTTCGGAACAGTGGTAATTTGGTTTTTCACTCTCTCCTGCAGGCTCGCTAAGTCCAAAATCTCCCCCCTCTTCTCCTGCTTCCAAGGGGGGTTTTGTAGTTTTAACCGATGAAAATTTAATCCTTTCCCAAAAGCTTTCAAAGACTTTAGCTTATAACGTCTTTGCTTCAATCTATTTACAAAAGGGGAAGGCGGACTTCCTGTTTAAGACCTTCCCCGTTTCGGTGCCAAATTAAGGTATTTAAAGATCCAATTTTCCGTTCTACTCATTGGTAATTGTTTAAAATCCAATTGTCCACAGGAAAAAGTCAGCGCTCTCCGGCAACAGCAATGCGGCTTCGCTCCGTGAAAGAAGCAGTCAATTCGAAGCACCACGCCACTCACCCCACGTCGCTCCGGATCCCCGAAACCGGGTTTCCCCGCGAGCAGAGGAGGTGCAAAAGGTGCCAGCCGAATCCCAGGTTCACAAGCTTCTCCCGCTTGTGATTTCAATGGGTCTCCGCCTTCGCCGTGGCGGTCAGACCCTGCTTTTCACGGAGCAAGTTCCTCCCGATCGGAGGAGCTCTGCCATTGCCGGAGGCGCCAACCCGGAAGTCCTAGACCTTAATATCTTAAGGCCCATGGCCTCGGACCCTCATACCTAAGGGACTGCCTCTCCTGGTATGCCCCACGGAGGACTTTAGGGCCAAAAATGGCAACATTTTGGAGGTCCCAAGCCGCAAGGTAGTTAGAGTGGTCTCAACTAGGGCCAGGGCCTTTTCAGTACTGGCCCCGACTTGGTGGAATGCTCAGTCACAAGAGACCAGTGCCCTACGGGACTTGACATCTTTCTGCAGGGCCTGCAAGACAGAGCTGTTCCGCCTGGCCGTTGGTTTGGACTCAGCCTGACCCATATGTTTCCCTCCCCTTATGGTTTTGATTTATGGGCTACTATTAAAATGAGGCTGCATTTTAAATTGCATTTTAACCCGTATTTTAATAAACTGGTTTCTTTGTTTTTTGTTTGTTTGTTTGTTTGTTTGTTCCCCTCCTTGTAATTTTATTGGCATTAGCCGCCCTGAGCCCGGCTCTGGCCGGGGAGGGCGGGGTATAAATAAATTTTTATTATTATTATTACAGTGGTACCTCGGGTTACAGACGCTTCAGGTTACAGACGCTTCAAGTTACAGACTCCGCTAACCCAGAAATAGTACCTCGGGTTAAGAACTTTGCTTCAGGATGAGAACAGAAATCGCAAAGCAGTGGGAGACCCCGTTAGCTAAAGTGGTGCTTCAGGTTAAGAACAGTTTCAGGTTAAGAACAGACCTCCAGAACGAATTAAGTTCTTAACCTGAGGTACCACTGTACCTCGGGTTACAGCCGCTTCAGGTTGTGTTTTTTTTGGGTTACGGACCGCCAAAACCCGGAAGTACCAGAACGGGTTACCTCCGGGTTTCGACGGTCGCGCATGTGCAGAAGCGCCAAATTGCGCTTTGCACATGCGCAGAAGCACCGAATCGCAACCCGCACATGCGCAGACATGCAGACGCGGGTTGCGAACATGCATCCCGCACGGATCACGTTCGCAACCCTGGCATTCAGAAGCATCGCTGCCTCCAAAGGTCAAAGCGGAGAATGGCTATCTTGGCTAGTGGCCATCGATAGCTCTCTCCACCACCCATGAATTTGTCTAATCCTCTTCTAAAGCCACCTAGGTTTGTGGCCCTCACTGCCTCATGTGGCAGGGAGTTCCACAGTTTAACTACGCACTGTGTGAAGAAGGGCTTTTTTTTATGACGCTCCCGACAAAACATATACGTAAATACAAATATACAATATATATTTAACCAAACACACACACACACACACACATGGAGATGCCCTATACCGTCAGAGATCGGTGCATGTAGCTGTTGTAAACAAAAATTGCCCTTTTCCCTTATGGGGTATCCAAGAGCCCATATAGAGTCCTTCCGTAGGTTCCCTATTGGTAGGAGAAGATAACAGAGGCCAACCAGAGAATACTGAGAAGCAAAGCAGCTAGTAAGCCTGATCTTTATTGATCTGTTGCAACAGGGTGCTCTCCTCACCCGCAGGAAAGGAGGAGGAACCCAAAACAATGGCGCGCAAGGCCTTATAAAGACTTTTGAAATTGCCACCCTGTAGATCAAGACCACCCCCAGAAACATCATACATACATCACAGAATGGGTGTAACCTAAGACCACCCCTCAGATACATCACACCTACATCACGGAAAAGGCGGTCTAAAACAGAAATTTTGAATGTTGTTGTTCTCCTGTCGTTGTTTATCTCCTATCTGGCAGGTTACTTGATTGGATTTCCTGGGTAGCCTGGCCAGTCTTTTGTAATGATAAATACTTAGTTCCTGGGCCAGGTCACAGGCTCACACCCTATTCAAACACAGACATACCCTTAAGACAGGATTTGTGAGGAAAGAGACAATGGGGAGGTTTCCCACGTTGACCTTGCAGAGAAAGGTCAGCTTAAGAATCAAAATGGCTTCAGGTTGGTCTTCCTGTGCTGATCTATGTAAGTTCTTGGTTGGTACACTTATGAACATTACCTAAGAATTACCTTAGAATATTACCTAAGAATTACCTTAGAATATACAACCAGACGTAACACGGACACTGGCACCAGAGCCTGCAATAAACCCAGATGCCAACTTTGCTGCCACATACACCCGGACAACACCATTACTGGCCCCAACAACATCACACATACCATCTTGGGACTATTTAATTGCTCATCGTCTAACATTGTATATGCCATCAAATGCCAACAGTGTCCTTCAGCTCTCTATATTGGACAAACAGGCCAAACCTTACGCCAAAGAATAAACAGACATAAATCGGACATCAAGAATCACAAGACAGAGAAACCAGTAGGAGAACACTTCAATCTCCCAGGACATTCTATACAAGATCTCAAAGTAGCTGTATTACTACAAAGGAATTTCAGAAATAGACTGGAAAGAGAAGCTGCTGAATTGCAACTCATTACCAAACTTAAAACCATGGAGAGACCTGGTCTGAACAAAGACATTGGATTCTTATCTCATTATACATGACAAAGCCATTTTTCACCTTCTCACCCCTTGCTTTTTCCTGTAAGACCTATTGCAGTCGTTAAGAGTCGTCAACAGGCTCATCACAGCTATCTGCCAATCACCCATTCCCACCACCCTTCTGAATAATACCCCTCCCCACCTTCTCACTATATAGAAGGATCTGGCAACTTCTGTTTCAGTGTATCTGAAGAAGTGTGCATGCACACGAAAGCTCATACCAAGAACTAACTTAGTTGGTCTTTAAGGTGCTACTGGAAGGAATTTTTTTTATTTTATTTTTTTGACTTAGAATATATCTAAGACCATAAAATTCCTATCACATAGCTTATGGAGAGGAAGCAGCTCTCCATGGTCAATGAAGATCCTGCCACCTGAGATCCTTTCCCCTGAAGATGCGCAGGGCAAACCTGGACCACTGGCAAGCACAGCATAGGCCTTGCCACTCAGCCATGCCCCTCCTGCATCAAAGGCCACTGTCTAAAACAGCAGAGCCAGGCGAAAGTGATCCCTTAAGTGGTTAGCGATGCTTTTTTATAAGAGGCAGCGGGAAAGCAAAAGATGCAATTAGGAATGCTAAATGTCTGGACCTGTGAAAAAATCAAAAGCTTCTGGAACATAGTATATGACGAGCTTAAAAAAATGTTTAAGTATAACTTGATGAAAAATACAGAAGCTTTTCTACCAGGGATAACGGACACAGGTATAGCAAGAGAAGATCAGAAAATATTCCTCTATGCCACAGGAGCGGCAAGGATCCTAACTGCTAAAAACAGGAATAAAGAAATTGTGCCAACAAAAAAGGAATGGCAAGACAAACTGTTAAGAGTATATTGAACCGGCTAGATTAGCAGAGGCAATTAGAGATCACACTAGACAAGAGTTTCAAAAAGCATGGGGAAAATGCAGAGAATACTTCACAAAACAGTGCCCTAAAATGCATACCTGGACTTGTTTCGATTAATGTCTGCAGGAGACTTTGTGGATATTTAAGTTATAATGAGAAAAATCTTAATAATGATTCATAAAGGAAACCGCTTATAAGAAGTAAATAAGGAGGCCAGATACAGGATAAAGGAAGTCTTTTATTTGGTTGTTTGTATTGTTGTATGTTATGCTTATTGTATGTTATATTCACGTTTAATCAGGGTGGATTTCTGTATTGGGTGGGGTTATGTTATGTTGTAAATAAAATTTCCAAAAAAAGAAGGAGGAATGCTAAATGTATAAACCGGCCTCTGACAACCTGGCGCCCCCTCCAGAAACTTCGGACTACAACTCCTATCAGCCATCAGTGGTCCAACGCGTCTGGGGGGCACCAGGTTGGCGCTAGAAAGCAAGGCATCCTCTGTGGCTTGTGCAGATTGCCTTCCTTGCCTTGTGTTTTTCAGATCTACAAGCTATCCTAAATCTGACACGCACCCAAGAGATTCTCCGCTCCTTTGGATATCGCGCAACAGGGGCGGCTTTCCCTGCCTCCTGGATGGAAATCCAGCGCTCCCGCCGATCCCTGCCCCTTATGTGAGCTGCTAAAATCCCTGTCCTTAACTAGGATTGTGAAACCACTTTAAAAGCACAAAACAACCAGGCTTGAACTCATGGATGAGCTGGGGGCACACCCACTGAGCGCTGTTGAACCCAGAGTCTCTTTTCGGTTGGACCAGGTAGGATTCTGCTGGGTCTAAGCTAGGTAAAGGTAAAGGGACCCCTGACCATTAGGTCCAGTCGTGGCCGACTCTGGGGTTGCAGCGCTCATCTCGCTTTCAGGCCGAGGGAGCCAGCGTACAGCTTCCGGGTCACGTGGCCAGCATGACTAAGCCGCTTCTGGCGAACCAGAGCAGCGCAGGGAAACGCCGTTTACCTTCCCACCGGAGCGGTACCTATTTATCTACTTGCACTTTGACGTGCTTTCGAACTGCTAGCTGGGCAGGAGCTGGGACCGAACAACAGGAGCTCACCCCGTCACGGGGATTTGAACCGCCAACCTTCCGATCGGCAAGTCCTAGGCTTTGTGGTTTAACCCACAGCGCCACCCACGTCAGGATCTAAGCTAGGGGCTGCCTAATATTTCCCAGTGAGCTCCATGGCCAAGTGAGGATTTGAACCCAGGTCTTGCCAGAGTCCTAGTCCAACACAGGAAGATGCCATCGGTCTACCTGCACAGACAGGTGCCGGGGCTTCTCCAGGTCTCCAGAAAGGGGGCCCTCCTGGCCCTATCTGGGATTTTCTGCATGCAAGATAGATGCCCTACCATTTTTCTTCCAGATAAAACAGTTTTACATGCCACCTTAAAGGTAAAGGGACCCCTGACCATTAGGTCCAGTCGCGGACAACTCTGGGGTTGCAGCGCTCATCTCGCTTTACTGGCCAAGGGAGCCGGCGTACAGCTTCCGGGTCATGTGGCCAGCAGGACTAAGCCGCTTCTGGCGAACCAGAGGAGCACACGAAAACACCGTTTACCTTCCCACTGGAGTGGTACCTATTTATCTACTTGCACTTTGACGTGCTTTCGAACTGCTAGCTGGGCAGGAGCTGGGACCGAACAACAGGAGCTCACCCCGTCGCGGGGATTTGAACCGCCGACCTTCTGATCGGCAAGTCCTAGGCTCTGTGGTTTAACCCACAGCACCACCCACGTCCCTTTTACATGCCCAAACCAGTGACGTGCAGCGTTTTCCCAACATGGATACTTGCCACGTCAAAAAACCCCTCAGCAGACAGAGGTCCATCCCTATGGGAGGCAGAAATCGGATAAAAACAAAAAAGGAAAAAAACCTTTGTTTCCCCAGCCTTTGAGATAAAACTCCTCTTTGCACCCAAAACACATCCTTAAACCTCCCTCCGAACGGCGCTGCAAGACGGCATTATTATTAAGACAGGGGCCGGCTAATAAAAGAGAGAGGGAGGAAAAAACCCTCCAAAGATGGCAGAAGACTTCGAAATGCATAATTTAACAAGAGGACAGCCAGCCCAGATTCATAAAAAGCGAAGGTCACGGCTGACAAATCTGCTGAAATCCGGTTTTATTATACGACCAAATCGTTAGGTTAGACAAGACTGAAACGGCAGACATACGTTATCAGGGTCTTCGGGAAGAAAGCGTTTGATTTGGTGCCGCTCAGGCTGATTTACAAAGTCATAAAGTGTCGCACGGAGGAGATTGGCGGGGGGGGGGGGGGAGAGGCATAAATGGATTAAACAACATTGGCGGAGGGAGGAGCAGGAGGAAAGCTTTGGGGAGCGGAAACTGGTTTGAACACAGCCAGGATTTTTTTTGGGGGGGGGGCGGAAGAGAAAGAATAAAAAGGTCAGCCTGTCATTTGTTTACCTTGTTATAGCATGGAGGACCCTGAGGACTATATATGTGTGTGTAGTTTGTTTGTAGCTGGCCGTACGGAGCGTGCAAAGCCCTGGGACTTGGGATCAGGCGGAGGAAGGAAACCGTTCAAATGAAAGAATGCTGTAAACTTAGAAGCAATGTTTTCCGCTGCGTGCCCCCCAGAAAACCAGGAAGCCCCTGCTTATGGAATTTGAAACAGGAGAGCATGATCTAGTCCAGGGGTAGGCAAACTAAGGCCAGGGGGTCAGATCTGGCCCAATCGCCTTCTAAATCTGGCCCGCGGACGGTCTGGGAATCAGCGTGTTTTTTACATAAGTAGAATGTGTGCTTTTATTTAAAATGCATCTCTGGGTTATTTGTGGGGCATAGGAATTTGTTCTTCCCCCACCCAAAAAAAATATAATCTGGCCCCCCACAAGGTCTGAGGGACAGTGGATCAGCCCCCTGCTGAAAAAGTTTGCTGACCCCTGATCTAATCCATGGAGCCAGGGAGAGGGAGGTCTCAGGGCAGGCTTCCCCAGCCTGGTGCCTTTTGGGTGCTTTGGACTACAACTCCCATCACCCCCCAGCCCTAAGGGCTGATGGGAGTTGTAGTCCCAAACATCTGGAGGGTGGGGTGTGGGTGTACCAACAACTTTAGCTTTTACTTTTGTATCCATTTTAATTTTTGTATTGCACGGCAAGTGGCTTTAACTTTTCACTTAACTAGTAATAATAAAAAGGCAAGTGTTAAATCCAATAAATGAACTAAGTCTCCCAAAATAATTGAAGCATGGGTAGCCTGTGGCAGACCCATCAGCAGGGCGTTCCAAAGTTGTGAGACCAAAACACGCAGCGACAATAGAAAGTCACCCGTGCCACTTTTAATTTTTCTCCCCCAAGAGTGCAGCAGAAACCGAAAACACAGTGGTAGGGTCAGGGCAGTGGGTCTTGGCACAATGTTCATGTTTCCGGGCATTTGCCCAAGTCAGCTGAACTCTGGTATCGACTTTGGCAAGCAGGACAACATGCAAAACTTATACAGTGTTTGGCAGATGTTTTGAAGCCCCAGCTAGCTCAGCTACACTCCTAGAATCATATAGAATCATGGAAGTTTTAGTGCAAGATATCTGGAGGACACAGAGATGGCAAAGGCTGCCCCACAGAGTGGCCTAGGGGGTACCCACCAATCTTCCTGCAAATAAATCAGGATGAATGTGCAATAAACAGGCCATCTGTGAGAACCTGGATGCTTGTTCTCTTAGATGCTGAGGTTGCTCAGGAAAACAAGCTTTTCAGAGTTAGCTGCAATGTTGGCGGAGAGAAACAAACCACCTGTCCGTGTCTCATTTGTCTCTTTTGCCATAAGGACAGAGATAACCAGCAGACAGGGAGAAAGGAAAGTTCTGAAAACGGGAGACTGGTTAAAGGAAACCCGGAATAACTTATACACGCTTGGGTTCAATGATTTCCCAGCAATTCTAAAACGTATTTTTCACTCTATTAGACGCACCCGAAGATAAGACGCACCGAGTTTTTAGGGGAGGAAAACAAGAAATAAGTAAGGAACGCAAAGCGTCATGAGCTAAGAGAGAGCGCTCCTCCATCTTCGCTCAGGAGGCTTTGCGGGGCTACCCATGAAGCCAGGAGAGCAAGCAGGATTGGTGCGCACCGATTCCTCTTGCCCTCCTGGCTTCAGCGAAAGCAAGCCTACTGGCTTTTCTCCCACAAGAGCCGCGCGCTCTTTAAAGGGTTGCCCTGCTCTGAGAAGGCCCCGTTGGAATTAATGGACATGACTGACTTAGGTCTGCTCAGTTTGATGAGTCTAAATTCCAAGTCAAACTTGGGTTGGATGCAGATCTTGGCTAGTTCCGTTCAACAGTTTTATGCAGTAAAAATGCTAGGTCCCCAGATCAGGAAATGAGTGCTAGGTAAAAAAAATCTGAGTCTCCTATACAGGAAACAGTAGGGTTAGAAAGCAATTTATATGTTTCAAATTCATAAAATACTAGTTAACAGTTTGTGTCAAATGTATTTGGAGATGTCTGTTTCAGATCATTCTATTTCTTATTTGACCATGTATTTCCCCCCAATTTTGCAGCCAGAAATACATTTCGACTAAAAGAAACATTCGGTTAGGCATCTATTCTAGGGGCAATAGTCCCATTCTGTGGAACATCCTTTCAGCAGAAATCCAGCAGGCATCCTCACTTTTTCGACTGTCAGGCACCTTTTGAAAACCTTTTCATGCCAACACAGCCCTTCGCAGCTACTTCTAATTTCTTTACTTATTCTGGAACATTAATGATCACTTGCATTGTTTCTAATGGTGTTTAATACTTTATCTTTTTGCACCGACCAGATATTTTATGCCATGGCAGTACAGAAATGCTTCTATAAATAAATAAATAAATAAGGAGTTCTCCCTCCCCCTAAAATAGAAGACTATAACATATCTATGGTTTTCCCAGTAGTGATGTATGGAAGTGAGAGCTGGACCATAAAGAAGGCTGATCGCCGAAGAATGGATGCTTTTGAATTCTGGTGCTGGAGGAGACTCTTGAGAGTCCCATGGACTGCAAGAAGATCAAACCTATCCATTCTGAAGGAAATCAGCCCTGAGTGCTCACTGGAAGGACAGATCCTAAAGCTGAGGCTCCAATCCTTTGGCCACCTCAGGAGAAGAGAAGACTCCCTGGAAAAGACCCTGATGTTGGGAAAGATGGAGGGCACAAGGAGAAGGGGACGACAGAGGACAAGATGGTGGGACAGTGTTCTTGAAGCTACCAGCATGAGTTTGACCCAACTGCGGGAGGCAGTGGAAGACAGGAGTGCTTGGCATGCTCTGGTCCAGGGGGTCACGAAGAGTCAGACATGACTAAATGACTAAACAACAACAAAATAACACATCTGTGTTTTGAGAATGGGCATTCTGTCATTCAGTGGGGTAAGAGACAGGGAGGTCAAGGGAATCTATGGGTCTCTATTGACCAATCTGCTGAGAATAAGACACATTCGTATTTATGAAATCAACTAAGATTGTTCTCCCCCTACATCTGTATTGTGAAAACGATGCACCACATGTTAATGGTTTTTAAATATCTATCTATCTATCTATCTATATATATATATATATATATATAGTAAGAATGAAAGGTTAAAAGAAAGATTTTAAAAGAAAGTATCTTTATCTTAAAACCAATCTCCATCAAGCAATTTACCTAAAACGCATCCCCGCGCCACTGGCCAAAAAAAAAAAAGTTCTACGTATTCTTGGTGAGAAACCAAACCTACTGCCAAAAGAGATGATCTCTGGGGACAAGACATTCTCATTCCACCGTTCCAACAGAAATGTACCGAAATTGTGAATCAGATAGAAAAAGAAAGAGAGACTGGACACTCACAGAACCTCAGATGGTTCCAACACGAATGCAGCCTTTTCCGTAAGATATGAGTCACCAATCGATACTGCGAAGCAAAATTAAAATTAAATTCTGGAGTAAGAAATTTAGATTGAGAAATTGCTCCCTATAAATAAAGCAGGCTATTCAGATCCCTTGGGGGTGGAGGGGGGCATTCTGCTGAGATGGATCTAATAATAATAATAATAATAATAATAATAATAATAATAATAATAATAATATTACCCCGCCCATCTGGCTGGGCCTCCCCAGCCACTCTGGGCGGCTTCCAACAGAACACTAAAATACAATAACCTATCAAACATTAAAAGCTTCCCTAAATCAATTGCTTTTGTACCCCCTCCTCAAAGCGGAGCTCAAAGTTGCATACATGGTTCACACACACACACACACACACACACACACACACACACACACACACACAGTTAATTGCTGCCACAACCTTATAAGGTAGGTTAAGAGAATATGACTGGCCCAGTGAGCTTCATGGCGAAGTGGGGATCTGAACTCTGATCTCCCAGGTCCTAATTCACCACTATAACCACTGCACTGCATTCACTCTCGGGTTGAAAAGGGCTCGTTTCCCTCCACGGATCATCAATGCCCCCCACTTTCAACTCCCCCGGCTCCCCCCACCCCTCAAAGTAGGCCAAATCCCTTGCTTGCAGAAAGTGGTTCACGTCAGATGTTTCCAGCCTAGCCATGACCCAGATGGCCCAAAGCAGGACAAAATATATTAAAACCAGAACAGACAATATATAAAGCAGGGGTCGGCAACGTGCGTCCCATGGGCTGGATCCGGCCCACGAAGACCGTTTTACGCCGCCCCCGAACCGAGCCGCATGCTGCGCTAAAGCAGCACAGCGCAGCACAGGGATTCGCTGAGCGCCAGAAATTGTGTCTGCGCATGCGCAGATACCGGAAATCGCTTCTGCACATGCCCAGACGCTGAAAATCACTTCTGCGCAGGCGCAATTTCCGGCGTCTGGGCATGCGTAGAAGTGATTTCCGGCGCTGCGGACATGCGATTTCCGGTGTCGCGGTGCACCAGTCCAGCCCACGGACAATCTCCGCGGCAGTGATAAATGTACACGCATCTAAATATATGAACCATGTGTCTGATATAGTATGGGAGAGCAATCCTGGAGCCATTTTGACTCTCCCAATGACCTCAAATATTCCTCTGCAGTGAGGGAGGCAAATGGGGAAAGCCTTCCCATTGTCTTTTTGCTTATAGGGTGAGCTTGTGACTCAGGAACTAGAGTATTAACCATCACAAAAGAATGGCCAGGCTGCCCAGGTAATGCAATCAGTGACCATTATCAGGTATCCTGGAGGGCAGGATTTCCGCTGTAGACCGCCTCCTTCTGTGATGTATGTATGATGTTTTGGGGGGTGGTCTTGGGCTACAGGGTGGGCAATTTCAGAAGTCTATATAAGAGCTTGTGCATCATTGTTCTGGGTTCCTCCTCCCTCCTGGGTATGGGGAGTAGGGGCGCTGTGAATAAAGATCAGGCTTACTAGCCGCTTTGCTTCTCAATATACTCTGGTTGGCCTCTGTTTTCTCCTACCGATAGGCAACCCACTTAAGGACTCTATACGGGCTCCGGAATACCCCATAAGGAAAAGGGAGCAGTTTTTCCTATAACAATGCTTTAGCTGAGATTCCTGCATTGCAGGGGGTTGGTCTAGATGACCCTGGACCCCATCGCAGCTCTGCGATTCTGATTCTATCGGTTACAGGCAGGTAAAGCACAGACGTCACAGAGCTACGCTTAGCCCAAATGTGCCATGAGTCCATTTCTAAATGCACAAACTGGAACAAAGCATTTATTTTGCGATTTGGAAGAGAGAGAGAAAAAATCAGTAAGCACAAACTAATGTGGAAACAAGACCGAAAAGGCCCGTGAATGAAAGCAGACAGCGGCCCGGAAATTGACTGATCCCTCTCTTCCTCGCCTTTAATGGCCTCTATCTCAGCTATCTGGAAGCCAAAGAAGCTATTTTGCCTATATTAGTGGGAAATGGAGCGTCTCCTTTTTATTGCGTAGGATCTCGCCCAACATGTGAGAAAGAAAAACACGCCATTTCCTGCTAGCGCGCAGCCGAAATTAATAAGAGGCCTCTCTAACGGTTGTTTACCACTGCGCAAGAGTCAACGCGATTTCCAGTCAGTGCCACTGATACACCCATAAATTAGCACTAAGTACTCCATTAAAATCTAGAGTTCTAATGCTTGCGCAGAATTTCCCCCTGCTTTTCCGGGGCCCCCTGGGCATAGCCTTCCTCTGCGGGTCCCTGGTGGGGATGCCCTCATGGAAGGGGAACGATAACCAGCCCTTGCTCGCGGCATCGGCGCTGGGGAGATAGGGGGGTCCTGGAATCTGATGCGAGAGCTTCTCCAAAGAGATGCAGACCCCCAAAACCTCCAGGGCTTGTTTGGGGCCACAAGCACTCATTCCAGCGCACACTGAGGAAAGGGTTTGGGGCGCCTGGCAAAAAGCTTAAAGGACCTTCTTCTTCTTTTGCAGGTGGAGCACAGTTCCTTCCTGACAGCAGCTTTGTGCTGGGTTGTCAAAGCCTTCCAAAAAGCGCATGCCTTCGTTGCTTTCAAATCAGAGTGTGATGGCCTGGGAGACTGATTCAGAGGCTGAACCGGAGGAATCCCAGCCTGCACAGGAGTCCCCGCCTCCAGGGCCGGCTGAGCCAGGGCAGGGGCTTGAATCTGAAGGGCCCTCACCTGTGCCGGAGCCTCAGGAGCAGACGCCAGCTGAATCCGCTCTGGCTCCGGAGGTGACTGAGGACCCATTGCCTGCAGGTGCTCCTCTCCCAGCCCTGTCAGGGGAAGGTGAGGTTGCCTCTGGGTCCAGTAACCCTCCAGCCTCTCCAGAGCTGCAGAGGCTCAGGGCAGAGAGGCGGAGGGAACTAAGTTCTCTCAGGAGGAGTGCTCGCCTTAAGGCCAGGGGAGGCGAGTCACCTGTAGACCAGGGCCACCCTAGGCCACAGAGGAGATAAAGTCCAGCTAGCCCCAGTCCCTGTCTTAAGGGTATGTCTGTGTAGGAATAGGGTGAGCCTGTGACCTGCCTCAGGAACTAAGTATTTGTCATTACAAAAGACTGGCCAGACTCCCCAGGGTATCCAATGAAGTGAGCATTAACAGGTAACCTTCCAGACAGGACGTAAACAATGCACTCAGATTTCTGTTGTAGACCGCCCTTTCTGTGATGTAGATATGTTTCTGGGGGTGGTCTTGGACTCCAAGGTGGGCAATTTAAAATATCTATATAAGGGCAGGCACACCTTTGTTCTGGGTCTCCCTCCTTTCCTGCAGGTGAGGGGAGCACCCTGTTGCAACAGTTCAATAAAGATCAGGCTTACAAGCTGCTTTGCTTCTCAATATTCTCTGGTTGGCCTCTGTTCTTTTATCCTACCGATGTAAAACCTACAAAGGACTCTATAAGGGCTCTTGGGCACCCCGTAAGGGAAGAAGGGCAGATTTTGTTTACAACAATGGCTATTAGTCAGGATGGCTCTGATTCTACCCCAATGGTAGAAGCAGCAATGCCTCTGAATACCACTTGCTGGAACCCGCAGGAGGGGAGAGGAATTTTGCATTTTTTATATTGTAATTCTATGTTGGGAACTGCCCTGAGACCTACGAGTATAGGGCAGTATACAAATTTGATTAATAATAATAGTCCTCAAATACTGATTGCAAGCTTCCCACAGGCACCACTGTAAGAAGAGGACGCTGGACTAGATGGGCCACTGATGCGATGGGCTCTTCTGACCTTTTTATGTAAAAAAAAAGGAGTTTCTCGGATTATTGTACTGTGATAGGAATTTTGAGGTCTTAGATATATGGTAATGTTCATAAGTGCACCAACCAAGCACGTACATAGATCAGCACAGGAAGACCGACCTGGAACCATTTTGATTCCTAAACTGAGCAAATGTTTTCTCTGCAAGGTCAAAGTGGGAAACCTCCCCATTGTCTCTTTCCTCACAAATCCTGTCTTAAGGGCACATTTAAGATATGAATAGCGTGTGAGCCTGACCTGGCTCAGGAACTAAGTATTTATCATTACAAAAGACTGGCCAGGCTCCCCCGGCAATCCAATCAAGTGACCATTAAACAGGTAACCTGGCAGACAGGAGGTAAACAAAGCACTCAGATTTCTGCTGTAGACTGCCTTTTCTGTGATGTAGGTATGATGTATCTGAGGTGTGGTCTTAGGTTACACCCCTTCTGTGATGTATGTGTGATGTTTCTGGGGGTGGTCTTGATCTACAGGGTGGCAATTTCAAAAGTCTTTATAAGGCCTTGCGCGCCATTTTTCTGGGTTCCTCCTCTCTCCTGCGGGTGAGGGGAGCACCCTGTTGCAACAGATCAATAAAGATCAAGCTTACTAGTTGCTTTGCTTCTCAATATTCTCTGGTTGGCCTCTGTTATCTTCTCCTACCAATAGGGAACCTACGGAAGGACTCTATATGGGCTCTTGGATACCCCATAAGGCAAAAGGGCAATTTTTGTTTACAACAGTACGTACAAAGAAAGCTCCTCTGGTGCAAAAGGGATCGCTGCAGTGGCTCCGGGAACACCCTGTCCCAAAGAGCTGCTATTTTGAGCGTGTAAATAATTAACCGCTTTAAGAGCAGGTCTTTTCATCGAAAGAAGGAAAACAGACACACACACGCTCACACCCGTCACAGGGAGAAAGCAGCCCGAACAAAGATGGCCGGGATATCTTATATCGATTTCAATTAGAGATTGAGCCGTACTAGAAAACGTCTTGTTTTCCCAAAGCTGCCTCCTGGTCCATTTTTAGATTCGCAGGATGCTGGGGGGATGCCTGCACAGCTTATCACAGAATAAGTCCACCCCCCTTGCAATGCAAGAATCACAGCAATGTCCCAGACCAAACGCAGACCACCAGCTACCAAAGGCTTGGCAAACACCTTGTTTTTCTAGTCTACCTGGGACTGCACACCTGGAAAGGCCGCTGAGACCATATAACACCGGTCTTGAAAGACGTACACTGGCTCCTAGTATGTTTCCAAGCACAATTCAAAGTGTTGGTGCTGACCCCTAAACGGCCTTGGTCCAGTATACCTGAAGGAGCGTCTCCACCCCCATCGTCCAGCCTGGACACTGAGGTCCAGCGCCGAGGGCCTTCTGGCGGTTCCCTCGCTGCGAGAAGCCAAGTTACAGGGAACCAGGCAGGGGGCCTTCTCGGTAGTGGCTCCCGCCCTGTGGAACACCCTCCCACCAGATGTAAAAGAGAAAAATACCGTATTTTTCACTCTATAGGACGCACACACATTTCCCCTTACTTTTTAGGAGGAAAAAAGTGAGTCATAGAGCAAAAGATACGGTAACTACCAAACTTTTAGAAGACATCTAACGGCAGCTCTGTTTAGGGAAGCTTTTAATGTTTAATAGGTTATTGTATTTTAGTGTTTTGTTGGAAGCTGCCCAGAGTGGCTGGGGTATAAATAAATAAATTATTATTATTATTATTATTATTATTATTATTATTACTTAGAGCTGATGGGATGAGACTATAGGAAGCCAACTGAGTCAGACTAATTGGCCCATTCGCCTCAATATTGTCTGCACTGACGGGCAGCAGTTGTCCAGTGTTTCAGGCACGGAGCTACAGCTCTTCACCTCCGAATCTTCTCTATGTTATAAGAATTCTAAGGTGCCATAAATGAAATGCACGTTCAGAAGCGCACAAGGTAAATGCATAAACCACATGCCTGTGAAATAAAAAAATTAAGGTCTTACATATATAATAAATGTTCATAAATGTACCAACCAAGCGCATACATAGATGTGTGGACGACACGTCTGGAGCAGCACAGGAGGACTGCCCTAAAACCATTTTGACTCCCAAACTGACTAAATGTTTTCTCTGCAAGGAGGGAGGAGGTGGGAGAGCCTCCCCATTGTCTTTTCCTTCACAAATCCTGTCTTAAGGGTATGTCTGTGTAGGAATAGGGTGAGCCTGTGACCTGGCTCAGGAACTAAGTATTTATCATTACAAAAGACTGGCCAGGCTCCCCAGGGTATCCAATGAAGTAAGTATTAACAGGTAACCTGCCAGACAGGAGGTAAACAACGCACTCAGATTTCTGCTGTAGACCGCCTTTTCTGTGATGTAGGTATGATGTATCCGTGGGTGGTCTTGGACTCCAGATGGGCAATTTAAAATATCTATATAAGGGCAGGCACACCTTTGTTCTGGGTCTCCCTCCTTTCCTGCATGTGAGGGGAGCACCCTGTTGCAACAGTTCAATAAAGATCAGGCTTACTAGCTGCTTTGCTTCTCAATATTCTCTGGTTGGCCTTTGTTATTTTCTCTGACTGACGGAGAACCTGCAAAGGACTCTATAAGGGCTCTTGTGTCCCCCATAAGGGAAGAAGGGCAGATTTACGTTTATTACAGAGGGTTTAAAAATTGTAGCATGCTTTCTGTTCTGGGCTCCTCACCTCCTTACAAAGTGGGACAGATGGACAGCTCCTTGTAAGAGCTCCTTGTGGGATCCCTTGGTGGAGATTTGGGCTGCAAAAACCAACCCCAATTTCCTTACAACGTGGGAATTATCTGCTGCATGAAAAAGAAGTAAGACAAACAACACTTCCTTCACTTGCAAAAAAGTCAGCTCTGGAAATGATTTAGGACAGATGTTTTAAGTAGAAGAGTTGGACCAGACTGTAGGAGTTTCTTTTATTTTTCTCCTTCTCCCCTAAAAAAATGAAAACCCCTACACAACGCTATACTGTTTAATTTAAAACAATTTTTTAAGGCTACAACCAACTGGCTTTCTCCCTCATTAAAGTCTGATGAACTGTAATTGAGTCGGTATATTTTTACATTTAAAATGGTGATTTAACAGCTATATTTAACCCTTAATTTGGGCAAGTGTTAAGTATTAAAAATCAAGACCCAATTTGAAATTAAAAACTCAATCAATTTTTATTCGCCCTGATTACCAGCCCCAATTTGCTCCGGTTTATCCCAACTCTGCAACGTTAAAAAACACAGAGAGAGAGAGAGAGATTTGAGGAGCTGCCAGTGACTGGTCCTAAACACCTGTGCCTACCTTTTTCTGAATATACCGTTGAGTTAGTCCATACAGGGCCCCTGATCATGAATCGTGGCAAGTCAGAAGCCATGATTTGACATCTTTGACATCGTTCCACAGGGCCTGTAAGACAGAGTTGTTCTGCCAGGCCTTTGGTCAGGGTTTAGCCTGACTCCCCTTCCGTTTTTGTGTAAGAACTACAGTCATACCTCGGGCTACAGATGCTTCAGGTTGCATTTTTTCAGGTTACGGATGCGCTGAAACCCGGAAGTACTGGAACAGGTTACTTCCGGGTTTCAGCGATCGTGTATGTGCAGAAGCGATAAAATTGCACTTTGTGCATAAGCGCCAAATCGCTACCTGCACGTGCACAGATGCGCCGCTGCAGGTTGCAAATGTGCATCCCACACAGATCACGTTCATAACCCGAGCATACGAAAGAGACCTCCCAGCGTTCTCACAGGCCCATATTAAGATCAGCGTACACAGTTGGGCCTGATGAGCATTTACTGTTCCCAACCCAAATCCTGCGGAAAGCCATCTAATTCAGATTTTAATTTTATCCTGACTTCTCTTTAAGAGGTGATTTAATTATCGTTTGATTTTATATCAATGTTTACATTTGATGTTAGCCGCCCTGAGCCCAGCTTCAGCCAGGATACAAATAAAAGATTATTATTATTATTACTACTACTATTATATGTAAAGGTAAAGGGACCCCTGACTATTAGGTCCAGTCGTGGCCAACTCTGGGGTTGCAGTGCTCACCTCACTTTACTGGCCGAGGGAGCCAGCGTACAACTTCCGGGTCATGTGGCCAGCATGACTAAGCCGCTCCTGGTGAACCAGAGCAGTGCACGGAAACGCCGTTTACCTTCCCGCCAGAGTGGTACCTATTTATCTACTTGCACTTTGACGTGCTTTCGAACTGCTAGGTTGACAGGAGCTGGGACTGAGCAACGAGAGCTCACCCTGTCGCGGGGATTCAAACCGCTGACCTTCTGATCGGCAAGTCCTAGGCTCTGTGGTTTAACCCACAGCGCCACCCGCGCCTTATTACTATTATGGCATACAACAAATAGGCAGAGAGACTGCTGGGTGAAGAAGATGAAGACGAGTATGAATTTCACCTAGCCAGCCAAATCTGTTTTGGTGACAGGTCTCCAAAGTGACCCTGCTGTTTGTCTGGTACATCGCAGCTTTGTGGGCAAATGACCTAGAGAAAGGTTGACGTCTCCTATGATACATTTCCTTACATGCCATTTACGTACCCATTAGCATCAAGAGCATCTGAAATGGCTTTTCTCTCCTTAAAAAAGAGGGGGAAAGCAGGAAACAAACACTTCCTGTTTCCTGTCTTCTGTCAAGAAGCACAGCTGCCAAAGTAATAAGGTCCTTTCTGTAGCAGGAGAAAAGTCAAGCCTGGGACTGACACCTGGGGAGTCCAGGGCAGGTGACAGCAACCTTGGCGGCACGACTGCGAAAAGGCACCATGCTTTCTGGATTCTTTCCAGAGCAGACAGGCGAAAAGCAGGATGCTCCGAAACAGAGTAAACATCTTGTCGGAGAACAACCAAAGGCAGTTTTATGCTGCCCTGGTTTTTTTTATATATTTTAAACCTTAAGTAGCTGGGAAAGTTGCCAACATCAATATGGACTTTGCAAAGATGGTATCCTCTGTATCAGAGAGTGAGAGTGAGAGAGACATAAAGGGAAGGCTCTCCTTTCTCTCCCGCAGAGGAGGAGATCACGGAGAGAAGCATTTTTTAAAAAGAAGGCTCAATGTATTAATCAGACTGAAGGTTATGATGAGACAGCAGGCTTGTGTATTCTCTGCTCAAAAAGAAAAACAGTACATCCTCTCCATTCGACGTCAAGGTCACCAGAATCGCGCCCCCTCAAGGAAAGCTGGATTCAGCACCCTGCGTGTAAATCGTGCGAAATAAGCAAAACTGGGCATCCCTGACTCATTCGGCATAATTCATCCAGCTCCTCTTCATGGTGGGGCAAGGCAAGAACCAGAAGAGGGAGAGACTTGAGCCACAGAGGTCACCCACGTCTGGCTGTTGAGATTAGCCAGGTATCCATTGCTGGTCTACTCTTGTCGCCACAAGGGACAACAGTGCTACTTTTTTTGGGGGGTGGAGGGGACCAAATGAGGCTTCCATCTTTTGTCATAGTTACAGGTAGGTTTGGTCTGCCGTAATCGAAACAAAATAATAATAATAAAATTCTTTCCAGTAGCACCATGTGTATCTGAAAAAGTGTGCATGCACACGAAAGCTCATACCAATAACAAACTTAGTTGGTCTCTAAAGTGCTACTGGAAGGAATTTTTTTGTTTGTTTGTTTCGATCTTTTGTCATGTTCAGTTCTTAGATAATCTGGGAAAGTGATGCTCACAGCATCAGACTCTCCAAACCCCCCGAGTAGGTAAGGTAAAAAGGTAAAGGACCCCTGGACGGTTAAGTCCAGTCCAAGGCGACTATGGGGTTGTGGTGCTCATCTCGCTTCTTAGGCCGAGGGAGACGGCGTTTGCTAAAGCGCTACTGGTGCAACGAGACACCGTGACAGAAACCAGAGCGCAAAGAAACACTGTTTACCTTCCCGCCACAGCGGTACCTATTTATCTACTTGCACTGGTGTGCTTTCGAACTGCTAGGTTGGCAGGAGCAGGGACCGAGCAACAGAAGCTCACTCCATCGTGGGGATTTAAACCACCAACCTTCTGAAGGGCGAGTCCAAGAGGCTCAGTGGTTTAGACCACAGTGCCAGCCGCGTCCCCAGAATAACTACAGGCCAGTGACCCCGAAATGGGCATTTTCTGCTCTGGCTGCTGAACTTTGGAATGACCTTCCCTTTGCCCAACCATTTCCCTGACCCCAGGAGATTAGACTCTCTTATTACTGGATTCCTGTTTCTCACAAAATGAAAGCCAGTACTGTATAGAGCTTTTGTATCTCTGCTTTTAGGATAGTGTTTTGTTTTATTTAAAAGCATTTCTTCTTTTTTCTTTAAAGCAGGTTCAATTTTTTTAGAAGTTCTATAAGCGGTGCACAAAAATGCAATACAATTTTTTTTAAAAAAATATTGTATGTTTATTCTTCCATGCCTGCAAGGAGCTCAAGCAAACATGCATGAACTTTTCCCCACCACACTATGAGGTAGGTTGGGTTAAAGTAGAGATGGCAAGTAGCTCAAAGCCACCAAATGAACTTCATTGATTTAGGGGCATTAAATTCAGATGCCCTCCATAATAATAATAATAATAATAATAATAATAATAATAATAATAATTTATTATTTGTACCCCACCCATCTGGCTGGGTTTCCCCAGCCACTCTGGACGGCTTCCAACAAAGATGAAAAATATACTAAAAGTCACATATTAAAAACTTCCCTGAACAGGGCTGCCTTCAGATGTCTTCTGAATGTCAGGTAGTTGTTTATCGCTTTGACATCCGATGGGAGGGCATTCCACAGGGTGGGCGCCACTACTGAGAAGGCCCTCTGCCTGGTTCCCTGTAACTTGGCCTCACACAGTGAGGGAACCGCCAGAAGGCCCTCGGAGCTGGACCTCAGTGTCCGGGCAGAACGATGGGGGTGGAGACGCTCCTTCAGATATACTGGACCAAGGCCATTTAGGGCTTTAAAGGTCAGCACCAACACTTTGAATTGTGCTCGGAAACGTACAGTGGTGCCTCGCAAGACGAAATTAATCCGTTCCGCGAGTCTCTTCATCTTGCGGTTTTTTCGTCTTGCGAAGCACGGCTATTAGCGGCTTAGCGGCTTAGTGGCTATTAGCGGCTTAGCGGCTATTAATGGCTTAGCGTTAGGAAACAAACTCGCAAGAATTCGCAAGACGTTTCGTCTTGCGAAGCAAGCCCATAGGGAAATTCGTCTTGCGGAACGACTCAAAAAACGGAAAACTCTTTCGTCTTGCGCGTTTTTCGTCTTGCGAGGCATTCGTCTTGCGAGGTACCACTGTACTGGGAGCCAATGTAGGTCTTTCAAGACCGGTGTTATATGGTCTTGGCAGCCGCTCCCAGTCACCAGTCCAGCTGCCGCATTCTGGATTAGTTGTAGTTTCTGGGTCACCTTCAAAGGTAGCCCCACGTAGAGCGCATTGCAGTAGTCCAAGCGGGAGATAACCAGAGCATGCACCACTCTGGCGAGACAGTCTGCAAACAAAAAGGTTTGCCATTCCTCACCAAGATCATACTCTTTCAACAACCAACTCAGCAAAGTAAATGAAATAGGAAATAGGCAAGGACTTGCAGGAAGAGGCAACAGAACAAAGAAATATAACAAGGCTACTCGTCTCCTCTCCATTGGCTAAGGATTTTGGGTATAATATACAGCTGAGTGACAGGGTAAAATTATGGAAATAAGGTTTAAAATTTACTGCATGCAATGCCTTAAAGGAAAATATGATGAAAATGATGTATAGATGGTATATTACATCCGTTAACTAAAATGTATAAAGTTAGTAATAAATGTTAGAAATGTAAAGAAAAAGAAGGAACATTTTATCATATGTGGTGGGAATGTAAAAAGGAGAAAAACTTCTCGGAGATGATATATAATGAGATGAAAAAATGTTGAAAAATACATTTATAAAGAAACCAGAAGCATTTTTACTGGGCATTGTTGGGAGCGATATAAACAAAAAGGAATGTAAGCTCTTTTTATATGCAACAACGGCAGCAAGAATACTATTGGCCCCGAAAATGGAAGCAAGAAGAATTACCGACGATAGAAGAATGGAGGATGAAACTAATGGACTATGCAGAACTGAATAAACTAACAGGAAGGATTCGAAATCGGCAGGACCAGAAATTCACAGAAGACTGGAGTAAATATACGGATTATTTGAAAAGTATTTGTGAAGATCAGACGACGTTTGTAGGTTTGCAAGTAGTTTTGTGAGGAGTATTATTGGAATTATTGCAAAAATGGATAAGGGGGAGGATGATTAGTTAAGATAATTAAAGGTAATATAAATTTAAGAAATGCATAAGAAGTGGTTAAAACAGTGGATCATCAGAGGTGCTGATGGAAGTCCAAAATGATTGTATAAGTGATAAAGTTTTGTGGTACGTATTATAATTTAGATGTTAAAATTAATAAAAATAATAAAAAAAGAGATGCACTGGCTAAAATCCGTACAAAAACCCTAGTTTTTCAAGAGTTCTGTAAGCTCCATCAAAGAGCTTTATGCCCTCAAGGAACCAACACTCCAGACAGATATTCCCTTCTCCTGCTCTTTCTTACATGAATTTTAGTGTGGGTTCGCGGCAAAACAGTCACACTCACTTCCCTTGGGCTTTGGGGGATTAGTTGGGGGTTCTTTTGCCATCTAGAGCGAGGTGCATTTGTCTTGTAAGATGTGCTGTGTTGCAATTTTGCTGCCTGCAGCAGCACCAACATATTCTGTCTCTTTCACTTCATGCAACAAAACCAAACTGCAGGCCTGTCGCCACTTGAACACAGACCCCCGCCTGGTCCAAGAAACAGAAAGCAGGCAGGCAGCGTGGCATTTCCTCTGTGCACGCCCCACCTACAAAAGGTGCCTTCTGCCCCACGTACGGCGGCTTTGATCGGTGGCCAGAAGTGCTGGGCTGTCTGCGAGACTTGAGCCGTTCAGCTTCTTGAGAGACTCAATCATTAGGACAATTTAGTGGATGAGTAACTTGAGCATCTGCCCAGTTGGCTAAAGTTCCAGAATCTGATGAAAGCAAGAGGATGGAACGATATGTAGTTGTTTCATTCTTCCATGATGTCATGTCAAACATCACCGCCGTGGCCTCCAGGGGTCAGGAACGGTGGGAGAGAGGGGGTCGGGAGGGGGGGTAAACTTTTGTCCCAATCAAGTTCTCCCCCAGGGAAATGGGACGGACAGGTTATGCTTCGCTTTCAGTTGCCTAAAAAGGAGGGGGCATCATTCATGGCGCAAAGTGTGCGGTGAGCATCTCTGGCTGCCCCTGAGATAGGATAGAGTGAGTACATTGGGCACCCCCAACTTCACAGAAATCACCACTTCCTGAAAGATCTGCATGAGTCGCCCATATGCTCCTGAGCCATTTCTGAGGTTCTAGACCACGTAGGCAAAGCTGTAGCTAACTTAGGACCTCCTTACCTGCAAGACAGCCCTCTATAAGATAACCTGTATTTTAAGATCTGCTAGAGAGGCTCTGGGATGCAAGTAGAAAAATAGGTATCAAAGTGCAAGTAGATAAATAGGTACCGCTCCAGCGGGAAGGTAAACGGTGTTTCCGTGCGCTGCTCTGGTTCGCCAGAAGCGGCTTAGTCATGCTGGCCACATGACCCGGAAGCTGTACGCCGGCTCCCTCGGCCAATAAAGCGAGATGAGCGCCGCAGCCCCAGAGTCTTCCACGACTAGACCTAATGGTCAGGAGTCCTTTACCTTTTTATGCCCCTAAGTATGCATTTCTAAGCATCTTTTATCCTAAAACGTTTTTCACTGTAATATCTTTGTCCACTTTTAGAATGGTCTCTTCTACTGCTTCAACATGCCCAGGGAACTTATGGTGAAGGGCAGGATAAGAAATCCTACCAAAAATGTTCCGACTTGGTAATCTGAGATTTCTTTCTCATCTGCTTTATGACACTTGTGCTTCTGTTTTACGTATGTTTTATTGCATCTGGTTCTGGAATGGCTTTTTGCAATAAAGTGTTGGGATAGAAAGGACTTTAATAAAACAAAAATATAACAACAAGGGTCCAAGCTGACGGTGACCTGACCAAAAGAGGGGGCCCAGGATTATGGCTCAATGGAAGCATCAACCCAGTGTGGGGCAGCTGCCAAAAATCGAATTCCATACCGTGCATCACTAGGAAAGGGATTTGGGGTGAAAGTCTTCCAATATCATAATGCCTTTAGCTCAGTGTTTCCCAAGGTGGGCTTTAGGGTCCCCTTGTGGGGATGGTGGGATTAAGGGGTGCTAAACCAATGATTAAGGGATAGTCTAAACCACAGAGCCTAGGACTTGCCGATCAGAAGGTTGGCGGTTCGAATCCCCGCGGCGGGGTGAGCTCCCGTTGCTCGGTCCCTGCTCCTGCCCACCTAGCAGTTCAAAAGCACGTCAAAGTGCAAGTAGATAAATAGGTACCGCTCTGGCGGGAAGGTAAACGGCGTTTCCGTGCGCTGCTCTGGTTCGCCAGAAGCAGCTTAGTCATGCTGGCCACATGACCTGGAAGCTGTACACCGGCTCCCTCGGCCAGTAAAATGAGATGAGCGCCGCAACCCCAGAGTCGTCCATGATTGAACGTAATCGTCAGGGGTCCCTTTACCTTTAAGAGACAAGGAGGCAGCCGGGGGGTGGGGTGCTGAAGGTACAAATACCTATCAAACTTTGAAAAGCTGTTATCACTGGATCAAGTTCATCCGTTTCATTGTACTAATTAAACTAACTCGTTTTAATTAGATTGCGAGTAAGTGTGTAATTAATTGGTGCTGTTCTGAACTGTACCGTGTCATTACATTGATGCCTCGGGTTACAGACGCTTTGGGTTGCACGTTTTCGGGTTGTGCATCCTACCGAACCCGGAAGTACTGCAAGGGGTTACATCCGGGTTTCAGTGCTTGCACATGCACAGAAGTACTAAATCATGCTTTGCGAATGCGCAGAAGCGCCGAATCGTGACCTGTGCATGTGCAGATACGGCGCTGCAGGTTGCGAACATGCCTTCTGCACGGATCACCTTCGCAACCCGAGCATCCACTGTATTTAGTGGGCTGTGCAAACCACTATTCTGGATATGGCTTTTTATAGGGTATTGGTAGTGGGCACTGGGGATGAATTCACGGTGGCCCTAAAAGTTTGGGAACAACAGATTTAGACAAATCTGTGGCACTGGCGCAAGTTGGAATGCTCTGCTTGCCGCACCTCAAAAATATTGCAGAATTGGGGAAAGGTCAGACGTCCTCAGTCCCTGGATTTTTTTTTAAGCTTGTCTCCAAAGCCGATTCACAACCTGGTTAATGTTTAGAATCCAATCGCAGGACGACCAGCTGAGAGTTCATAACCCACCCACCTCCCCTTGCAAGCTCGTTTTCGTAGTTAGGAACGTCTCTCGTAAAAATTGCCAAGCGCTGCGCAGCACGTATGAGACAGAGAGGACACCCAGCACAGTCGCCCTGCTCTGTCTAACCCAGCAAGGGAACTCCGGGGCAAGTACAGATAATAAAAGACACGTCGAGGAACAGATCAGCAATCATGCGTGGCGAGGCTGTAAACTCCACAGCTGGGGAAAGCTGAAGAGTAACCTCGGGTAATGTAATTATTGTGTGTTCACAAATCTTACGCCGAGCCCAGACATTTCAACGCAATGTACACACCACCTTACAAAGTTCGCAATCTGCCCCTTGGACAAAAAGCGCGAGGTTATGAGAAAGGAATCTATGGGGGAAGCCTGTTTGCTAAGTGGAAAGAACTCAATCTCTCCCCTCGAGTATACCGTGCACTGGTCACCGGCAGGCTCGAATATTGTACAGTGGTACCTCTGGTTACGAACCTAATTCGTTTTGGAGGTTCATTCTTAACCTGAAACTGTTCTTAACCTGAAGCACCACTTTACTTAATGGGGCCTCCCACTGCCACTGTGCTGCTGCCGTGCGATTTCTGTTCTTATCCTGAAGCAAAGTTCTTAACCCAAGGTACTATTTCTAGGTTAGCAGAGTCTGTAACCTGAAGCGTATGTAACCCCAGGTACCACTGTCACTCGCTCTACGCAGGGCTGCCCATGAAGCTGACCCAGAAACTCCAGCGGGTGCAGAATGCCGCGGTGAGGCTCCTTACGGGGTCTTTGCTGCGGGATCACATTTATCCAGTGCTACACCAACTTCACTGGCTCCCGGTGGAGTACAGGGTCAGGTTTAAGGTGCTGGTTTTAACCTTCAAAGCCCCATACGACCTGGGACCCTCGTACCTACAAGACTGCCTCTCCTGGTATGCCCCACGGAGGACCATATGGTCCGCAAACAATAACATCTTGGAGGTCCCGGCCCTCAAGGAGATTAGGCTGACCATGGAGGCAGAGCAGAGCCATCCTGGCCAACAGCCCTCTCCTCCTCCATAAATTGGACCCATCCAAGATGGTGGAGTTTCTTTTTTCTTTTTTATAAATTCGTCTTTATTAATTTAAAGTATCATCTTACATATGTATTACAAATGGTTACCACAAAATTAAACACGAAGACATAAAAGAAAAAGTGTAAAGAAAATAAAAATAACAAATAACAAAAGAGAATTAACAATAAGAAATGAATATTAGTTATAACATACTGCCTTATCTAATAAAGTCTTCTGAAAGAAACTTCCAACCTTTCTCGTTGTACTTTTTCTAGTGTCTTAATTTTATCGCAGTTTGTTATATAGCTTTTTCCTGTATATTTTTCAAGTATATTTATTCCATTTGTTTCTTATATACAAGTATCATTCAATTCTACTAAGATAATATGGTGGAGTTTCATAGCTGGTGGCAACTAGGTGCTGAATGGGCAATATTTGGTTTTCAGCCTCGCGATATTTCACCTGCTAAACATTGTGATATCCTGATACATCCCATCTGAAATAACGATAGAACTAAGTAGAGGCCAGGCAGAACAGCTCTGTCTTGCAGGCCCTGCAGAAAGATATCAAGTCCTGCAGGGCCCTGGTCTCTTGTGACAGAGCGTTCCACCAAGTCGGGGCCAGTGCTGAAAAGGCCCTGGCCCTAGTTGAGACCAATCTAACCTCCTTGCGACTTGGGACCTCCAAAACGTTGTCATTTGTGGACCTTAAGGTCCTCCGTGGGGCATACCAGGAGAGGCGGTCCCGTAGGTATGTGAATCCTAGGCCACATGGGGCTTTAAAGGTCAAAACAGACGCTGCCAGCCCTTTGCCAATGCCCTCCCCAAATGCATCTTCTGAACACGCAGGGCGTTTCGTGAAGGACGCGAAGCGGCACCAAACCTTCTTGTAGCAACGTTACAGGAAAAGGGCTCATCCCTAATGTAATCAAGCTCTGCGTTGCGGCCATATGGAAGCAATTTTAGTCAATAAGCAACTCCTGGAGGGGAGATGGAGGAGCAGAAACGATGGGGAAATTGAGAAAGGAGGCAGGAAACTCAGCGGTTGCACTGAGAAGGGAAGCCGCCCCTACCAACAGGAGCTTCGGGTTCCCGGTGTTGGACATGGCACCATTCTGGGTCTCAGCCCATTGCTGTTGTTGGCATCTGTCTGTCTCGAGAGACAATGGATCAAACCACTGCTGTGGTTTGTCCACCTAGGAAAGGAGAAAGAAAACTCTGACCCTGAAACTCCACTGCCTTGTGGGGTATCTTAGGGAGAAGAAAAGGCTATGGAGTGAAACCTACGTGAATCCAGAGTGGCGTTCCTAAGATGGTTGGGTGGCGCCTTGCACGCCTCCTTCCAGCAACTTCTACAGCCAAGCTGGCGCCAAACAGTTGCCAATGGAAGTTGATTAGGAGCCGCCCAGAGTGGCTGGGGAAACTCAGCCAGATGGGCGGGGTATAAATAATAAATTATTATTAATTATTATTATTATTATTTAGTCCTGCTGGCCACATGACCCGGAAAGCTGTCTGTGGACAAACGCCGGCTCCCTCCCTCCCTCCTTGAAAAGCGAGATGAGCGCCGCACCCCATAGTTGCCTTTGACTGGACTTAACCGTCCAGGGGTCCTTTGACTTTTTTTACCTATATGCCTGCGAGTACCCTTGATGAAAATACACAGTAAAGCAAGCCAGTTAAAAAGCATGAAAAGCAGCTAAATCAGTAAGATCAGACATTCAAACTCAGGGGAACGCTTGCCTGAACAGGTCAGTCTTCAGGAGCCGGCGGAATGCCAATACTGATGGGGCATCTCGCCTCTCAGACGTGCCAGTATTTGCCTTGGAGAGCATTTGGGTAGATGGACTCCTGGAATCCCCACAAATGGAATACGGCTAGCCCCTGATTTGCCTCTACACCCCTTTCCAGGGGAAGAAGACAGGGCACACGAAGGTTACCCACTCTTCCCCTCACTTATTTGGAGAGAAAAAGTGAACAGGCCACAACAGCGAGCAGGAAGAGCAGGACGGCCGAGGCTCTCAAGGGTCTGGCAGCAGGATTTGGCATGCGCCCAGCAACGCCGATGTCCAACGCCAGGCTTAACAAGCCAAGCGCTTGGCTCGAGGTTTACTGTCATCCTGGAAGTGAAGTCACGATCCCATCTTAAAAAGCGGGGAAGCTTCGAAGAGAAGCCGAAGCAGTAAGTTCGGGGAAGGGATGGAGGACAGGAGGACTGCAGCAACAAGACAGGCTCCAAGCAAAAAAAGAAAAGAAAAGAAAGTATTTATAGAAAACTGTCACTGCTCGAAATCTCAGAGGTCAGCTTTGCGACCCAAGCATTTGCGGTTGTACATTAAGTTACAAATATCCGGGAACGCTGGCGGAGACAGAGAAAAAAGCTTAAACCGCTACCGAGAAAACAACACTGTGTACAGAAATCATCACTTGGATATAAAGGTCTGGGCAGCAGATTCAAAGATTAACCAGTTCAAGAAAACTGCAGGCGACAGGCAGGAAAGGAACGAGGAGCCCATTTTTTCTCCCTAATAGCCAGCAAAACCCCAGAGGATTTTCATAGGAGAGCCTAATGTTGCCAGATGGGGCACACGGAAAACAACAACTCCAGTCCAAACCCTCGACCACAACAGGAAGGCAGACACACCCAGTGCGCCTGATCTGCAGAGGGGAGATACTGACTGGCGTAATCCTGCAACTATACACCCAGCAGAAGCGAATCTAGTATAGCAGAGGTTTAGAATAGCAAGGGATTTCCTCTTCCCATTCCGTCTGGGCTGCTTTGTGCTTGCACATCGGTTAGCAGAATCGGGGCGGCAGCACAGAACGTTCACAAACATCTCAACTCTCGATTCTTTTTTTTTTGCCAGAATGTCTGACGTCCCGTTTCCGAGGGAGACGTGGAACTTGTCGATCTTGCAGGGATTAAACCTGACACGAGTGCAAGTGATGGGTCTTTGGAGCAGCTTTGTGGGGATGGTTGAGCCCTGGGAAGGGACGCAAGGAAGCAGAGGAAGAGAAAACCCAGGAGGGCATGGTGGCTGGAGGAAATGTGGAGAGGGGCACACGGGGCAATGGAAGGCAAATAAGAATGAGACTTACCGTATTTTCCGCTCTATAAGACGCACTTTTCCCCTCCTAAAAAGTAAGGGGAAATGTGTGTGTGTCTTATGGAACGAATGCAGCGCTCCCTTTAAAGAGTGCACGGAGCGTGTGTGCGGATCTTGGGGGCTTTTCCCCGAGGAGGGAGAAGGGCTTTTTCCGCGTGGCTTGTGAAAGGGAGCGCCGAGCAGAGCCTGGGATGCATACAGGCTCTGCTCAGCGCTCCCTTTAAAGAATATTTTTTTCCTTGCATTCCCCCTCTAAAAACTAGGTGCGTCTTATGGTCAGGTGCGTCGTATGGGGCAAAAAATATGGTAAGACAAAGGGGGTGGGGAGGCAGAGCAGTGAAGAAGAAAGAAAGAAAGGAAGGAAGGAAGGAAGGAAGGAAGGAAGGAAGGAAGGAAGGAAGGAAATAAATCACAAGAGGGAGGGAGGGAGGGAGGGAGGGAGGGAGGGAGGGAGGGAGGGAGGAAGGAAGGAAAGAAAGAAAGAAAGAAAGAAAGAAAGAAAGAAAGAAAGAAAGAAAGGAAAGGGAAGGGAAGACAAGACGGGAGATGCAAGCCAAAAGAGAAAATGTGGCTAGACAAATCAAATAAAGGAGACAGAGAGATGGAGAACCAAAGGCTGTTAACGGACCCAGTGCTTTAAAAAAATATCAAGGAACTAAAAGAGAACACAATAGTAAGGAAGATTTGGGTGACCAGGGACTGTGGGTCAGGGAGCCAGTGCACATTGCACTGCCAGGTATAGTCTGAGCCTTTAGACTCCTAGCAGGACTGAGATGGCAGAATTGCGCAGGAGAGGAGTTCGCTAGCATCGTGACCTGGCAATGCTAAGCGGCAACCAAGCAGAAGGGATGTGAAGGAAGGCTGAATGTCACGGACTGGCCTTGCCTTGAACTAGCCAGTGAGCTCTTTGCTTGCAGGCCCTAAGTAATACAGTGGTAGCTCTGGATGTGAACGGGATCCGTTCCGGAGTCCCGTTCGCATCCTGAGTAGAACGTAATATACGACTGCGCGTCTGTGGGTCGCGTTTTGTCGCTTCTGCACATGACGTCATTTTGAGCGTCTGCGCATGCGCGGATGGTGAAACCTGGAAGTAACACGTTCCGTTACTTTCGGGTCGTCGCAGAGCGCAACCTGAAAACATTCAACCTGAGGTATGATTGTATATGAATTCTGAGTTACCCAACAAGGGAGAGACTGGCAACAGGTACTGCTTCACATTAAGAACAGCCCAGTACCTGATAGCCTTTATAATAATAATAATAATAATAATAATTTATTATTTGTACCCCGCCCATCTGGCTGGGTGTCCCCAGCCACTCTGGGTGGCTTCCACAGAAACAAAAACTACACTAAAATATCACACATTAAAAACTTCCCTGAACAGGGCAGCCTTAAGATGTCTTCTGAATGTCAGGTAGTTGTTTATCTCTTTGACATCTGGTGGGAGGGCGTTCCACAGGGCGGGCGCCACTACCGAGAAGGCCCTCTGCCTGGTTCCCTGTAGCTTTGCTTCTCGCAATGAGGGAACCACCAGAAGGCCCTCAGAGCTGGACCTCAGCGTCCGGGCAGAACGATGGGGGTGGAGACGCTCCTTCAGGTATACTGGGCCGAGGCCGTTTAGGGCTTTAAAGGTCAACACCAGCACTCTGAATTGTGCTCGGAAACGTACTTTAGCGAGTACAGTGGAACCTCGGTTCTCAACCCGCTCCGTTCCCAAACGTTGCAGCTCCCAAACATCGAAAACCCGGAAGTAAGTGTTCCGGTTTTCAGACGTTCCTTGGAACCCAAACATCCGGCGCGCTTTCCGATCTGTAAAAAGCCTAGCTGTCAGCCAATCGGAAGCCACGCCTCGGGATTCGAACGTTTCAGAAGTCAAACGTCCTTCCAGAATGGATTACATTCCACTTCCTCCAGGCAATCCTGTATACTTCATAAATTGGAAGAGAGAGGTGGTTCTCTCTTCTCTTATTCCAGACCACCAAAGTCCTAAAAATAGGCTTCCACCAGGATCCACATCATGCGACGAAGGTAACAAAGTGGGTGGCTGTGGACAGAACCGAGCACCACGAAGCGTGACCAGGGAATGACACCCAAATTTGTCAGAATTATCTCTGGTAAATGAGCCAAAGGGAAATTCATGAGCGACGTCAGCCGCAGCTCCCGGCTAGGATTTGACTATGCTACCATGATGTCCAAAGACCTGTCTGGCAGGAGATGGAATCAATACCAGGAAGACGACTGGAGTCACTGCAACCCTCTCACGTTACAAGAGTAAAATCCTGTGTGGAAATCCACTTGCGTGTGCGCGCATCTGGTGAAAGGGAATGCTCTGGTGGGCTGGCCGAGCAAGACTTAAAGGGACCCCTGACCATTAGGTCCAGTGGTGGACGACTCTGGGGTTGCAGCGCTCATCTCGCTTTATTGGCCGAGGGAGCCAGCATACAGCTTCCGGGTCATGTGGCCAGCATGACTAAGCCGCTTCTGGCAAACCAGAGCAGCGCACAGAAACGCCATTTACCTTCCCGCCGGAGCGGCACCTATTTATCTACTTGCACTGGTGTGCTTTCAAACTGCTAGGTTGGCAGGAGCAGGGACAGAGCTTCTGATCGGCAAGTCCTAGGCTCTGCGGTTTAACCCACAGCGCCACCCGTGTCCCTGAGCAAGACTTAGCTGCAGGCAAAAGAAAGGAAGGGCATTCGATCCAGAGGGAAGCAATGCAACATGGAATAGCAGGGGGCAGAGAGCGAAGCAGCAAGCACAATTCCTCTGCCAACCTCAGCATCAGGGGCAGAGCAAGGTGGAGCGCCCTGGGTGTCATCTCCGAGGGGGGTGACATTCGATGCGCCACCCGCAACTCCCACCTACCCCCTTTGTTTTGATAGCCCCATGCTCCCGGGCTGCTGGAGGAGACATGCAAGCAGGAATAATAATAATTAAGCGCAGAATGAGTCCGAAGAAGAAGAAGAAGAAGAAGAAGAAGAAGAAGAAGAATTTTTATTATTAATTATTATTATTATTATTATTATTATTATTATTATTATTATTATTTATGCCCCAGCCACTCTGGGCGGCTTCCAACAAAACACTAAAATACAATAACCTATTAAACATTAAAAGCTTCCCTAAACAGGGCTGCCTTCAGGTGTCTTATAAAAGTTTGGTAGTTATTTTTATCTTTGACATCTGGTGGGAGGACGTTCCACAGGGCGGGTGCCACCACCGAGAAGGCCCTCTGCCTGGTTCCCTGTAACTTGGCTTCTTGTAGCGAGGGAACCGCCAGAAGGCCCTCGGCGCTGGACCTCAGTCCCACCAGTCCCATGCAGCGCAGAATGAGTCCAAAACATCTGCAAGACACACCAGGTCGAGGAATGCTGCAATAACGTCCCCTGCCCTGCTACTTTCTCATAGAGGCTGCTCTGCTTTTCACCGGTATGCCATCACGATGCTGCAATATTATTATTTTTAGTCCGCTTTGCAAGTTTCATATGCTTACGTCGGCCGCTTTGAGCGATTATAAAAAGAAAAGGCAGGTAACTGATAATTGAGAACGGTAAACAGGGATATTTTTAGCCACTGACTTGTCCAGCCACCGACAGACCAGCCCTTTGTGCTATCTGAGTATTTTATTGCAATACAAATTATGCCACCGATTTCTTTTTTTAAAAAATTAAATTCTTTATTGATTAAAAATTTACATATCTATACAAACATTATATGCTATCTCTTTACATATGAAAATAAGAAAATTATGTAGAGAATAGAAAATTTCTAAACAAAAAAGGGGGAAAGAAATAAATAAATAACAAAGATAGGAAGTAAAAATAAAAATCAAAAGAGGAAAAGAAAAGACGTTTACACAATAAAAGTGTTCATCGACACAATCCTTCCCCCCCTTCTCATTATACTGTAATATAAACATTCTTTTTAAACACAGATTTTTATTGTATGATATCATTTCTTTCTACTTTGTATATATTCCCTCTAATCGTTTTCTTTACAAATATCATTCCATTTCTGCTAATATGGAATTATTTGTACAATAAAGTTTTACATAGTTCTTGAATATTATCCATTCTCTAGGTGTTTTTTGTTTCGATGTTCCTCTAAATGATCCCGTCAGTTTTGCTAATTGTAGATATTCTAACAGGAGTATCTGCCAGTCAGTAATCTCTGGAAGCGTGTGATTCTACGACGAGTTTAAAAACTATTTAAAATCACATTCAGGAAAAAACCCAGAGATCTTCCTGCTTGGTATATTACCACCAGAAATTAAAAAAGAAATAGTATGCAACAACAGCAGCAAGAATACTTATTGCAAAGTATTGGAAGACACAAGAGCTGGAAGAGTGGCAGATGAAGGTGACGGATTATATGAAATTGGCGGAAATGACTGGCAGAATCCGAGACCTGGGAGAAGAGTTGGTGGAAGAAGACTGGAAGAAATTTAAAGACTATCTGCAGAAACACTGTAAAATTAATGAATGTTAAAATGATGTTGGATTGAAAATAAGTGGCATTAGCAACAAAGTTAATAAGAATATGCAAAAATGAATTGCTAATGGATGAAAATATAGAGTTATAATATGTTAAGATACAGAGTTAAGATAAACGAAAGAGGGTAAGGATTTGCTGATTTGATTATTTAAATGGGAATACAAAAAGGGGAGGTGTGAGGAAGCCAAGGAAATAAGCTAAGGAGTTCAAAGTTACAAAGTTCAAAGTCTTTTGTATTTTTATTCTTCTTTTCTCTTTTTCATGTATTTTTCTATGTTCTTTTTTTTGTATCTTTTTCTTTTTATATGACCTTTTTCCATTTTGTAAACTTATGTTTTTGTAAAACTTCAATAAATATCTTTTTTAAAAAAAACAGAAATTAAAAAAGAAATAAGAACATTGTGTATGTACAGTATTACAGCAGCTAGAATCCTTGTGACAATTTCCACCACTTTCATTGTACATTTTTGAATAGAGGTTGGGTGGCCATCTGTCAGGGATCCTATAGCAGAGATTCCTGCGGTGCAGGAGGTCAGCCTAGTAGTAGACTGACAGTGCAACTCCCGTTAAAAAAGGTGTTATACCTAGCCACTGTACACACCCCTAGCGGGTTGGTCTAGATGACCCTCAGGGTCCCCTCCAACATCCCTCCACCGGAAAATGTTCACACTTTACTCCAAGCCTTCACCATAAACTGCCCACATACATCCAAGCTGTTTTCTGCCACAATAAGGGCTAGAATCTTGCTTTTTTGTGAGTGCCTGGAGGCGGTTGGAGGATGGATGGTGGCCAATGGATTGAGGTTGAATCCTGACAAGAGAGAAGTACTGTTCTTGGGGAACAGGGGGCGGGCGGGTGTGGAGGACTCCCTGGTCCCGAATGGGGCAACTGTGCTCCTGAAGGACCAGGTGCGCAGCCTGGGAGTCATTCTGGACTCACAGCTGTCCATGGAGGCACAGGTCAAATCTGTGTCCAGGGCAGCTGTTTATCAGTATGCAGGATGAGACCCTCCCTGCCCACAGACTGTCTCGCCAGAGTGGTGCCTGCTCTGGTTATCTCCCGCTTGGACTACTGCAATGCGCTCTATGTGGGGCTCCCTTTGAAGGTGACCTGGAAACTGCAACTAATCCAGAACGCGGCAGCTAGACTGGTGACTGGGAGCGGCCGCCGATACCACATAACACCGGTCTTGAAAGGCCTACATTGGCTCCCAGTACGTTTCTGAGTACAATTCAAAGTGTTGGTGTTGACCTTTAAAGCCCTAAACGGCCTCCGTCCTGTATACCTGAAGGAGCATCTCCACCCCCATCGTTCAGCCCGGACATTGAGGTCCAGCACCGAGGGCCTTCTGGCGGTTCCCTCATTGCGAGAAGCAAAGCTACAGGGAACCAGGCAGAGGGCCTTCTCGGTAGTGGCACCCCCCTTTGGAACGCCCTCCCATCAGATGTCAAAGAGATAACCAACTACCTGACGTTCAGAAGACATCTGAAGGCAGCCCTGTTCAGGGAAGTTAATGTGTGACATTTTAGTGTATTTTGGTCTTTGTTGTACCCCGCCCAGAGTGGCTGGGGAAACCCAGCCAGATGGGCGGGGTACAAATAAATAATAATAATAATAATAATAATAATAATAATAATAATAATTAGTTGTTGTTGTTTTTCCAAAATTGTGATTTATAGGATGCTATGTTACCATGCAATGAACAGAGCCAGCAAATGAACAGGGCCCACGTGAGGAAGAACTACATCTGAGAGAGAGAAAACAGATTTAACTCAGAACCTAGAATTTCACATTAGCAAGTGCAGTGGGGTTTTTTTTATATATATATAAAAAATAAAAAGCTCAGGCACAGGATAAAAATAAAAGTGTGCATTTCACAGTTACACGGTGAGATTTTCAGTCGGCCAACTAGTAGAGGAACGATTTCCCACTCCTGGAGACCGGATGGCTGTATAACAGAGGAGGAACGAGACCTAATGTTTTATGTGCTAATCTTAAACTTAAATTGCATCTATTCGCGAACACTCTCAGTGTTTAATCAAAAAAGCTTCTCGCACCACAAACGGCGGCGGGGGTAGGGGAGAGAACAGCCACCCATGTCTCGCTCGCAGGAAGACTATTTTGGGACGGTATTAAATTAGGAAGCCGTGCTCTAAACAAAGGAAGATGGTTGAGGAGGAAGATCAGATGTGACGAGGGCCTTCCGTTCGATCCAGCCAGCCGTGCGATGAAACAGCTACCTCTCAGCCGGAAGCATTGTCCCAGGATATCGATACTCGCAGAAAAATGCTGCCCCACTTCCCTAACAGTAGGGCCGGTTTGTTACTTAGAAACTATGGTTTAGGACAAACTCTGCTCCATTTGTAAACAAGCCAAACCCAAACCAAAGAAGTTGGTTTGGTCAACTATGTAAAACCAGTGTTTCCCAAACTTTGAATATAATTTTAATGAGATTTTCTCTTTCACATTTTAAAATACACACTTTGCATCATTAAGATATCAATGACTTCCCTACAATGACCCCGCAAGGGAGGTGAAGAGGCTGCGACTGATTCCAAGGTCACCCAGCGAGATGTACGACTGAGTGGGGATTTGAACCCTGATCTCCTGGGTCCTGTTCTCTGACATCCTAACCACTGCACCACCCTGCCTTCCTACAGTACTTCTGCTATGGGGCAGCTATGTAAAGTAGATAAATAAGCATGGGGAAAGCAAAATGTCACTTAGGGAAGGATTTGAAATACTTTCCTCGAAGCTTGAATTTGTTTTATTCTGGATTGTTTCATTTGATGCTTTAATGTGTTGTAAACCACTTTGAGATGCAATAATTAATATTTTTATTATTAATAATAATAATCTGTCCTTAGCAAAAACAAAAAACTGGCACCTAGACATTATGTTGTAGCGACCGTAATATAGTTTTAAGGTAAAGGGACCCCTGACCATTAGGTCCATTCGTGGCCGACTCTGGGGTTGCGGCGCTCATCTCGCTTTACTGGCCGAGGGAGCTGGCATACAGCTTCTGGGTCATGTTGCCAGCATGACTAAGCCGCTTCTGGTGAACCAGAGCAGTGCACGGAAACGCTGTTTACCTTCCCGCCGGAGCGGTACCTATTTCTCTATTTGCAGTTTGATGTGCTTTCGAACTGCTAGGTTGGCAGGAGCTGGGACCGAACAACAGGAGCTCACCCCGTCGTGGGGATTCGAACCGCCGACCTTCTGATCGGCAAGTCCTAGGCTCTGTGGTTTAACCTTAACCCACAGTGCCACCCACGTCCCATTTGGTGCTTTAATGTATTGTAATGAATCATAATAATAATAATAATAATAATAATAATAATAATAATAATAAAAAATAATACTCTGTCCTTAGCAAAAACAAAAAAACTGGCACCTAGACATTATGTTATAGCGACCATAATCTAGGGTTAAGGTACCACTTGGCTTATATAGCTGAGTTTCTAACCCTGCATCCTTAGGAGATAAATAGAAACAGTGGTAGCATAATATATTTTTGAAAACCAGGATTCCTTGCCTGTTGCGCTTTCCGATGGAGCTTCTACAGAATCACATCCTCCCCTATTTTATCAACCCGCTGCTGTTCAAAAAGTTGCTCGGGAGACTTTCAATTAGGCTGCTAAGCTGCTGCGGTCTTGAGCCCCCATCATCTGCTACTGATCTGGTAAGCAAGGTACCCCTGGCTTTCAGCCCATCAAGGCTGCCCACAGGCAACACCAGACCTTGCTACGGTTCTGCTTTCTACACAACCCTTTGCCCTTTGCAGCCACCCAGGAATCTTATGTAGAAATATTTGCTGGCAAAAAAAAAAAAAGCAAGTATACTGTTTTTTCCAAGCTCCGAACCCCATCTTTTCTCCCCGAATCTCTTATACGGCTTTATTCATTAAGGCCTTCTCTGCAAGGACAGTGACTAGAAAACCCCGGGAAAGCTCCAAACCTTATTCACATCACTATGGGGAATCTTCCGATATGGGACTGGGCCCAAGTGGAAAATGTCACCCATTAAATCCATTTCTCGAAGTCTGGGAAAGCCAGGGTCTTGCCATTCCCAAACAAAAATCCCTTATTAGGTTTGTTCGGAACTACCATATTTTTCGCTCTATAAGATGCACCAGACCACAAGGCACACCTAGTTTTTGGAGGAGGAAAACAAGGGAAAAAATATTCTGAATCTCAGAAGCCAGAACAGCAAGAGGGATCGCTGCGCAGTGAAAGCAGCCTGCATTCGCTCCATAAGACGCACACACATTTCCCCTTACTTTTTAGGAGGGGAAAAGTGAGTCTTATAGAGCAAAAAATACGGTAAATTGCTCCTGTTCATTTTGGAGGGGAGTTTTACTATAGTCTGCTGAAACCGTGGTGCCGCTAGACAGTCCTTTATTGCTGCCTCCCCCCAATGCAAATAATAGTCTCCCCCCACTTTCCCCTCAGCTTTCTGGGCATTTTCCTGGTCCTGGTTTCAAGCACTTTATCTCAGATATGTCTTTCGACAGGAGGAAGCACGGCTCCAAAAAATTATCAAGAGAGAAGTGACCCGTTGTATGAACTTGTTCTCTCCTCCTCGAAAAGCAGCCTTGCCAACTTCCAACACGCAAACGCCTGAGCCGGCCAAGGAGATTCCCCAATTAATAGAAAGTTTCCTGCCGGCTGCTACAGAACTCTGTCCCAGCATGATTTGGCAGGGATGGGAGGAGGAAGAAAAACCGCCTGTGATTCCAGGCAGGATTGAGAATGGAGAGACAGACAGACAGACAGACCAAACACACCTGCTTATTTTGGCCATAGCTCAGCAGCAGAACATCTGCTTGGCATGTAGAAGGTCCTAGCTTCAAGACCCAGCAGCATCTCCTGGTAGGAGTTGTTACAGAAATGACCAAGGGGGGGGCACATCTTTAAAGTTGTTCAGTGTTACAAATATTATGCCTGAATGCATCCTTCCGACTTGACAGCTCAGGGAAGATACAGTACCTAGCTTTATAAATTCATAGAAAATCCATACTTTAACCCAGGGGTCAGCAAACTTTTTCAGCAGGGGGCCAGTCCGCTGTCCGTCAGACCTTGTGGGGGGCCGGAGTATATTTTGATTTTTTAAAAAAAAGATTTCTATGCCCCACAAATAACCCAGAGATGCATTTTAAATAAAAGGACACATTCTACTTGTGTAAAAACACGCTGATTCCCGGACCGTCAGTGGGCTGGATTTAGAAGGCGATTGGGCCGGATCTGGCCCCTGGGCCTTAGTTTGCCTACCCATGCTTTAACCTGTAACTAACTTAGGATCTCCTTACCAGCAAAAAACCCCACTATAGCATGGGTAGGCAACCTAAGGCCTGTTGGCCGGATGCGGCCCAATCACCTTCTCAATCCAGCCCACTGACGGTCCGGGAATCAGCGTGTTTTTACATGAATAGAATGTGTCCTTTTATTTAAAATGCATCTCTGGGTTATTTGTGGGGCATAGGAATTTGTTCATTTTCCCCCTTCAAAATATAGTCCGGCCCCCCACAAGGTCCAAGTGACAGTGGACTGGTCCCCTGCTGAAAAAGTTTGCTGATCCCTGCCTTAAAGAAAGGTGACTTTTGGGCTCCACCTCCCTCCATGAACCAAGAAGCAGGAAGTCCCGTAGGCCGCAGGAACAGGGCATCCCGCCATCATCCCCCAAGCGTGAGAGCACAGACACGGCCCCCCACCCAGGGAGTGACCAGGGGGGCAACAGTAGACATCAGCAGAGGCAGTTAAGCAAGTCAGGTGTTCTGAAAGCCCATCTCCAGACAAGTCCTGAGGGCAAGGAGATGTCAAGAGTTTTATTGTTCTTTGGGCGATGGGTACTTAAGAGGTGTTTGGAAAGGTGTCTGATAAAGGGACCTAATGTTGGACTTGTGTAACCCTTGTATACCCCTCCGCATTTGTGACATGCCAGTGATGCAGTGATGATGTCTCAGTGATGCTGATCAAAGTGTATTCTGGTGGAAAGAGGGCAGTTTTAAACGTCGGTGTCACCCCATGCTCAAAGTTCTTACTCCTGTGGGCAGGGGCGTCTTCCTTGGGGAGAACATTCCACAGACGGGGAGCCACCGCAGAAAAGGCCCCACTCTAATGCTGCCATCCTCCAGACCTCTCAAGGAGGTGGCACATGAAGGAGGGCCTCAGAAAATGATCTCAGGGTCCAGGTAGGTTCATACCTTGAGGTATTGCGGTCCTGAGCCATATCGAGCAACATTAACCATGCAATCTGAAGGACCTCATAAGAACCTGCTCAAGCTCTGGGATCTTCAGGGGAAACCCTACTCTCAGTCCTGCCTAGTGGGGACACAGAAGAGGGCCTTCTCAGTGGCTGCTCCCAAACAACTTTGGAACTCCCTTCCTAAAAAAGCTAGGCGGGCTCCCGTCTCGTTGTGCTTTCAACAGCAGCTGAAAACTTTATTGCTCCAACAGGCCTTTGGGAACGGTATTTTTTTAAAAAAGGGAAAGGCTTTTTAAAGCTATGGTTTTCCCAGTAGCAATGTATGGAAGCGAGAGCTGGACCATCAAGAAGGCTGATCGCCGAAGAATTGATGCTTTTGAATTCTGGTGCTGGAGGAGACTCTTGAGAGTCCCATGGACTGCAAGAAGATCAAACCTCTCCATTCTGAAGGAAATCAGCCCTGAGTGGTCACTGGAAGGACAGATCGTGAAGCTGAGGCTCCAAGACTTTGGCCACCTCATGAGAAGTGAAGACTCCCTGGAAAAGACCCTGATGTTGAGAAAGATGGAGGGCACAAGGAGAAGGGGATGACAGAGGACGAGGTAGTGGGACAGTGTTCTCAAAGCTACCAGCATGAGTTTGACCAAACTGCAGGAGGCAGTGGAAGACAGGAGGGCCTGGCGTGCTCTGGTCCAGGGGGCCACGAAGAGTCAGACACAACTAAACGACTAAACAACAACAGCTGCTTTTCTTATATGCATTTTAATAGATTAGTTTTTAAATTGGTTTAGTTGCTTTCTTAATGATTTTTACACGTTTTTAGCTTTTTGTATATATATATATTTTTTAAAAAAAATAGATGGATGGTTTGTATTAATTGTTGACAGGTGCCTTGAAGCCAATCAGGGCCAATAGGGCAGGGCATACATTTCAACTATAAACAAATAAGCTCGTGCAGTTGCGAGAAGGAAACTGCACAGGACGCAAACCTCGTCATCATTACAGACAGGGCAGGGGACTTTTGCACGGCAAGAAGCTCAACCGCCAAGCAAAACACAACTGGCAGCTCACGTTCAGCAGGAAAATGGGTAATGCTGGACTCTGTGATTGGCGTTTGTGGCTGCTGTTGGGTTTTATCATATTGGGGGTGGAAAATTTCAATATTGATTGTCACTCCACAGAAGTTGAGCGGGCAAAATATCGTGAGCAGATATATTCAGCCCAGGGCGACAAACAGGCTAACGATAAAGGAATTAAAACGTTTTCAGCACGGTTCCAGTGTGGATGCACACCAGGAAAGATCTCAGCTTAGAAGGCTTGTTGGAAGAGGAAGGTGAAAAGACGGCTGAGACAGAGCCTGCCTAATACACTGGTACCTCGGGTTAAGTACTTAATTCGTTCCGGAGGTCTGTTCTTAACCTGAAACTGTTTTTAACCTGAAGCACCACTTTAGTTAATGGGGCCTCCTGCTGCTGCCGCGCCACTGGAGTACGATTTCTGTTCTCACCCTGAAGCAAAGTTCTTAACCTGAAGCACTATTTCTGGGTTAGCGGAGTCTGTAACCTGAAGCGTATGTAACTTGAAGCGTATGTAACCTGAGGTACCACTGTATCCACGGAGAGGGAATTCCAAACACTCGAGGCTTGGCTCCTACGTTGGGTGCAATGGACTTCCGGATAAGATGGCATCGCAGGAGGCTCTCGGCTGCCCAGCAAAGTGATCGATTAGGTGCATAAGGGGTGAGGCGACCTTTTAGGAACACGCACATACCGTCTGCCTTGCATGACAGGGATGAATCATAGCTGCCAATAATTCATCAAAGTTGTGAAGGGGGGCGGGTATTGCATCGCACCGTATGCAAAGCAAACAAACAATAAATAATAATAAGAGAGCTTTGGGGAAAAGGTGTTCAGTGGGCTACAAAAGCTCTTTTAAATAAGATGCCCCTGTGCCCCAAAGTGGGACGCAGGTGGCGCTGTGGGTTAAACCACAGAGCCTAGGGCTTGCCGATCAGAAGGTCAGCGGTTTGAATCCCCGCGACGGGGTGAGCTCCCATTGCTCAGTCCCTGCTCCTGCCAACCTAGCAGTTCAAAAGCACGTCAAAGTGCAAGTAGATGAATAGGTACCGCTCCGGCGGGAAGGTAAACGGCGTTTCTGTGCGCTGCTCTGGTTCGCCAGAAGCGGCTTAGTCCTGCTGGCCACATGACCCGGAAGCTGTACACCAGCTCCCTCGGCCAATAAAGCGAGATGAGTGCCGCAACCCCAGAGTCGGCCACGACTGGACCTAATGGTCAGGGGTCCTTTACCTTTTTATGGCCCAAAGTATGCATTTCTAAGCATCTTTCATCCTAAAACGTTTTTTAATCCCCTGTCTTGGAGCCAATAGCTGCGCCGCGAAATCTGGAGAGGAAATCAAAATCCGAAGGGTGAGCTGTGTTCCAAAATGGCTCACCAGCCCAGAAGGTGAGGCTCACACTGGGATTTGCAAGGAACAGGTAGCTCGGGCATCCCTGCTAAGGACTCCCAACTTCCTAACCGTTCGCAGCACCGCCCGCAGGCCCTGAAAACACTGATGCGTTGCTAGCGACATTCTGGACGGCTTTATTTCTGCCCTCGTGGGAGAAATAAAGGCCAACTTCCCTATCCTTAGGAAGAAAACGGCAGCACACGCAAGCCCACCACCTGATAAGCACTGCAGAAATGAGCTGTTTGTATCATGGGACCAGCCTTCCACAGTGATGGGGAGCCCGTGAGCCAGCAGTTTCTCTCCCTGCTCTCTCCAGCTGAGTCTCCTCTTTCACAACTTGAACGCTGCATCACCCACATGCAGAGAGAGCATCCCAGAGAACCCACCTTGGGATCCTTCGCAAGACAGGTAGACAGAATTCTTTCCTGAGCATCATAAACAAACAAACAAACTTTTATTTATATCCCGCCCTCCCCAGGCTCAGGGCAGCTAACATCAGATATATAACACTGGTATAAAATCAAACAATAATTACCCTCTTAAAAACAGGTCAAAATCTAATTAAAAATCTAATCAGATGGCTTTCCGTAGGGCTAGGGTTGGGAACAGTAATTGCTCGTTGGGCCAACTGTATACAGTGGTACCTCGGGTTACATACGCTTCAGGTTACATACGCTTCAGGTTACAGACTCCGCTAACCCAGAAATAGTACCTCGAGTTAAGAACTTTGCTTCAGGATGAGAACAGAAATCGTGCTCTGGCGGAGCGGCAGCAGCAGGAGGCCCCATTAGCTAAAGTGGTGCTTCAGGTTAAGAACAGATTCAGGTTAAGAACAGACCTCCAGAACGAATTAAGTTCTTAACCCGAGGTACCACTGTACGCTGATCTTATACGCCTGTGAGAATGCTGGGAGGCCTCTTTCATATTAGTTCTTATACAAAAATAAAAGGGGAGTCAGGCTCAGCCCTGACCAAAGGCCTGGCAGAACAACTCCGTCTTGCAGGCCCTGCGGAAAGATGTCAAATCCCGCAGGGCCCTGATCTCTTGTGGTAGAGCGTTCCACCTGGCCGGGGCCAAGGCCAAAAAGGCCCTGGCCCTGGTCGAGGCCAGCTTAGAGGCCCCAGGATCTCCAAGGTGTTATTATTTGCAGACCGTAAGGTCCTCCAGGAGAGGCGGTCCCGTAGGTATGAGGGTCCTAGGCCATATAGGGCTTTAAAGGTTAAAACCAGCACCTTAAACCTGATCCTGTACTCCACTGGGAGCCAGTGCAGCTGGCATAGCACTGGATGAATGTGATCCCGCGGCGAAGTCCCCATAAGGTGTCTCGCTGCAGCATTCTGCACCCGCTCGAGTTTCTGGGTCAGTTTCAAGGGCAGCAACGGACCAGCCCCTTACTCCCATCCCAAATCTGGGATCAATGCTCCGCTTGTTAAACAACCACCTCTTCCCTAAAACATTTTTTTTAAAAAAATAGTATCCAGCTCCAGATCACAAGTACAGTCATACCTTGGGTTACGAACACTTCAGGTTGCACGTTTTCGTGTTGCGGACCGCGCCGAACCCAGAAGTACCGGAACAGGTTACTTCCGGGTTTTGGGACTCGCGCAGGCGCAGAAGCACAAAAATGATGTCACGCACATGCACAGAAGCGCCGAATCGAGTCACGCGCATGTGCAGATCCTGCAAGGATCATGTTCGCAACCCGAGGTATGACTGTACGGGATCTGACATTGCTTGCACCCAGAAAAAATGTTTTAAAATGCCCTTCTGTTCAGCATTCATTAGCCTGAAGCGATGAGGTCATCTCCTGGACTTGCACTGGCCGTAAAAAATGGATTGGGGGAAAAAAATCATCCACAAATAGGGATGCAAGGAGCGAGGGAGTTTTGAGCCTGCAAAGCAGGTGAATTAAAAAGCACAAGAGGGGTAGTTTTATTACCAAGTTAGTTATCTTGAGGATACATCCACAGGTGCAAATGATGTACAGGTAGAGTTAAAAGAAAAGGGTGCCTCTGAGCACATTCCAAGCCTAAGGATTTGTTTCCAGTGTCAGAGTATAGCCCTGTTAGTCAAATGCCCACTCCTCCTGGCTAGTTGTTTTCCTATACGCAAGTTTATAGTCACTGCCCTTAGTGGGGGCCAGTAACCCTAACAAAAGATTTACCAGTAGATCCCAGTCTACCTTCTCCTGCTGTATGGGGAGAACAGTAGTATGCTAGTCAAGTTCAACGAGCTTAAAAAACACATTCTATGCACTGTGTTTCTGCTTGCATTTTACAGATCACGTGTACTTTTTGGTCTGATCCAGCAGGACTCGTATTTTTAGGATGAGGTCAATGGATTGGAAACACAACGTATTCTTTTATACACATAGCCCCCTCCGCACAATGCATTTTTTTAAAACAGAAATGGGACTACGAGAAGCCTCTGCCCCAAGGAGCCCACAAATCTACAGTTTGACAGCAGCAGGGGAACAAATGAGGGAGGGGAGGGGCAGGAGAGGGGAGGCTAACAAGGGATGAATGTTAGAAAATGAGGCTGTATGTACTTAGTGACTTCCTTTCACCTGCGGCAAGGCCCGGAGTGGGGCTTAAAGCGGTTCAAAGAAAAAGAGGGTTTGGAAGACAATGGAAGAGAAGTAACTGCACACAAACCAATACAACTACAGTTCCCAGGATTGTTTCTGGGGATGCACGGTGCAGCCAAAAATCTGTTTCTTCATCCTGCGAAGCCTGAGCTCACAATCAAAGATGAACTCATGGTTAAGAGTCCCACAGGTCTTCCACAGGGGTGGAAGCGATTCATCTCGACCGCCCTGTCCTGTCCCAGACTGCCCTCAACTCAGGAAGTGAGCTCAGACCCTGTGGAAATGGAGCAGACTCCGCAATGACCAAAAGAATAAAAGGAAAGGGAAAGGTACAGGCTTTCAGAAAAGCCAGTGTTTTATTCCAAGCACAGCTTTCAAGCGACAACAGCAGCAGAGATTTATACCGGTGCAATTTGCAAAACTCAGCTTTAGCTAGCTGGGGTTTACCCATGAGCTTCAAACGCACTGCAAATATTTTTATCCTTCCAGAAAGCACTAGGAAAATAGGAAGCTGCGGAGCAGCTTGGAAAACAACGGCGTTTAGGTACAACTCCCAAGGTCAGGAAAACGCTGCCACACATTAACCAGGCTTTCTCTCTCTCTCTTTTTTGGAGAGGGGGTGACTTCAGTTCACAGCTAACTTGTTATCCAAACAGAAGCTGGCTGCCGGCAGCAAACCAGCCACTAGCAGCCCACAGCAAGCCTTGGCCATTCATTCGTGGGGCCGGGGAATATGACCAAGGTTGGGCCGCTGCAATCCTTCTAAACGTCACCCTTTGGTTGAGAACACGCTTTGCCTGCCAGAAGTCACAGGTGCAATCTAACGGGATCTCAGGTAGCAGTCACAGAATCACAGAACTGCAGAGTTGGAAGGGACCCCTGAATGTCATCTAGCCCAACCCCCTGCAATGCAGTCGCTAAGGAGGATCTTTGCAAAAGACCCTGGAGAGCAGCTGCCAGTCAGAGCAGCCAGTATACTCCTCCCAGTGCCTTTTCTTTTTCTGCTACGACGTCTTTTAAATTGCAAGCCCAAGTGCTGGGACTGCCGTATCGCTAACACTTGTAAGGGACTCTTTCTGGCTGAAGAGGAATATTATTTTTTTTAAAAAAACCAAGCACCACTCTAAATAAATACATAATAATGGCGGGTTCAGGTTAGGTAGTCCAATGGTCTCTAATGCAATTAAGTCAGAGGCATAGAACAAAACATCACCAATCCGGTTCTGAACCCTCCACTAGAAATGCAGCCTCTTTGTCTGAATTCATTCCGTGCTTCCTGGCTAATTCAAAACATGATTTCTCTTCATTAGGTCAGGAGTCACACCTTTCTCCAGTCTCCCTTTTTAACCTTAGTCTCTCTTACTTACACAGCCAAAAGACACCTGCCCAAACAGAAGCAGAAAGCTCAAACTCACTTCCACGGGATGAGCCTTTTAAACCCCATCAGGAAAGTCTGCTCCTATTTGGGCATAACGGTGATGCTTCAATGAAAAAAAGAACGAGCGGTTTTCAAGGCATCCCCACCGGTCCCCTCCTTTATATTTTCCTCCTGCCAAGACGCACAAGAGGATTTAAAAATAATAATACTTATTCAGATTACCCATGGAGATATCGAGCATCGAGGCCTCACTTTCTCAGCCACCTTCCTATTTTACACATGGGACACAAGTCTGGAAAATAGAAATACTACGGCTTAGCACTGGAATAATGCTTCTGGGTGTTCAAAGAGATCCCCATTTGCTCCCTTAGTAATCCTTACAAAGAATCCTGTAAGGTGGATCTGTGTTGCTATCCCTAGGCTGCAGATGAAAAAAGGGTTGAGAGTAGGAATTGGTGTTCCGTCCAAGACTGGTGTGTATAGGACTGTAGCCTATCTAGGAATAAACCCCCCATGAACTAACTCAAAGGAACTGACTTCTGAGTAAACATGAATAGGACTGCACTGCTAATGATCTCAGGGCTAACAGTGCAATCTTAACCATGCATATGCAGAAGTAAATCCTTCTGACTTCCATGGGGCTTAATCTCAGGTCAATGGGTTTAAGATCGTGACCTAAAATGGTATTTGAAGGGGAAGGGGCTCTTTAGCTGGAGCTAAAGTCCCAGCGAATCCCTGGCTGCATTGGATCTGAAACAGAACCTTGCAAGCTCAAGTCAGCCCTTCACTCAAGGTACCACAATGGTTCATTTACAGCATCCTCTTAACTTTCTGAGAGGTAGGGAAGGAAAACTTTCAAAACTCCTAGGCGCTTGCATCAGATTTTAGGTGCCCCAGAAACATCTGAGGTGCAAAGCGCAGAAAGCAGCCTTCACCCATGTTCCAAAAGAGGTCTGAATCAGCAATATTACGTGAGTAAAAGGGGACGAAAATCGCATGACATCCAAGTGCCGCACAAATTGCCTTGGTTTCCTTAAGGCTAAGGCATTCATTTCTCCTGTTCCAAGCCAATATTCCCATAGCGGATCTCAACCCCTCCCTCTGAAGGTCTGGGCGCAGCAACAGTTCACACCTTCTGCTTGTCATTCTCTCTTCTTTGAGGAGGATCTTTTAGCCTCAGTGTCTCAGGTATCCTGACACAGACCCCATCAGCAACCTTAAGAAGCACCTTCTCCCTTTTCAACCTGTGCACATTTTGCATACTAACATTCTCATCACGCCAAAAAGAAAAGGAAAAAATCGAGAACAGCTTCTTCAGCACAAGCGCTGTGCGTCGAAAACCTTCCCTGCCTCCTGTCCACAACTCAGTGAGGTCAAAATATTTCAGCTCGTTTTAGGCAATAGGAATATGAAAGTTTGAGATTAATGCAGCTTTAGCTAAAGCTGTCTATAAGCAGAGCATCAGTTGCTCCAGTCGGTACTAAGAACAATTCTCCAGCAAGACTTGGCAGACATGAAACCTCCCAACCTTATATCCTTATATCCTTGTTTTCATTTCTTAAAATAATAATTCCCCATTTCAGGCACTCTGAAAAGTACTAGGACCGTCAAGATGAAGACAGCTGTCCTGCAAGATCATCAAAAAGGAATGTGTCATTGGTCTCGCTCCTAAGATCCCAGCAAACCCTAGCCATAAAGTAACAAGCAGAAACCATCCTGCCATCATCACACACAAGTCATGCAAATCCCACACATCATGCAAAACAGGATTTTTTTGTTCCTGTGGTTTGCACTGAGGGAGAGAGAAGCATCCCTGTTTGACTTTTCTCATGCCCTGAGGGATCACCACCTTGACCTAAGCAAGAACACATTTGTTAGGAAACAATCATGTCAGACTGGCGTGGCTTTGCCTGGCTAATTCAATGCAAAGATTATCAGGGCTCCGTTAAGCCTAAGGTTTTCAGATGCTTGGGAGGGGAAAACGCAAACTCAAATCCAGACAACATCACATCTTCCCATTCAAGTAATTAATCCAGAATAAACATGATCGGCATCACCGACAACGGTCTCTCAACCCAGTTCAGGACCACCGGAACCACTCAAGACATATGAGCACATCAAGACGATTAATCCAAGCTTTCATTTCACTTTGCCTGCTTCCCAAAAGGATGGCTAAAGTGAGATAAGAGGCAACTACGAACCAGTGATAAGTGATTATGAGCAAGCACCCATCTAGGCCTTTCATCCCCACCTCTTTTTGCCCCCAAACCAGACCTTTCAAGGGGAAAGAAAGGGGTGCCCGTATTCCTTTTTAAAAACTTCCCCACCAAAAATTTTTAAAAATAAGAAATACCCCCCCCAAAAAAGCTATTTGCAAAAGACTTCCCCGCCGCACACAAAACTCAGAAGGAAAAACATTCCCCCTCTTTCCATTGACTCTTAAAAATTCTCATACGCCACAAAAGTTACTTAGGGTGTATTTTTTGCTACCTCCCTCCCACCCACCCCTCCTAACTCCCAAAGGTTGCAATGAATCGCTCCCACCAGAACCCCCAAAAAGAGGTGAGCGGGGAGGGGGAAGGGGGAGGAAGAGGTGGTGGAAGTCATGCCCCACTTTTCCTCTCCCCTTTTGCAAGATCACTCCCACCCCCCAACTCCCCACCCCAGATCATGCCCTTCCCTGCCCAAAGGACAACTCACCTTTGGGTCCCGCTTCCTTCCTTCTCCACTTGACCATTGAACGGCAGGAGTTGGGGGGTGAGGGGGGTGTCTCCCAAAATACAGAAAAGGAAAGAGGCTGGTTTGGTGGGGTTTTCCTCCCCCTTTTCCTTGCGGGGGGGTCTGCAAAAATAAAATGAGGGGGGGCAGTGTGCCCAAGGGTGTGTGCAAAGCCCTGCAAGCCCCCAGCCCCAGCTCCCCCTGGCGCCCCCCAAGGAAGAGAAGGGGGAAAAACCCCTCCCACTCCTCCCTGCTCCCCTCTGAGCTCAATCAGACCAGACTGGCTGCCTTTGTCTGTCTGACAAGCGCCATGTTGATATCAACATCCAAGCTCCCACCTGCCGCCGCGGGGAGGCCCTGGGATTTGTAGTCCTCCTTCCCCAAGGGGGCCGGCGCAGGCCGGGCGGGCGAGGACTACGGCTCCCGGCGGCCCCCGCGCGCCGCCGCGCCAATGAGGCGGCAGGAGACGGGAGAGCGAGGAGCAGGTTGGCGTCGGGGGTGAAACGCAGCCAGGAGGGGACTACGGTTCCCGGGATGCTCTTCGGCCGGCTGCCCATGACTTCATTGGGGACGGGATGGGGATGAAGGGAGACTACATATCCCAGCGTGCTTTGCGGGGGGAGAGGCCTAGGCCGGGAAAGGGGCCGGTCCTCTGCAAATAACCGCCGGGTGAAGCATGAAGCTGGTGAGTTGGGGAGGCTGGTGGGGGACCGGCATGAGGGGGACGCACACGCGCCCTGCAGCCCTGCGAGGTGGACCTCGGCCCCCCTGAGGGTGGGGAGATTTAATCTGGAGGCCATTATTATTCATATATAGAAGAAAGCGCCTCATTTCTTCCTTGGAGGCCACCTGACAGGGATGCTGTGGCTGAGAATCTGGCAGCTTTCCTATAAAGAAGGGGGAATAATAAGTCTCGGGTTTTATAGGAGCTGCGGGACTCCAAAGAAATCACCGTTTTAGTGTCCATCGCGTATTATTCGTGTCGTGTGTGAATACGGATGGTCATAAATTCAGACTCAAGTATTTCATGCAAAACATTAGTAGCTTGTGGAACTCCCTGCTACAAGATGGCGTTAAAGCAGAAATGGGGAACAGTTGTGGCCCCTCGTGATGTTGAATTCCCAACTCCCGTCATCCACAGCCAGCACTGGCAATGGCCAGGGATTATGGGAATTGCAGTCTCCCAAAATCTGGAGATCCACATTTTCCCCATTCCCTGCTTTAAGGGAAGGTTAGACAGATTTGTAAAGGACAACAGGACCAGTGGTACATTTGTAGAGGGGAAATCACAATACAGTGTTACCTCGGGTTACATACGCTTCAGGTTACAGATGCTTCAGGTTACAGACTCCGCTAACCGAGAAATAGTACCTCGGGTTAAGAACTTTGCTTCAGGATGAGAACAGAAATCGCACAGCAGCGGTGTGGCGGCAGCGGGAGACCCCATTAGCTAAAGTGGTGCTTCAGGTTAAGAACAGTTTCAGGTTAAGAACGGACCTCCAGAACGAATTAAGTACATAACCAGAGGTACCACTGTATCTCAGTGGAACCTCCACATTGGGAGCAGTATACCTCTGAGAATTTGGTGTTGGAGACAAGCCGTGGGAGAGCTGCTGGCCTTCTGTCCTCCTTGAGGGCTTTCCATAAGAATCCAGCTGGCCGCTGTTAGGAGCAGGTTGCTAGGCTAGATGGACTAGGCTAGATAGTGATGTGAGGTGAGAATATTCTGCAGAGAATAGTCTCAATGATGAGAATATTCTCTGCTAGAAAATTCTCCGGAGAATATTCTGCACAAACTGTAAATTCTAAGGTAAAAACCAGTTTTACAACCCACATTTTAAAAATCTGGTAAATAATAAGTCAAGCTGTGATATTGCCCAGTGCAAGTAATGAATAATGATTTATTTATTTATTAATCCAGTTACATTACTGGGCATTTTGTCATTCACCATTGGCAGTTCTGAAATGTGAGCTACAGAAAACTTCTTATTTATTTTTTAGTTTTAAAAATGCTATTAATTTAATTTGATGAACATTTGAATTTGTATGTATTTCAACGATATGTAATAGCCTTTTTTCTATTTTGGTGTGACCTTATTCTTAGCAATTCTATACCCTTGGCCATACAGTGTGATTTTTATTTTATTTTTTACAGAAAGTAGCTTTAATATACAGTTAGTGGCAGGCTTAGTGATTAATGTGAGTCATTCACGTTGAATTTTCGATTTCAAGTTTGGTGCAAAAAATCAAAGAATGTGAATTCACTGCATTGTCCATTGTATCTGTACAGTTTTTGGTTGCCATCTGAACAAGTTTGCATATTAATAAACATGTATATTAACTAATTATATCATTTTCAATGCATTAAAATTATAACATTTTCAATGCATTAAAATTATATCATTTTCAATGCATTAAAATGAATGTTCTCCTATTTTAAATGAAAATTCTCTAATATTCTCATTAATTGAAAATATTCTCGGTAATATTCTCCAAAAGGTTATTCTCGAGAATTTAGCATCACTACCCTGACTTTGATTCTGGAAGATCCATCTTTTTATTTAAGCCATTGCAGGAGACATTGGGGAAGAGAGCTATTTTAAAATCGCATGTACTTTCTCACTTTAAGTAAAGCTAATTTAATTCTCACATGTGAAAACACCTTGCCTCTCCACACCAGAAACAAAGCAGATGAACAGCCATTGCTTTCTCAAGGAACCCCTGGTGTAATAATACATACAGTGGTACCTCGGGTTAAGTACTTAATTCATTCCGGAGGTCTGTTCTTAACCTGAAACTGTTCTTAACCTGAAGCAACACTTTAGCTAATGGGGCCTCCCGCTGCTGCCAGAGCACAATTTCTGTTCTCATCCTGAAGCGAAGTTCTTAACCCGAGGTACTATTTCTGGGTTAGCGGAGTCTGTAACCTGAAGCGTATGTAACCCGAGGTACCACTGTACTCATAGTCCTAAATCCAACGGAGAACTTCAGATCTGAAGGTTCCTTACAGCATGGATTTAACGTTAAAAGACGCCCCTGATCTTCTATCATAGCATTTGTGCCTATTATTATTACGCTGGGATAGCTCAGTCAGTAGAGCATGAGTCTCGTAAGGTTGGGGTTGTGGGTTCGAATCCCATGTTGGGTGAAAGATTCCTGCATTGCAGGGGGTTGGACTAAATGACCCTCATGGCCCTTTCCAACCCCTACAATTCTGTGATATTATCATTATCATTAAAATGCTTTAAAATGTCTAGGGGCTTTGCAAAAATTAAACTGCAGCACAAATCATTCCCCACAGGCAGTAGCGTAGCGTGGGTTGTCAGCACCCGGGGCAAGGCAAGTAATTTGCGCCCGTAACCCGTGGATTTGCGCCCCCTAACCCTAACCCCCAGATGTTGCGCCCGGTGCGGCCGGCCCCCCCTGCACCCCCCACGCTACGCCACTGCCCACAGGTTTACAATCTTAAACACACAGGAGGAGGAGGAGAGAGGGTTTTCTTCCCCCTCTCATAATCTTTGAACCCCTCAAGTCTGGGGGAACCCCGGGCAATTTAATTGCAAGAAAGTCAGGATAGCATCTGGAGGTTCCTCGTCCCTGGTGTGAATCTTACTCTCTATTTAATGGCAGCAACAGATTTGCAAAGGAGTAAGCACTATCAAGACGGGGGTGGCACTGTGGGTTAAACTACAAAGCCTAGGACTTGCCGATCAGAAGGTCGGTGGTTCAAATCCCCGCGACGGGGTGAGCTCCCGTTGCTCGGTCCCTGCTCCTGCCAACCTAGCAGTTCGAAAGCACACCAGTGCAAGTAGATCAATAGGTACCACTCCGGCAGGAAGGTAAATGGTGTTTCCGTGCGCTGCTCTGGTTCGCCAGAAGCGGCTTAGTCATGCTGGTCACATGACCCGGAAGCTGTACGCCGGCTCCATCGGGCAGTAAAGCAAGATGAGCGCCACAACCCCAGAGTCGGCCACGACTGGACCTAACGGTCAGGGGTCCCTTTACCTTTACCGTTTAAGCCCTGTCAAACACGGTGAGGTTTATTTCAGAGTAAGCAGGCATAGGATGATGTGTGAATTGTGTGTAGTTTGTGCCATGCCCCCCTTTCCTATTATTTCTCTCTGGGTGTGATTATTGTGTATTTCTGCTATATGGTCGTTCATAAATGCCGTATGTAATTCTTGTTTTAAATCGAAAGTCCAAACCATAGAACTTGAGAAAATGAAACGATTTTTTTATTTTTAAAAATGTGTGTTCTACCCAGTATAGAATGTTTGCTGCCTTATCCTGGAGTGATTTCACCAGCAAGTGGCTTAGGGCTTGTTGCCTTCATTCTCTTTGCCTTGACTCTCACCGTGTTTGCATTTTGATTTTTCTCCCTCGCGCACAAATGCACCCATGTTTGCATATTATGATTTCATACGTTTGGTATTACTTGAGTCTCAAAGAGCTCTCTGGTAACGTACTTAAGGGAATAAGCCAGCCTTCTTTGCTTTGGACTTGGCACGGTCAGCGATCGAGATCTCCCTCATCGAGAGTTCCCTCTTTTCCATCTTGGGCGATGGGTAATGCTTTTCCGCTTAGCGTCAACCTATGTTCCCATCAATACCTCTTAAGTGGTTGCATGAACCTGCATCTTCTGCAAGGTTGTCCCCAGGCATCTGACTGCCCAAACTTTGGACAAACGCTTGGTCTCATTTCCTGCCCTCTTCTGCCAACCAAGACTTTTGGCAATAGACCCGAGAACGATATATCTTGCACTCCAGCTGTTCCTGTTAGTACGTAGTTTCTGGTGATCCTGCCGTTTGCAAAAGGGTTCTTTTTCTTTGCAAAGATCTAGTGGCTCAGTTAGTTCAGACCATGTTGTGAAATTGAGCTCTGCTCCTTCTGCTATTATTATTACAGTATTTATCATTTATACCTCGCTTATCCGGCTGGATTTTCCCAGAAGAATTACCAGTAAAAGCACAATTAGAAGTACTTCGCCCCTCTTTTTTGCACCCCTCTTAGATTTTCCAGGGACACGGATGGTGCTGTGGTCTAAACCACAGAGCCTAGGGCTTGCCGATCAGAAAGTCGGCGGTTTGAATCCCCGCAACGGGGTGAGCTCCTGTTGCTCAGTCCCTGCTCCTGCCAACCTAGCAGTTCGAAAGCACGTCAAAGTTCAAGTAGGGAAGGTAAACAGCATTTCCGTGCACTGCTCTGGTTTCGCCAGAAGCGGCTTAGTCATGCTGGCCACATGACCTGGAAGCTGTACGCCGGCTCCCTCGGCCAATAAAGCGAGATGAGCGCCGCAACCCCAGAGTCGTCTGTGACTGGACCTAACGGTCAGGGTTCCCTTTAGATTTTCCAAGTCATGAGGCTGCCGTGATAGGAGAAGCCACAACTCTTAGGGTCTAGACAAGGGATGGGTGCTATGCCTCAGTCAGGGGTCTCCTCATAAGAGGAGGACCAGGAGCCCCTGACCTTATACCAGTCTCTGGGTAATGTGTCTGCAGTGAGGTACCAGGATCCTTCAGTGAAGTTGAGTCCAGCCTCTGACATTGATGTTCTAAGCCCAAGCAAAAGGCAGTATCCTAAACACCAGATCAAATCCTTTCCCATCTGGAGAAGTGTCCCATCCAACCTGACAACGTCCCCTTCCCTCACAAAACCTGGACTGAAAAGAGCTCCATTCACTAAGGTGCTGATCATTTTAAGCCATCACTGCAGCTTAGCCAATCAGTGATAGGCGCATCATTGCCACACATGTAATAGAATATAGACTAATAAATCTGAGCAGCATTTCTGTTGCATGTGACTAGCCCTTTCTATTAATACTTTTCATGAGATGGAATTACTAGGAAGTTTCTAATAATAAATGTGAAAATGTTCCATTATTAAATCACTTCTGTCGCCATGGTTGATCAGACTAACATTTGTGATGCTCCCGCCCGGGCGACTCACAACAGAATATTAAAAGCACAATAAAACGTCAAACATTAAAAGCTTCCCTAAACAGGGCTGCCTTCAGGTGTCTCCTAAAAGTCAGATAGTTGTTTATTTCCTTGACATCTGATGGGAGAGCGTTCCACAGGGCGGGTGCCACCACTGAGAAGGCCCTCTGCCTGGTTCCCTGTAACCTCACTTTTCGTAGGGAGGGAACCGCCAAAAGGCCCACAGAGCTGGACCTCAGTGTCTGGGCAGAACGATGGGGGTGGAGACGCTCCTTCAGGTATACTGGGCCGAGGCCGTTTAGGGGTTTCAAGGTCAGCACCAACACTTTGAATTGTGCTCAGAAACGTAAAAAGTTAAAGGTAAAGGACCCCTGACAGTTAGGTCCAGTCGTGAACGACTCTGGTGTTGCGGCACTCATCTCGCTTTACTGGCCGAGGGAGCTGACGTTTGTCCGCAGCCAGTTTTTCTGGGTCAAGTGGCCAGCATGACTAAGCCACTTCTGGCGAAACCAGAAATTTTGCTCAGTGAATAAGTAAATTTTGCTCAGTGAATAAGTGTCAAAGAGAATGGGGAGCAGGTCATGCTAACCTTGAACCATTATGAGATTATTTAAAATATGGCAAGGATTCTTGGGCAGCAGACTGGTTGGCAAAGCTTCTTCCTCCCTTCCAGGCCTGTGAATTCCTTTTGCTTTTATTGATCATTTATTGGATCCCATCTCATTCCCTTAGTACTGCCTGTCCGGACACCCAACGCTGCCATGCAACGTCCTCAAATTCAAATCGACCACCATTATGCTCGACTGTGGGCTGGATATGACCTCGACGCTCAACTTTCTGCCCCTGCCTTTGGTCCAGAGGTACGTCCCGAGGCTCCTTGCACGCTTTCCGGTTCTGCTTTCTGCTTTGTAAGCTAGATTTTGGGGAGGGAGAAGTTTAGGGGGTGAGGGCATTCTTTCTGGGAGGAAAGCTCAGAGCTGACTTGCCTGGGAAAGGAGGTTGTTTTTTTTTGAAATGAGCCCGCAGCATCGCCCGATAGCATAAATAGACTTAGTCCACTTAAAAATTCCCTTTATCAAAATAACGTCCTTTGGCTCAGTAGATGGAAAACGGTTTATGGATTTATCGATTCGGTTTTCCAGATAATTTATTCTAAGCTTCAGTAAAGTATTGCGGCAGCGGCTCAGCGCAAGTGAGGTCACAGATCTGTCATCTTTTCTGGCTTCTTCAGGCAAGGAGAGATAAATGGGAGGCAGGAGGAAAGTGCAAGCTTGCCAGGCGTATATCTCCCCCTCCCAGACACACACAGCAGCCCACCCCACAAATTAAAAAATAGATATGTTACAGGATCTTCTACATAATCAGAAAAGAAAGTGGGTCTCCCGATGGGTCCCGATTCCTGTGCGCTGGGAAATCCTTGCCACAGCTCAAACAAAGCAACTGAGATGACTGTCACGGGAGGGCAGAGGCACTCCTGGCTTATCTCTGCTCCCTGGTTGGGGCTAGTTTGCAAGGAGAGTCTCCCTTGATTAGACGCCGGCTGGCAAAGGGGCTGACTGCTGCCCAGTCTACCAGGGGGCGGGATGCAACACTTGCCCTGTCACGGGCAGCGGCAACCCATGTTACTACTGGACTACATGGGCCGTTGGCCTGATCCAACAGAGCTCTTCTTATGTGCTAAGCATGTCCCTTCAGACCATGCATGCCCTGACCTTTGGACCGTACAAGGAGATTGCTCCCACGTGGAGAGCTGCCTGTACAGATTCCTAGCTTCCTTTTTTGTGATCGTAAGTTGTTTTAAACTGTTTTTAACTGTAACATATGGGGACACAGGTGGCGCTGTGGGTTAAACCACAGAGCCTAGGACTTGCTGATCAGAAGGTTGGCGGTTCGAATCCCCATCACGGGGTGAGCTCCCCTTGCTCGGTCCCTGTTCCCTCCCACCTAGCAGTTCGAAAGCACGTCAAAATGCAAGTAGATAAATAGGTACCACTCCGGCGGGAAGGTAAACGGTGTTTTTGTGCGCTGCTCTGGTTCGCCAGAAGCGGCTTAGTCATGCTGGCCACATGACCCGGAAGCTGTACGCCGGCTCCCTCGGCCAGTAAAGCGAGATAAGCGCCGCAACCCCAGAGTCGGCCATGACTGGACCTAATGGTCAGGGGTTCCTTTACCTTTACCTAACTGTAACCTGCCCTGAGACCTTAGGGTAAAGGGTGGGTGATTAATAATAACAGATAATAATAATAATAATAATAATAATAATAATAATAATAATAATTAATACAAATAATAATTAATAGTAGTAGATGTGATCGCACCACCACCAGAACTAATTTTCCAAGGAACGTGGCTTTACTTTCGTAAGCAGCCGGTATGTGGTTCTGGGAAGCAGAATCAAAACTTCTCCTCCTGTAACAGAATCCGACTGCGGAGATGCTGAAATCCAGTCACAGGGAGGCTGTTAACCTTTCCTGTCTAGAGGAGCGTCACATTTGCTTGTTTTATTTATGTGTCGTGTCGAGCTATTTAGGATTAATCAATCACTTCATTACTCTGTCAGGAGCCCGTCGGCGAGAGTTGCTTTATTTGGGAGGCTTCTGGGAAGAGAGCCTCAATATCGCGGGAGACGTTGATTGTCCCCCCTCCCCCTCCCCTCTTGCATATTGCATCATCGAAAGGGAACATCTTGTGCTTATCGGGGAGGAGCGTAAAGTTCCTGGGCGAGCATCTCACCTCTTCATCATCTTTTCTCTTTAAAGAGTACAGTGAGAGAAAAAAAGTATTTGATCTCCTGCTAAATTTGCCCGTTTGCCCCTTGATGAAGAAATGACCAGTCCATAATTTTAATGGTAGGTTTATTGTAGCTGTGAGAGACAGAATAACAACAGGAAAAGCCCCAGAAACCCAGAAGACAAAAGTCAGAGATTGATGTGCATTATAATGAGTGAAATAAGTATTTGATGCCCTATCAACCAGCCAGATATCAGGCTACCTGGTATCTTCACTGTATGCAATGAGCTGAGATTAGAAGCACCTGCTGTAAGGGAGAGGTCTTACCTGTTATCCCAGCTCATTACAGTACCTGTATAAAATACACCTGTCAACAGGAGCTGAAAGGTTAGACTACCGCAATGTGTTGCATGGAGGGGCTGCCCTTGAAAACTGTTTGGAAGCTATTGGCTTCCCAGGATTTAAAATTTAATCCATTAATGGTAAGGCCCGGGAAGTATTAAAGCTCAGTCGTGGCTCTGTCTGGGGCTCAATATTTTCAGTTTTTAAAATCATTTTTTTATGATCTGGCTGGGTCTATTACGAGTTGCAGCCTGAAACATGTGGAGGGCACTATGTTGGAGAAAGGTGACTTGGCTGTGCTACGTTTGTGAAATGTACGTGGAGCATCAATAACTTATTTTTTAATTATTATTACTATTATTATTTTAAATTTTTATACCGCCCTATACCTGGAGGTCATATTATGTCGTTCTCTGAAAATGGGTGCTGATGTTGTCATAAAACCCCTTAACACAGCTTTTTTTTCCTTTTCTTTTCCTGTAGTCCAAGGCTATCTAAGCTCCCTGGATGGATCTTAAAAGATGGGAGCACTTTTCTAGACAAGGTAATGTACAACTGGGATTGGGTTTTTCAGCGAGCCTGGCTAATTATCCAGCACCGTTGAGCTTGGACAAACTCTGATTTAACTGGGGAGAAAAGCAAGAGCGTTGCCAAAAGCAATAGCATTTCCAGGCCAAATCCTTTGAGTCCTGCTCTTTATGATTCTTAGCCCCGTCTTTTACAAAATTAATAATAAAATATTATTATTTACAAAAAAGAATTTTTTTGCAAAAAGAATACAGTGGTACCTTGGTTCTCAAACTTAATCCATTCTGGAAGTCCGTTCCAAAACCAAAGCGTTCCAAAACCAAGGCGCGCTTTCCTATAGAAAGTAATGCAAAATGGATTAATCTGTTTCCGACTTTTAAAAACAACCCCTAAAACAGCAATTTAACATGAATTTTACTATCTAACGAGACCATTGATCCATTAAAATAAGAAAGCAATACATTGTACTGCAGTCACACAATCAATCAGTAGCTGATCTGGGTTCTGCACAGTCACAAAAACAAACAAAAAAAGAGCCGCAAAAATAAAAAGGCAAAATAAATAGCAAAAATAGACAGACCTCAGCGTAACCCTCAAAACGGAACTGTGGCACTCAAAATGGAAGTGTGGCACTCAAATTGGAAGTGTAACACTCAAAACTGAGCACGTTCGGCTTCTGAGAAAAGTTCGCTAACCAGAACACTTACTTCCAGGTTTGCAGTGTTTGGGTTCCAAGTTGTTTGGGTACCAAGGCGTTTGACAACCAAGGTAACACTGTACCTTGAAATTTCTCCCCGCCCCTCATGCTTTTCCTATGGACTCTGATGGAGACTTTGGAGGGAATGCTTAAGAAACTACCGTATTTTTTGCACCATAACACTCACTTTTTTCCTCCTAGAAAGTAAGGGGAAATGTCTGTGCGTGTTATGGAGGAAATGCCTACGGGTGGCATGCCTACGGATTTTCCTCCTCTAAAAACTATGTGCGTGTTATGGTCGGGTGCGTGTTATAGAGCAAAAAATACGGTAAGAAGTGTTTGCAGGATCAGGCCCATCTAGTCCAGCATCCTGTTGTCACAGGGAATGCACAAGTCGCGGCGTATGTTGAATCCCTGAACATTGCAAGAAGCCCCGTCAGCCGCATGGATACAATGCGTTCCACAATCGCATCGGAAGCCTCTCGGAGGCGCTGCCTGTAGTGGGCCCCTTTAATTATGAATCCTGCTGCGCTTCTTATATTGACCGTTGCGCTTGCTTAGAATGACAAATGAATTGACCAGTTCTCCACGCAGCCTGGGAGTCTGGGGTCAAAGGTGGGTGCTTTGTCATGCAAGGAGGAAGGCCCTTGTTTTTAAGACTGGAGGAGGCATTGAAATTCACCCCGTCTACCCATAATTCACCTTTTAACATAACTGGATGAGGTTAAGCGCCTCCTGCCATTTGAAGTAAGTGCTCGTTTGTTAGAACTTGCCAAAAATTGCTAGAATTTCTTAAGAGCTGAAGCCAGGGGGATACACTGTAGAGAAGGTAATGCACTGTTTGGTAAACATGCAACCTTTAACTTTGGGGGGAGCTCCCCCCCCAAAAAAAAACCCCTTTTCCCCATGTAGAGAACTGTACAGCAGCATAGTGCAAGCATCATTTGATTGCTGAGAGACATCACTGCTTTCGTTGTCTAAGCAGCCATTGCTCCAATCTCATCTCAGACCTATTTGCATGCGCAGCAACCAACTTGTCGGACGGAGCAAAGGGAGAAAGACTATTTTAACAGGCCTGGGAGAATATTAATGTGGATGTCTGGAGGAACTCGCAGGGCGGTTTCCATCTCCAAACCCGACGGACTGAAAGTACAGAATGTGGGGAAGGAAGGAAGTGCCAAGGGAAAGAGAGGTTTGGTGGAGATTTCCGGGAGAGGACAGGGCCGGCCCTGATTTTCGGCAGACCCTGAGCAAGATCTGCAGCAGTTGTCCGCTCCTGCCTGCCTCCTATGCCAGGCCTGAGGAGCGTGTCAGGATTGGCAGGTGTCCGTCCATTCAGCTACAGCCCTTTGCAATGGCCGCATGTTCGGATGCAGCTTGCGAGCTGTTTGGCCATTGCGGCCTATAAGCGCCGGCAGGTGAAGCCCAGAGTGTGGTCCTCTGCTGCCCTCGCTGTCTCCTAGCCTCGGATTTCTTCCTTTTCAGCTGAGGGTCTTCTCTCTTCTCCTCCCCTCCCATTTCCCAGGAGCTGAAAGACTGTGCTGGCCGGGCGTTTGTGGATTCCGTTCCAGAGTTCTGCTTGCCGGAGGTGAGTCTTCGCAGGATCCTGGGTGCCAAACTGTGACCACCCTACTTTTGGTCCCCAGCTGGAACCATCAAGGGGTTCTCGAACCCGCTCCTTCCCTCCATTGATTTCAAAGAGGCTTGCAGCAGTCAGAGGAGCCATCCTCTTCGCTTTGGAGAAAACACACGTTTCACGGGAGGCTCTTTTTGAAATAATGCCCAATGGATGTTCTGATCCATTTCTCAAGCCACTTACGGCTCCTGTTGCAATTTAAGGGAAAGCGGAACTGCAAACGATGGCTGTTTTTTGAACATTTATTTCGCTGCGGGCCCCTTAAGGGAGAAACAGCAGCTTACTGAACGTGCAAAATAATAACACTCTGCGCTTTATATAGTGCTTTCCAACAGGGAGCATTACATATATTATCTCGGGGATTGTCACAAACAACCCTGTAAGGTGGGCTAAAGTTTTTTTTTCTTTTCTGTGCCGTTGATTTGCCTGAGGCTGAAAGAGAGAATGGCATTCCCAAAACCTGCTGATGTTCCAGCTCCCCACCTGGCCAATATATATATATATAATTTGGACACTTGAATGCACCTCATTCCTCAGAACGAAATCATTTTGGACCTTTTTTTCTACCGGCCAAGCCTTCTCAACAGGGAGGTGGTTGGCATTCAGACACCCTCTGTTTCCATGAACTGATGGAAGTTCTTTGCTTACTATTTGCCTCACTTATCTGTCTCAGAAATTCCAGCAGCTGGTTGAACATGAGACTCTTAATCTCAGGGCTGTGGGTTCGAATCCCACTTTGGGCAAAAGGTTCCTGCATTGCAGGGGACTGGACTACAGTGGTACCTCAGGTTAAGTACTTAATTGGTTCCGGAAGTCTGTTCTTAACCTGAAGCGGACTTTCCCATTGAAAGTAATGGAAAGTGGATTGATCCGTTCCAGATGATGAAAAACACCCCCTAAAACAGCAATTTAACACGAATTTTACTGTTTCACGAGACCATTGATGCATAAAATGAAGGCAATAATCAAGGTAAAGGTAAAAGGACCCCTGACCATTAGGTCCAGTTGTGGCCGACTCTGGGGTTGCGGCGCTCATCTCGCTTTACTGGCCGAGGGAGCCAGCGTACAGCTTTCAGGTCATGTGGCCAGCATGACTAAGCCACTTCTGGCGAACCAGAGCAGCACACGGAAATACCGTTTACCTTCCCGCCAGAGAGGTACCTATTTATCTACTTGCACTTTGACGTGCTTTCGAACTGCTAGGTTGGCAGGAGCAGGGACTGAGCAACTGGAGCTCACCCCGTCACAGGGATTCGAACCGCTGACCTTCTGATCGGCAAGTCCTAGGCTCTGTGGTTTAACCCACAGCACCACCCGCATCCCAATAATCAATGTACTGTACTATAAAATAAATAAGACAGTATTTTAGATTTAAAAAAATAAACATTTATTTCTTTTCTTACGTGCACTCACTATTTGGAGGGGGCTCAGGGTCCTCTTCCACAATCACACTAGGCTTGGCTCCCGGCATTCGTGGAGGCCTCAGAGAGCTCCTGCGGCTGGAGCCTAGTCGCGGAGCCTCTGCAGGCCCCATGGACGTTGGGGCTTGGCTCCGGGCATTAGCGGAGCTGCTCTAGGCACCGCGGATGTCGGGGCTTGGTTCCCTGCATTCGCGGAGCCCTCAGACAGCTCTGTAGGCACCGCTGATGTCCGGGTTTGCCTCCAGGCAGCAGCGAGACCTCCAAGAGCTCGGACAACTTACTTCCGGGTTACAATCGTTCGTAACCCGAAAAAACGTAAGTTGAAGCATTCGTAACCCGAGGTACCACTGTACAGATTCTTACCCATCCAGGGTGCAGCTCTGCCTGCTGTCTTCCTCCCTCTCAGTCTCAGTGCTGCCCCTGCAGGACTCAGCAGGGGCGAGGAAGATGGAGGCAAACCCAGAATCAGCTGGCTTTGCTGCCTCTCAGTGTCTCTAGCGCCACCTACTGTTAGTCTCCTTGCATTCCACCCTACCAGTCCCACTGGGCGCCAGCCACCCCCAAGAGCACCTGCTTGGCATGCAGAACTCCCCAGATTTCAATCCACGACACCAGCGCTTTAAGATCAAGCAACAGGTGTGTCGGGGGGAGACGTTTCTCTGCTTGAGACGCAGAGAAGGAGACTTTCCCGAGCAAATGGGACCAAAGGTTTCCTGAGAACGTAAGGAGAGCCTGCAGGATCAGGCCAGTGGCCCACCTAGACCAGCATTCTGTTCTCACAGTGGGCAGCGAAATCAGGGCGGATTTAGGTTTGATGAGGCCCTAAGCTCCTGAAGGTAATGGGGCCCTTTATATCTCCAGCTCTCCTTTGTCAACAACAAATTGTCACTGGTTTTTTTGTGTTGAATATATGCTATATGGCAATTTATGGACCAAATGGGTATCTAAAGCCATTTGCACATAACAAATAGGAGCCTACACAACACAAAACACTGTTGCCGTATGTAGGTTTTATTTTATTTGCTTTTTATCTTATATTTTGGAAATGTACATCCAGTTTTTTTCCTTTAAATTTTGTGGGGGGCCCCAAGAGAGCAGGGCCCTAAGCTATAGCTGGTTTAGTTTATACGTAAATCAGGCACTGAGCGAGATGCCCCTATTGGGAGCCCCACCTAGCAGCTCTCTCCCTGCCTCAGACAGGAGAGGGAAAACTCATCCATCAGGCTTAGCCGCCATGGAGGGCCTTATCCTCTGTGAATCTGCCTAATCCTCTTTTCAAGACCACCTCTGTTGGTGGCCTGGCCTCCCTGACTCTGAATTGTACAGCTGGAAGGGACCCAAAGGCTCATCTTGTCAGCCCCGCGATTTCAGAGGTAGTTTTCCTGCGTACAGAAAGTCCCCGAATTCCTCTCCAGCCAAAATGAACTTCCTGGCAGGACACGGGAAGGACCGAAAGCCCAGGGAATGGAAGTGGGACGCTGCAACAAAATATTGCCATTTGGAGTGGACCTGTTTGCTCTTCCAGTCAATGAGCCATGCCATGCACTCCTCTGTGGTGCGTTCGGCAGGAGCTTGAGGCTGCCAGGGGGAGCCAGGCAATGTCCCACCCAGCAAGACCCAGGATGCCTTTAAGGTCCTGGGAGAGCTCCCAGTGTCCTGCTGTAGGCCCCACAAATAACCCAGAGATGCATTTTAAATAAAAAGACACATTCTACTCATGCAAAAACACCAGGCAGGCCCCACAAATAACCCAGAGATGCATTTTAAATAAAAGCACACATTCTACTTATGTAAAAACACGCTGATTCCCAGACCATCTGCAGGCCAGATTTAGAAGCTGATTGGGCCGGATCTGGCCCCTGGGCCTTAGTTTGCCTACCCATGGACTAGATGATCCACCACATCTTCAATTCTATGATTCCATTGCCCAGCACATGGTCTCTGGGTTGTGGGTTACGACAGATGCTCTTATTTCATTCCCCCTCCCACCCAGTTTTCTATTTTCTTTGGACTGAATGCCTCTCCCCCCACCCCCACCTCCCCTAAAAAAGCAAAAGAACCATCAGGTCATAAGTTAGCCGCCGTGGGACTTCCGTTTTTTGGAGCAGCCATGTTGACCCATTTCTCGGCTGTTACCTTCGAATCGATGGGAAGATAATTTTTCCACTTGACGACTATTGAATCCCATTAGCTGCTCCATAATAACTGAGTTAGAGGTTTAAGTTTCTGGTAAGTTTTCCAGACCAACATAATCGAGGGTTATAGCCTTACCAGTAAATATTTCCAATTACAGTTCCTGTTACGGGGATGCAAAAAATCATTTTGTCTCCTCCTCCAACCTTGGCTGACCCTACCTACCTATTCCTCTGCCTGGAGAACAGTCTGGAGAGGACAGGTTTAGTTCCAGCCCCAAAAGTGACAATTATAACCAGGCTGTTACAAGTCAAATTTATATTTGAGATTCTAGGCCTTCCTTGAGGCCTCAGGCCTTGCCTTCCAGCTGCTTCCCACCTCCCCTTCTAAAAGTTGCCGCCTCTCAGCTTTTCATCTCAGAAATCTTGGGCCCTTGGATAGAATCACAGAATCGTCAAGTTGGAAGGGACCACAAGGGTCATCTAGCCCAACCCTTTGAAATGCAGGAATATTTTGCCCAACGTGGGACTCGAACCCACAACCCGGAGAGTAAGGGTCTCACGGTCTACTTGCGATTGGACCCCAGGGTCAAACAGGCCCAAGAAGGAGGGAAACCACTCAATAGGCCCCAAAGAGCGGAAGCGAGAGCGAGACGTAGCCTGAGGAAATCTGGAGAAAAGGGAAAAGTCATGTCAGAAGCAGAGCACTGCTAGGCCCTCACTACACCCTGAGCAGTATAGTGGTCAGGGTACTGGACTAAGACCTGGGAGACCAGGGTTCGAATCCTAACACGGGAAATCCAATGATACTGAATGTTGGAAGGTTCAGGACAGGTAAAAGGAAGCATTTGTCCAAGCAATGCCATAGTTAAACTGTGGAACTCCTTGCCACAAGAGGCAGTAATGGCCACCAACCTGGATGGCTTTAGAAGAGGATTAGACCAATTCATGGAGGAGGAGAGGGCTATTGATGGCCACCAGCCTGGATGGCAACGCTCTGCCTCCGTAGTTGGGGGCAGCAGCGCTTCTGGGTACCAGTTGCTGCAAACCACAGGAGGGCGAGAGTTGCTCTTGGGTTGGAATCCTCCTTGCAGGTTTTCCACAGGCACCCGGTTGGCCACAGCGGGAGCAGGATGCTGGCCTCGATAGCCTCCTCTCCCATTCTGAGGGAGGGAGAAGACTTTTTTAGGAGGCGGCGTTTCCCAACAGCGCCTTACTGTGCCGATCACACAGGGGCCCCGGACGTATAACGGTCTATTGATCCCTGTTCCACCACTGTGCTCGCTTCCCCGCTGCCACCAACCCGTTAAAAGGTAAAGGACCCCTGACCATTAGGTCCAGTCGTGACCGACTCTGGGGTTGCGGCGCTCATCTCGCTTTATTGGCCGAGGGAGCCGGCGTACAGCTTCCGGGTCATGTGGCCAGCAGGACTAAGCTGTTTCTGGCGAACCAGAGCAGTGCACGGAAACGCCGTTTACCTTCCCGCCGGAGCGGTACCTATTTATCTACTTGCACTTTGACGTGCTTTCGAACTGCTAGGTTGGCAGGAGCAGGGACCGAGCAACGGGAGCTCACCCCGTCGCGGGGATTCGAACCGCCAACCTTCTGATCAGCAAGTCCTAGGCTCTGTGGTTTAACCCACAGCGCATCCCTAACTCTCGGGTAAAACACTGAGTCCAGACAGTTGTGAAAAGTGAACCAAAAAAACCAAGTTTATTTTACAAACATTAACAAGTTTATGGTTTCTCAGATAATATTCCTGTTGGTATCTTAACTTTAGTTTCTTTACCGGCCTATACCTTCTGAGTGCCTGGCGTGTTCTGGTCTATGGGGTCACGAAGAGTCGGACACGACTAAACGACTAAACAACAACAACAACCTTCTGACTGATTATCTCAACTGTTTGACTGACTCCTCTTAACAAATTCTCTCCCTCTCTCACACCAGACTCGCCCAACCCACAGACTTCTCTGTCTCGTCTAACTCCAGACTGTCTTCTCAGCCACCCTAACTCTAACTCTCCCAAAAACCTCTGTGCTTAAACCTAATACACAGTTAATTCTGCCCCTTGGGTTCCCATTGATTAGTCATTTTACAATTAGTTAACCCTTTCCTTATGAACCCAGTATGATGTCACACACCTAGGAGGGGAAACGCCACACTTATGCTCTCTGTTTTCAGATGGAGCTGATTGACCTGTCGACGGTGGACGTCATCCTGATCTCAAACTACCACTGCATGATGGCCTTGCCCTACATTACGGAGCACACTGGGTTCACCGGAACCGTTTACGCCACCGAGCCGACGGTGCAAATTGGCAGGTGAGGGGGGGGGGGAAAGCCTCATTTTATCTCCTCGCCTTCGGGGAAGGATGTAGAGGACGACACGGGGAAGAGGAGCGTTGCCTCTCTAATGTTCTTGAGAGGCTTTTAAGATGCAGCTGAGAGCGAGCCAAGAAAGTTCTTCTTCGCGGCTTTAAGTGTGTGCACTGCATGCTTGACTTCTTCCCGAATGTTGTGAGTCAGTTTGGGCTCCTCTGTTTGGCAGGCCTGGGCAGAGCAATTAAATGGTGCTAGACGGTGTTGCGCTCACAGAAAACCTCTGCCGCTGCTTCCATGGTGGGCAGCACAGTGTGGTGTAGTGGTTAAGAGCAGTACTCTCGTAATCTGGTGAACCAGGTTCGATTCCCCGCTCCTCCACATGCAGCTGCTGGGTGACCTTGGGCCAGTCCCACTTCTCTGAAGTCTCTCAGCCCCACTCACCTCACAGAGTGTTTGTTGTGGGGGAGGAAGGGAAAGGAGATTGTTAGCCGCTTTGAGACTCCTTTGGGTAGTGATAAAGCGGGATATCAAATCCAAACTCTTCTTCTTCTCAGCCTCACTCACCTCACAGAGTGTTTGTTGTGGGGGAGAAAGGGAAATGAGAATGTGAGCCACTTTGAGACTCCTTCAGGAAGTGATAAAGCGGGATATCAAATCCAAACTCTTCTACTCTTCGTCACCTGCCAGGGACACACTCCTTTATTTTGCAAGTTGCTAAATGCAGAATCACAGGATCGTAGAATTGGAAGGAACCCTGTGTTGGGATACTGCCAGGGAGACAAAGGCCATCACTGCCTCCACATCGACTCCGGACAATCCATCAATCTCCCGTAGATACAGTATCAGCAATTAGCGACACGAGCTCGCGGAACATAGATTGCCACATTCCTGGGCTCATGCACACTCTATCAGCAGATAATGCACACAGCGAAAGATGCACAGCAGGAGAGCATATTTACAAGTTTAATTCAGCGTTGATCAGAACAAAAAAAACATGACTGCCTGCTTCAGTGTCTTCGACACCAAGAGAGAAACGAAAGCAACAGAAAACATAAACATCCTGTGAACAGGAAATGCGCAGGCTGTGACACAAACATCCTGCTCCCTTTTAAGGTGGAACGGAAATATCCTAACACCCTGGGTGTGCTGGGCGCGGGGGTAACCCGAGCAACGTGGTCCAGGTCCAGTCCGGAATCCAAGGGTTCCACAAGGAGTCAGTCTGACAGGGCCAAGGCAGGACACGAGGCAAGAAACCAGGCAAGGTCAGGCACAGGATCACAGGCAGGTTCTGGCCAACAGCAGCATTGCTCCCACAACCTGGGACGGGGTCCAGCAGCCTTTTATCTTTGTCGGGGTAACGGCCAGTCCTGATCCCCCGGTGACTCAGGTGACTCACCTCCCTGTCTCGCCCGAAGGCGACCACTCCACCTGTGAGTACTCAGGTCTCTCCTTCTCTCAGACCTCAGTCTCTGCAGCTCAGGAGACGTCGGTGGGTTACTAGACCCAGAGGCCGCCTCAGCCTCTCCTGACCCAACCGGTAGTGGAGCAGCTGTAAGTGATGGCCCAGCTGGAGGCAACAAGGGAATCCCCGCATCTGGAGCCAGGGCAGGCTCGGGCCCCTGACTCGTCTCCACCCCCATCGTTCTGCCCAGACACTGAGGTCCAGCTCCGAGGGCCTTCTGGCGGTTCCCTCACTGTGAGAAGCCAGGCTACAGGGAACCAGGCAGAGGGCCTTCTCGATGGTGGCACCCGCCCTGTGGAACGCCCTCCCACCAGACGTCAAAGAGAAAAATAACTACCAAACTTTTAGAAGACATCTGAAGGCAGCCCTGTTTAGGGAAGCTTTTAATGTTTAATAGGTTATTGTATTTTAGTGTTTTGTTGGAAGCCGCCCAGAGTGGCTGGGGAAACCCAGCCAGATGGGCGGGGTATAAATAATATATTATTATTATTATTTACATATAAACACACACAGAGCACTGCAGCATGGCTCCCTCTCTCTCTAGCATCTGACTGGGGCAGGAATTCTAACAGTTGCTTCTCTCTGCAGGCTTCTGATGGAGGAGCTGGTCAACTTCATTGAGCGGGTGCCCAAGGCTCAGTCTGCCTCCATGTGGAAGAATAAGGAAGTGCAAAGGTAAGGATGGACACCCCCCCCTCCGCAGGGCACCTCCCTTGGGAACGGGTGCAGTTTGGTTTCTCGCCCTGCTTCTCAGCTGCCCAATCCTCAGAGCTGCTTGCATCAGTCAGGACAACATTTCCCTAACATTTTGGGGACCATTTGCCCCATTGGTTCCATAATCTCATCCCCAGTGCCCCTCTAAAGGTAAAGGGACCCCTGACCATTAGGTCCAGTCAGGACCGACTCTGGGTTGCGGCGCTCATCTCGCTTTATTGGCCGAGGGAGCCAGCGTACAGCTTCCGGGTCATGTGGCCAGCATGACTAAGCCGCTTCTGGCAAACCAGAGTAGCGCACGGAAACGCCTTTTACCTTCCCGCCGGAGTGGTACCTATTTATCTACTTGCACTTTGACGTGCTTTCGAACTGCTAGGTTGACAGGAGCAGGGACCGAGCAACGGGAGCTCACCCCGTCGCGGGGATTCGAACCGCCGACCTTCTGATCGGCAAGCCCAAGAGGCTCAGTGGTTTAGACCACAGCGCCACCCGCGTCCCTTTTAGTGCCCCTCTACTCTACCCTATAAAAAGCATTATTATTATTAGTATTAATAATTATTTTACTTTTTATACCGCTCTTCATCTGTAGATCTTGGGGCTGTTCACGGCATAAAAACACAGTGGTTTGCACGGCCCACTAAGGAAGATAATAGCACAATAAAATTCGAAACAGGGAGGATTAATTGCACATTTATTCAAAATCCAATTGGAACCATTCAGTTTAATTAACTAATTCAGCTAAATTGATGGACTCAGCCCAATGATGCCAGCTTTCCAAAGCCTGGAAGTCATTCACACCCTCCTGCTGCCCCCTTGCCTCTTAGGATACGCCCCCCCAGGTAATCCCCACCTCTAGGCAGGGGAGGGAGAGAACCACCAACTTTGGGAACCACTGACTTAGAACAACAAAATCAACAAAACCTCAGGGACCGCAGAACCTCAAGGACCACCTCTCTCCATCTGAACCTACCCAGACCCTGCAATCATCCTCTGAGGTCCTCCTTCATTTGCCTGCTCCATGTGAGGTCTGGAGGGTGGCAACATGAGAACAGGGCCTTTTCTGCAGTGGCTCCCCATCTGTGGGGTGCTCGCCCCAGGGAGGCTCGCCCGGCACCCTCATTATACACCTTTAGGTGCCAGGTGAAAACATTCCTCTTCAACCAAGTTGACATGTTACTGTGTTTTTAAATATTTTGTTGGGAGCCGCCCAGAGTGGCTGGGGCAACTCAGGCGTATAGCAAAATTATTATTATTAATAATATTTGGCTCATTGACATCCAATGCCCTCTTCAATGTGCTGTGGAAGTGGGTGGGGATTGCTGGGTTGCCTTTGTTGTTATTTTTATTATGTATTGTGTGTGTGTGTGTTTATATCATTTTCTGTTGTGAACCATCCAGAGGTCTACGGCTATAGGGCAGCATGTGGGTTAAATATACAGTCTTACCTTATGTTACGTCTGCGTCATGTTACGTTTTTTCAGGTTGCGTCCCAGGTTTTGCTGCTCGCGCATGCGCAGTAGTGCTAAATCGTGCTTCGCGCATGCGCACATGACCAAATCACGCCGCGCACCTGTGCAGATATGGCGCTTCAGGTTGTGGGCTTTTCACGTTGCGAACGGGCCTCCGGAACGGATCCCGTTTGCAACCAGAGGTACCACTGTATATTAAAAATAATAATAATGCAATAATGGGAAAAATATCACAACAAAACAGCAGAGTGGGCAAAAGCCCAAGCTTCTGAATACCGATGAACAGATAGATCTTAGAGGCCTGGGAGGACCTGAGCACAATGGGACTCTCCCCAGCGCATGGCGCATGGCACCAGTGCCTTTGAAACAGAGCATGGCCAGCGAATCTGTGACTCCATGAAGGTTTTGAGCATCTCCGCTTGGCGCTGTCAGGTCGGGTCCTCGATGTCAGCCCCGAGTCAGGCTGGCTGTGCCCAAATCGGCGCCTCTTTCCTAGGGTTGGTGAGATAGCGGCTTTTGAAAACAGGGGGCACCCCCAAGCGAGCACAATGTTAAGCAATATTAAGCATTATTTTGAGTCACCCGTGAGCCTCGTTCAGTTTGTCGATGGTGCCTCTTACCCTCTTTTCACAGCAGCCTGGAGCGTTCCCTGTGTTTATATCACTTTGCAGCTCAGACACTTCCAGCCCTGATTGGGTTGTGTGCAACTGAGCCGCTCCCTTTATTGTAGGAAACGCTGGCGCCTTTTAAACAGAAAGCTCTGCAAGGAATATACTTAGTGCATCAGGGCAGCTGATGGTTTTTACCCCATTACCGTCTGCAATCTAATGGCTGGCAACTCCAAACCCCACTGAGTTTTGGCACTGGTGTGGCTGACATTGTATTTCCCCTTTCATTCCTCCACCTCAAACAGCGGCACCTTCTGGATGATTGCCATGGAGTTGGGGTGCTTTTGTGGAGAGGATGACAGAGGGGGTGCCCTTGCTTTATCAATGTTTCTAAGCATGGTTTTATGCAGGGGTCAGCAAACTTTTTCAGCAGGGGGCCGGTCCACTGTCCCTCAGACCTTCTGGGGGCCGGACTATATTTTGGAGGGGGGATATGAATGAATTCCTATGCCCCACATATAACCCAGAGATGCATTTTAAATAAAAGGACACATTCTACTCATGTAAAAACACCAGGCAGGCCCCACAAATAACCCGGAGATGCATTTTAAATAAAAGGACACATTCTACTCATGTAAAAACGCCAGGCAGGCCCCACAAATAACCCAGAGATGCATTTTAAATAAAAGGACACATTCTACTCATGTAAAAACGCCAGGCAGGCCCCACAAATAACCCAGAGGTGCATTTTAAATAAAAGCACACATTCTACTCATATAAAAACACACTGATTCCTGAACCGTCCGCAGGCCGGAATTAGAAGGCGATTGGGCCGGATCCGGCCACCGGGCCTTAGTTTGCCTACTCATGGTTTTATGGAGATCTCTCTTATTTTAACGAAAGTGTGTCTTAAAAATTTGCAATAACTATGAGAAAACAGGCTGGCTGTTGGGTTTCCTGGGGCCTCCCATCCAAAGAGGGCACATTATTTTATTATTTTTACATTTATACGCCACCTTCTCCTCCAAGGAGCTCAAGGCATGATTCTCCCCCTCCCTCATTTTATCTCCCACAACACCCCTGCAAGGGAGGTTAGGCTGAGAGGCAGTGAGTGGCCCAAGGCCACCCAGTGAACATCATGGCTGAGCGAGGATTTGAACCCAGGTCTCTCCCAGGTCCAGTTTGACACTCTAACCATCCCCACGCACTCTGGCTCTCTTCTCCTGGCCTCTGTAGAAATTACAGGTTTTGTTCACTAGGTGAACATGGAGACATTGGCAGGAGCAATCCTCAACACTTGCTTCAGTCTCCTAAAAATTATGGAGGAGGAGGTCAGTGGCCCAACCGATTCCCCAGTAAATCAGCTCCTTTCAAACAAATGGATCGACAGAAGTTGACCGGTTTTCACAAATCATCGGAAATGGGTTGGAATGAGCTTTTGATTTAGCATCTGTTTAATATACAAAGTAAGAACCCAATTCTTCTTCCCCTCGCTGGCAGCTCTCGCTGCCTTCCTGCCTGGGCTCCTCATACTGTAAGAGATTTATGTCAAAAGAGACGGCCATCCTTTTTATGTGCCTTGACGCTGCCATTCTCGGATCTCGCTCTCCAACTTCCTTTGCAGAGAAAGGGGGGAGGTCTGCAACAATGGCAGCTTTTCCAAGGAATAAAAGCTTTTAATACTTGTGTCAAAGTTTCTGTTTGAAAAACCAGTTTCCTCCCCTTCCTTTTGCCTTCTGAGTGCTTACTCGCACAGCACACAATCTGCTCATGTTTTCCGAATCTTCCAGCACATTTTTGGTATTGGCAGTGGATATGCATATTGCAAATTGATTTCTCTTCATTAAACTACGGAACGCCCTCCCGCAGGAAGGAGTTGTGATTTCTAAAACTCAGCATGAGTTTCTCAAAAATAAGGCATGCCAGACCAATCTGATTTCTTTCTTTCTTTTTTGATGGAGTTACAAACTTGGTGGATCAGGGGAATGCTGTGGACGTAGTGTATCTTGATTTCAGTAAGGCTTTTGACAAAGTCCCTCATGATATTTTCAGGAGGAAGCTGGTAAAATGTGGGTTGAACGAGGTGACTGTTAGGTGGATTTGTAGCTGGTTGACTGACCGAACCCAAAGAGTACTCATTAATGGTTCCTTGTAACAAGTGGGGTGCTGCAGGGTTCTGTCCTGGGCCCATTGTTGTTCAACGTCTTTATAAATGACTTGAATGAAGGAATTAAGGGGATACTCATCCAATTTGCAGATGACACCAAACTGGGAGGGGTAGCTAATGCCACAGAAGGCAGAATTAGAATTCAAAATGACCTTAACGAATTGGAGAACTGGGCACAAGCAAAGAAAATGAATTTCAATAGGGACAAACGTTAGGCTCTGCACTTAGCTGAACAAAATAACACAACACGATGGCCAATAACAATGGCACTAAACACTATTTACAGTGGTACCTCAGGTTACAGATGCTTCAGGTTACAGACTCCGCTAACCCATAAATAGTACCTCGGGTTAAGAACTTTGCTTCAGGATGAGAACAGAAATCGTGCTCTGGCGGCGTGGCGGCAGCGGGAGGCCACATTAGCTAAAGTGGTGCTTCAGGTTAAGAACAGTTTCAGGTTAAGAATGGACCTCTGGAACGAATTAAGTTCTTAATCCGAGGTACCACTGTATAAAGGGTAAAGGGGACCCCTGACCATTAGGTCCAGTCGTGGCCAACTCTGGGGTTGCGGTGCTCATCTCACTTTATTGGCCAAGGGAGCCGGCATACAGCTTCCGGGTCTGATGGCCAGCATGACTAAGCCGCTTCTGGCGAACCAGAGTAGCACACGGAAACACCGTTTCCCTTCCCGCCGGAGCGGTGCCTATTTATCTACTTGCACTTTGACATGCTTTCGAACTGCTAGGTTGGCAGGAGCAGGGACCGAGCAACGGGAGCTCACCCCGTCGCGGGAATTCGAACCGCCAACCTTCTGGTTGGCAAGTTCTAGGCTCTGTGGTTTAGACCACAGCACCACCCGCGTCCCTTGTACTACTCTATAGACTAATACAAATGATCAGAAATTGCAACCAAAGTCTCTAAATCTTCACCAGTCGCGGTAGAACAATTCAAAAGTTCGATATATACATAGTCTGTCACCAAATGTCACCGAAACAGAGTTAGGCTCTGCACTTAGGCAGGAAGAACCAGATGCACAAATATAGGATGGGGAACACCTGGCTTACTGGCAGTACACGTGAAAAGGATCTAGGGGTCTTGGTGGACCTATGTGTGCCCAGAGTCTTGGCGCATTGCTGAGCCTGATCCAGTCTTCCTCTGTCTCCAGGCTGCTTCCCACCCCTTTGAAAGACGCGGTCGAAGTCGCCATGTGGAGACGGTGCTACAATATGCAGGAAGTGAACTCGGCGCTCAGTAAGATCCAGCTGGTGGGGTATTCCCAGAAAATAGTGAGTATCCGTGGTCACGTCCTGCTTTTTGTGGGATGCGGGAGGCGTGGTAAGGTGGTCACCTGCCCTGTGACCTGATGGCGAAGGGCAGGTAGCAAATCTGAAAAGATGCGTAAAAAGGTCAGAGGAGCTTTAAATCATAAAATATATGGAGGATGGAAAATACTTAAGGAATATATAAGATTATATTGTACAAACAATACCATAATAGCAGAACTGGAGTGATACCTGTAAACAAGAATGAGCAAAACAAATACTTTAGTGGAATACATGAAAAAGGATATAATGTAAAGCTGTGCGATAAAAATATGATTATATAAACAGTATAATAAGGACGATTGGAAGTTTTTTGCGTAATTTTTTTATTCGATGGATATGATTCTGTATAAATTTTCTTTTTTTTTAAATCTTTTTATCTTCTTTTTTCTTATTCTTATGTCTTGATGGGTTGTTTTTTTTCTGTATTCAATACCTTTATACTTACCTTTGTTGTGAATAATCATTCGTGTCTGTATTTTAAACCAATAAAGATTTAACATGAAAAAGAAAATATGCGTAAAATAAAATCGTACGCCGGGAAATACTTTCTGGAATTCTTCCAAGTGTTGTTTTTCTCTGTCCAACAGGAGCTTTTCGGTGCAGTCCAGGTCTCCCCTCTCAGTTCCGGTTATGCCCTAGGCAGCTCCAACTGGATCATCCAGTCGCATTATGAGAAAGTTTCCTACGTCTCGGGATCCTCGCTCCTCACGACGCACCCGCAGGTATGACGCCCTCCCAGAACTCTGAGGCTTCGAATTCCATAAGGGTTGACGTTCTCCTTCCTCAACACAGTTTATCTACAGCGCATGCGCGACTCCACAGCTCCTTGATCTCGTGCAGCAGGAGTGAGCCTGTTTGATTGGCTTTCAGTCCCTTCCAGGGCCAGATTTAGCTTTGATGAGGCCCTCAGCTACTGAAGGTCACGGGGCCCTTTATATGTCCAGCTGACCTTTGTCAGCAACAAATTGTCGCTGGTTTTTGTGTTGAATATATGCTATACAGTAATTTATAGACCTAAAGCCATTTGCACATACAACCAGTCCATGCAGAATGTAAAGGTAAAGGACTCCTGACAGTTAAGTCCAGTCACAAACCAATCTGGGGTTGCGGCGCTCATCTTGCTTTACTGGCCAAGGGAGCCAGCATTTGACCACAGACAGCTTCCAGGTCATGTGGCCAGCATGACTAAGCTGCTTCTGGCGAACCAGAGCAGCGCACAGAAACGCCATTTACCTTCCCGCCGGAGCGGTACCTATTTATCTCCTTGCACTTTGATGTGCTTTCAAACTGCTAGGTTGACAGGAGCAGGGACTGAGCAATGGGAGCTCACCCCGTCGTGGGGATTTGAACCACCTTCCTTCTGATCGGCAAGCCCTAGGCTCTGTGGTTTAACCCACAGCGCCACCTGCATCCCTATGCAGAATGTAGGCACCCTATATATAGAAATTAGGAAACCAGTGATATTTTAGGGAGCAGGATAGCAGGCGGGGCCCATGACTTACATCAGGGGCAAACTTTTTCAGCAGGGGGCCGGTCCACTGTCCCTCAGACCTTGTGGGGGGCGGACTATATTTTGAAGACAAAAAAAATGAACGAATTCCTGTGCCCCACAAATAGCCCAGAGATGCATTTTAAATAAAAGCACACATTCTACTCATGTAAAAACACCAGGCAGGGTCCACAAATAACCCAGAAATGCATTTTAAATAAAAGGACACATTCCAATCATGTAAAAACATGCTGATTCCTGAACCGTCCGGGAGTCGGATTTAGAAGGCGATTGGGCCAGATCCAGCCCCTAGGCCTTAGTTTGCCTACCCATAACTTACATCATAGGAGCCTACACAACACAAAACACTGTTGCTGTATGTAGGTTTTATTTTATTTGGTTTTTTATCTTATATTTTGGAAATGTACATCCAGGTTTTTCCCTTTAAATTTTTTTGGGGTCCCCAAGAGAGTAAGACCCACAGCTATAACTTGTTTAGCTTATACGTAAATCCGGTACCTGTCATCTGCTACTAGCAGAGGCAGACGCGCAGCACTTTGCAAAGCAGGCATCGCATTCCCACTCCCCCCTCCTCAAGAAACCAGCACATGTCGTCTTTCCCACTTCCATGAGGAGGTCCTGCAGCAGAAGAGGCAGGGGCAAGAAAGTCCTAGAATCGTAGAGTTGTACAGTTGGAGGGAACCCATAAGGTCATCCAGTCCAACCCCTTTGTTGTTGTTTAGTCGTTTAGTCGTGTCCGACTCTTCTTGACCCCGTGGACCAGAGCACGCCAGGCACTCCTGTCTTCCACTGCCTCCCGCAGTTGGGTCAAACTCATGCTGGTAGCTTCGAGAACACTGTCCAACCATCTCGTCCTCTGCTGTCCCCTTCTCCTTGTGCCCTCCATCTTTCCCAACATCAGGGTCTTTTCCAGGGAGTCTTCTCATGAGGTGGCCAAAGTCTTGGAGCCTCAGCTTCAGGATCTGTCCTTCCCGTGAGCACTCAGGGCTGATTTCCTTCAGAATGGATCGGTTTGATCTTCTTGCAGTCCATGGGACTCTCAAGAGTCTCCTCCAGCACCAGAATTCAAAAGCATCCATTCTTCGGCGATCAGCCTTCTTTATAGTCCTGCTCTCACTTCCATACATCACTACTGGGAAAACCATAGCTTTAACTATACGGACCTTTGTCGGCAAGGTGGTGTCTCTGCTTTTTAAGATGTTGTCTAGGTTTCTCATTGCTTTTCTCCCAAGAAGCAGGCATCTTTTAATTTCATAACTGCTGTCACCATCTGCAGTGATCATGGAGCCCAAGAAAGTAAAATCTCTCACTGCCTCCCTTTCTTCCCCTTCTATTTGCCAGGAGGTAATGGGACCAGTGGCCATGATCTTAGTCCAACCCCTTACAATGCAGGAATCACAGACCTGCTCTGTGAGGGAAATTCTGGTTTAGTTCCTAGGATCCAGCCTTGTATCATTATAATGTTACTGAATCATAGAAACGTGGAATTGTAGAGTTGTAGGGGACGCGAGTAGCGCTGTGGGTTAAACCACAAAGCCTAGGACTTGCCAATCAGAAGGTTGGTGGTTTGAATCCCCACGACGGTGTGAGCTCCCATTGCTCGGTCCCTGCTCCGGCCAACCTAGCAGTTCAAAAGCACGTCAAAGTGCAAGTAGATAAATAGGTACCACTCCGGGGGGAAGGTAAACGGCGTTTCCGTGCGCTGCTCTGGTTCGCCAGAAGTGGCTTAGTCATGCTGGCCACATGACCTGGAAGCTGTACGCCGGCTCCCTCGGCCAATAAAGCAAGATGAGCGCCGCAACCCCAGAGTCATCCACGACTGGACCTAGTGGTCAGGGGTCCCTTTACCTTTACCTAGAGGACCTCCAGAGTCATCTAGTCTAACCCCCGGCCATGCAGGAATCACAGCTAAAGCATCCCTGAGACATGGCCTTCCAACTTCTGCAAGAAAGGAGAGTCCACCACCTTCTCAAGGAGTCCTTTTAAAACCTTTTAATGTAATCCTTTTGATGTAACCTGAGCCCACTGCAAAATGTCAAAAAAGAGATTACGGGTCCTGCTTTTTCGTTAAGAAAAACAACCTTTTTGCATATTAATAACAGGCCAGGTATTATTAATGCGATTGCCTTCCCAGTTTAAGGCACCTATGAAAGCCCCACATATTCTCTGCGCCTGCTTCCCTTCTCTCCCCCTTTTTATTTATTATTCAAACGCCACATATTTCAACTCCGCAATATCTGAAGGCAGCTTCCAGGCTACATCTATATCGCCCCTTGAATTATCTTTTTTCTCGAAGGGATGATGGCTTAACTGGCTGCCAACTCGTCCACCCCGCTTGTCTAAGGGCAAACTCTTCAAAGTGCTATAGATGTAATTTCCAGTAAATTAATTCTCACAAGATCCATAATTTCCCTCCACGCCCCCCCTCCCCATAGAAAGACAGCTACATCTTTGGAGGGCTGATGGATTCGGCAGGCAGAGCTCTGAGCTACAATCCCCAACTGCGGCAGACTAGGGAAAGGAGTCGTGCCCAGTTTTTGCCCTTGGGTTTATTTCTTTTAGGGCAAAAGGTGTGATTTGGCAGAGCGGTTGGGGCATCCAAACCGGTCCTGCCTCTTTCCTTTCTCCTTCACTTTTTCATAGAGTGTTCCCCACCCTCTTGCACCTGTACCAGCAATGGGGGGGGCAGGTTTTGCCTTTCTAGAGCCGGTCAGTTTCTATAAGAGAGACAGCAGTTGCCTAGTGGTTAGAGTCCCGGACTAGGACCCGGGAGACCAGGGTTCGAATTCCCCGCTTGGCTACGAATCTCGCTGGCTGACCTTAGGGACAGTCGTGCTGGCCCTTAGCCTAACCTACCTCGCAGGGTTGTTGCAGGGAATTACCGTATTTTTTGCTCTATAAGACTCACTTTTTCCCTCCTAAAAAGTAAGGGGAAATGTGTGTGCATCTTATGGAGCGAATGCAGGCTGCGCAGCTATCCCAGAAGCCAGAACAGCAAGAGGGATCACTGCTTTCACTGCGCAGCCATCCCTCTTGTTGTTCTGGCTTCTGAGATTCAGAATATTTTTTTTCTTGTTTTCCTCCTCCAAAAACTAGATGCGTCTTATGGTCTGGTGCGTCTTATAGAGCGAAAAATACGGTAAATGAGGGAGCAAGCCGCTTTGAACTCCGTGGAGGAAAAAAGAGGGGGGATAGAAATGCAAAAACAGAGTCTAGTCTCCACCCAGACAAGGAAAAGGCTATATCAGAGTCGAAGGACACAATCCAGACGTCTCCATCACCGCAAATGTGTCTGGTTCTTGTTTTGAAAAGCCTTCTAGGCTGAAGTTTCCATGTTCTGCTGCAGGAAGAAGCCTAGCGCAAGGGGATTCTTCAGCTGCGGTTCCTGTGTCACGGGGTTGGACTAGATGACCATGGGGGTGCCCTTCCAAGCCTACAACTCTTGTGTTTCTAAGGAAGGCTAGAGAACCAGTGTAGCTGGGAGTGGAGAGAGAGAGAGAGAGAGACCTCTGAGCGAGCTTTCAAAAAAAACACAACACAGACAAATGAAATGCCTGTCATCTGAAAATGCCAATAAGACAGTAAAAGTAATATTGAACCTGCCCGTGGAAAATATATGTAACGATTATGCCGGTATTCAATAGTCATAATTTCATCTTCCGTTTGAGTCGAGGGGGGCTGGCATTGATTCACTGGGTCTGCTGCGCAGAGGATAACTTTGAAAGACTTTGGGCCAAACTTCTGATCGGCTCTCCCTTCAACCTCCCTGCAGATGTCAAAGTCAGGCTTTCTTTCCTGAGCCAAGAGTCTTTATTTTTCTGCCCCTGTGCTGCTGAGTGGTATTATTATTGTGTTTTTATACTGTAAACCACCCTGTGACCCTCAGATGAAGGGCGGTAATAATAATAATAATAATAATAATAATAATAATAATAATAATAATAATTTTTTATTTATACCCCGCTCTTCCCAGTTCAGAAAACCGGGCTCAGGGCGGCTAACAACAAATTAATTAAACAACACTTAATTGTTGCAACAAAAAAACCCAGCATAAAATACAGTATAAAACGTGAATAACAATAAATTCAGAATTCAAAAGTCAATTTAGGGGGGGAAATCCATCCAATAAACATTAGATGATCACCAGGGCTAGCTGGCTAAATTAGTTCTGTTTGGGCCAGCGAGGAGACCAGGGGAGAATTAGCTGTGGGATCCCAGAGCGGGTAATCTTCATAAAAAGGGGAGGGAAGGAAGGGGAATAAAAGATATTTTATTTTAGAGGCAACGGGGTTTTGTGCCAAAATTAAACAAACAGGCTGTGCCTATGAGCGTGCAATTGATTATGTTTCTGGAGCGGATTTAGCACAAGAGACGGTCTTTTTCAATGTAGCCCCCCAGATATGGAGCACTCTCCCCAGTGAAGACCCGCCTTACACCTGGCCAAGACTTTCCCCTTTCCCCCAGGCATTTGGTGAACTGTGATGGCTGAGACTCATAGAATTGTAGAGTTGGAAGGGAACCGCGGGGTCATCTAGCCCAACCCGCTGCCTGCAGGCTTGTCAAGGCCCATGTGCTGCTAATAATAATAATAATAATAATAATAATAATAATAATAATAATAATTTTTTATTTATATCCTGCCCTCCCCAGCCAATGTCGGGCTCAGAGCAGCTAACAACAGTAAAAATAACACAGTTTACATAAAATCATAATCAATTAATTGAAATACATTCTAAAATCAATTCATTCTAAAATCAGTTCAAAATCAACCATTGGGCTAGAGTTCTGGGAGGAATACCGAAGGAGGGGGGGTCAGACAGTGCCTTGGCCAAAGGCCTGGTGGAACAGCTCCGTCTTGCAGGCCCTGTGGAAAGATGTCAAGTCCCTCAGGGCCCTAGTCTCTTGTGACAGAGCATTCCACCAGATCGGGGCCATGGCCGAAAAGGCCCTGGCTCTGGTTGAGGCCAGCCTAACCTCCCTGTGGCCCGGGACCTCCGGGATGTTTTTGTTTGAAGACTGTAAGGTCCTCCGTGGGACATACCAGGAGAGGCGGTCCCATAGGTACGAGGGTCCTAGGCCGTATAGGGCTTTATAGGTTAAAACCAGCACCTTAAACCTCATCCTGTACTCCACCAGGAGCCAGTGCAGCTGGTATAGCACTGGGTGAATGTGATCCCGCGGCGAGGACCCCGTAAGGAGTCTCGCTGCAACATTCTGCACCTGCTGGAGTTTCTTGCTGTTGCTGCTAGAACAGAACTCTGGACTACATGGGCCTTTGGCCTGACCCAGCTAGGTTTGTCTTAACATTATTCCTGTGAATCCACGGCCAAGCAGTGGAATCTGTTCACACCAGTCTACAGTGATGGGCCCCAACGCGGATAACTTTTAAAGAAGATCCCTGATCTCAGGGGCTGTGTTCAGCCTCCAAATGCTGCCTTTGTATACCAGTTGCTGGAAGTGGTGCATGCTCTTGTTATCTCCCACTTGCCACTTGGACTACTGCAATGCGCTCTACATGGGGCTACCTTTGAAATTGACCCAGAAACTCCAACTAATCCAGAATGCAGCAGCCAGACTGGTGACTGGGATCGGCTGCCGAGACCATATAACACCAGTCCTGAAAGACCTACATTGGCTCCCAGTACATTTCCGAGCACAATTCAAAGTGTTGGTGCTGACCTTGGAAGCCCTAAACGGCCTCGGTCCAGTATACCTGAAGGAGCGTCTCCACCCCCATCGTCCAGCCAGGACAATGAGGTCCAGCTCCAAGGGCCTTCTGGCGGTTCCCTCACTGTGAGAAGCCAAGTTACAGGGAACCAGGCAGAGGGCCTTCTCGGTAGTGGTGCCCGCCCTGTGGAATGCCCTCCCATCAGATGTCAAAGAAGTAAACAACTATCTGACTTTTAGAAGACATCTGAAGGCAGCCCTGTTTAGGGAACTTTTTAATGTTTGACGTTTTATCGGGTTTTTAATATTCTGTTCGGAGTCATCCAGAGTGACTGGGGAAACCCAGTCAGATGAGACGGGGTTTAAATAATAAATTATTATCATATTATTATTATCATAGAAGGGGAGACTGGTATTGCACTCCTTTAGTCCCATTAAGGAGGGACGCTGGTGGCGCTGTGGGTTAAACCACAGAGCCTAGGACTTGCTGATCAGAAGGTTGGCGGTTCAAATCCCCGCGACGGGGTGTGCTCCCGTTGCTTGGTCCCTGCTCCTGCCCACCTAGCAGTTCGAAAGCATGCCAAAGTGCAAGTAGATAAGTAGGTACCACTCCGGCGGGAAGGTAAACGGCATTTCCGTGCGCTGCTCTGGTTCGCCAGAAGCGGCTTAATCATGCTGGCCACATGACCCGGAAGCTGTACGCCGGCTCCCTCGGCCAGTAAAGCGAGATGAGCGCCGCAACCCCAGAGTCGGCCACGACTGGACCTAATGGTCAGGGGTCCCTTTACCTTTACCTTTAGTCCCATTAAGGATCTGGTTGGTCCCTGTAAGAAAAGGATGCTGGGCGAGACACACCCATTTGACCTGCTCCATCATCTTCTGCGCGCATTAAGAATCGTGATGCCTTTAACTCTGCATGTTTGTCCTCTTTGCAAGATGCCCAGAGTCTATTTTTGGTTCAGAATCCGGTGACTAATAATAAATAAATAAACAAGCTCTGCCTCTTGGACCTTCCCTTTCAGCCCATGGACCAAGCTTCCCTGAAAAACAGCGATGTCCTCATCCTGACCGGCCTCACCCAGATTCCCACCGCAAATCCCGACGGCATGGTGGGAGAATTCTGCAGTAACCTTGGTAAGGTGGCCATGGGTATTGGGTGTGTGTGTGTGGCAGCGATGGCCGTGTTGTTGCTGGTTGGGTTGGGTTGGGGTGATGTTTCCCCTGCTTGCTTTATAATCTGACTCATAACCCCATGTGGGAAATTGCTCCGAGATTCCCGGAACAGAAGTAACTGCTTGACTCCCTCTCTCCCTCTCCCTGGCATAAAACTAGCAGTTGAGATTTTTTACGATGTGCCTTTGCCTCCCTCATTAATACAGTAAGTGCTTTTGAGAGATGCAAGTTGTACCTTTTGGAGACGACACCCAGTCTTGGAACGGAACAGGCATAATGAGATTGAATCGCCCACTCTCGTTGGCTCGCTAAGTGGGTGGCTTCGTTGCCAGCGGTTTGTGTTTTGACAAGGCTCGCCCGTCGACAGGTGGCCCTGCCGCTTCCTGGCTGCCTCTCGGCCAGTTTAACATCTTCGCGTGTGCTTTGTTAAAAGTCGGCCTCCCGTTTCTCGAAAGGCGCAGTCGTCGCCAACACCTGGTGACCCAAAAGCCTGTGCAAGGCGGAGGCAGCGTAGCCCACAAGCTTGGTCTGCCCTTACATAGAATCACAGAATGGTAGAGTTGGAAGGGACACCAGCGGTCATCTAGTCCAACCCCCTGCAATGCAGGAATAAATGGCCAGCTGATTCCATGTAGCTGCTACTGACAGCCAAGCCAGAAATGGTGGTTGTTAGGACAGTGCCAGAGATTGGCCTAAGTGACCCTTTGGGTCCCTTCCAGCTCTACATTCCATGAAGGCCCTAACCTTCCCCTTGGCACTGACCTTGTCCAGGATCTCTGCATGACGTTAGGATCAGTCCTGGGCTCCCCTCCCTAGATCCAAGCTTGGAGGAAGAGAGATCAGTAGCAGAGTGCGAGCTTTGCATGCAGAACCTCTGGCGTCAATAGATGGATTCAATCTATGGTGTGGATATTAACATTGAAATGATTGGATGCATATAAACTGACTCTTCTGGGAATAAAATAGTCTAGACCCATTTGTTTGATGCAAAACTTTGCTTGCAGAGCTTTCTTCAAAACAGAACCAAAAACACACACCCAGTAAACGATAAATTTGCACCATAAATATATTGTGGTGTTCAGCACGGGCTCATCACCTTAGAAATAAAAAATAATTCCAAACAGACCTAAAAGCATAGATCTCTCTCTTCCTTCAGCATCCATTTGCCTAGATCTGTATTGACTCCCTTCAGGAGAGTCTCAGAGCCTGAGAACAAAAAGCCAAAGGCACCAGCCTTTCAAGGTGGCCAGTTTGCCATTCAATAGCCTCTCATGTGATCTAAGGTTAAACACGCACAGGTTAGCTAGCAGAAAGCTCTTAGTATACCGCTGTGGAATTTCCCTGTGTTAAACCTTTCCAGCAATACACACAGGCGTTCTCCATTTCATTGTCAATTAAACAATTATACTTGACAAAGGCTAGGGAAGACTCCCTGGCTAAAACTCCTGCCAGTCAGGGGAGATCCATTGGCCTGGCTCTGTATAAGGTATTTTTCTTCCCTAAAATAACATCAAGGCCTCGATGGCTTTAAAATTGGATTAGACCCACTCATGGAGGAGGAGGAGAGGACTTTCGATGGCTACTAGCCACAATCGGAGGCAGCAGTGCTTCTGAATACCAGTTTCATTGAATCCTGCTTCAATGGCTTTGAGCCCTCTTGGGTATTTTGTCGGATTGTGACCCTCGGCTTTTTATCTTTTTTTTAATAATATATTTATTAAAGTTTAGGAATTTATATAAAACAAAATAAACAGAACAATAAAAACAATAACAATAACAATACATACAATCCAAAAAAGAAAAAACACACATACAAAACAGGTATAGTTTCCATCCCTTATATTCATAAAACTTACTTTCCCGACCTCCTCATACCTCCCCTTTCTGTATTCCATTCTCTAATTAAGTCAATTCAACAAATCCTTTCCCTAATTTCTCTGTACTTTTTAACCTTTCTTTTCTTAATCACATAATAGTTACAGCTTTTAACTCCTTAATTTCTGAATCAACATCGTTCTAGCCTTCAATAATTTTGCAATGTTTCTTAAGATAGTCCTTAAATTTCTTCCAATCTTCTTCCACCGTCTCTTTTCCCTGGTCTCGGATTCTGCCGGTCATTTCTGCCAGTCCCATATAGTCTATCACTTTCATCTGCCATTCTTCCAAGGTGGGTAGATCTTGTGTCTTCCAATACTTTGCGATGAGAATTCTTGCTGCTGTTGTAGCATACATAAAAAAAGTTCTGTCCTTCTTTGACACCAATTGGCCGACCATGCCCAGGAGAAAGGCCTCTGGTTTCTTCAAGAAGGTATATTTAAATACCTTTTTCATTTCATTATAAATCATTTCCCAGAAAGCCTTAATCCTTGGGCAAGTCCACCAAAGGTGAAAGAATGTACCTTCAGTCTCTTTACATTTCCAACACTTATTGTCAGACAAGTGGTAAATTTTTGCGAGCTTGACTGGAGTCATGTACCACCTAGACCCTCGGCTTTTTATCAGGCTGCTATTATAAGGTATGGTAAAAGGGACGCAGGTGGCGCTGGGGTCTAAACCACTGAGCCTCTTGGGCTTGCCGATCAGAAGGTCGGCAGTTTAAATCCCTGCGACGGGGTGAGCTCCTGTTGCTCTGTCCCTGCTCCTGCCAACCTAGCAGTTTGAAAGCACGCTGGTGCAAGTAGATAAATAGGTACCACTGTGGCGGGAAGGTAAATGGCGTTTCCGTGCTCTCTGGCATTCATCATGATGTCCCGTTGCGCCAGAAGCGGTTTAGTCATGCTGGCCACATGACCCGGAAAGCTGTGGACAAACGCTGGCTTCCTCGACCTGAATTGACTTTGACTGGACTTAACTATCCAGGGGTCCTTTACCGTTATTATAAACAGGCATGTTGTCTTTTAAGTTTTGGGTTTTTGTTTTGTATTTTGTATTTCCCCGGATGGCTTTAAGTACTGTCCCAAGTTTTTCTGGTCCAAATTGGATTTCTTCCATTTAAACTGAGACTTTGATTTAAGTTAATAGGTTTTTTTTTATTTTGGACCCTTGTCCCTCTTTGCATATAGCAGAGGTTTTCAACCTTTCTGGGTTCACGGCTCCCTTGACCAACTGCATTCTTTCTGCGGCACCCCTGGGGGGTTCAGGAGCCTAGTTATGTCACCCCTTGCCTGCAGAGCTGGCAGCCCCTTGCCCTTTTTCAAACACCCTCCCTGGTGGAGTGTTCCCTCAGCCTCCTCTCCCCTGGGCAAATTCAGCTGCCGCCCCTGGTCTCTGATCTTTTCCACCCCAAAGTGAGATGCCTCCTCACACTGCCCCACAGGTGCCGGGCAAGCACCCCCTGGCCAGCCCCAGTGCCACCATTCGCCTGCGGAGCTTGTAGCCAGGGCTGCTGCAACAAACAGCTGTGTAATAATAATAATAATAATAATAATAATAATAATAATAATAATAATTTATTATTTATACCCCGCCCATCTGGCTCGGCTTCCCCAGCCACTCAGGGCGGCTTCCAACCAAATATTAAATACAGTAATACATCAAACATTAAAAGCTTCCCTAAACAGGGCTGCCTTCAGATGTCTTCTAAAAGTTTGGTAGTTGTTGTTCTTTTTGACATCTGGTGGGAGGGCATTCCACAGGGCGGGCGCCACTACCGAGAAGGCCCTCTGCCTGGTTGCCTGTAACTTGGCTTCTCGCAGTGAGGGAACTGCCAGAAGGCCCTCAGAGCTGGACCTCAGTGTCCAGGCTGAACAATGGGGGTGGAGACGCTCCTTCAGGGATACTGGGCCATTTAGGGCTTTCAAGGTCAATGCCAACACTTTGAATTGAGCTCAGAAACGTACTGGGAGCCAATGTAGGTCTTTCAAGACCAGTGTTATGTGGTCTCGGCGGCTGTTCCCAGTCGCCAGTCTAGCTGCTGCATTCTGGATTAGTTGTAGTTTCCGGGTCACCTTCAAAGGTAGCCCCACGTAGAGCGCATTGCAGTAGTCCAAGCGGGAGATAACCAGAGCATGCACTACTCTGGCGAGACAGTCCGCAGGCAGATAGGGTCTCATCCTGCGTACCAGATGGAGGTGGTAGACAGCTTCCCTGGAGACAGAATTGACCTGCACCTCCATGGACAGTTGTGAGTCCAGAATGACTCCCAGGCTGCGCACCTGGTCCTTCAGGGGCACAGTTGCCCCATTCAGGACCAGGGAGTCCTCCACACCAGCCCACCCCCTGTTCCCCAAGAACAGTACTTCTGTCTTGTTAGGATTCAACCTCAATCTGTGCAAGCCTTGGGGAGGCAGAGACATGAGAGGGTACCAGAGGAGGGAGGGAAGGAAAAAGGGACGGAGGCCAGTTTTGCCCACGACACCCCTGACCATTGTTCAAGGCGCCCAGGATGCCATGGCACGCTGGTTGAAAACCACTGGCATATAATAATTGTATTCCCTGCTGATTGTCGTGAACTTTGGTGCAGACGATGAAGTGCACAGCACAGAAAAAGGGGTGTTCTGGCCCCAGCCAATGTAACTAAACCCAAAAGACGTAAGTGGGTTCAGAAGCTTAAACATACTATAGGAACAGTTACAGATAGGTAGCCGTGTTGGTCTTCCATAGTCAAAACAAAAAAAAATTTTAAGGTGCTACTGGAAGGAAAAAATTTTTTTTGTTTATACTATAGGAAGATGAAGTACAATTTTAATCCAGCATCAGAATATGAAAATGTAATCAAAGCAGATGAAATTACAAAGATGACACAATAACAAATTGACTTTGCTATTCGGGTCAAAGCCTGATCCAACTTTCCATATCGACCGATAGATGACTACAAAATTTGTCAGCGGCCAGTAGTCAAAATAGATCAGATTACAAATACGATATAATAACAAATAGACTTGCCAAAGCATGATCAAAATCCTTATATGACTAATAGATGACTACAAAATTTGACAAAGGCCCGATGCGCTTCGACCCATTTGGTCAGGAGAAAATTATTAAATGCAACTTGATCACAGAGAATGGTTAGTTTGTCGAGACCTTAAAGTGACCATATATCCCTTTAATTTACATCTACAAAATGAATCTCTCTCTCTCTCTCTCTCTCTGATGGTTTATAGAGAAACATAGCAACAGCTGCTATTACATATTTAGAATTAACTAGCAAATTAATTTTCACCATTGGAAAAACTGTTAATTGTTGAGCTGTATGATGTCGTGGGTGTGAACAGCATCACTTAGCATCCTGCTCAAAATGTGCCTTGGGAGGGCAAGGCTATCAGTGGCTATTAGCTATCTGTCGTGACTGCGTTCTCCCCCCACTGTCGGAGGGTTGTGGGTTTGAGCCCCACATTGGACAAGAAATTCCTGCATTGCCAGGGGTTGGACTAGATGACCCTCGCGGCCCATTCCAATTCTGTGACGGGAAGCTGAGAATAAAGTTTCCTAGGTGCTGAATTCCTTGCAACGTCATTTCTGATCCTGGAACCCCTTGAGAGGGTATATTTGTGCTTCCTTGGCTATTTAATGCACACCACGTGACTTGGCTCACTTCCTCGAGTCGTCTGTTGGCATTCTGACGGTGGCACTGTTGTCGTCTGGATTATATCGTTTGCTGGAAAGGGCCTTGTAAGCGCACACTTCAGAGCCAGGGTTTAGACAATGTGGTGCCCACCAGATGTTACTGGACTCCCTTCAGCCACACCTGGCATGACCCAGTGTTCAGGGATGCTGGGAATTGTAGTTCAGGAACAACTGCAGCTCACCACCTTGGCTACAGAGCCTTAGAAGAACAGAGCATTTTCTGCCGGTTTTTCCTTTGTGGTTCTCAGGATCTGCCTCCATGCCCAGCTGAGTATCAGAATTTTATTCCCCCCCCCCCAAGGGGTTGGCATGAGATGCTTCTCTTGCTTTTGCTGCCAGAGCTGTAAAAGCACCCAACTTGCATTTTCCCCCCCACGTTTTGGAGCTCTTCTGCCCTCTTCAGGAAAAGGATGTGACTACATTGGAACCTTCATGGCAGAAAGTGAGGAGGAATTAAAGAACCTTTTAATGAGGGTGAAAGAGGAGAGCGCAAAATATAGTCTGAAGCTCAACATCAAAAAAAACGAAGATCTTGGCCACTGGTCCCATCACCTCCTGGCAAATAGAAGGGGAAGAAATGGAGGCAATGAGAGAGTTTACTTTCTTGGGCTCCATGATCACTGCAGATGGCGACAGCAGTCACAAAATTAAAAGACGCCTGCTTCTTGGGAGAAAAGCAATGCAAACCTAGACAGCATCTTAAAAAGCAGAGACATCACCTTGCCAACAAAGGTCCATATAGTTAAAGCTCTGGTTTTCCCAATAGCGATGTATGGATGTGAGAGCTGGACCATAAAGAAGGCTGATCACTGAAGAATTGATGCTTTTGAATTCTGGTGCTGGAGGAGACTCTTGAGAGTCCCATGGACTGCAAGAAGATCAAACCGATCCATTCTGAAGGAAATCAGCCCTGAGTGCTCACTGGAAGGACAGATCGTGAAGCTGAGGCTCCAATACTTTGACCACCTCATGAGAAGAGAAGACTCCCTGGAAATGACCCTGATGTTGGAAAAGATGGAGGCACAAGGAGAAGGGGATGACAGAGGACGAGATGGTGGGACAGTGTTCTCAAAGCTACCAGCATGAGTTTGACCAAACTGCGGGAGGCAGGAGTGCCTGGCGTGCTCTGGTCCAGGGGGTCACAAAGAGTCGGACACGACTAAACAACTAAACAACAACAACACATTGGAACAGACCAGATAGCCATCTTCAAATATCTTAAAGGCCATCACATGGAAGAGGGAACACGTTTGTTTTCTCCTGCTCTGGAGAGTAGGACTTCAAGTTGCAAGAAAGGAGATTCTGACTTAACATTAGGAAAAATTTCCTGACAGTAAGAGCTGTGCGACAGTTGAACGGTCTCCCTTGGGAGGTTTTTCATTGGAGGTTTTTAAGCAGAGGTTGGAGGGCCATCTGTCACGGACGCCTTAGCCGAGATTCCTGCATTGCAGGGGGTTGGACTAGATGACCCTTGGCTACCTTCCATCTCTAAGATTCTATGATCAGCACACAGGATGAAATTGTCACAACAAACACAAAAGCATCACGCACCATCTGCTTCACACTTGTTGCAATTCCTGCATGGAAACTGCGTGTGGCTCTTCAGACGTGAGGAATTACATTACATGATTCTAGCGATGTCATAAACCTAAATCCATTTATTTATTTTTTGTCCCCAGTCCTAGATGCAGTTCCCCCCAACTTTTATTGCATTTCCAAATGCTTAATTTTCAGTGAGAAGGTTTAAAGTAACAAAGGCGTGATTCTATTTGAATCATCTCTTTTCATTCCGCACTCCAACGACGACACATTAGCGTTGATTTTACTGCTGCCTCTTTTAAACGTCATCGCTTGCTGCATCCGGATACTGATTCATTGTTTTGGTGTGTGTTGTTGGTATTATTATTATTCATATTGCAACCTGCTTGGGTTGAGGAGCAGAGGTGGTAAATGTTTAAAAGGAATAATGGGGAAACGGAGAGATGCAGAGATATCCCTCCTTTAATCTAACAGTAGACAGGATATTAAACTGCTACCCCTGGATCTTGAGAGAAGACGGTGCTCTGAAAATATTGGTGCAATGCCTGTGTAACAGCAGCAGGTGTTTTTTGTTTAAAGGACGATTGCAGCATTTGGAAAGACAGGGTTGCCAACTTGCCATACGACCGGGAATTCCTGGACGTGTCCTCTTTTGCAGGTCCTAAATACCCCTCCAGTGTATTTTACATTTTAGAACAAATGTCCTGGAGTTGGGGTTTAAAAAATAAAATAAAAAAGTGCTCAGGTTACTCTGGGTTCAGACTCTGGCTCTGGCAATTTGGGCTGGGATTTTGTGTCTGGCTTTTTACCTCTTGAAATATGGCAACTCTAGGAAAAAGGCAAGGAAAAGGAATTGCAAATGAAGCAACGGAGATCTCTGCCCGTGTGAATTCTCATTTGGAATTCTGTGTGCAGTTCTGGTCTCTCTGCATCTTAAAAATGATCTAGTAAAAAAGTAGGGAAGGACCAGGAGATTGAAAGCTGGCGGGGAATGTGGAAACCAGTCCATTGCGAAGGCCGGTTAAGTGATGGCAGCAATTTTGGACAATGGAGCAATTGAAAGCACCTAGACGTGTAAACCTTGTTTTATTTTTCTTATGTTCTTATTTGTTTGTTTGTTGTTGTTGTTTAGTCGTTTAGTCGTGTCTAAACGAATGTGTCTTATTCTCAGCAGATTGGTCAGTAGAGACCCATAGATTCCCTTGACCTCCCTGTCTCTTACCCCACTGAATGACAGAATGCCCATTCTCAAAACACAGATGTGTTATTTTGTTGTTGTTTAGTCATTTAGTCGTGTCTGACTCTTCGTGACCCCCTGGACCAGAGCACGCCAGGCACTCCTGTCTTCCACTGCCTCCCGCAGTTTGGTCAAACTCATGCTGGTAGCTTTGAGAACACTGTCCCACCATCTCGTCCTCTGTCGTCCCCTTCTCCTTGTGCCCTCCATCTTTCCCAACATCAGGGTCTTTTCCAGGGAGTCTTCTCTTCTCATGAAGTGGCCAAAGTCTTGGAGCCTCAGCTTCAGGATCTGTCCTTCCAGTGAGCACTCAGGGCTGATTTCCCTCAGAATGGATAGGTTTGATCTTCTTGCAGTCCATGGGACTCTGAAGAGTCTCCTCCAGCACCAGAATTCAAAAGCATCAATTCTTCGGCGATCAGCCTTCTTTATGGTCCAGCTCTCCCTTCCATACATCACTACTGGGAAAACCATAGCTTTATGGATCACTGCCTTGCCATGGCAAAGGGGTTTGAATAACTCAGAGAAGCTATGAGCTATGCCGTGCAGGGCCACCCAAGATGAACAGGTCATGGTGGAGAGTTTTGACCAAACGTGATCCACCTGGAGCAGGAACCGGCAAGCCACTCCAGTATCCCTGCCAAGAAAACTCCATGGACAAGGACAACAGGCATATTTATTTAATACGTTTTACTTATTAAACTCACCTCTGAATGCTGCCAGCAACTGTAAGCATTTCATGCAGGAGTTTGGCTTATTTATATGAAGGCCAACGGGAAGATGTCACAAAGCTGGCAATATTGTTAAAAAATCTCAATAAATCCTTCCCCTCTCTTTTTGATATTTTATTTATTATACTTTTCAAGTTTATACATTTCACTAGTGTTATACATTTCACTAATTTTACATTCATTTTGACATTTAGAAACTTGACTTCCATCCCCCTCTTTCTGCAGTTCCTTAAATTTGTTTTTGATATCTTCTGCATATCCAAATTAACTTAATTTGTTCATTTATTCATGATCTTTAAATATATGCCCGTATAAAAGTGCAGGTTGTTACAGTAATCCTCCCAGTGTTTATATCTGTTTAAAAATTATCTGTAAATATTCAATAAACCATTTCCATTCTTTTAATTAAAAAATTGGTTGTCTTCATTTCTTTTTCTTCTGGTAAGTTTTGCCATTTCAGCATATTCCATAAGTTTTTGTTTCCATTCTTCTTTACTGGGACTTCTGCTTCTTTCCATTTTGGGGCAGGTAACATTCCTCCTGCTGTAGTCGCATACATGAATAGGTTTCTGTACATTTTAGGTAGTTCTGTCCCAGTAATTCCCAAAAGAAAAGCTTCTGGTTGTTTTTTAAAAAGGGAATTTTAAACATCCTCTTCATTTCATTATATATCATTTCCCATTTTTTTTAAGGAATAAGATATGAGTTTGTCGGGGGGGCAACATAGACAATGGGGCAGGGGATATTATAGAGCAGCCTTCACCAACGTGGCACCCTCCAGATGTTTTGAACTACAACTCCCACCATCCCCAGTGAGCACAGTGTACACAACGCTTTTTTGTTTAAAAAAAGAGAGAGGTGCCAGTACTCTGAACCATTGGGTGCCATTAAAAAAGGAAACTGAATAGTTATTCAGGTCCACGTACCCAGTGGCATAGCGTGGGGGGTGCAGGGGGGGCCGGCCGCACCGGGCGCAACATCTGGGGGTTAGGGTTAGGGGGCGCAAATCCATGGGTTAGGGGGCGCAAATTACTTGCCTTGCCCCGGGTGCTGACAACCCACGCTACACCCCTGCACGTACCTACAGGACCGCCTCTCCTGGTATGCCCCACAGAGGATCTTAAGGTCCAGAAATGACAACATTTTGGAGGTCTCAAGTCGCAAGGTGGTTAGATTGGTCTCAACTAGGGCCAGGGCCTTTTCAGTACTGGCCCTGACTTGGTGGAACGCTCTGTCACAAGAGACTAGGGCCCTGCAGGACTTGACATCTTTCCGCAGGGCCTGCAAGACAGAGCTGTTCCGCCTGGCCTTTGGTTTGCACTGACCCTTATGTTTCCTTCCCCTTATGGTTTTGATCTATGGGCTACTTTTAAAATGAGGCTGCATTTTAAATTGCATTTTAACCTGTATTTTAAATTGGGTTTTGTTTTTTTGTCCCGTCTCCCCCATTATGTTTTACTATGATTTTATTGGTGTTAGCCTCCCTAAGCCCGGCTCTGGCTGGGGAGGGCAGGGTATAAATTATTATTATTATTATTATCTCTTCCCTATCCACTCACTCAAAAACATGTCTCTTTGCTCTTTGTTAAGCTTTGACCGTCCGGAACGGGGGGAACGTCCTGGTCCCCTGCTACCCGTCCGGCGTGATCTACGACCTTCTCGAGTGCCTGTACCAGTACATCGACTCTGCCGGCCTCTCCAACGTCCCCTTCTACTTCATCTCGCCGGTGGCAAACAGCTCCCTCGAGTTCTCCCAGATCTTTGCCGAGTGGTAAGTATTGGCAGCAAAGAGGTACCCCTTGGCTGGGTGGAGGGGTGCCTCCGACACAGGAAGAAAGAGGGTGGGAGAGCAAAGCTACTACAGTGGTACCTTGGTTCTCAAACTTAATCCATTCCCGAAGTCCGTTCCAAAACCAAGTTGCGCTTTCCCATAGAAAGTACAGTGGACGCTCGGGTTGCGAAGGTGATAATAATAATAATAATAATTTATTATTTATACCCCGCCCATCTGGCTGGGTTTCCCCAGCCACTCTGGGCGGCTTCCAACCAAATATTAAAATACAGTAACACATCAAACATTAAAAGCTTCCCTAAACAGGGCTGCCTTCAGGTGTCTTCTAAAAGTTTGGTAGTTATTTTTCTCTTTGACATCTGGCAGGAGGGCGTTCCACAGGGCGGGTGCCACTACCGAGAAGGCCCTCTGCCTGGTTCCCTGTAACTTGGCTTCTCGTAGTGAGGGAACCGCCAGTGATCCGTAGTGATCCGTGCGGGAGGCATGTTCGCAACCTGCAGCACCGTGTCTGCGCATGTGCGGGTTGTAATTCAGTACTTCTGCACATGCTCAAAGGGCGATTTAGTGCTTCTGCGCATGTGCGATTGCTGAAACCCGGAAGTAACCCATTCCGGTACTTCCAGGTTTCGGCGCGTCCGTAACCTGAAAAAACGCAACCTGAAGCATCTGTAACCCGAGGTATGACTGTAATGCAAAATGGATTAATCTGTTCCAGACTTTTAAAAGCAACCCCTAAAACAGCAATTTAACATGAATTTTGCTATCTAACGAGACCATTGATCCATAAAATGAAAGTGATAAACAATGTACTGCAGTCACACAATCGATCAGTCAGTAGCTGAACTGGGTTCCACACAATCACAAAAACAAAACAAAAAAGAGCCACAAAAATGCAAAATAAATAGTGAAAACAGACAGACCTCAGTGTAACACTCAAAACGGAAGCGTAACACTCAAATCGGAGCACATTTGGCTTCCCAAAAAAGTTTGCAAGGCGGAACACTTACTTCCGGGTTTGCAGTATTTGGGTTCCAAGTTATTTGAGTACCAAGGCGTTTGAGAACCAAGGTACCAATGTATTCTGAAAAATGCTTTTTTATAGGATAGGGCAGTGGTTTTCGACCAGTGTGCCATGGCACCCTGGGGTGCCCTGGGCAACACTGGCCTCTGTCCCTCTTTCCTTCCCTCCCTCCTCTGTTGAACCTCTCACATCTCTGCCTCTCCAAGCCTTGTGTGGCGCTTCGTTGCAGCAGCCCTGGCTCCAAGCTCCGCAGGCGAATGGTGCCTCTGGGGCTGGCCAGGGCGTGCTGGGTGCCAGGAAGAGGCAGCCTCGGAGTAAGCAAGCAAGCGGGCGAGGGAGCCCAGCCAGCCAGGCCGCCAGCCCTTGTTTTGGGGAATGGACGGACAAGTGGGAGGCTGGGCAGACAGGAGGGCACCAGGCTGACCCTTCTTCGTGCTTGCCCTGTGCAAGGGCTGCCTGGGAGCTGAGGGCCTGAATTTCCACCAATTCAGGCCCGACAGCGCCTGCTGCTGCCTCCCAAGGTGAGCAAGGTGCTGGCCTCGCGTTCACCGTTGGCCAGTCTCCGTCAGGCCACTAAGTCTGGGGGCATCCTTTCCCCAGGCCCCTGTGGGGCGGATGGCTCAGAGATCAGGGGCAGTGGCGGCGGCTGCCCAGAGGACTCGCAAGGAGAGAGGAGATGAGGCTGAGGGAATACTCCACCAGGGAGGGTGTTGGAAAAAGGGCGAGGGGCTGCCATCTCATTTATTTTTGAATTTGCATTTTATTTATTTGCTAACATTCTTATATTACATCGGTAAACGTTGTCATATTACATTACAGGACTTACTGTAATATAATTTCCAACATGTATACAAAAATTATATACAAATTTTATATACAGTTGTACCTCGGGTTAAGTACTTAATTCGTTCCGGAGGTCCGTTCTTAACCTGAAACTGTTCTTAACCTGAAGCACCACTTTAGCTAATGGGGCCTCCTGCTGCTGCCGTGCCGCCGGAGCATGATTTCTGTTCTTATCCTCAAGTAAAGTTCTTAACCTCAAGCACTATTTCTGGGTTAGCGGAGTGTGTAACCTGAAGGGTCTATAACCTGAAGCATATGTAACCCAAGGTACCACTGTACCTAGAAAGAAAATGAAGCAAAATAAAGGAAAGAAAAAAACAAATTTCCCCCCAAAATCATATACATACCAACACGCTAGACTTCCTGTCCATCCCGTTGTATATTCCTTTTTTTACAAATGAATGTACTCTTATTATTGTATATTTCGTAACATATCATCTAATACATTCCTATCTCAATATGTGCCCTTAGCCTTATTTCTCAACTCTGTCTCACTCCAACGTCAATCGAATACGAGCACAGATAGTGCACCTTTACTGTATTTTTGAACATATGTTTTATATCTATCCCACTTTTCCATAAATTTTTGTTTTGAATTGCCTCTCAGGGTATTTGTTAACTGTGCCATTTCAGGCAAGCGGGGGACATACCTGGGCTCCTGAGCCCCCCAGGTGGGCCGCAGAAAGAATGCAGTTGGTCAAGGGAACTGTGGACTCAAAAAGGTTGAAAAACTGGGATAGGGGGAACTGGGGATGAGTTTATGGGACCAAAGGAGGGTGGTCCTCAAAACTTTGGGAACTGCTGGGCTACACGATGCTGCCAGCTGCCAGCACAGAACTTCTCGTCTTGATTGGGAGATGTGAGCACTAGGTGGCAGTGCTGAACTGCAATGGGTTGTCAGATGGGTTTGTAAATCTGTCTTGTTTTTCTCTCTGTTTTTCCTCTTTCTCTCTCTCCCCCTGCCTTTCAGGCTGTGTCACAATAAGCAGACGAAGGTGTACCTGCCAGAGCCACCCTTCCCTCATGCGGAGGTAAGAGAATTGCCCTGCTCACCTGATCCCATTTCACGCACAGGAGGAGGGTGGAAGGAACGAGGGAGAAATTGCAGCCAGTTTGCATTTACAGTGGACGCTCAGGTTGCGAACGTGATCCGTGCGGGACGCACATTCGCAACCCGCAGCTGCGCGTCTGCACATGCGCAGGTTGCGATTCGGCGCTTCTGCACATGCGCGACCGCTGAAACCTGGAAGTAACCCATTCCGGTACTTCCGGGTTTTGGCGATCCATAACCCAAAAAAAACACAACCTAAAGCGTCTGTGACGCTGTGGGTTAAACCACAGAGCCATGGACTTGCCGATCAGAAGGTCGACGGTTCAAATCCCCATGACGGGGTGAGCTCCCGTTGCTCGGTCCCTGCTCCTGCCCACCTAGCAGTTCGAAAGCATGTCAAAGTGCAAGTAGATAAATAGGTACTGTTCCGGCGGGAAGGTAAACGGCGTTTCCGTGTGCTGCTCTGGTTTGCCAGAAGTGGCTTAGTCATGCTGGCCACATGACCCGGAAGCTGTCTGCAGATAAACGCCGACTCCCTTGGCCTATAAAGCGAGGTGAGCGCTGCAACCCCAGAGTCGGCCACGACTGGACCTAATGGTCAGGGGTCCCTTTACCTTTACCTTTAAAGCGTCTGTAACCTGAGGTATAACTGTAAAGGGCTTTCCAAAACAGTACAAGACCCAGGAGGCGACCCTCTTTCGGAATTCATGCTTCCCTGAATTTTGCAGCATGCTCTTCCAGCCAGCATCTGCTGGGGTAAAGCGTGCATAAAAAGGCATATGATAGTGACACGCATTTTAGGGGAAATTGCTTTGCAAAGATACGTAGTTCTGCAGAATTTCAGAAACTTCCAAAAATGTCTTCCTCCCTTAAAAAGAAAAAAAAAGTTTAGCTAAGAGTCTCCAGATGCAGAAAAAGTTCTCTGCCAATTGTCGCATTTTAAGGATTCTCCATTCAGTTGCAGGGGATGCAGTCGTTACTGAGAAGCCCTGTGGCCCTTTCTGATGATGCTATTTGGCGCCTTTCAGAGGGATGTGGCTGAAACGTCATTACTGGGCAGTGGTCGCTGCACTTTCTTTCTTTTTCTTTCTTTTTGCAGTTCTCCACATGTAGATAATTTGGGGGTTATTTGGAGTCCCCGGATATGAGAGGCCAGTACTGCCTCCTCCCATGTTCAGACCCATAAGTGCTAATATAGGCTTGCCAGATTTCAAGAAGTAAAAACCCTAGCATGGAAAATGGCCTTTTCCCCTCCCACTAAGGGCAGCCAGAGGGAGCGAGGGACATGAATTCAACCCACAGGGCACCTGCTTCCTTATCAACCTTCAAACGGAGGTTTGAAATTTCTGGGTGCGCAGACCCACACAAAATGAATTGCCCATGTATTTTGGCCTTGCCAAAGACGGCATCCTAGATTTCTCTTGCTCATTGACCTTCCGAATGCTGCAAACGAGGGACAAAAGTTGTTTTTTTCGCCACCGGTTTAATCACCGCACTGCTTAGAGATGCCCTTGACATCGATTCTCCTCTTTCCATTCATGAAAAAGGTCCACTTTCAGAAATATATGCTTATGAAGCGTATGCTCCATTATTTTAAATAAACGTTCGAGACAGATTACATCAGAAATACAGACCCTTTAAAAATCCAGTCCTCTCCTCCTCCATGAATTTGTCCTGTTTTAAAGCCACCCATGTCTGTGACCGCCACTGCCTCCGGTGGCAGGGAGTTCCATAGTTTAACTACACGCTGCAGGAAGAAGTCCTTTCTGTCCTGTATCGTCCACCATTCAGCTTCACGGCATTCCCACAAGTGCTAGTGTTCTGATTTAAACCGTGGTCTCCCAGGCCTTAGTCCAATACTCTGATCACTTGCACTGCGCTCAGTCGCAGGATTTCCTAGTGTCGGAGATGAACGCTTCTCTCTCTTCTTCCTTCATGCCACGAACAATTTTATCAAACTTCCATCTTTTTTAAAGGTAAAGGGACCCCTGACCATTAGGTCCAGTCGTGGCCGACTCTGGGGTTGTGGCGCTCATCTCGCTTTACTGGCCGAGGGAGCCGGCGTACAGCTTCCGGGTCATGTGGCCAGCATGACTAAGCCGCTTCTGGCGAAACCAGAAAACGCCGTTTACCTTCCTGCTGGAGTGGTACCTATTTATCTACTTGCACTTTGACGTGCTTTCGAACTGCTAGGTTGGCAGGAGCAGGAACCGAGCAACGGGAGCTCACCCTGTTATGGGGATTCGAACCGCCGATCTTCCGATTGGGAAGCCCAAGAGACTCAGTGGTTTAACCCATAGCGCCACCCGTGGGGCATAGGAATTCATTCATTCCCCCCCCCCAAAAAAATAGTCCGGCCCCCCACAAGGTCTGAGGGACAGTGGACCGGCCCCCTGCTAAAAAAGTTTGCTGACCCCTGGTCTAGATGACCCTTAGGGTCCCTTTCAACAATTCTATGATTTTAATAAGCCTTTTGAGATTAAAGGTAAAGGTACCCCTGCCCGTACGGGCCAGTCGTGTCCTACTCTGGGGTTGCGTGCTCATCTCGCTTAAGAGGCCGGGAGCCAGCACTGTCCGGAGACACTTCCGGGTCACGTGGCCAGCGTGACGAAGCTGCTCTGGCGAGCCAGCGCAGCGCACGGAAACGCCGTTTACCTTCCCACTATAAAGCGGTACCTATTTATCTACTTGCACTTTGACGTGCTTTCGAACTGCTAGATGGGCAGGAGCAGGGACCGAGCAACGGGAGCTCACCCCGTCGCAGGGATTCGAACCGCCGACCTTCTGATCGGCAAGTCCTAGGCACTGAGGTTTTACCCACAGCGCCACCCGCGTCCCGCTTTTGAGATTATGTGCCTTTTATTCAGTGTGTTTTGAGGTGAGGCTTCCTTTCAGGCGAGTCAAGTCCCCCAGCAGGCTCACCCAGGCCACCTTCGGTGGAGAAAGAGCTATCAAAACCTGCTGCAGAAATCTCATCCTTCCCTTACTAATCCACAGGCAAATCTGACGGCATTTATGGCATCTCACAAACCCCGCTTTCCTTCTTGTGGGAAATGCCCTCCAGCACCTCTGAGGCAGGTTCTGCTTCCTTCGGGTTGTGTCTGAAATTTCAAGAGCTGCTTGCAGGGGTCTCTGTCTCTCCCTCTCCCTCTTTCTTTCTTTCTTTCTTCCTCTCTCTCTCCCTCTCCATGAAATCCACATTTTGAAGTATAATCCTCATCTAGCACGTCCTTCGCTGGGCCTCCGACTCCCGTTGCTGGAGGTAACGCTTAGATCTTGAAGAGCTGGCCTTGGCAGGCTCCGAGGAGAAATCTCTTCCACACTTAATTACAGGCACACTTGCAAGAGGGAGGGCTTATTAACTCCCAGCGTGGCTCGCATGTGCCCATTTAGATTTCTCGCTAGGAAACGAGCGCGTGTGTGTGTGTGTGTGTGTGTTTTCTGAGCAGCCATCTTGTAGAAAGAGGAGGGCATGCCAAATAGCTCATGAGACTCCCACTCTTGGGGCTGTGGGTTCGAGCCCCACATCAGGCAAAAAAAAAAAATCCTGCATTGCAGGGGATTAGACTACATGGCCTTCAGGGACCCTTCCAATGTTACGATTCCACAATTCTACACTGGCCTCTCAAGTGGTTTCCACTCAACCCAGAACCCAGCTGATAACTGTCAGATACCAGGGACGCGGGATCCTGCCTCAATACGAGTCAGATCATTGGTCCACCCAGCTTAGTGTTAGCTAAGTTAAACTGTGGAACTCCCTGCCACCAACCTAAAGGTAAAGGGACCCCTGACCATTAGGTCCAGTCGTGGCTGACTCTGGGGTTGCGGCGCTCATCTCGCTTTATTGGCCAAGGGAGCTGGCATACAGCTTCCGGGTCATGTGGCCAGCAGGACTAAGCCGCTTCTGGCGAACCAGAGCAGCGCACGGAAACGCCGTTTACCTTCCCACCGGAGCGGTACCTATTTATCTACTTGCACTTTGACGTGCTTTCAAACTGCTAGGTTGGCAGGAGCAGGGACCGAGCAACGGGAGTTCTCCCCGTCGTGGGGATTCGAACCGCCGACCTTCTGAACGGCAAGCCCTAGGCTCTGTGGTTTAACCCTCTTGCCACCAATGGCTTTAAAAGAGGATTAGACAAATTGATGGAGGAGGAAAGGGCCACTGATGGCTAGTAGCTAGTGTTGTTGTTTGTGCTGTGAACAGCACAATTACCCAGAAAGTTTTATAATCCCCCCCTTTTTTTTACTTTTTATATTTCTTTTTACTTTTTTTAACATATCATTTTCAACAGTAATTAAACATACTTTTACATCTCATTCAATTTTTTTTACTTCCATCAATCCTGCCTGAAAATTTTCCAATCTAATCTCTTAGTATGCATTTCTTATCTTCCCTATTACATTTCAAACTCATAACCAAAATCTCTATCTTTTTCCACTTCGTAACACCGTATATTTCTCCTTACAAAACTTCTTGTAGCCCTACTAGCGTAATTTGTTGATTACAGTTGCTCTTCAAATAATTCATATACTTCTTCCAATCTTCTGCAAATCTCTGGTCCCACAGGTTTCGAATCCTTCCTGTCATTTTGTCCAATTCTGCATAGTCCATTAATTTCGTCTGCCATTTCGTCGGAATTTCTTCTTGTTTCCATTTCTGGGCTCACAATACTCTTGCCGCAGTTGTTGCATATAAAAACAATTTAACATCTTGCCTATTAATGTCCCGAGAGCCAGCATGGTGTAGTGGTTAAGAGCAGTGGACTCATAATCTGGTGAACCGGGTTCGTGTCTCCGCTCCTCCACATGCAGCTGCTGGGTGACCTTGGGCTAGTCCCACTTCTCTGAAGTCTCTCAGCCCCACTGACCTCACAGAGTGTTTGTTGTGGGGGAGGAAGGGAAAGGAGAATGTTAGCCGCTTTGAGACTCCTTCGGGTAGTGATAAAGCGGGATATCAAATCCAAACTCTTCTTCTTTTTCTTCTATAATACCAAGTAAAAATGCTTCTGGTTTTTTAAAAGAATGAAAGTTTTATCATTCCCCTCAATATACAGTACAGTGAAACCTTGGTTGTCAAACAAAACCCGTTCCGGAAGACTGTTCAACCTCCAAAACGTTTGACAACTGAGGTGCAAAGGGAGAATGTCAATTTCAGTGGTGAATTTTGGGTGGGGACACATCGCAGAAGCCGTTCGACTTCTGAGGAGCATTCAAAAATGGAAGCATTTACTTCCAGGTTTTCGGCGTTCGGGTTCCGAAACGTTCATCAATGGAGACGTTCGATAACCGAAGTTCCACTGTATGATTATCGCTATAACCTTGGTTGCTAATACACGGGCTTCCCTTGCAAACTGAAAGAGTGTTTTCACATCGATTGTATAACTACTATTTTAAATCCATCGAGACGAATTGCTCGTTTGGATCGTCGCTTTATGCTTTGGAATGAATTAGCGTGCGGCTGTTTTTGCAGGGACGTATCAGCACGTGTTTTTGCCGGGACGCTTTGAACGCGTTTGCGTGCAAGAGAGGCACGTGAGCCGATTCCATAGGTAGCGATAAATACCTTGCGTCGAGTGTGGTGCTGGAATGTCAATAAAGGAAGAACGGGGGAAAGGAAAAGGAGGTTTCTGACAGCCTCCCTTCTCTCCTTCCAGCTCATTCAGACCAACAAGCTCAAACATTACCCCAGCATCCACGGAGACTTCAGCAACGACTTCAAACAGCCCTGCGTGGTCTTCACGGGACACCCCTCACTCCGGTTTGGGGACGTGGTGCATTTCATGGAGCTGTGGGGGAAGTCCAGCCTTAACACCATTATATTTACAGGTAAGAGCCTGGCTGGGAGAGTGGAGTGCAGACTGACTCCAGCTACAAAAGCTGAGGCTGTTGAACAGATTCTTGGGCTGGAGTATTGTTTACAGCGGGTTGAGAGAGCTTGTTGCTGTTACCGATATTATTGTTGTGTCTTTAGTTAGATCTTATGTCAAAGCGATAAACAACTACCTGACATTCAGAAGTCATCTTAAGGCAGCCCTGTTCAGGGAAGTTTTTAATGTGTGATATTTTAGTGTATTTTTGGTCTCTGTGGAAGCCGCCCAGAGTGGCTGGGGAAACCCAGCCAGATGGGTGGGGTACAAATAATAAATTATTATTATTATATTTGCGTGTGTTTTGTCCGAATCCCTCTCTCTCTCTCTTTCCATTTACAGAGCCCGACTTCTCCTATCTCGATGCCCTGGCTCCATACCAGCCCCTGGCTATGAAATGCGTTTACTGCCCCATCGACACCAGGCTGAACTTCATCCAGGTCTCCAAATTACTCAAAGAAGTCCAGGTACACCAGGGCAGACCTCTCTCCACTTAACGGGCCTCGCTGCAGAGCTAAGCTGGGCTTTTCCCACTAAACCAAGGCTAGGGCCTTCCAGGGCCAGCGATGGTGGGACGCGGCAGCATCTCAAAGGCCACAGGCTCCCATTCCTGCCCCAAACACTTGGCCATTTCCAAAACACAGTAGCTGTGCGTTGTAGAATCATAATTGTTGAACAGGGGGTGGAAGGTCACCTGGCCCAACCGCAGATTTGATGCAGGTGGCAGCCTCTGCCTGAAGATCTCCAGCCCAGGAGAGGCCACTTACCCTTCCTAGGCAATGGGTTCTATTGTTGAACCTATCCGACCGTCGTCGTCAGAGCCGTCTTTCCCATAGGGCTTAGTGGTGCGTTGCGCCAGGGTGCCGGCCTCTCAGGGGCGCCCCAGGAAGCAGGGGGGCTGTGCGGCTTTGCAACCATAAGGCTGGCAGGCGTGCAGCTTCCCTCCCAAGCCTCCTCGAGAGGAGAGCAATCCCCGCAAAGGCTTAGGATGGAAGCTGCGCCCCGCCAGCCATAAGGAATGGGGGAAATGTATAACTTATCTTAAAGACCATTGTAAACAGTTAGAATTGTCACTAGGACTGGAATATCACTTGCCCTTTAAGAGTGAATTCTGGACACAACGGAGATCTAAAAGATTTGGATTGTTCTAAAAGATGCAGGAGGAAATGATGAATAATAGGACCCACAAAGGAGAGGATGGAAGTACAGGAGATTTTTATGATCTATGTTCAATATATGATTGCAAAATTTCAATTTGAAAAACCAAATAAATAATTTTTATTTTTGAAGAAGAAAGAGATTCTTGATTTGATACATGTAAACCGCCTTGTGATCTTTGGATGAAGGGCAACGTATAAAATAAATGTCATAAATTATAACAAGGCATCTACCCCAGGGGCTTACAGATCCGGGCATGGATGTGTGTCTGTCCCTTGACTCTTTATCTTCCTCCCTCCCTCCCCCCGGCAGCCTCTCCACGTTGTTTGTCCGGAGCAGTACACCCAGCCCCCTCCCACCCAGGCCCACCGCACGGACTTGATGGTCGACTGCCTGCCCCCACCCATGTCCTACCGCAGAGCCGAGGTGCTGACGCTCCCGTTCAAACGCCGCTACGAGAAGATTGAAATCACGCCAGAGGTGAGTGAAGACAAACCAAGGTGTGGGGTGGAGGTGTGGGGCAGGGGGGAACTGTCAGGAACTGGAATGAAAAGGAGGGGGAATGGTGGAGATTGCCTCTCGCTTCTCCTGTAGCTGACAGGGAAGAGGGAGGCCGTGTAGAATTACAGCCAAACTATGATGGAGAGAGGGACGCGGGTGGCGCTGTGGGTTAAACCACAGAGCCTAGGACTTGCCGATCAGAAGGTCAGCGGTTCGATCCCTGCGATGGGGTGAGCTCCTGTTGCTCGGTCCCAGCTCCTGCCAACCTAGCAGTTCGAAAGCACACCAGTGCAAGCAGATAAATAGGTACCGCTGCGGCGGGAAGGTAAACGGTGTTTTTGTGCGCTGCTCTGGTTCGCCAGAAGCGGCTTAGTCATGCTGGCCACATAACCTGGAAGCTGTATGCCGGCTCCCTTGGCCAATAAAGCGAGATGAGCGCCGCAACCCCAGAGTCGGCCACGACTGGACCTAATGGTCAGGGTCCTTTACCTTTATGAAGGAGAGAACGAGTCAGAGACAGGCGAGCAGCCAGGTTATGAGGTGTTAGGAGAAGCCAGGAGGGGCGGGGAAAGAGCAGCCAGCAGACACTGTCAGGAGCTCATCCTACACTCGAGTAGGACCCTGGCAGAGACACATGCCCGACTGGCATGTTCTCTCCCTCCTGGTCGATCGTTCGGGAGCTTCAAAAGCTTCCTTCAGCCTGAACATCACAGCAGCCGATGCCAACAGACACCGGCACACTTAGGGATCCACAGAGTGTTCGCAGTTTGCGTAACAGACCTCAGCAACTCAGCATTTTGGCTAATCTACTTTATTTACATATAAACACACACAGAGCACTGCAACATGGCTCCCTCTCTCTCTAGCATCAGACAGCAAAGAGAAAGGACAAAGGACAATAGTCCCACTTGACGGAACACAGTAACGCAAACATCCTGTCTCCACCACTTCCCACTCTGTGGAGTCAAAACATACACCGTCATGCGATAGACAACAATCCCATGACTACAATCATGGAGCAGGAATTCTAACAAACACTTCATTAGACAGCATCAGATCAAGGATGTCCAACAGGTCGATCGCGATCTACCGGTCAATCTTGGGGTGTCACTGGTCCTGATTGATCGTCCCCAAAAAGACAAAAATAAAAAAGCTCAACCACTTTGGGTCTTCATCCCCAGAAAAGCTCAACAACTTTGGTCAATCCAATGGGTAGATCACTGCCAGTGGGAGCAGTCTCTCTGGAGTTGGATATCCCTGGCATAGATGATCCGCTGTCCCCCTAAAACGTGACGTTCGTTAAGGGTGCAGGAGCAACAGACACAGGGGCATTTGACCACAGGGGGCCTCCGTAGGTTCAGATTCTGTTGGGAGAGAGGGAAGGGCGAGGAGCCAGAGTGAGCAACATCCCTGACCGTGAGGACTTTGTCTCTGACCGTGAGGACTGAATTAATCATAAGTAAGGCACGGGTGGCGCTGTGGGTTAAACCACAGAGCCTAGGACTTGCCGATCAGAAGATCGGTGGTTCGAATCCCAGTGACGGGGTGAGCTCCTGTTGCTCGGTCCCTGCTCCTGCCAACCTAGCAGTTTGAAAGCACGTCAAAGTGCAAGTAGATCAATAGGTACCGCTCTGGCGGGAAGGTAAACGGCGTTTCCGTGCGCTGCTCTGGTTCGCCAGAAGCGACTTAGTCATGCTGGCCACGTGACCCGGAAGCTGTACGCCAGCTCCCTCGGCCAGTAAAGCGAGATGAGTGCCGTAACCCCAGAGTCGGCCACGACTGGACCTAATGGACAAGGGCCCCTTTACCTTTTAAGAACTTTCTTGTTTCCTCCCTGCTTCTTGAAACCATCAGGGGTGGAGGGAGGGAGAGAATTCCTCAAGCCTGACAGGGACGTAGTGAGGAACCCAGGGGGCTGCCTTATCCTGCACCAATCCCTTGGTTCCTCTAGATCAATGTTGTTCACACCAGCCGGCAGCAGCAGCTTCTCTGGGATTTCAGGCACGATTCAATACCAGCCCCGAACCTGGGGATTGCACCTGGGCCCTTCTGCACGCAGAGCAGGTGTTCTCACCCTGAGCCACGGCTCCTCCTCAAACCTTTGGAAACCAGGGTCTTCACACCGACACAGGATTTCAGGCAGGACGTTCCCAGACCTACCTGGACATGCCAAGGATTGGGACCGCCCGCTTTAGTTACAATTCCTACAAGGACACGGGTTGGACTATCGATGACCCTTGGTGGCTCCTTCGAGCCATATGATTCTGTGCCCACTGGCTGGATAATCACCTTGTCGTGGTGAATGGGCTTGCACGTTCCTGTGACCCTTGTGAGTGAAGAAGAAGCAAAGATCACACATGTCGAAGCAATGATTCTTCAACATCAACTTTGCTGGACTCGTCATGTGGTTTGGATGTCTGATTGTTGTCTTGTGACAGCTCTTCAGATATCTGAAGATGACCATCATTCCAGTACAGTGGTACCTTAGTTCTCAAACTCCTTGGTACTCAAACAGCTTGGAATCCAAACACTGCAAACCCGGAAGTAAGTGTTCCGGTTTGCGAACTGTTCTCGCAAGCTAAACGTGCTCCGTTTTGAGTGTCAAGCTTCCAGTTTGAGTGCCACACTTCCGCTTTGAGTGTTACGCTGAGGTCTGTCTGTTTTTGCTATTTATTTATTTTTTGCATTTTTGTTTTGGCAGCTCTTTTTGTTCTGTTTTTGTGACTGTGTGGAAGCCAGCAGTGGCGTAGCGTGGGTTGTCAGCACCCGGGGCAAGGCAAGTAATTTGCGCCCCCTAACCCGTGGATTTGCGCCCCCTAACCCGTGGATTTGTGCCCCCTAACCCTAACCCCCAGATGTTGCGCCCGGTGCGGCCGGCCCCCCCTGCACCCCCCACGCTACGCCACTGGAAGCCAGTTCAGCTACTGATTGATTGATTGATTGATAGTGTGACTGCAGTACCTTGCTTATTGCTTTTATTTTATGGATCAGTGGTCTCGTTAGATAGTAAAATTCATGTTAAATTGCTGTTTTAGGGGTTGTTTTTAAAAGCCTGGAGCGGATTAATCAATTTTGCATTACTTTCTATGGGAAAGCACACCTTGGTTTTGGAACGCTTTGGTTTTGGAACGGACCTCCGGAAAAGATTAAGTTTGAGAACCAAGGTACGACTGTAATGGAATGATTTAGAGGCTAGCCTTGCGTGATCTCAGAAGAATCTGATGGAATCCAGTTCAGCCTCTGATCTAAAGCACTTCCATCTTCCTTGCAAACAAACTTTGCACCACTTTAGAAAGAGAGCCCACAAGCTGAAACTGCTCCCCCCCTTTTATTGCAGCTCAAAGGGGTGTCATTTAGCACAGGGTGTAAAAACTCAACGCAGAGCCCTGTGTGCAATTAACTAGCTTCCCTAACGAACGCAGGGCTTGCCCCCACTGCTGCATCTCCCTATCCAATTTAGAAGGGAGTGCCGATATGCTCATTTGCATTTAAAGAGCCCATTTGCCTGAATTGGAACTCTGAGTCCAGGAGCGTTTTTCTAATTGGGAAAATAATTGCCCCCCTTGCAGCAGACTCTCCATGTACTTAGCTGTTCTCGAAATGTGCTTCTTTCTCTGGTCCCGTTAAGCCGAGGAGTCATACAATGAGGTGGTGGTTCCTTTCGGTGATGGTGGGGGTTGCACTGAACAGTAAAAGTCAGCCCCATACAGAGGGAGCCCACTGGGCTTATGAATGGGCACTACCTAGGGGTGGGCTGTACCCCCTATGTTTAATTTCCCAGTGGGAAGATTTTGGTTTGCTTGAGAAATTCTTGACACCCATGGAAAAATACCTATTCGTTCCCGCTTTGTATTTCTTTGACCGAATCAAAAAGTTGCCCGAGCAGAGCCATTTCCACCTGGAAAATACACTACAAAACTTCCCTCCAAACCCCTGCTGTTAAAGCTATATGGGGTTTTGTGGTGGCAGCTGGGATCACTACAAAAGTGATGGGCTGAGCGCAGGAAGGTGCCTTAAACATTAGGGAGAACTTTCTGACAGTCTTCTTTGGCAATCTCGTGTAGCCAAGTAAGATGGTATTCCATGAACACACTCTTAACAGTGTGTCTGTGATGGTGGAGGCCAATTCTGGATCCACACGTCCTTCCACGGTGGGGACTTAGGTTTCCAGGTGCTCTGTCCCAGCTCCTGCCTACCTAGCAGTTCGAAAGCACGCCAGTGCAAGTAGATAAATAGGTACCACTGCGGCGGGAAGGTAAACAGCGTTTCCATGCGCTCTGGTTCCCATCACAGTGTTCTGTTGCACCAGAAGCAGTTCAGTCATGCTGGCCACATGACCCAGAAAGCTGTCTGCGGACAACGCCGTCTCCCTCGGCCTGAAAGCGAGATGAGCGCCGCAACCCCATAGCCGCCTTTGACTGAACTTTACCATCCAGGGGTCCTTTACCTTTACCTACCTGATCACGGTGAGAGTTTGCCAAGCGTGCCTTCCTCTTAGCACATTTCTCCCTTTCGTCCTGAGTTCGAGCGTCTTCAAAGCCCATGACACCTTTGGGAAAGGCTGTTCTCCAACTGGAGCGCTCACAGGCCAGTGTTTCCCAATTGTCGGTGTTTATACTACTTTTTTAAAGATTTGCCTTGAGAGTCTTCAAACTTCTTTTGTTGATCACTAGCATTACGCTTCCCATTTTATGATTCCTGACTTGCACGGGGTCAGACTGGATTGCCCCCTGGGGTCCCTCCCAGCCTTACGATTCTATGATTCCGTGAGTCAGACCAATTTTCCGCCCAGCTCAGTGGTTCCCAAGCCCGCTCAGTGACTCGAGCTGTTCAGATGTGGGTCGCGATAATCTCCCTGCCCATCCTTCGGTGCCAGACAAGCCGCCCGCCGCCATCATCCCCCTTGCCTGGCAAGTGCCTCCGCCGTTTCTGCTGTGTCCTTGGGAAATTAACTTCTACGGGTTTATGAAAGCCTAGGCAAAGGCACCTCCCTGCTTTATTCCTTAAACGTTTTCAAGCGGCCCTGGAGACTCATTACGGTCCCTGTAGCAGCAAAATGGCTTTAATGATGTCTGTGATGAAAGGCTTTTTAATAAAAAATTTAAAAGCCTCCGCTCGGCATACCCAGCCCCCGAAAAGGAAAGGAGGGGGGAGGACAGATCACGCTTGCCCATCTACCGCAGGCCGGATCCTCTGCTGTTCCCACGTTCCTTCCAGGCCACAGGATACAGAGGTTCCAGTTTGCCTTCGCTGGACCTCTCTCTCCTTCTTCCCCTTCATGGCAGACCCCAGTGCAGCGCTGCTGGGAAACATACTGGGAAGCCAACATCGAATAATTAACAACTCATCAGCGAAACAACTGCAATCTATAAGACTCCGTTAAACAAAGCAACAGCTGAGAAATAGGCCGAGCGTCACAATTAAAGCAAAAGTCTTTTTTTTTAAATTGCTTCATTGATTGTAAAAAAAGAGAAAAAAGTCAAGGGGGAAAAATCAAAGGATAATGCAAATTACAAAAAACAAGTTAATTTCTTACAACACAAGTTCTACTATGACTTCCAGTCACTCCATTGAGGGTCTTTTGAGTAGTGCACTTTTCATTATCACTCCATACTTCTCCCAATTTTTTTATTTTAAGAAGGTTTTCTATGTTCATACAGGGGTCAGTCTAAGCCTGCCAGAGAATTCACATTTTTACAATGCCCTTTATGATATTTTCTGTAAACGTCCCACTCTCTAATAAACGTTTGTTCTGTATTATCTCTTAATTTTTCCCATCATCCTTGCTTATTCTGTGTATTCTAATATATGACCTCAGGGTGGAAAGAAAGAAAGAAAGAAAGAAAGAAAGAAAGAAAGAAAGAGGTGGCAGTTGTGCAAATAGTCCCTTTTCGGATGCTTCCAGAGTCCCTGCATGCTTTAAAAGTTGCATTCTGTGGGAGGAGTGGTGTGCATCCTACTGGTTTTCAGGAAAATCAAATTGCCTGATTGCACTTGAAGTGGCTAAATTTGCTCCTCTGTGTGTGTGTGTGTGTGTGTGTGTGTGTGTGTATAAATTGGCTCCATCTTTCTTTCTCCAGCTTGCAGATTCGCTGGTACCCACTGAGATGAAGCCGGGGATCTCCTTGGCGACCGTTACGGCTGTTTTGCACACAAAAGACAACAAACATGTGCTTCAGGTAGGGTGTGAATACTGGGGTGCTGGGGGGGTTGGGTGAAGGCCGCTCCCCGTGACTCCGATCCCTGGGGTTTCCCAGTTAGTTAACCAGCAGTTGCGCTCACCAAACCCCAGCAAAACCCCTGAGACAAAACGTTCCTCTTTTTTGTGTGTTCTGGGGTTCGCAAGAGAAGCTGAACCCCTTACTCAAAATCAATTCCATTTTGGAACAAACAGCAGGCAGCCGAGAAGGACCCTGGGGATCAAGCCTATTAATTTTTATTGCTGTTTATTTGACTTGTGTTTCTGTGCACACACACACGATAAACAGCTCAGAACTAAGGTAAGCTGAAAGTACCCTTCACCCCCTAAAAAATCTCCACAACGCACAATTAAAGCGACAACGTGGTTTTAAAGCGAGAGAAGGCAATCCCTTTTTATATATCGGGCTTCCACAACCTAGCACCCTCCATGCGCTTCAACCATCTCTGAACAGTTTTCAGAAATAAAACCATAAAGCCATATATCCATCTCCTTTTGCAATGACAGCTCCCCCCAAAGCCCCCTCAGCCTCAAGGGGGCAAGAAGAGGAAGCGGGTGGCAGATGAAGTTCCGGAGCTGAAACCCGTCAAGCCTTTGCTGAGTGGCTCCATCCCCATGGACCAGCTGGTGCAGACCCTGGAGAAGGTAAGCAGCAGCTGCCTTCACGGCCAGAGCACCGAGGAGGCTGTTTGCACCTGTCTGCCTCGAGAGACAAGGGAGTGCGCCTCCGGGGGTGAGAGACAATGGAGTGCGCCTCCGGGGGTGAAGTCAAACTGCTGTGCCAGCAGCACCAAAGGGACCTCCCTGGGGTGCCAGCCTGATGGGCAGTGTGTCTGGAGGTCCTGCGCTGCTCGGACAACAAGACCCCCCCTCTCGGCCTCACTGATGTGGGCCAAAGGAAAGCAGAGCAATGTGTTTGACACCAGCTTGGTGGCAGGAGTTGCAGGAAGGAGGCATACAAGGCTAAAAGCCAGGGCTGTCCCCATCTGCAAGTTTCCATCAGGAGGAGCATAGAAAGAGGACAAGGTCCTTCAGTTTGTTAAGATAAAATGTATTGGGGAAAGAAACTACTTTTGCCATTTATATGGACGTTTAGTGTTCGTTTTTTTAGGCTTGGTGATATTATCTTGTGTTGATTGCAGCAGTCATTGTATCACCACCCTGTTCATTGTTTTATAAATATAATTCAGGCAAGGGGCGGCCGACCCCTGTACACCTTTGTTCATGCTGAGTTGTAGAACCGAAGAGTTGGACAGGGACCAAATGCAAATCCTCCCATTTGCCACACTACCTCTGGTTTGCCAGCTGAGCAACCCCCCTTCCCTTTCCCCTGTCCCTCTGCAGCACGGCTTCAGCGACGTGAAGGTGGAGGACACGCCGAAAGGCCACATTGTGCTCTTCCAGGACGTGGAGACCCTCATCCGCATCGAGGAGGACTCCACGCACATCATGTGCGAAAGCGACGAGGCGCTCCGGGTGAAGCTGCAGGACCTGGTCCTCAAATTCCTGCAGAAGTTCTGAGGCCTCGGCCTGCCTTGGAGTCCGGCCGTCCCCCCACAGCAGGGGCAGAAAAAGGAAGGGGCTGCTGACCCAAGGGGAGAGCAGAGAGGCTCGTTTTACAATGGCAACGAATTGCACGGTTCTCCAGAGTGTGGTTGCCGGGGCTGCCGTGCCATTTTGAAAACCAGGAATAATTAAACAGGCACAATTTTTCCACTATCGTGACACAACGATGGAGGCAGCTATCCCATATCACCCCACCCCAAATGCAGACACCACTGGGGCATTTTGTAGAATTTCAGCAGGCTGCTTAGCGGACCTCCATGGCCCCCGGGAGAAGTTGGGGGGGGCAGGGGAGGAGACACAACTTTTTGTAAACAAACAAACAGATAGTGCTCATGGACCGCATTTCCTGTTCCATTCTCCAGAACGTTTAACAGAACCCTTTCGGACTACAACTCCCATCAGCCCCAGCGATCATGGGGGAGTTGTTTACCAAAATACCTGGCAGGTACCAGCTTGGCAAAAGTTGAATTAAAGCATTTTCTCTCCCCACCCCCACCCCTATTTTGGAAGGGAGCAGCCCCTATTATTTCTAAATGAAGTATTTTGCTTTTAGATTGTTTGTGACGATGCATTTCTGCCGCCTGTCAGTTCTCCTTTGTGTTGTAATACTGATTGTTTACTCAAAGCAATGCTTTTTTTTTTCTAAAATAAAACCGAGAGACCCGGTCATAGTTTATCCCTTTTTTATTAAAAGAGACCACCACCTTATTACTGTGGGCTTCCAAGACTGCATTGGGCATCAATAAAGGCTTTTCTTAAGGAGTGTGGTCAGATAACCAGCTCTCTGGTGTTTTGAAGTAGCGTATTTTTCGCTCCATAAGACGCACCTGACCATAAGACGCACCTAGTTTTTAGAGGAGGACAAGAAGAAAAAAATAATTCTGAAAGATACAGTGGATGTATGATTTTTGTGGTTCATGCTGTGGCCACAGACATGATATGTGATTTGATGGTGAGTTTGGAGTAGCCCAATGCAAAAATCCTGAGGATCCATGTGGATCCGTGCTTTGTAACCACGTTTTTGCGCCATTGCGGCCCCACGAAACAGTGGATGTGTGGTTTTTTTGGTGCAGGCTGTAGCCATGGACATGCTATTATCTGATGGTGAATTTGGGGTGACCCAATGCAAAAGTCCTGAGGATCCATGGGCTTTTACCTCCCCCCTCCCAGGCAGCCTCCTTTATCGCTAGAGTCCCTTATCTCCCCTCCCGATCGCTTGCCGATCAGCTGCTCAGCGGCTTTGTTTCAACACCCACTTCCCTCTTTCGGAAAAAAAAAAGCACGGTCTGCTTTTTGCCCCTGGGCAATTCGGCTCCAGGGACGATGGATTCGCTCCATAAGATGCATAGACATTTCCCCTTACTTTTTAGGAAGAAAAAAGTGTGTCTTATGGAGCGGAAAATAAGGTAGTTTCAGGTCCTTTCTGGATCCTGTGTAGTATGTTCACGGGGAGGGAATTCCAAAGGGTTTGGGGGCCACAACAGGAATGCTTGCTACTTTCCTCCTGGTCCAGCAGCCTCTTTGCACATCTAGGCTCCAAATGCATAATGAGCTCCCCCAACGAACGAAAAGAGAGACCATTATGGAGAGATCAGGCCAGAGTGATTGGCGGCTGTGGGAATAGCCAAACCTCGAAGCCACCATCTCATCGGCCTGCCTTGCAAGTGGTGACACCTGTCTGAGTCTTGTATTAATCGCCTGCCTAATAGCCTCCGATTTCCCTCTGCCTTATATATATTTACAATTTCTAATCACAGCCATATTTTACTGCAACCTGCTGTCAAGGCAGCAGCGATCCTTCACTGGTTGACTGCAGAAGTTTCGTTCTGTCGGTAATTGATGGCTTTTGCTTTCCACCACTTCCTTTCCTTCCTGGACGCCATTCATTATTAACTGCAGGGCAGAGAGAGAGAGAGAGAGAGAGAGAGAGAGAGAGAGAGAGAGAGAGAGGTGGGGAGGAATAATCCAATTACATTCCAAGTTTTAACAGGCTTATTCCAGAGCCCCGGGAATTCTGGATTTGTGCACATTGGTGCTCATTAGCTCTCACAGGCTCCCAGCTGCCACTTCTTTCAAAAAGCAAGGTGCTAGTCCACATGGAACTGAAGGCAACGGTAAAAATGTGGAGACAGGTTTGTGCCTGCATGAGTGCTTCCCCCGCAATCCATCCTTATAACCTGCTAGGATAGACATGGAAGCAAGATGTAGGAAAATGTCAATCATAGTTCAGTGGTCTGGATCCAGTATTTTTGCATGTCTGTGACTGGGGAGCACCGTCCTCTTCCAACAGAGCAGTAAAACAAACAAAAAAGGAGTTTGTACTCTTACTCTAGTTTTACACTGTATGGGAAATGTCATCTCCTTTTTTGACATTTAAAAATTGTGCTGCACGTGCCAATATGGTTGATTATCTCGTCACAAGTAGAGATGGACCAGTTTTGTGACTTACAACACCCCTGAAATGCAGCGCAGTGTTAGTACTGCCAGCTATAGGTGGGGCTCGAGGCCGCTTTGCCTTTCCAGCCAATTTAATTTAATTCCACACACGAACACACATATCCCAGCCCAAATCCAGTGTTCAAGCAGCACAGACAAGTTGCATATTCCAATATTTTAAAAGAGGAAATGCGTTATGTGCAAACTAAGAGCAGGCATTTGCACAGCTAGCAAACCGTTTCCCATAATTTGCAAGCTTGTGTTGCCCAGATGCTGAGACTTGGGGGTTTGACAAGCTCAGGATAGTGGGGTGGGGTGGACCCTTAACCTGTCAGCTGCTGATCTCTGTGCTGGTGCCCTGCAAAGCGGGAGGGAGAAATATTTGTGTCTCCGCCCCCCTCGCTCTGTGCAACCCAGTTTGCATCGCAGTGCTGCAAGCCCCGCAGAGCAAGGCCAAAATCCCAGGCGTGGGAATTGCCTTTTCGGAGCCCGAGAAGAGATGCTGTTTATTCCTCGCTGCAGCCGGCGACACCGGTTCCACGTCCATCACATTTATGCTAAATTGAAATAACACAGATGCAAACAAATTGGAACAGTGAGGGGCTGGAGACCTTCGCTGTGCAGAAACAGCACACAGAAGCTGATGTCTGAAATCGGGAACAAATTCCCCACTGGGGCCCACAGCGAGAACCTGCAATGAGCTGCTCAGTGGGGCACAGAGCGAGTGAGCAGAGGCGCATTGGAGGCAGGAAAAAAAAAAGAAAGCTTTCTATTCTCATCCACCCCACTGGCAAGGTCTCTGCCACCTCCCCCGGCGACACACGGCCTCCATTTCTGTATTTTCTTGGGTCTGTGGCCAGAATCTTTAGCTGAACAGAACATTTTCCTTGGTAGTTCCTTCAAGCTGGGAAGTGTGGGATGCACAGGTAAAGGGCCCCCTGACCATTAGGTCCAGTCGTGGCCGACTCTGGGGTTGCGCCGCTCATTTTGCTTTATTGGCCGAGGGAGCTGGCGTACAGCTTCTGGGTCATGTGGCCAGCATGACTAAGCCGCTTCTGGCGAACCAGAGCAGCACACAGAAATGCCGCCAGAGCGGTACCTATTTATCTACTTGCATTTTGACGTGCTTTTGAACTGCTAGGTTGGCAGGAGCAGGGACCGAGCAAGAGGAGCTCACCCCGTCACTGGGATTCGAACCGCCGACCTGATCAGCAAGCCCTAGGCTCTATGGTTTAACCCACAGCGCCACATAGGTCCTAGCTAAGGCTAGGATTCCCCAACCCATAGCTGTAATTGCAAATGGAAGTGGGAATTATTTTCTCAGTCTATTTTAGCTGAGATGGAGCGGGAAGGGAGTTTGGTGGCCTTAGCTAGGACCAGGCCAGAAGTCCACATAGACAGGGGCAAAATAATCACTAAGCAATATCCTGTTACTGGGCAATCTCAACACCGAGTAAGAAAGAAAATCAAGCTACTAGGGCAGATGTCAGTGGAAACAGAAGGAAACTAAATGCGGCGTTCATTCACAAAGGTGTTGATAACACAGACATCTTGGCATCGGTAAGGCAAGTAATGGAATTATTTCCAGTAGAATGAAGGAACTAGGCCACCCAAGGCTCTACTGCTCAGAAGACAGGGTGGCCTGTTCACTGTAATTTAGGGGTGTCCAGTTGCTGCCCTTTCACCCCCACAGCAGACTCTTTCTTGCACAACAAAACTTCCCCTTCTTTCTTCCCGATGGACTCTCAAAATCTGCTCCAGAGGGGTGGGGAGGACTGTCCAGAACAGATTTTGGGGACAGGAGAGGAGAGTGAGAGTGGTCCCATTTCTCTCCTTCAGACAAGGTGGGAAATCTCCCCTCCAGCAAGACCAACTTCCTTTGGAATAAAACCACCCGGCCTTTATTTGAAAGCATGAACTATTCTTAACTGGGAGCTGCGTTGTTTAAAATAAACAGTGATCGTGCAAAAATGGCCTCACCTCGCCCTGCGTTGCTCAAGAGCTCATGCTCAAATTTGTTTTGACTGCACATCACACAAAAATCCCCTTCCACGTTAAATATTGTATTAACTGATAGCGTTGGATTAAAACTCCAGCCTCACGCTGGAAAGGTGATTTGTGATCTGCTTTTCCTTTCAGAGCAAGTCTGATTTCTCTCTTATTCTAGGCAACAGAAGAAGAAGAGGAGGGGGCTGTGTGTCCCCTCATAGGGATGTGGGGTAGAAAATGGGAAGGGGGAGCTGGAGGTGGGGGCAGGGAGAATTCCCCCCGACCCATGGCGTGGTTGGAAATGGGGCAATCCCTTCTCCCCATTCATCCTGGTGCTTGGCCAGTTCCCTGCCAGTTTATTTGCCAGGCGTCTTGGCAAGTTTATTTTTTAAAAGGGGGGAGAGCCAGAGACATTCAATGTGCTAATGCAGAAGTTTCCCAACTCTCCACCCTACCCTGACCACTTTTTTTTGGTTTTGGTGGGATACTTGATGTATTTTCTGTCTGTTGGAGTAATTGCAATGAATCGTGCTCTGTGCAGTTCAATCTTTTAATTCTAGCTTCCCATTCACCTTGCTGCGAGTCTTCTCCACTCCTTTCAGGTGTCTTCTCCTCTCAAACTTCCCTTCTGGGCAGAGGGACACATTCCAAGAACAATGGAGCAGCCTCTGTCCCTGCCATTGTTCACAGAGATGCCACAGACCAGAGTTTGGGAACCCTCCGAATTACTGCATTAATTCCTGAATTGCAGGGGGCTGGACTAGATGGCCCTCGGGGTCCCTTTCCAACTGTACAACTTGTCTAATGTACAGTCATACCTCGGGTTAAAGACGCTTCAGGTTAAATCTTTTCAGGTTGCGTCCCGCGGCGACCTGGAAGTAACAGAACGGGTTACTTCCGGGTTTTGCCGCTCCCGCATGCGCAGACACTCAAAATGACATCACGCGCATGCGCAGAAGCAACGGATCATGACCCGCAGACACGGGTTGCGTTCTGCTCAAGTTGCAAATGGGGCTCCGGAATGGATCCTGTTCGCATCCAGAGGTACCACTGTATCGTCTATTTTGGCCTGAGACAAGTCCCTGTGCTTCCTTCAGCCTCAGGAGCCCCCGTCTGGAGTAAGGGGATAATGTTGGCATCTGTCTGTCTTGGGAAACTATGGAGGAGGGTGCTTTTGCAGGTGAAGTCACACTGCTGGAGAGTCACGGGGCCTTGCTGTAGCTGTAGAGTCTGATACTGGAGAGACATGTTTTGTTGCAGCTGGGGCAAATGGAGGCTTCCGGTTGTGCTGCTGCAGATGCACCAGGGCAATTATTCTCTCTGTGCTCCTCCCAACAGTCATTCCTTGTCTGACCTGACTGCCTGTCTCCAGGCACTGCGGTCATCTGTAAGAGATGCTCCCCTAGCTTACAGAGGGGTTGTGGGGAATATTAAGTGCTTTGAACATTTGAAAGCATGATATTGAATGTTCAGTAGCATTAACGCCTACCCGAACGATAACTTCAAAATAGTCTCAGTAACTTACTGCGATACCCTCAATAACCTGTGATTAAGTCTGCTTGGAAAAACTTAAAAATCTCCTTCTTATATCTCACTGATTCCAACTGCTTTCGCCGTTACTGTTAATCTGCGAAGAACTCTTGCAATATGGTAGATGATCGATCAACGTAAAAAGCGAATGCCACTCACAGAGGAAACCACAACGAAAGGTCACAAGGCCACCTTATCTGTATGAAATACCAGATTGGGGGGGTCACAATGCAGTGCTGCTAACTGACTGACGTTCTTCAGAGACATTGCAGAGACTCAAGATGTGGTCCTAGACATCAGCCGCCAAGGAGCGCAGCTGGGGTGTTCAGAATGTGCCGTGGGTCACCTGTCACACAATGGAAGCCGTGTGGCCTTGACCATAACACAAAATGGCTGCCTTGAGGGTGTGGACTGACACCACATGTGTCTGCTGGCGTGGGCTGGGGTGGCACAATACAAAAGGGCTCCCACTGCGCTCACAGGGAGATGCTCTTTGAACCTCTTTGCCATCTTCACATATCTGAAGGCTGTCCCATGAAAGAGGGAGCAAGCTTGTTTTCTGAGGCTCCAAGCCAATGGATTCAAATGGCAAGGAAGGAGGTTGCAACTCAACCGTGGGGAGAACTTCCTGACAGTAGCAACCGCAGAAGAGACCTCCCCCAAGAGATAATGGACTCTCCTCCATTGGAGGTTTTTAAGCAGATATTGGATGGCCAATATAAGGGATTCTTGAGCTGCAATTGCTGTGCTGCAGGGAGTTAGACTAGATCAGGCTTCCTCAAACTCAGCCGTCCAAATGTTTTTTGGCCTACAACTCCCATGATCCCTAGCTAGCAGGACCAGTGGTCAGGGATGATGGGAATTGTATTCTCAAAACATCGGAAGGGCTGAGGTTGAGGAGGCCTGGACTAGATGGTAGGGAAGCGGCTGGCGCTGTGGTCTAAACCACTGAGACTCTTGGGCTTGCTGATCAGGTTGGCGGTTCGAATCCCCGCAACGGGGTGAGCTCCCGTTGCTCTCTAACAGCTTCTGCCAACCCATAAGTTCAAAAGCACATCAGTGCAAGTAGATAAATAGGTACCGTTGTGGCGAGAAGATAAACAGCATTTCCATGCGCTCTGGCTGCCGTCACGGTGTTCCGTTATGCCAGAAGCAGTTTAGTCCTGCTGGCCACATGACCCAGAAATCTGTCTGCGGACAAACGCCGGCTTCCTCAGCCTGAAAGTGAGATGAGCACCGCAACCCCATAGTTGCCTTGGGCTGGACTTAACCATCCAGGGGTCATTTACCTTTACCTTTACAGTGGTGCCTTAGGTTACAGACGCTTCAGGTTACAGACTCCGCTAACCCAGAAATAGTACCTCGGGTTAAGAACTTTGCTTCAGGATGAGAACAGAAATCACACGGCCGCGGCAGCAGGAGGCCCCATTAGCTAAAGTGGTACCTCAGGTTAAGAACAGTTTCAGGTTAAGAACGGACCTCCGGAACTAATTAAGTTCTTAACCCGAGGTACCACTGTACCTTTTACCTTAGACTAGAGGCTGCACCTCCCAATGCTATAATAATGCCTTTGTTGAGAACAGATGGGAGGGTAGTCATCCAGTCCCATGAAAGGTGGCCAGGTTTATGGGGCGCACGTTTGATATGGGGAGGATGAGCTGGTGCCAAGCAGGGAGTGAGCAGGGAGAGAAAAAGGTCTCAAGCAACAGTGGATATTGGAGGGGAAGTTTGTAGAGAGTTTCTGAGGTAGTGGTTAAGAGCGGTAGTCTCGTAATCTGGTGAACCGGGTTCGCATCTCCGCTCCTCCACATGCAGCTGCTGGGTGACCTTGGGCCAGTCCCACTTCTCTGAAGTCTCTCAGCCCCACTCGTCTCACAGAGTGTTTGTTGTGGGGGAGGAAGGGAAAGGAGAATGTTAGCCGCTTTGAGACTCCTTCGGGTAATGATAAAGTGGGATATCAAATCCAAACTCTTCTTCTTCATGGCCAGTGTTAGCAGGTACACCAGGGGCCCACGGGGGCTGCGTTGGCACCCCCTGCTAAGCAGCGTATGCTATAAATACACGCTGCAGAGAATGCTCACTTCTCCAGGCATAAGCCTCATGGATCTCAACGGGCTCGTCTCTGCGCAGGCAATCGTGCCGCGAAAAGCCTTTTCAGAGACGAGGGCTTTACGACCCACAGCTGACGCCTTTCTCTTCTCTCTGCTTTTCCTTTTTTGTCCTCGGCAAGGAAGAGCTGGAGTCAAAAGTCCACGGCTGTACCAATCTCGGTGCAGGGAGATACAAATCGCTGGAAACCTTTTGAAAACTGGGGGGGGGGGGAGGGGAGGACGGAGGGAAAGAACGAGCTGGACTGCTGAGACCGCATGAACAGATAAGGTTGACAAAAAGCAGTTTTGGGCGAACTGCAAATTAACCTCAATTTCCTCCAGGGCGATAAAGATTGTAATGCACTAATGACGTTGTCTTATTAGAAAGAGGCAGCTTCTGCTCCTAGGTGAGCCCATATTGTGAAACTCACTTATTCAGGTATGGTGAATTTGTGGGAGTTTTCCTAGAAACCAGCCACACATCATTTATTGCATGCATCCAATCATTTTGCATGTCTATCTTCTTACTTGATGGTGAGTAATAACCCCCCGGGGGGGGGGATTTCCAGGGGAGGGTGCTAAGAGGAAGGGCTGTGCTGGAAATGTAAATGTCTATCGGTCTTTGAAAAGCTGGTATAAATTGATGGTTCAAGTCGATCAGTTTTCTCGAATTAAACCAAATCATTTTAATCGGATTTTGAGTAAATGTGCAACAAATGCTTTACTATTCTGAATTTTGTTGTGGGTGCTTCCTTAGCGGGTCGTGCAAGCCGCCACTCTGAATAACGCTTCGTACAGGATTGGGGCCCTTGGGGATCACCAAGGGGGACAGGCCCCCCAAGAAGTTTGGAAATCACTATTTAAATGAAGTAGACATTGCAACACCCACTCGCTGTCAGTGCTTGTCCCCTTCTGCTAAAAGTGGCAAAGAGCCTTGAGACGCGTTCAAGTTAAACTGAGTTTATTTCACCCTTTTACAAAATTCAACATATGAACAATTGTGCTCGTGTCAAGGTTTTAGATTCCCCCCGCCCCCACTTTTTGCTTTCCCGTCTTTTAAAATTTGGTGCTCACAGAGCTTTTAAAACACATTCATAGTGGCAAGGGTAGAGGGCCCACAAATGGCCGTTGCGCTGGGCAGGGGAGAGCAGAGGAAATAAAATTGAGCAGCTGTACCCAGTTGCAGAGATGCCAGAAGGCCTTGGATGAGGAAGGCCCCTCCCTCGTCACGCAGACCCCACCTTTTCCTATATCCTCAAAGAAATGAAAAAGGGCCGCCATTTTGAGCAGCGGAGGACAGCAGCTTCTTAGGAGGAATGGCACCAACACGGGTGTTCAGGGTCTGGCAAAAGCCGCTGGACTTGCCTCCAGACAAAAGGGACTTTCTCTCACCTCACCGCTTCCTTCTCCTGCCCAGGTGCCCACCAGCCTGACGGATGGCTCCAATAATCGACCGCCTCCTTTTCCCGGCAGAAAAACCCCACAAACTTAGCACAACATGAAGAGGACGGCACGGCAAGGCTCCACCTTGGCCTGCTAAGGTTATCTTTTTAGAAATCTCCATTTGGGATGATCACAACATTGAAGGGGGCGATTAAAAAACAGCCCCGGTTATTTTAAAAAGCCCAAAGTGCACGTGTGTATGTGTGTGATTTTTTTTTATTAAAAAAAAAAACCTGGTCGTATTCCAAAAAGAGCGAGTGCTTGCGTGTGTTTGAACTGTGCATTGTGGTTCTAATCTGGGTTTCCACACATCCAACGGAGGTCAGAGAACACCGCTGGGAGAGCAGGATGGAGAGCAGCCTGTGCCTTTTTTGGGTGGGGGTCCAAGTTGGGTAACCTCCAACCAGCACAGCAAAGGAGAACGACGACGAGGAGGAACCATGTAAACACATTTTTGAGTGGATGTCCAAAACCTAGCTTGGCACCTTACAGAGGTTTAAATGCACTAGGAGGAACAGGAGGGGCGACGCTTATCGTGGACGGGGAGAGATGAAGTTACTTTCATGTCACGTTCCCATCCACTAGATCCGGCACCCCCAAACTCAGCCCTCCAGATGTTTTGGGACTACAATTCCCACCATCCCTGACCACTGGCCCTGTTAGCTAGGGGTGATGGGAGTTGTAGTCCCAAAACATCTGGAGGGCCGAGTCTGGGGATGCCTGCACCAGACGGAGAGACCATCTGCACATGGCTTCCTTTTAAGCCTTGCGCACCCAACAGAGGACGCCTGTACATGTTGTGGACATGCGAGGGAGGCTGATCACCATGGAGAATCCAACGTTTTATGTACCACCACCTCTTTTGCCCCGGCCGATGATTATTCATTCATCCAGGCAGGGGGCAGAGTATGGGGAAAACAAGACTTGCGGCTTCGAAGTGGGACGGGGGCTGCCTAAGGAGAACCCGCTTCCGTTGGGACAGCCACCTTTGCCCTTTGTTCCGCTGCGTTTCACCTCACATGGCGACAGACTGCATTATTGGGTTACCGGGTGAAAAAGAGAGAGAATCTCCTTTTGAAAATGCAAAGGGGGAATTGCAGTCCCTGAAGACTATCCAAAAAAGAGCAGAGAGGTCTGTAAACATTCGTGAGTCGCAGCCATCAAACATGCCAGCGAGCGAATGCACTTCCTGCCCAAATGGGGCAAAGGGAGCCCCCCTTCCACCTGTATTTTCACAAGAGGGTGATGGTTATCCTTTGGCACTGCAGAGCTCCAACCAGCACCCACAACATGCAAAAATCAGGACCCCAGGACAGGAATCGCAGTGGGAGAATATACCAAGGGGACTGCCAACCTTCCCGGATGCTACAGGAAGGCGGCTATTTCACTACTGCCTTTCTATAAATAAAAAAGGGAAGGGGAATCTAAATTGCAGCCGGGGTGGGGGGCAGCAAGTTGTTCCGCACCATCTCTTATAGTTTTGCAAAGACTGCACACAATGGCCTACTTGGCCAATGTGATGTCGAAGCGAGAGCCTTTCTAGAAAAGGCCCCCTGCGGAACCAAAACTCTGTGCAGAAGTAGCTTGAAAGCAATTGGGGGGGCAGAGACGGCCTGCACTCTTTAGAACAATAATATTAATTTGTGTGCAGTCTCCCGTGGGGTCCAGCGCTCCTGGGGAGTAGACCACTCGCCTGTCTCTCTCCAGCGGCTGCCGGCACCCCGGTCCCAAGAGCCATAGAGGAAAAAGGGCACAGGAGGGAGGAGAAGAAGGGCAGTTTTAGGCATCAGGGCTGAGAGAGCTGTTGAGACCAGACATGATTGCTTGACAGAGGATGGATTTGGGGTACACTTCATGAGCAGGAACACAGCACCTTTCATCCGGAACACACCACAGACCCGTTACGAGTGTGTGTGTCTTGTTGAAGAATCCCTAAGAGGCCACATCTAAAAGAAAACTTAACCCGCACTCCCAAACGACTCGCCTGCAGTCACCCTGGCGTTGCCCTTGCCTGCGGCGCAGAAACTTCCCACGCTGCGCAAGCGACGCTTAAATTAAGACCTTTGAGCTTCCGCAAAGGGAGGTGGGGCGCTTACGCGATGCTCCCGCGTGGCACAGAGAGAAGCAGCAGCCACCCCCCCCCGAGCCTGCAAGGAAGCAGCAGGGAAAGGGCGCCCATTTTGCGCCAGGGGCACCCGCAGCTGGGAAAGGCGCCGCTGGGTGGCTGGGTCACCACAAAAAAAGCTTGATGCGGCAGGATCCTTTAGCGCAGGTGGGTGTAGAGGCGAGAAGATCCCTGGAATCACTTCGCTCCTTGGCAGCTGCAGGGAGAGGGTATTTTTCAGCGGAAAGGGATCCACGGTTTCCTCCAGGAAATCCCAAGCCGGTCTCACTGAGAAGCAAATGGATGGAGGCCTCAGGTGGCCAGGTCTTCCCTCCTTGAGAACAAGAAAGAAATCTGGGATATTGGCCGGGGTGGGCAGAGGGTGTTGGACGCAGCTTCCTGGGGCCTCTGCTTCTCCCCAAACAACATCACGGCCCGGGGGCGAAACAAACATGAAATATCCCCTCCCTCCCTCCCAGCAGCCCCCCCCCACCTTCTGGAAAAAAAAATATAGAAAGCCTTACCAGGCATATCTAAAACACTTCCATTTTAAATAATAATTAATATTTTAAAAACCCCAGTTTTGCCCTTGGCTAACCCACTACCTGGGGGACTAACCAGTCTCAGTTTTTCCTCAGTACACAATTCCAAGCAGAGTCTTTAATGGGTGGTGCCCCACGGATTACAGTCCCCGTGGGGCTGGCACAAGATGGCGGGAGCCACCGCTGTGTCCTTCTCCTCAGGCAGAAGGTGGTGCCTGTCCCAGGGGATGAGGAGCGGCAGCGGGAGGAGGAAACCCTTCCAGCCTCCCTCCTCGCCTCCGGTCTCGATCCAGAAGTCCGCAGCCAACGCACACAGACGCATCTCCACGCAGGCCTAGATGAACTTGAAGCACTTGGTCTTGTCGTGGGGCAGCCTGGTCTTGAAGAGGACGGAGTCCACGCGGAACTGGGTGTAGAGCAAAGGCATGTAGCCGTAGACTTTGACGAAGAAGTTGATGCATTTGTGCCGCTCGTGGAAGTGGGAGTCGTCGTGGGAGAGGGCCTGGGGGCAGCCGGGGCAGCGGAAGGTCCAGCGGGACGTCACCTGCGCACAGGAGGAGGGCAAGGGAAGCAGGCCGTGAGCTGGGAGGAGCAGGGAGGAGTCCCCCAAGAGGATTTAGCAGCCCAAAGTTGTGTACTGGGCAAAGGATGCTCAAGCAGGGTTCCTGACAGAGTGGACTGGCACACTAAACTACAGTGGGACCTCAATTTTCGAACAGCTTAGTTCACAAACAACTTGGAACCCGAATGCTGCAAAACCGGAAGTAGGTGTTCCGGTCTTCAGACTTTTTTTCAGAAGCCGAACATGCTCCGTTTCGAGTCCCCCTGTGTTTCCTGTTGCGCTGCTAATTTGCGCCCCCTCATTCAAGCCTTCCGTTTCTGATTATAGTGTTCTAAGGTGATATTTAGAGCTTTTGTTTTTGGTATTTATTTTGTGTTTTCTGTTCTGAGGCTTTTTCAGTTAATTTGTTTTTGTGACTGTGTGGATCCAAGCTCAGCTACTGATTGATTGATTGATTGATTGATTGGGTGACTGCGGAAATGGATAAAAGCCTCCCATCCGAACAATGACTATCATCAGTGCAGGTAAGAAAAAAAATGTAATTTTAATCTTTATCATCTACAATACTGTCTTATTTATTTTATAGTACAGCACATTGATTATTCCTTTCATTTTATGGGTCAATGGTCTCATTAGACAGCAAAACTCATGCTAAATTACTGTTTTAGGGGTTGTTTTTAAAAATCTGGAACGGATTAATCTGATTAGCACTACTTTCTATGGGAAAGCACACCTTGGTTTTGGAATGCTTTGGTTTTGGAACAGACTTCCAGAACGGATTAAGTTTGAGAAGCAAGGTACCACTGTAGTAGACTATGCAGAGATGGTAAAAATGACTGGGAAAACCAGAAACCAGGAGGATCAAAACTTCCGCAAAGAATGGGAGAAATTCACATTATATTTGGCAGACCACTGTAAACACCTGAAATCTTTGGCAGGTTTTAAATACCTCTTATAACATTACATAGACTTTGGATATAAAGGGTTAGGGTTAGGGTTAGATCTTTCTATACAAGATCTCAAAGCAGCTGTCATATTACAAAAGAATTTCAGAAATAGACTGGAAAGAGAAGTTGCTGAATTACAACTTATTACCAAACTTAAAACCATGGAGAGACCTGGTCTGAATAGAGACATTGGATTCTTATCTCATTATACATGATAAAGCTATTTTTGGCCATTGCATCCCTTGCTTTTTCCTGTAAGACCAATTGCAGTCGTTAACAGTTGTCAACTGGCTTACCACACCTATCAGCCAATCACCCATCTCCCACCACCCTTCTGAGTAATACCCCTCCCCACCCTCTCACTATATATAAGGGTCTGGTGACTTCTGTTTCAGTGTATCTGAAGAAGTGTGCATGCGCACGAAAGCTCAAACTTAGTAGGTCTCGTGGGTGGCGCTGTGGGTTAAACCACAGAGCCAAGGACTTGCCGATCAGAAGGTCGGCGGTTCGAATCCCCGCGACGGGGTGAGCTCCCGTTGCTCAGTCCCTGCTCCTGCCAACCTAGCAGTTCGAAAGCACGTCAAAGTGCAAGTAGATAAATAGGTACCGCTCCGGCGGGAAGGTAAACGGCGTTTCCGTGCACTGCTCTGGTTCGCCAGAAGCGGCTTAGTCATGCTGGCCACATGACCCGGAAGCTGTACGCCGGCTCCCCCGGCCAGTAAAGCGAGATGAGCGCCGCAACCCCAGAGTCGGTCACAACTGGACCTAATGGTCAGGGGTCCCTTTACCTTTACCTTTAAGGTGCTACTGGATGGAATTTTTAAATTTTGTTTCGACTACAGCAGACCAACACGGCCTTTGATGCTGGGACGATTCTGGTTTCCAGAAACACTGCGCTTCACCAGAGCACCTCCCCAAGGGCGGGTACACCCAGCTATGCCAACTGAGCCTGAGGCCAAGGAGGGGCAGGGTGGGAGAGGGAGGCCATGTGCCCACCCCCTCTGGACCCCTCACTGGGAAGCCAGAGGATTGCTCTGCCCACGCCAAACGGCTGCCCTTATCCGCAAAGGCTCGTTTTCATGAAGAGACACAAAATGCCTGGCAGGGACCTCAGCAGGTCGGCTTCAGCTAGAAGCCTCCTCCGTCTTCCTCCTGCCCACTCTGGCTGCTAAGCAGAGCCAAAAGGTCAAAGCAATTACTAACAGCCGCTGATGGACTTTGCTCTAGAGAAATACCAGCTAATGATGGTGCCAAATTAAAGGGCCTCTGGAGACGTGTCCCAAGCCGTACGCAGTGGGCAACCTGACCCCAAGGCAAGGGCTGGCGTAGCTGTCAACTTCCCCCCCTTTTTAAGGGAAATTCCCTTATTCCGAATAGGATTCCTCGCAAGAAAAGAAGGGTAAAGTTGACAGCTATGAGGGCTGGTCCCATCTCAAGTACCGTATTTTTCGCTCTATAGGACGCACTTTTCCCCCTCCAAAAATGAAGGGGAAATGTGTGTGCGTCCTATGGAGCGAATGCAGGCTCCTTGGCTTCAGCGATAGCAACGCAAAGCCTCTGAAGTGCAGAGGGAGAGCTCCCCCCGCGCTCCGGAGGCTTTGTGTTGCTTTCGCTGAAGCCGCCTGAAGCCCCCAGAGCGCAGGGAACTCCCGCTGCGCTCCGGGGGCTGCAGGCAGCTATCTGCAAGCCTTCGGAGCGCAGCGGGAACTCCTGCTGCGCTCCGAAGGCTTGCGGATAGCTGCCTGCAGCCTGGAGAGCGAGAGGGGTCGGTGCACACCGATCCCTCTTGCTCTCCAGGCTTCGCTTCGCTGGAGAGGTGCTGCACAGTTTTCCCTCTCTGCGCAGCGCCCCTTCAGTGAAGCGGGAGGAGAAATGAAAGGGGCTCCGTTTCTCCTGCCGCTTTGCTGAAGGGGCGCTGAGCAGAGAGGGGGAGAATTTTATTTCCCCGTTCTCCCCCTCCTATGGTCCGGTGCGTCCTATGGTCTGGTGAGTCCTATAGAGCGAAAAATACAGTAATACTCAAAGGAATTGTGCAAGTCAGTAAGATCTACTCTTTTTTTGCATGGTTTTTTTTTTGCATGGGGAACACCACCATCTTGCATGTTGTAGAATGCTTCCAAATTTTCAAAGCACCCCCTGGGCGTTGTCTTTGCCCTCAAAGGCGAGGACGTTTGGGCTCTGACAACCGAACGAGCTTCCCTTGCCAAAGGTATCTGAATGGAGACCTTCCCCCTTTCTCAACCTGCGGGTCCCCAGATGTTGTTGAACTACAACTTCCATCACCCCTAGCTAGCAAGACCAGAGCTCGGGGATGATGGGAGGTGTAGTCCAACAACATCTGGGGACCCACAGGTTGAGAAGCGCCATTTCAAGAAAGGACAGTGTCTTCTCCTTCTGGGGTGTCTGGAGGGGGAGCTTATTAGCAGTACTGGGTTCAGAAAGTGCCATAACTTACCCACGGAGCTTATTTGTGCCTTGAGACAACTGCAGGTGAGATCTAAAAGATCACCTCACTCCTTATATGCACTACCAATCACTGTGCATACAACCTGTACGAGACGGCCTCCTGAAGATGTCACCCTATTAGGAGGTTCATTCTGGACAATGCAGAAATATGGCCTCCAGTGTGGTGGCCCCTGACTTGGCCCATAAGAATCCCCTACGCTGTCTCTCTGGCGTCTGCTGAAGACTGCCAAAGCGTTTTAAGCGTAGATTTTCTTTACCCGCACTGGACCAGATACCGTATTTATATGCTGCTTTCTAATCGCTGTTGTCTTTATTTTTCATTGCTTTGGGGTGTTTCATGGGAAGCGACTCCTAAATTAAATTGATAACACAAAATACAGGATTTCCTAAGTTGCGGGGTGGTTTTCAATCCTGGAGGGGGGGGGGTCTCTACTTGTTATTCTTTCTCCCACATCCCAGGGCCAATTTGACAGGCCTGGTCTAGATCATATTGTATCAAACCCAAAGGGAAAGAGAAAAAGGCAATGAAAGCAGATTGTGAATTTGTGCATGAGCTTGGGTGTGTGTGGGGTGTGTGTGTTTATATATAGGGGAAGCTTTTTACTTGATGGGAAGTTTCTTCCACTTGACCTAACAGTTTAATTGATTAAATGCTGCAATCCTCTTTTCCACACCATTGTTCAGTTTGGCATGCCCCAAACTCGGCCCTCCAGATATTTTGGGACTACAACTCCCATCATCCCTAGCTAACAGGACCAGTGGTCAGGGATGGTGGGAATTGTAGTCCCAAAACATCTGGAGGGACGAATTTGGGGGTGCCTGCCCTAGTAGCTCAGGAATGAGAGAGCGCTTACCTTGATCGGTGGCTTCCTGGTGATATGAGAGACCAGGAAGTTCATAGCGATATCCTCACAGTTGATGTATTCATCTACCATATCTCGGATGGCCTGGGGCATCACGTAGGAATACAGGTAGGCATAGTACTGCAGGTGAAAGGGAGAGAGAGAGGGAAGGAGAATGGGAAAACATCAGAAAATGGCCAAGATCCCACCACACACACACATGCCACTGATTTCCCTTGGTTGAGTCCAAATATACACACCTTGGGGAAAAGAGAAGAGTCTTGTGCAGGTGAAATGGACCCAATATAACACAATGGCTTGTTCGATTTCATTTTCTTCTCTGCCTCAGAAGAACAACATTGGATCTGGGTGTAAGCCAGGGACGGGGATCCTGTGGAACTCCAGATGTTCCTGCACTCCAATTACCATCATCCCTGGATACTGGCCATGCTGGCTGAGGATGATGGGAGTTGGAGTCCAACAGCATCTGTGCCCCATTCTAGGTCCAAACTCCTTCCAGACAAGGGAAGGAGGAACAGAGCTTAGCTCCTTCGCTGGCTCTCTAACTGCCCACCTAGGCAAGTCCATTTGCACTGAAAAGACGGCCCGATATTGGTTCCAACCACTAGATCACGAGTTTCTGCACCCCTTCCCTCTACTTCGCCCAAGAGGACAATATCTCAGCCCTGTTCTGTTTTCTCCATCGTGCCCGAACAGGTGGAAGGACAGGACAGCTTGAGTTTGGCTCCCGGCTTCTGTGGATGTGGCCTGTGAGAATAACAGCCCCCTCTGCCCACCAGGAACGGGCAGGTTGGCAAAGGAAGCTCCACAAGGGACGGAGAACATGAGAGCTGGGGTGTTGTTGTTTTTTGCAACTCCCCTTCTTATAAAAATATGTGAGCTGAGAGCCACTCCCAGCGACTGGGGTCCCCTCCCTTACCTTGTGGAAGAAGGCAGCGCCCGTCAGCACCATGGAGAGCTCACAGGAGTAGTTGGAGTTGTACAGCCAGGATTGGTGAGGGATGTCCCATGCGTGGTAGCGCCCAGGGAAGCCGACAATGCGGTCCCTGGCTTCTCTCCAGACCCTGAAGATGCAAAGTGGGAAGGGAAGAGATGGAACAAGCCGGACAGACTGGGGACAAAGAGCGCCGCACAACACCAACACAAGCGGCCCTCTCACCAAGCCGACGGCGGCTGATTCATACATTGTTTTAGGCAGACATCACAGGGCGTTCGCTGTTAAGCCAGGCGGCAAATATTCAGCAAAGAAAATGGGCAACACTGAGAATAGAGGCTGACTGTAATGCAAAGCCCAGAGGACTCCCCCCTCACACACTTTCTTTTTGACTTTTAACATTCAGCTTTTTCTTGGTTTCTGCCCTTTTCTTCAGCAAACACACAGACACACATTTTGTTTCTCTTCTGTTTATTGTAACGATAACAGAAACAGCTCGTCCTTCCTAAAGTTACTGGTAGGGCGAGGGCAGGACTGCGAATCACAGCCACTTGGATTTCGGGGCAGAAAACCAGAGCTTTAGCTTACAGAGCCGCACATCTCACAAAATGCTCCTGCTGCTATTTTACCTCCTATGGCCATTACATTTTACACTCCAAGAAGCTCAATGTGGTGCACACGGTCTATGTATCTCCCGCTTGGACTACTGCAGTGCGCTGTACGTGGGGCGACCTTCGAAGGTGACCCGGAAACTGTAACTAATCCAGAATACGGCAGCTAGAAGAGCGCCGGAAATAGCTTGAGTGCACGCTCCGGCGCGTACGCTCCGGTCCACCGAGAGGTCTGCCGGGGAGTGGGCCGGACCAGCCTCAAAAAACGTTGCCAACCCCTTGACTAAATGACTCTTTTGGTCCCTTCCAACTCTACAATTCTAGAATTCTATGCACACACACCCTGCAAGCTTAGATGATTATCTGACGTGAAGCCCATATCTTAAGTGAGGTCCACGTCGATCATCTAACCGGGGCCATAAATGGCTATACAGGCCTCTCCTCATCCACTTAAAAACAAGATTTATAGAGGGAGAAGCAAATCCTGCCATCTCTCCATGTCTCTTCCCCCCAATGCCAGTTTCATAAACGTGGTTGGAGCTTATTCCCCTTCCTATAAAAACACTTCCACGACTCCTCACGTCGTGCCGGCAAGGAGCAGTCCCACTTGCACTGGTGACTATAAATAGAGGCACGTTGCTAAAAATAAGGATTTGTTGCAGCCAAACATCTGCATGCGGTGGGAATTTAGAGCAAATGCAGAGAAATAAGACCCCACAGCTAATTTTTCCTGAAGATATCCCCTCGTGCAGATAGGGAGAGTAAGATCTATGAACAAGACGCAGTTTCCCTTGCTGGGGGGCACGCAGGAGAGCAGAACTCCTCGGGAAAGGAGGAGGAAAGAACAGAGACCCTTTGCTCCAATGCTCAAAAACAGTCTCTCTCACATGCAACCTGAGAGGGAAGTATAAGTTAGAACTCACAAGCAGAAAGGACAGTGTAATTATGCAAGTGGAAGGGAGGAAAACTAGCCTTGTTTGGTGCTTGTTTGGCCACAAAGTATTCAGTGGTTGCTAAAATGGGTGGTACGCCCTCGGGGGGGGGGGGATTTCCAGGGGGCACTAAGAGGCAAGAGGGCAACAGAAGGACATTAGAGGTGTAAATGGCTTTCATTTCATCAATATGCAGATGATACCCAGCTCTACCTCTCTTTCAAATCAGAACCAGTGAAGGTCCTGTGTGAGTGTCTGGAGGTGGTTGGAGGATGGATGGCGGCTAACAGACTGAGGTTGAATCCTGACAAGACAGAAGTACTGTTCTTGGGGGACAGGGGGCGGGCGGGTGTGGAGGACTCCCTGGTCCTGAATGGGGTAACTGTGCCCCTGAAGGACCAGGTGCGCAGCCTGGGAGTCATTCTGGACTCACAGCTGTCCATGGAGGTGCAGGTTAATTCTGTGTCCAGGGCAGCTGTCTACCAGCTCCACCTGGTATGCAGGCTGAGACCCTCCCTGCCCGCAGACTGTCTCGCCAGAGTGGTGCATGCTCTAGTTATCTCCCGCTTGGACTACTGCGATGGGGCTCTATGTGGGGCTACCTCTGAAGGTGACCCGGAAACTACAACTAATCCAGAATGTGGCAGCTAGACTGGTGATTGATTCACTGCTCTGAATAAAGCTTTTCTGCAGGGGAGGCACTGAGAATGAGATAACGGAATCAAGGTGGCGGGGACCCGGAAAATCAAATGTTCGGGAACCGCTGGGTTAGCTTAATTGGGCTTGCTGGAGAGAGGCAATAGTGAACGGCTCTGAATGAATGGGAAGGAAGGGAAGAGGCTGTTGGGCCCCTTGGCAGGATCCGTCCCTTGCCCATTAAAGAGCAAAGTTTTTGGCTCACCGGAATCCAAACATGATCTCGTCATGGCGCAGGTGGGCATCGTCATCGATAGACAGGATGGCTTCCGTCTCAATCTCATCCCAGGGCAGGAAGCGGTTGTTCAGGCTGTTCTTCTCTGTGCGCACCACCTAAGAAACAGAAGTAAATTTTTTAAAAAAGAACTCGTGCTGGGTGAGATCTCACAGTGGACGTAACAGGGAGGGGGTTTTCCTGTTCCAGAGATCTCCTAAAGTATCACACAAGCATGGAGACACAGAGCCCCCTAACAGGATATTATGCATGTATGTGGATAACAGCAGCCTGGGAGAAGCGACTCTGGAGAGAATGACTTGGAGCACAGACTCTATGGGGTGTGTGTGTGTTAACTGCCCTTCCCTCTGCTCTAAGCTACCCTCCCCTAAAGATGCTGCTGTCCGATAGACAGGTGGAGAGTCCACCTTCAGCCACCTATGACTTGGGTCACCTTCAGCCCTTGGACTTGGGACTGCTTTCTATACCTTAACAGTAGGGCTCTTCCTTAACGTTACTGTGTCCAGCTATAGGTAGGGGACTGAGTGCTTGATTTATTATTATTATTATTATTATTATTATTATTATTATTATTGTTATTAAACTTAAAATTAGACAATACAACACATTGCATACAATACATACATTACCTACCTACATACCCAATGTAAATATACCCAAGTGTTTGACTTTCAGCTACAGTGGTACCTCAGGTTAAGAACATAATTTGTTCCGGAGGTCCGTTCTTAACCTGAAACTGTTCTTAACCTGAGGTACCACTTTAGCTAATGGGGCCTCCCGCTACTGCCGCGCTGCTACCATACGATTCTCATCCTGAAGCAAAGTTCTTAACCCAAGGTAATATTTCTGGGTTAGCGGAGTCTGTAACCTGAAGCATCTGTAACCTGAAGCGTCTGTAACCCGAGGTACCACTGTATTCTCATTGTGATATTTTACAATTTGGTGGTCTATACACATTTATACTCCTCTGTTTTCTAGATTCATTCTATATCTGTCAGGAGATTTGTCTTGTCCATATAATTCTTATGGGTATTCACTGAAGATTATCCATTCATTGTTTATACTTTTTGTATAGCATTTCCTCTAATTCTCCCTGTTAACTTGAATGAAAAACAACCATCGGAAGGATAAATGGACATAAATCTGATATCAGGAATCACAAGACAGAGAAACCAGTAGGAGAACACTTCAGTCTCCCAGGACATTCTATACAAGATCTCAAAGTAGCTGTCATATTACAAAATAATTTCAGAAATAGACAGGAAAGAGAAGTTGCTGAATTGCAACTTATTACGAAACTCAAAACCATGGAGAGACCTGCTCTGAATAGAGACATTGGATTCTTATCTCATTATACATGATAAAGCTATCTTTGGCCATCTCACCCCTTGCTTTTTCCTCTAAGACCAATTGCGGTCATTAACAGTCATCGACAGGTTTACCACACCTAAATCACCCATTCACACCACCCTTCTGAGTAATACCCCTCCCCACCCTCTCACTATATATAAGGGTCTGGGGACTTCTGTTTCAGTATATCTGAAGAAGTGTGCATGCACACAAAAGCTCATACCAAGAACAAATTTAAGTAAAGGTAAAGGGACTCCTGACCATTAGGTCCAGTCGTGGCTGACTCTGGAGTTGCGGTGCTCATCTCGCTTTACTGGCCGAGGGAGCCGGCGTACAGCTTCCGGGTCATGTGGCCAGCATGACTAAGCCACTTCTGGCGAACCAGAGCAGCGCACGGAAACACCGTTTACCTTCCCGCCTATTTATCTACTTGCACTTCGACGTGCTTTCGAACTGCTAGGTTGGCAGGAGCTGGGACAGAGCAATGGGAGCTCACCCCATCGCAGGGATTCGAACCGCTGAACTTCCGATCGGCAAACCCAAGAGGCTCAGTGGTTTAGACCACAGTGCTACCTGCGCCCCATGGGGCCAAAGGCAAAAGTGGGCAGGGCAATGGACACAATTTTTACCTTTGTAAAGTGGGCTAGATTGACCAGAGTTCAAGGGCATGTTTCAGCCAGGTAAGAGAACTCAAGGAGGGTGTAAAGCAGGGCTGGCAGGGGGTGTGGCCTGGGAGATGGGCGTGGCCTGGAGAGAGAGTTCTGATGACCAAGCAGAGGATTTTTAGATCTTATTATGGGTTTTTTTTATAGTTAAAGCTATGGTTTTCGCAGTAGTGATGTATGGAAGTGAGAGCTGGACCATAAAGAAGACTGATCGCCAAAGAATTGATGCTTTTGAATTGTGGTGCTGGAGGAGACTCTTGAGAGTCCCATGGACTGCAAGAAGATCAAACCTCTCCATTCTGAGGGAAATCAGCCCTGAGTGCTCACTGGAAGGACAGAGGCTCCAAGACTTTGGCCACCTCACGAGAAGAGAAGACTCCCTGGAAAAGACCCTGATGTTGGGAAAGATGGAGGGCACAAGGAGAAGGGGATGACAGAGGACGAGATGGTGGGACAGTGTTCTCGAAGCTACCAGCATGAGTTTGACCAAACTGCAGGAGGCAGTGGAAGACAGGAGTGCCTGGCGTGCTCTGGCCCAGGGGGTCAAGAAGAGGCGGACACGACTAAACGACTAAACAACAACAACATGGTTTATCTGGAAATCATTCAATTTGGTTGCACACTTTTTGGATGTCTTTTATTTTTTGTTCATGACCACTTGTTGTAATTAAGCAAATATTTTCACGTTGGAGTACCACCTTGCGCATGGCTGTGAACTATGGAAATGCAGCTTACAAATAAAATGATGATTAATTGGGGGAGTCCACATTTGGCCCCTGGACACAAGTTTCCAAATCACGGCTCTTAAGATGTCCATTTCCCATTCCAAAATGCAGAAGCTCCCTTTACCGCCCCCCCCATGCCTACATTTTTCATATAGCGAGCAAAGTCTTTAAACAAGCGTACAGCATTACGGCGGTGAAATGCTATTAAATAAGATTACATTTGGATCGCATTAACAAAAAAATAAAATCTGGCGCTGAAACCATTAGCGGTGGAAAATATTTGTCGGAAGGAACCAGGTGACAGCTGGCATGATTAAATCCCCGCATTAAGCCAACATTAGTACTTTCCTCTGTCAATAGCGGGAGAGAGAGAGAGAAAAAAATATGGAACATTCGACAAGCAGGCATTTAGAATGTTCCAAGAAAGATCCATCAAAAGCAGAAGGAATACCCAAGGCAAGCAAAGAAGGCAGCTGGCTAGGGTGAATGGAGGAGGCACACAGTGGGCATCGCGGATCATGCAGCGAGCAGCGCACTGAAAGGGGTGCACGATGCACCTGGGCTCCTCCCCTTGCCTTTGCAGCATCTCAGCAGCGCCCAGCAGGAAGAGCCCAGGTCACCTGGCCAGCGGCAAAGGGATGCATCGTGACACCTGGGACGGGGCATCGCTACGTGGGATGCATGTGCGGTGTCGCTACATACGCCGCATGCACCGTACATAGTGACACTGCACATGTGCTGTACATAGCGGTTTGCCGCCGCCAGCACTCCAGCGCCATACAGACCGTGTCAGGATACTCTGCTCGCGGCTGTAGCTGCGAACTGAGGATCCTCTACATGTGGCTGTAGTGGGATCCCACTGCCGTCCGTATGGCGCTCGAGCGCTGCCGCCGGCAAACAACTATGCACAGCGCATTACGTACAGCGCATGTCAGTGTTTGAAAAAGAAAAGGTTCTGATCTCCTTTTTACTCCTTTGCCTAGTCCTCAGACCTTAGTTGGCACAAGAGAGTCTTTGAGAAAGAGTCTTCTTGCAGAGTATTGCTGCTTTTATTCTTGAAGTCTTCTTCTCCAACCACGACCGACAGCTTTTACACACACCAAACGCAACCAGCTTTCTACAATCCAACCAACCTACACCGACCAAACACTAACATTGACCACTCTGTATATACAGGTGTAATTTGGTGAAAGGTTGCATGAGTCATTGTAGTTCTTTTAGCATTAAAGAAACAGCGGCCAATTTTTAGCCGTGACAGCGCATGTGTGTGACACCGCACATGCACTGTACATAATGGTTTGCCGCCGGCAACGGGATACTTTGCTCGTGGCTGCAGCTGCAAACGGAGGATCCTCCACATGCGGCTGCAGTGGCGCGATAGCTGCTCGCACTCCCACGGGGTGCCTTTTTGTCACCCCCCTGACATGGAACCCGGAGCGCACTGCCCCCCCCCCGTTGCGACGCCACTGCACCTGGCTTTTGCTAGGCAAGCACACACAAAAATTCCACCACTCGGGCTCCTGCTACTTACTTTACAAAATGCACCAGCACTCACCAATAATAATAATATTAATAATTTATTATTTATACCCCGCCCATCTGGCTGGGCCTCCCCAGCCACTCTGAGCGGCTTCCATAGAAACCAAAAATACAGTAAAATATCACACGTTAAAAACTTCCCTGAACATCCCTTAAGATGTCTTCTGAATGTCAGGTAGTTGTTTATCGCTTTGACATCTGCTGGAAGGGCGTTCCACAGGGCGCCACCACCGAGAAGGCCCTCTGCCTGGTTCCCTGTAGCTTTGCTTCTCGCAATGAGGGAACCGCCAGAAAGCCCTCGGAGCTGGACCTCAGCGTCCGGGCAGAACGATGGGGGTGGAGGCGCTCCTTCAGGTATACTGGACCGAGGCCGTTTAGGGCTTTAAAGGTCAGCACCAACACTTTGAAATGTACAGGGAGCAGCGCTTCCATTTTAACGAATTTGTGTATTATTAGTTTGCTAGGTTTCTCACTCACCTTCCCCAGGACAGCTTACAGCAGTGACGCTCAAAGGGTGTGAGAGGAAGATTCAAGGGCAATCAAAGAAACACTTAAACTTTTTTTAAAAAAATTAAAATATTTGCAGAATATGGATAGTGTTCTCTGTTATCAATCAAGCACCGGTAGTTGTTGTTTCATTTTGCTTTCCAGCGTATTTCTTATCAATATTGGCGCAGTGCGAGCAAATGTTTATCCTGAAAAGTGTGGCCCAGAGAAGAAAGTTTGAGAACCGTTGGCTTACAGCAATGTAATATACATATCAAACGGTTACGGTTATTTAAAAAACAACAACAAGTAGTTTCAACCAGAACAGAATACTTATCCAGCAAAAGAGGCTTGAGCCACTAAACAAAATATCTTAACTGCCAATTGACAGGGTAAAACAGAAACAGGGAGCAAGGCAGAGGTCCTTCTCGGTGGTGGCTCCCTCCCTGTGGAACGCCCTCCCATCAGATGTCAAGGAGATAAAGAATTACACAACATATGTGAATTACTGGCATCTGAAGTCTGCCTATGAGAAGGAAACAGGTCACAATGCAGTTACACATTTCAAATCGCCAAGGAGGGAATAATTAAAGATTATACGCAGAACGTCAGCCTTTCCATTTCCCGGATCTTAAATATTAAGCTGTCCAGACTTCACGGTGCATTATGGCAACTTTTAAATCCTAGTTCCATGCAGCTTTGATGGTAATCAATAATAATGATAGCAGCAAGAATAATGCAGCTGTGCACATATATAGATTTCTGCATAATGAGACAACATTTATTTGGAGATATTTAAGATGCAAACACCCTGCGGATCAATATAGTCTAAGGAAGCAGCTCAAACGGTCACATTGATTCTCCTGCTGTTTTTCCTGTAAACGTGCAGGAGACCGAAATGCGAACGCTGCCTCTTGAGGGAAGAGAGAGTGGATTCCTTCCTCGCGCAACTCGAAGGGGCAACCTCTCTGGAGAAGCAGATTAATGGACACTATAACCCTGAACTCATTAATTGAAAGCAGGAGCCATTTAATCTCTGAGGTTCCTTATAAGGAATCTGGGGCCAGTGTGTTACAGGGTTGGGGCGAGAATACTGGTATTTAAAATAATATTTCTTTTTATTTGTTTACTCAAAAACCTACAAATCAATAACGCATTGAAGGAAACAAATAAAAAGGAAACAGTACTTCATGAAAACTAAAACTGAACATACAAGATACAAAATTTGGTGACTCCGTTCACATTTTCTAGGATGATGATGATGATTGCTATTGGGAAGTAGTAACATGTCCTTTTTTCTTTACTTTTTAATCTGGTTTATAAATATCAGGGAACTGTCCTAGGGGTCTTATTATATTGCCACTTGAAACTGCTGTAAACAAAAATCTGCCCTTTTTCCCCTTATGGGGTATCCAAGAGCCCATATAGAGTCCTTACGTAGGTTCCCTATTGGTAGGAGAAAATAACAGAGGCCAACCAGAGAATATTGAGAAGCAAAGCAGCTAGCAAGCCTGATCTTTATTGATCTGTTGCAACAGGGTCCTCGCTCCCCACACGCAGGAGGGAGGAGGAACCCAGAACAATGGTGTGCAAGCCCTTATTTAGACTTTTGAAATTGCCACCCTGTAGATCAAGACCTGACAAACCTAGACAGCACCTAAAAAAGCAGAGACATCACCTTGCCAACAAAGGTCCGTATAGTTAAAGCTCTAGTTTTCCCAGTAGTGATGTATGGAAGTGAGAGCTGGATCATAAAGAAGGCTGATCGCCAAAGAATTGATGCTTTTGAATTGTGGTGCTGGAGGAGACTCTTGAGAGTCCCATGGACTGCAAGAAGATCAAACAACTCCATTCTGAAGGAAATCAGCCCTGAGTGCTCACTGGAAGGACAGATCCTGAAGCTGAGGCTCCAATACTTCGGCCGCCTCATGAGAAGAGAAGACTCCCTGGAAAAGACCCTGATGTTGGGAAAGATGGAGGGCACAAGGAGAAGGGGACGACAGAGGATGAGATGGTGGGACAGTGTTCTCGAAGCTACCAGCATGAGTTTGAGCAGACTGCGGGAGGCAGTGGAAGACAGGAGGGCCTGGCGTGCTCTGGTCCAGGGGGTCACGAAGAGTCGGACACGACTAAACGACTAAACAACAACAAATATCCCCCAATGGACAGGCGCAAATTCTCTGGTCATATGGGACTTTTTTAAAGGATCCTTCCAAGACCGGTGAGGGCAGAGCTGAGCTTCTGGCAAGTGTAAATGTCCTTCTTGCATTTTTGGAGGGGGTGATGGCTTTTTGTTGATGTTGCCAAATGTTACACAACTGGGAGACCGATGCCCTTACTAGGCTGCTTCCAGTCGCCCAGAGATCTATCTGTAGTACCTGATGTGCCTCCTGCCCAGCCCATCCTCCCAAAAAACTCAAGCGTGCGTTGTTGATGGATGAGGTGGAAGCAATGGGGTCCTTGGAAGGAAGTGACCACGTTCCTCTTGGGATTCATTATACAAAGGAAAGCTGAATGCAGTCAGACAAACACTCTGGACTTCAGCAAAGCTGATTTCAAAAAGCGTTAAGAAACTACTGGGTGACATCCTGTTTAGGGAAGTGTTTAATGACTGATGCTTCAATGTAATGTTTCAATGTTTTGAATCTTTTGTTGGAAGCTGCCCAGAGTGGCTTGGGAAACCCAGCCAGATGGGCGGGGTATAAATAATAATAATTATTATTATTATTATTATTATTATTAAAGCCCTATACGGCCTAGGACCCTCGTACCTACGGGACCGCCTCTCCTAGTATGTCCCACGGAGGACCTTACGGTCTTCAAACAAAAACATATTGGAGGTCCCGGGCCACAGGGAGGTTAGGCTGGCCTCAACCAGAGCCAAGGCTTTTTCGGCCGTGGCCCCGATCTGGTGGAACGCTCTGTCCCAAGAGACTAGGGCCCTGCGGGACTTGACATCTTTCCGCAGGGCCTGCAAGACAGAGATGTTCCACCAAGCCTTTGGCCAGGGCACAGCCTGACCCCCTCCTTTGGTACTCCTCACAGAACTCTAGCCCAATGGTTGCCATCAATTTGATTTGAATTAATTTTATAATTAAATTATTTTAGAATTTTGTATTATTTTATTGTTGTTAGCCGCCCTGAGCCCAGCTTTGGCTGGGGAGGGCGGGATATAAAGAAAAATTGTTGTTGTTGTTGTCATACCTCGGGTTATAGACGCTTCAGGTTCTTTTTTTGGGGGGGGGGGTTACGGACTGCCAAAACCCGGAAGTACCAGAACGGGTTACTTCCATGTTTCGGCAGTCGGCATGCGCAGAAGCACTAAATCGCGCCTTGCGTAGAAGCGCCGAATCGCAACCTGCGCATGCACAAGTGCGCCACTGCGGGTTGCGAACGTGCATCCTCCACGGATCACGTTAGCAGCCTGAGTGTCCACTGTATTATTATATCCCAGGGTCAGAAATACTCCAAGTGAGGGTTGTATGTGGTGGGTGGGAGTTTCTTAAAAGCGAGATATCGAAGGCACAATCACAAATAATTCTAACAGGAAAGAAAAAAAGGGGAGGCACGTCGGCAGAGGGGAAGCTTGCCAGCTGGGTCTTGTGTCTCCCCATGTGCTGGAACCCTGCGTGTGGGGAAAAGGATGCACAAATAAAATTATGCATGGAAGGCTCATGTAGGAACCGGCTTTGGGGCTACGAACTCCACCATGCCCAAGTCTCTTTGACAAGGAACAGACAACCATTGTTGATTCAAGACAACAACTCAGAGACGTGGCCATGGAAAAACACAAACACACACCCACTCTCTCCCCCTAGCCATTTGGATGCACTGGAAACCAATAACAGTAGTCAGCTGAGAGCAGAGGTTGCCAGTTGGTGGTCCGCAGACCCCAGGAGGTCCTTGTAATCCACGCAGGGGGTCTGTGGCACCATTCAGGAAACAAAAGCTGGTTGTTGTTTAGTCGTTTAGTCGTGTCCGACTCTTCGTGGACCAGAACACGCCAGGCCCTCCTGTCTTCCACTGCCTCCCGCAGTTTGGTCAAACTCATGCTGGTAGCTTCGAGAACACTGTCCCACCATCTCGTCCTGTTTCGTCCCCTTCTCCTTGTGCCCTCCATCTTTCCCAACATCAGGGTCTTTTCCAGGGAGTCTTCTCTTCTCATGAGGTGGCCAAAGTATTGGAGCCTCAGCTTCAGGATCTGTCCTTCCAGTGAGTACTCAGGGCCGATTTCCTTCAGAATGGATAGGCTTGATCTTCTTGCAGTCCATGGGACTCTCAAGAGTCTCCTCCAGCACCACAATTCAAAAGCATCCATTCTTCGGCGATCAGCCTTCTTTACGGTCCAGCTCTCACTTCCATACATCACTACTGGGGAAACCATGGCTTTAACTATACGAGCTGTATATCAAAAATGTCAAATGTTGGGGGTCCATGCCCTGGCTTTTGAAAACAGGGGGTTCATAGTACTTAGCTAGAAGTACTGACCTAGAGGTACGACCGGAACAGTCAACTGATCCCAGTCCCTTAAAAGAGGTCACAGAGCTTGCATTCTGCTGGAAGGGTGAAAAGACAGAAAGTTCATCGCAAGGCCAAAGCCTTCAAGAGCCGTCAGTGCGCTTCAAAAACACCCATTGTTCCTGGAGTCAGCAAAATATAAAAATGATGCTGTAGAGCGACAGATCCTCCTTGCTTACAACATCTCTTGCTCTGGGGCATGCGCGGCTGTGACAGCAGCCCACAGCACAACAATATGCTTCAAGGAGGTACCCTCACATTTCACTTTGAGCAGCCTCGCCCTTGGGTGAAACTGGCTCGCTTGCCGCCGCGTCGGAACGCGCAAGCAGACTTGGCAGAAACAACCCCCTGCGGCCATTCTGGGCAGCTGAGGAGCCCTGGGAATGGCTAAAACCTCTGTTTCGTTAAATTCCATCACATGGCTTTGTGCAGCCAATACGTCCTTTCGTTCTGGAGTGAAGGGTCAAGGCTTCAGAGGGCGGACAACGCAGTTTCACTTACTCTCACTTGTGTCACTGCAGAGACAAAATCTTATTGGCTCTGGCTTCATGACGTCATGGCAGTCGCTATACTGTCCACCCTATTGGTTGTGAGGATGCAGAGAGCAGGGAAAACAATGCAATTCGAAAGATATAAAAACAAACAAGTACACTATGGTTGGTGTAAAATTTAAAAGAAAATAGAGCATTTAGGGGAAAGGGTATGAATCTAAAATATATTAAAGTATGCAGAATGAGAAAATATTTTAAAAAAACATAGGAGAGGTTGAGGGAAGTCGCTGGGTGGGTGGAGGGTGGAAAGGGGATGTATGTTTATTTCTCTTTGTAATTTATGTTGATTATAACATTGTAAAACTCAATAAAAAATGTTTTTAAAAAACCACAATGCAATTCAAAAGCATTGGATGATCTTGGAAGGGGCCACATGGCTTAGCGCCACCTCCATGGCTCCTGGGGAGGAGATTGCAGCTTCTTTGCTCCTCCCTGGACTTTTTGGATCAGTGTGGCACAACCAGCTAAGCCAAGGTTGACTAAACCCAGAACCATGGTTACGCTCTCCTCCTCAACCGCAATCTGGAGCCAAGGTTACAGGTAGTGACTAAGGAGAAGAGACCTTAACTACGACCCTGAGTTTGGGCAATATGCTTAGCTGTCATCCCACAAAGACCTAGAACGACCAGGGAGGAGCAACATGGTTGTGAGATCCTTGCTGGGAGGTAGCATGTTCACGTGGTCACAGTAAGCCATGGTGTGGCTCACTGCAATGTACAAACCAAGGCATTGGGATGCATGCAGCAATGAAAAGCATTCCCCAAAGTGAAAGGCATAAAGATTTGGGAATGTTTTTCCCAGAAGGAAAGCTTTTCGCGTCCAAAATGTTTGAGGGCCAACAGAAATCTCTATGTGGGACGAGAAGCAACAGTTAGAACTGGGTATGGAACAACTGATTGGTTCAAAATTGGGAATGGAGTACAACAAGGCTGTATATTGTCTCCCTGCTTATTTAACTTATATGCAGGATACATCATGCAAAAGGCTGGGCTGGATGAATCCCAAGCCGGAATTAAGATCGCCGGAAGAAATATCAACAACCTCAAATATGCAGATGACACAACTTTGATGGCAGAAAGTGAGGAGGAATTAAAGAACCTCTTAATGAGGGTGAAAGAGGAGAGTGCAAAATATGGTCTGAAGCTCAACATCAAAAAAAAACTAAGATCATGACTACTGGTCCCATCACATCCTGGCAAACAGAAGGGGAAAAAATGGAGGCAGTAACAGATTTTACCTTCTTGGGCTCCATGATCACTGCAGATGGTGACAGCAGTCACGAAACTAAATGACGCCTGATTCTTGGGAGAAAAGCAATGACAAACCTAGACAGCATCTTAGAAAGCAGAGGCATCACCTTGCCGACAAAAATCCGTATAGTTAAAGCTATGGTTTTCCCAGTGGTGATGTATGGAAGTGAGAGCTGGACCACAAAGAAGGCTGATTGCCAAAGAATTGATGCTTTTGAATTCTGGTGCTGGAGGAGACTCTTGAGAGTCCCATGGACTGCAAGAAGATCAAACCTCTGCATTCTGAAGGAAATCAGCCCTGAGTGCTCACTGGAAGGGCAGATCCTGAAGCTGAGGCTCCAAGACTTTGGCCACTTCATGAGAAGAGAAGACTCTCTGGAAAAGACCCTGATGCTGCGAAAGATGGAGGGCACAAGGAGAAGGGGACGACAGAGGAAGAGATGGTTGGATAGTGTTCTCGAAGCTACTAGAATGAGTTTGACCAAACTGCGGGAGGCAGTGGAAGACAGGAGTGCCTGGCGTGCTCTGGTCCAGGGGGTAACGAAGAGTCGGACACGACTAAACAACAGCAACAAATTTGGCACCGCTGTGGGTACTTCCGTTTAATTTTAGATTTTCAATTCCAACACTGCAGTGATCTTGTTTGACATTAATGGCTCTATTTTTTGCTCCTCCTTCATTGCATCCAGTGGCCAGTTAAAATGTGTGTCATTTATTATTTGATTTACTGCAATTATAGTCCAACTTTTCCTCCAAGGAGCTAAAGGCGGCATACATTATTAACCCCTCCTCATTTAATCCTGACAATGACCCTGTGAGGTAGGTTAGGCTGAGAGGCAGTGACTGGCCCAGGGTCACCCAGTGAACTTCATGGCTGAGCGAGGCTTTGAACCCAGGTCTCCCAGATCCCAGTCTCTAACCACTACACCACACTGGTTCTCACAAAAACAACACAAATGCTTATTTACTAGCCTGATGCAGGTAACAGTTGATAATAAAGTGCGTTTGGGGAGGATAATACTATTAAGATGGGTGAATGTTCCCTTTGTACTACAGACCTGTATGTCAACAGCACTACGTGAAATAATTTAATACACAAGCTATTGTTTCATATGTCACCAATTTAGGAATTTGGGCTCTGTCTAGTCGTGAGTGACTGTGCGTGCGTGGAAAAATCAAACGGTGGCAGGAAAAACTAAAATATATACAGTCAACTGCGTGCCCTGTTCCATTCAGACCTATTACCACTGGGAGGTTTTACATTCAAGTCTTGAATTAAATGTCAAATATAATTTGCTGCCGGAAACAGGGGAGCGTGTCTGTGCCCTCAGGGGGATTTCTGACGGACCAGCTCTGCGCGCTGCACTTAGCTTCTGCCGGGAGGAGAGCGGATGCCATGGACCTCTCCGAATGAAAAACGAGGGCACCTGCAGCAGAAACATGGGGCTGCCACTGTTTCCTCGTTAACAAGTCGAGGAGCAAGGGGAGGAAATGGTCGCTGGCCAGAGTTTGAGTCTTCCCTCGCTCATTTTGGTCACAACAGGCAGCTGACGCAACAGGCAGCTGAGGGTCTGCTTCAAGAGGCAGGGTATAGCACTGCAGAAAGCTACTGCTGGCGGATCGGTCTTTTTCATTGTAAATGGTTGTTACAATTGTGTAAAGACATGAGAATTCCTGTCAAATGTCCAATCCAGGTTTATCAGGACAACAAAGCACGTTTGGCTTTGCTGACGTCTGAAGGTTGGAAGCAAAGCACGAAGCACTTGCAGTTGAAGCTGCAACATGCTAGAGAATGTGTTCAGAAAGGACTTGTAACGGTGTCCTACATGCCAGGTAATGAAATTCCTGCTGATTTATTGTCCAAGGTTGTTCTGAAGGATCAACACTGTACCTATGTACAGAAACTGGGTTTGTACTGAAATTGTACATGACACACTGCCCAGCGGTGTTCACAGAAAGGGGGAGGATGTTAGGTTTCTGTGTGTTGCCACTGTGCAGTGCTTTGAGTCACCAGACTCTGTTTACATTCCAGAGACATTCCAGGCTGTTGGAAGTCTCACGGAAGACAGGAGACGGATGTGATGTTACTGGTTTCCTGTTCCTTTGTTTTTCTGTTGCTCTCTGTCTTTCACAGAGAGAGGATGATTTCTTTTCTGTCTGCATAGTTAGCAATAAAGTATTTGCAATGTAGCTCATAAATCTCGTCACTTCTGCTGCTTTGATACTCTGCGTAATGGGGAACGTGCCTGGAGGCTTATCAAAGGCTCAGGTAGTTAATTATCGTTGGAGGAGGTTCCGAAGGACTCGACCGGAGGAGTCGTTCAGTCGAACGCAAGTCCGACATCTGAACCTGTTGGTTTGAGTCTTATGCCCTTGAGCAGAGTGGACTTGAGGAATTTTGGGGTGGCCCTCAGCAACATTTGATGCCCTTCCCAGTCGTTGTGCTGCCTTCCCAAAGCCAGGTAAGGGAGGAACTAGGCTTTGGGAAGTAGGTGGGATGGTTCTGGCAGGGTCCTAGAGTCCTGACACCTCCTTCCCAAAGCCTAGTTAGAGCTTTCCCAGCTTTGGGAAGGAGACAGAAGGGCTCTAGGAGCTTGCCAGAGCCTTGCGCCTCCGTCCCAAAGCCCTGCGCCTCGCTTAGATTGCTTTGGGAATGCATCGCTAGGGGCATTTGTCAAATATTGGCCATGCTCTCTCTCACCCCCACGCCCAAACAACACAGTGTGTGGCCTGTGGGTTCTGCAAATTCTTGCAGCCCACTTGGTACGGAAAGTTGGACCGCCCTGCCCTGGAGAAACAGATAGCAAATGCTTACAGGAAGTTCCACAGCAGGATCTGAGCACAAGACGACTTTTCCCACCAACTGGTAATTGGATTAGTGCTGCGGTCGTGACTAGCAGCCACTAGGAACCTAACCAGTACATCAGTCTAATCCATTCTATATCAGGTGTGGGGAACTTTCGGCTGAACTACAACTCCCATCAGCCCTTGCAACCGTGGCCAATGGCCAGAGATGATAAGAAGCTGTACTTCAGCAACACCAGGAGGGCCAAGGATTCCCCAACACCTGCTGCAAGATCAGTCCTGCCAAGCCAAACCGCAACTTGGGAAGCTTTTCCTGCCCACGGGGAGGTGTCCCAACCTGAAACCCAGATGACTCACCGCCACATGAGACAGTTGCCCGCAGAGCACCTGGGTCCCACTTCCAGGCCTGGATGCAGCAAAATGAATGCAAAGCCCATCTGGGAAAGAGCCTGTTTTTTTTTGGTTGCCTGCTTGGGAGGGGGCTGCTAAGCACCAGGAGGGCAGAAAAGCCGCACTGAGATTGATGGGTGACGAACAGAGGAGGTCAGTGCTAAGCAAATATTAAATGGATAGTTAAAGATGGGATGCAAATGAGTCCAGCTCTGCCACTTTTTAAAAAAAAATGTAGCTATTTCCAAAAAAAGGAAAGGAGAGGTGCCCTCTAAATTTGGAAGCTAAGATGCATCTCGCAGCAGCGCCCAAGAGAGTCAACACTCCCCCTTGTGAGGGTTCACGGCTGTTCTTGAAAGAGAGTGGAGCTGCAGACAGCCTGGAGTGTAGTTAGCAACTTCATCTACGGGTTCTGCCAAATTAGGAAAACCTTCCGTCAGCGCCGTGTCTCCGTGGGTGTTCTCAGCAGTGATGGAAAGGAGTATATTTAGACAGTGTTTTGACACTGTTGCTTAAAGCAAGGTTAACATTGTGGAACAATCGCTCATTATGGCTCATCTAGGAGCCCCGAGAAAGAGGATTCGGGGATCTCCTGTTTCAGATGCTCGGCCACCGAGACCAGGGGAAAGAGGGGAGGGTCTGTGCTAATGGAGGGTCTCAAGCTCACAGGGTTGGACAGCAGCTCACTTTTTCCGGCATTATTTGGTCCTGCTATTTTTGTCTCCGGGATGTGCTTCCTTGCAGGCTGCAGGCTCTCCTCTGGCAGGGAAGTGGGAGAGAGGGAAGAGTCCATGACGAGCAAAGCCAGTGCTTTTTTCCCCAGCAGGGTCTCAAGGGGATGAATTACCCGCACCTCTTTTTGTTATTGTTAAAAAGTGTGGCACTTATTGTGACAATTTCATGGTGAGTACGGGCACCTATTTATATATATTTTTAGAACAAAAGCACTGGGCAAAGCCCATTCAGAGAGAGGGTCTTGAGGCAAAGTCAACAGGGAGGGAGGGCAGGCGCTTTCCAGCAATGTTATAGGCAGAGGAAGGGCAAGGCTGATAAGAAATCTGCTCCAAAGAGAAGGAAGAGCCAAAGAGGAAGAGAAGAGCAAAGGGGGCCTGTCAACCTCCTTCCCACTGCAAAAATACTCCGCTAACCAGAGAGTTGTCCATGTTTGAAACCCGTGTAAGTGGCCTAATGCTTTGAAAGTGCTGTACGTGTATTTAAGACGGGGCCTGCCCCCAGGCTCACAAAAGGAAAAAGGAAAGAAGAGGGAAGAGAAACGCAAGTGTTTCATCGGTTGCTCCTTCACTGGCTGCTGGTCTCCCCTTTGCCCTGACTTTCTCCCTGGAGGGAAATGGTGCAAAGTGTTAGGATCGTCCTACTCTAGTGTAGGACCCTCCCTCCTGGTCGGTTGTTCGGGAGCTTCAAAAGCTTTCTTCAGCCCAAACATCACAGCGACTGATGCCAAAAGGCATTAGCACACTTAGGGATCCGCAGAGTATTCACAGTTTGCGTAACAGAACTCAGTAGCACAGCATTTTGGCTAATCTACTTTATTTACATATAATACACTTGGAGCATTCTGCCTTAGCTCCTTCCCCTTTCTCATCAAACAGCAAAAAGAGAAAGGACAAAGGACAATAGCCCCACCTCACAGAACACATCCTGTCTCCGTCACTTCCCACATTGTGGAATGAAAACATACACTGTCATGTGATAGACAACAATCTCATGACTGCAAACACGGAGCAGGAATCTTAACACAGAGCTCCTGGCCAATGGCTGTGGCCTGAGACCACCTCTGAGGGTTGGCGCAGAGCGTTCATCCTGGCAAGGTTGGGAGAAATCAAGATCCCTGCAGCTGCTCCATCTCAGGCCAACGGATGAGGCCAAGTTGGTCTCCCTCTTTTTGAGATGCCCTTCCTGGGAAGGAAGGTGGCCACTAGCTCCGGGTCTCCTGGCTGGTGGGCAGCAGAGGCCACCGAGTGACCCCCTTAAACTCTGAATTCATTCCTACACAACCTAGAGCCCACCTTCATAATTGTAGGCCTTAGTAATACTGATCTCTAAGATTTGACCCACACGGGGCATCAAACGGGAGTCAGAGAGGGCAAGTTAGCGGTGAAAATTACTTCTTCCCCCTCCCATGTGAGAAACAGTTGAAACAGAAGCATTTTTATTTTTCAAATGTACCCCGATTAAAAAAACATATAGCGCCACTACTAGAAAATTAGACAGTAGGCAAAAAAAGGGTGAAGAGATGTTTACTGCGGCTGCTCCCAATGACTCAAAACTCCTACACAAATTCAGCCGCCAGGGTTAAATGTGAAGCTTTAACCTTATGTCAGAAGACCACAATTTAGCAATTAGTTTCATTGGATGACCCCAGAATCGAATATTATGAAACACAGAGAAGCTTCTCTCGATCCACTTTCTCCACACGATGCCTAATTTTCTGAAGCTCTATCGTGTCCTGGCTTATTCACCATTTTTCTTAAACAAGAAAACCCAAAACAGGACAACACTTCCTCATAGTTGTTCCAACCCCTCGGTCGTTTTGGTTGCCCCTTTCTTATAACCTTTTCCAGCTCTGCAATATCCTTTTCTGAGGTGTGGCTACCAAGAACTGCATTACAGCGCTGCCGCACACTGCGTTGACTTTTCATTCAGTCACCCACTAAGAACCCAAAATCTCATTCCTGGGCAGTCACTGTCAGCTAAGACTTCATCAGTACATGTTGTTGTTTAGTCGTTTAGTCGTGTCCGACTCTTCGTGGCCCTATGGATCAGAGCATGCCAGGCACTCCTGTCTTCCACGGCCTCCCGCAGTTGGGTCAAACTCATGCTGGTAGCTTCGAGAACACTATCCCACCATCTCGTCCTCTGTCGTCCCCTTCTCCTTGTGCCCTCCATCTTTCCCAACATCAGGGTCTTTTCCAGGGAGTCTTCTCTTCTCATGAGGTGGCCAAAGTACTGGAGCCTCAGCTTCAGGATCTGTCCTTCCAGTGAGCACTCAGGGCTGATTTCCACCATAATTCAAAAGCATCAATTCTTTGGCGATCAGCCTCCTTTATGGTCCAGCTCTCACTTCCATACATCACTGCTGGGAAAACCATAGCTTTAACTATACAGACCTTTGTCGGCAAGGTGATGTCTCTGCTTTTTAAGATGCTGTAGTGGCTCCCAAACTTTTTCCTCCACGGACCACCCAAAAATTGCTGAGCATCTTTGGCAGGTGATTTTTCTGCCTGCTGCGGCCGCTGTATGATATTTAATTGTATTTTTATGGCTTCTTTTATTTCTTTTGTATTGCATTTCATTGCATTGCAATTTGGATCCCACAGTATTCAAATCTGTATTGCAACAACATGCAAAATACTAAGCAATAAAAGAAGCGATGAAATCTAATTAAAAATCAATATGGATATTTCGCGTGGAAGGTTTGCCATCTCCCGTCTTCAGCCACAAATCCAGAGACACACACCACACCACCAAAATGAAACTGCGGGAGTACGGATCGGGCCCTGAACTGAGCAGCTTGCTCCTAATTCAGCCTCCTGGTCTTGTCCTCTGCTCATTTTGTCAGTACATCTAAGAGCAAGGAGAAAATCCCCCTCATGCAAGCAGAAAAAGAAAGACGCGGCTGCCACAAATGTGTGACCATTTGCAAAGCCTTTTGAAACCAGGTAGGATCAAAGCTGCCGCTCTGAGTGCCACATGCCATTAAGCAAGAGGGGCGACGTCGGTAGGCTCAAATATAAAGCACTCAAGCCCCACTCTCCTTGTCAGCTTTCCGCTCTTGAAAAATCACCTTCTTAACAAGCTCGCCTGCAAAAGCAAAACCCTCTCAAAAGGCTCCCTCACATCTCATCTGCATAAGCGAAGATTTCCAACTCCGCAGCACCCTCAGCTCGCCAGCTTTGGGGGAGCTGCCTAGCAAAGCCCCACTGTTCCCAAACTCCGTTCCTTCTGTTATAAGAAGTCTAAGGTCCCAAATATTAAATAAGCGTTCATAAATTTGCAAGGCAAACACATAGTAAAGGCAAAGGGATCCCTGACCATTAGGTCCAGTCACGGACGACTCTGGGGTTGTGGCGCTCATCTCACTTTATTGGCTGAGGGAGCAGGCATACAGCTTCCAGGTCATGTGGCCAGCATGACTAAGCCGCTTCTGGCGAACCAGAGCAGCGCACGGAAACGCTGTTTACCTTCCCACTTTGACATGACGTGCTTTCGAACTACTAGGTTGGCAGGAGCAGGGACCGAGCAACGGGAGCTCACCCCATCGCGGGGATTTGAACCGCTGACCTTCTGATCGGCAAGCCCTAGGCTCTGTGGTTTAACCCACAGCGCCACCCGCGTCCCAAGGCAAACACATATGTAAGTATATAAACCACGTGTCTAAAATGGTATAGGAGAGCAATCCTGAAATCATTTTGACTCTCCCAGTGACCTCAAATATTCCTCTGCAAGGAGGAAGGAAATGGGAAACCTCTCCATTGTCTTTTGCTTACCTGTCCTGAGGGCATATGTGTGTATGAATAGGGTGAAACTGTGACCTGGATTCAGGAATTAAAGTATTTACCATCACAAAAGAATGGCTGGGCTGTCCAGGTAATGCAACCAGCGACCATTATCAGGTATCCTGGCAGACAGGATTTCCGCTGTAGACGGCCTCTTTCTGTGATGTATGCATGATGTTTTGGGAGTGGTCTCTGGCTACAGGGTGGGCAATTTCAAAAGTCCATATAAGGGCTTGTGCACCATTGTTCGGGCTGCCTCCTGCGTGTGGCAGTGAGCGCCCTGTTGCATCAGTTAATAAATATCAGGCTCACCAGCTGCCTTGCTTCTCAATATTCTCTGGTTGGCCTCTGTTATTTTCTCCTTTCGATAGGGAACCAACTTAAGGACTCTAAACAGGCTCTTGGATACCCCATAAGGGAAAACTTATAACACTCCAAACAGCTGCAAAGGAGGTCACTTGCAAGAAATGTTCCACGATGGCAGTTTAACCAAGCCACAAGGCCAAAGCACTTGCATGAAAGGAGGTTGAAACGGATTTCGCCAGAGAGATACAACAGTCGTTTTCAGGACAAAAACATCTTTTTCACAAGAGATTCAGGGACCAACAGCTCTGCTGTTTTAAGGTTTTGCGGGCTCCTGAAGTGCTTTGGCACTGCATCTTCAAGCAGAATTTCTGCTAGGTGGCAGAGCATCTAATCACGAACAAATTCCACAGCAATAGTAAAGCAAACCTCTAGCGCATTGAAATTACATTTCAATGTGCGGAACGGGTACCATTTGCACGAACCTGAACGTATCAAATGCATTCACTCAGCAGTGCAAAATGTAGAAGGCTTTGAACGATGTGTTCTGCCGCCTCTCTCCAAAACTGCAGGCTAAGAATCTCCCCCCCCCCACCAAAATAATCAGAGAGCTGTGCTGGGAACCCCCACTAGCCTTGGGACTAGTCTCTCCCCTCATGCACGAAACCTTGCTTCTACCTGAGAGATTCAGCTCCAAGGAAATACTGAAAAATCAAGCAGAAATCAAGCAGCTCAAGGTAAACTTAATCCGTGCCAGAAGTTTGTTCTGGAGTTATGGACTGTTCAGTTCTACAATTACCAAGAATTTAACAATGGCCACATATACCTCTTGAAATTCAACTTATTGAAAATATTTATGAATCAGCTGTAAATTATAGATCTCTAAGCAATTTATAACAAAATGGAATCCAGAAAAATATACATCTTTGATGGAACAGCAGAATACCAAAAGTGACTGGGTAAAAATTAACATTCCTAGCAGGGAGGGAACCGCCAGAAGGCCCTCGGAGCCGGACCTCAGTGTCTACCTGACTTTCTAACACTGATCTACACCAGTTGCCCAATTTGATCAAGGTGTTGCTATGGGTATATAAAGCCCTTAACAGAACAGCAATATATTATTCAATGGTTTAGTTAAGCATGCTATCAACTGAGTAAATTTTCATTTAACTATACGCATCAATGAGAAGAGAAGACTCCCTGGGAAAGACCCTGATGCTGGGAAAGATGGAGGGCACAAGGAGAAGGGGACAACAGAGGACGAGATGGTGGGACAGTGTTCTCGAAGCTACCAGCATGAGTTTGACCAAACTGCGGGAGGCAGTGGAAGACAGGAGTGCCTGGCGTGCTCTGGTCCATGGAGCCATGAAGAGTCGGACACGACTAAACAACAACAACATATGCATCAAATTTAGATTTTTATTTCTTTCAATATTTTCCCAGGTCATTATAAGCTCCAGCCTCATTTCAGACATTGCGATATATCGAGATATCGCAATGTTTAGCTGGCGATATATCGTGATACTGAAAACCAGATATGGCCTACGTCTGCCTCCATCCTTTCCACTGCGATGGATGCTCTCTTCTGAGATCTTATTTCTGGGGCAGGAGGGCACCTCCAGAAGCTCAGCCAGGGCGGTTGCTGGCCTGAACAATCCCAGTTAGAGCACCAGGCAGCTTGGAAGCCCTCAACCTGGCAGTGCCAACAAAGCCAATATGCAAATGCCGCAGATAAAGCAAAGGGCTCTCTGAAAACTGTGAGAACCAGCTTGTTCCGACTGCAGAGCTCTTTGGAGTCCTTCCAGCTTTAAAGTGCTACAAAATGCACATTCCTGAAAAATAAATCCTTTTGATACGGATCTGCAAGATAAACATACAGAGTTCTTGCCAGCACTCCAGTCCTCCCCAGAGGGCTCCACTGATTCAGGCGGCGGAGTTAAAAACATCCAGAGGCATGCAGGCGTGCCAGCATTTACAGAGTCACCTTAAACCCACATTTAATTTGTGTTTTTGGAAGGCGTTAGGAAAAGTGTAGGAAGCTCTACAGCTCCCGTCAGCTTAAATATTGCAGGTGGCGGCGGAGGGGGCGGTCAGCGCTACGCAGCAGATCTTTCTCAAAGAAATAAGGCAGGCCAGTTCCCCCACTCATCTATCCTCGCCTTGGCGCCCAGCCTGCAGAAACAAGTCATCTTGCCACCATCGCGTAAACAGAATTCTTTTTATGGGGAAAAAAGAAACAGAAATCTGGACTGAGATTTCAGGGCAAAAGAGCTTTCCTTCACCTTTCTGTTTAGGCTACATACTTCCACCTCCTTTTCAAAGCAGATTTGGTCCACACTGAGGCCTCCTAAGTGTTACATCACCTTACCAACAAAAATCCGTATAGTTAAAGCCATGGTTTTCCCAGTAGTGATGTATGGAAGTGAGAGCTGGACCATCAAGAAGGCTGATCGCCGAAGAATTGATGCTTTTGAATTTTTTTTTAAAAAATAATATTTATTAAGGGTTTAAAGATTACAGAAAAAAAGAAGAATGAAAAAATGAAAAATTAAATACATAACAAAGAAAAAAAACAAAAGAAAAAAACAATACAGTAAAACAGAAAAAAGAAAAACAAGTATTTAAAAACACATCCAATGTTTCCCTACCTTTATCTTTCATTTACTTGTTTCATCGACCTCCTCACACCTCCCTTTTTTTGTATTCTAGTTCAGTTAGCTGTTTCAGCAAATCCTTTCCATCTTACTCAATTTTTGTTCCATAATTTATCTTAACCCAATCTAACCTTAAATTTTCCACTTTGACCCATTAACAATCTATTTTTACTTGATTCTTTATAACCTTTCTGCTAAAGCCATGTAACTTCATTCCAGCATCCTTCTAACATTCCTTAATTTTACAGTATTTCTGTAAATAAACCCCTGGTGGACATTCCCACCCCTGCCTGGAAACACTGGGAATTAAATTTGGGACCTTCTGTATGCAAAACTACATGCTCTGCCCCTGAGTTATAGCCCACCATGCTTCTCTGAATACGACCAGGGTGGTATTCCAAATGGTTTCCCTGAAAGGTAGGGATTAGGGCTGGCCGATATATCAATACATTGTGTCCAAAACTGGTTTGAAGTCCATATTGTACTATCAGTTTCGTAACTTTTGATCTGGCAATATATTGTGAATCATGATGTGTGTGTCTGCTATGTAAAGATCACAATGTGGGGGAAAGCCGTGAAGCCAGCCAATGCCTCTACATAGGTAAAGGTAAAGGGACCCCTGACCATTAGGTCCAGTCTGAGGTTGCAGCGCTCATCTCGTTTTATTGGCCAAAGGGAGCCGGCTTACAGCTTCCGGGTCATGTGGCCAGCATGACTAAGCCACTTCTGGCAAACCAGAGCAGCGCATGAAAACGCCGTTTACCTTCCCGCCTATTTATCTACTTGCACTTTGACATGCTTTCAAACTGCTAGGTTGGCAGGAGCAGGGACCAAGCAACGGGAGCTCACCCCGTCGCTGGGATTTGAACCTCCGACCTTCTGAGTCCTAGGCTCTGTGGTTTAACCCACAGCGCCATCCATGTCCCACATGCCTCTACATAGCTCCATCCTTATTTCAGACATTGTGGTATATCAGTATACTGCAATGTTTAGCTGGTGATATATCACGATGTTGAAAACCAGATATTGCCCAGACCTAGTAGGGATGGGGAACCAGTGGCTCTCTTGATGTCCTTTTGATGTCCTTGATGGCCTTTTGGCAGGAATGAAGGGAACTGTTGGCCAACAACATCTGGAGGGAAACAGGTCCTTCTTTCTTCTTAGGCGATCACTGACAGCCGAGTAAGATTGTCTTCCATGAACACTGTCTTAACAGTGAGTCCATAAGTGACTGTGGAGGCCAATTCTGGACCCACACGTCCTTCCACAGTGGGGACGTAGGTTTCCGGGTGGGAGTTGATCATGGTGAGGGTTTGCCAAGTGTGCCTTCCTCTTAGCACATTTCTCCCTTTTGTCCCAAGTTTGAGCATCTTCAAAGCCCATGACACCTTTGGCAAAGGCTGTTCTCCAACTGGAGCGCTCACAGGCCAGGGTATCCCAGTTGTCAGTGTTTATATATTTTTTGAGATTTGCATTGAGAGAGTCTTTGAGTCTCTTTTGTTGACCACCAGCATTATGCTTTCCATTTTTAAGTTCAGAATAGAGTAGTTGCTTTGGAAGAAGAAAATCAGGTATCTGCACAACATGACCAGTCCAATGAAGTTGTTGAATAATCATTGCTTAGACACCGATGATCTTTGCTTCTTCCATCACCCCCAGAACCGCCTTGTGGTCACTCATGCCCACCTCTAGGTCTGACTCTGACCTACAGGCCACAATCCTATCTGATGCCAGCAGACATGAATTCTGCCAGCGTACAAACTGAAGACGCATCTGAATGGATCTGCTGCCAAGCTTGCCCTGCCACACACAGGCAGGTAACCGTTTTGAATTTTTGTTCCCTTGGCAACTTGAGAATGTTTGTACTTACCTGCAAGTCTGAATCGCATGCATACAAATCACTGCATAATCACTGCGAGGCAATGCGCACCCCCTTCAGCGTGTTTGTACAATAGGATGCAGATTAGCATACACACATCTGCCTCCGAGGTGCACAATGAAAGGGGCGGGGGGGGGGGCGAGAATGCCTTGAGTGACAAGTTTATGCCTCGGCAATGATGGAATCGCTCCGTCCTGCCCTGTAGCAGTCGCAACAGACTGCTCAAGAGTAGAGAGCGCCTTAAGAGGGGGGAAAGGGAAGACTTGCAGCAGCGGCAGGTTGAATATTCATGGAGAGGGGTTTTAATAAGAAATGCTAGATTGAATCTTTCCTACAGGGACGCACTCTTTGCTCGAGTACAAGCTCCAGGATTCTGCAGGTGGGAGAATTAATCCAAATCCTACATACCACATTCCCAGAGGTACAGCTAATACGGGGCTCGTAGATGTATGCATATTCATCCTTTATGTAAAAAGCGGCAGCTCCAGGGCTCAGTCTCTTGCCAAACTGAAATGCCACCAGAAACTTTGCATTCACCACGGTGGTTCTCAGCGGCTCCTGCTCAGTTTTATGGGACCAAATGATACCCAATGCAGCCAAGAGGCTCTGGCTCAGTGGGAGAATGTGCGCTTTGTACACAGGAGCCCCCAAGTCCAGACTCCTGACATCTCCCGCTAAAAAGGTAACAGAAAATGAGAATACCAGCCCTAACCAGCCACAATGTGCGCAGCTGTTGGGCAGTGGGTAAAATCCGCCCTCTACGAAAGACCTGGGAAAGTTTGAGCCCATTCCAGTAAAGGTAAAAGGTAAAGGTAAAGGACCCCTGGATGGTTTAGTCCAGTTAAAGGCGACTATGGGGTTGCGGTGCTCATCTCGCTTTCAGGCCGAGGGAGCCGGCGCAGACAGCTTTCAGGGTCATGTGGCCAGCAGGACTAAACCGCTTCTGGCACAACGGGACACCGTGAAAGAAGCCAAAGCACACAGAAACACCGTTTACCTTCCCGTCACAGTGGTACCTATTTATCTACTTGCACTGGCGTGCTTTCGAACTGCTAGGTTGGCAGGCGTTGGGACAAAGCAACGGGAGCTCACCCCGTCGTGGGGATTCGAACCGCCGACCTTCCGATCAGCAAGCCCAAGAGGCTCAGTGGTTTAGACCACAGCGCCACCCATGTCCCCATTTTTAACTCCTTTTTTACTATTCCAGTGGCATCCCTGGGCACTTACTTTTATTTTCTCCCAAAGAGATGAAAGGCTTCCATTGATTCCAACAGGCAAAACTGACCATTGCATTTGAGGATACTTTTGAAGAGGGGGTGAAACCTGTACAAGAAACTCCATAGGCTGGGGTGGATTTTGGAGCCCCACAGATGGGTGGAGTCAGATATGTGAGCAAGTCCTTGCAAGCCCTTTGCGGTGAGGGTGATAAAGGCAAATATTTTGCACACGCTCAGTATAAAAGAATGTGCATATATGTACATATTCCATGTTAATTGCTTGCTGGCTACCGCACATGTCACGGGTTTCCCCCCTAAGCTTCCTAAACGCAAGGTCACAACATTGAATGCACCAGGAGAGCTTGCACAATGCATACACATTTCTAAATATTTGGATCAGTCCCCAGCTCTGAGGGAGTAGAGAATATCTGTGTTCAGATTGCTCACCCATTACAACCACATTGTTAATAAAAGGATGCTTGGGACCGGAGGGAGGGAATCAGCTCCTCAGCATTAATAGGCCAGAACACCCGGATTTAGCAAATGTGTGCATAACTCTAGCCACATGAATAATCCCTATTACATTCAGAGGAATAACTTGCCTGGAGAAACCTGGCACGCTTTCTGCATAATCTGCCAGAGCTGGCAAATCTGGAGAGCTACAAATAAGTCTTCGTTGTGATTTTACGTAGCACCATAAACGTTTGCGATGCTTTACTAAGCAAATTAAGCAAAAACGACACAGGCCTCTGTCCCCCATGAGGATGCAATCCAAGTTTCATCAGCCTAGACGGGCAGGGTATAAATAAAAAAAATTGTTGTTGCTGCTGCTGTTGTTAATATATATAAAGGGAAGCTACACGAGGGACGCTTCATGTTGGCTCTGGGTGGAAACCAAGGGGTTAAAAGGTGGAACTTTTATTTTTCCGAAGGGGGTGCTGACAGCGCTTTGGAGGTCCCAAGCCGCAAGGCGGTTAGCTTGGTTTCAACTAGGGCCAGGACATTTTCAGTCCTGGCCCCGACTTGGTGGAACGCTCTGGGGGAAACAATAGGGGGAAACAAACAAACAAAAACAAAACCAGTTTATTAAAATGCGGGTTAAAATACAATTTTAATTGCAGCCTCATTTTAATAGTAGCCCATAAATCAAAACCGTAAGGGGAGGGAAACTGAGACTGAGTCCAAACCAAAGGCCAGGCGGAACAGCTCTGTCTTGCAGGCCCTGCGGAAAGATGTCAAGTCCCGCAGGGCCCTAGTCTCTTGTGACAGAGCGTTCCACCACGTCGGGGCCAGAGCTGAAAAGGCCCCGGCCCTAGCTGAGACCAATCTAACCACCTTGTGACCTGGTACCTCCAAAGTGTTGTCATTTGTGGACCTTAAGGTCCTCCGTGGGACATACCGGCAGAGGCGGTCCCGTAGGTACAAGGGTCCTAGGCTGCATGGGGCTTTAAAGGTCAAAACCATCACCTTAAACCTGACCCTGTACTCCATCGGGAGCCAGTGCAGTTGGTAAAGCACTGGATGAATGTGATCCCGCCGCAAGGACCCTGTAAGGAGCCTCGCCGTGGTATTCTGCACCCGCTGGAGTTTCTGGAGTATATGTTAAGGATGGACAATATGTTCAAGGAGTCTAACAATAAAGAGTAGAGTGTTTTGAAAACTGAAGTATGGCACCAATATTTTCACTGTAAACGCCAAATTAAAGATGTATTAAAATTGTGATATTAACTATGTTTGAATTGCATATTAATTCATGCTTATCACAGTAATAAATAAAAAGTGTTGCCAATCCACCCCACCCCCGAGTGGCGATTAGACATTCTCTTTTGGCACCCACAACCCAGGTGCCACTTGGCTCCTAGCTTTTCTATCCCAGTTTCTAACATTGACTCGTCCCTATGCATAGCTGTCAACTTACAGATTTGAAAATAAGGGACCAGCAGCCTCGAAAATAAGGGACCTGCAGCCAAAATAAGGGATTTTAGTCAACCAGCTCCCGAGCCAAAGGCAGAAAGCCCAGCCAGCCCAGCAGCCAAACGAAGCCTCAAGCGGTGGTTCCCACAGCGCAGCAACCCGGCAAAGGGGATGCAGCAAGGAAAACCACCGTCACCTCTCCGCTGGGAAGCGCTGAGCAAAGGCGAGTCCCCAGGCAACACAGCTGATTTGATTGGCACAAGGCATGCAAGCTCCACCCCCCCAGTCGTTCTTAGACTCCTTATTGGGTGAGCAACGCAGCCAAGCAACACAGTTGGAACCTCCCTCCTCCCTGGCCGGCAGGGAGGGAGGGAGGGAGAGGAGCTGTTTCCTTTGAAACCCGGGAAATTTCAGGGACATCATCAATAAGGGACAGCAGTGGGACACGGCGCTGGGATAAGGGAGTTTCCCGCCAAATAAGGGATGGTTGACAGCTATGTCCCTGTGTACTACTCTCTGCATTATTTATGGGAGTAAAGATGCAATAAAATGCAAAAAAAGAGTAAAATGTTTGATTCCTTTTCTTTGTAAACCTGCCTGTATCGGGAGGTTTTTTAACGCTTGAAGTTCTTATTTTGTTTTTAGATAGGCCGCAAGCCACACAGAATTAAAAAATAAGATTTTAAAACTCACATTTCCCAAAATACCAGATGCCTTCCTACTAGGGATAATAGGTGATGACATTCCAAAAAAGGCACTCAGTATCTTTCTGTATTTAACTGCTGCAGCTAGAATAGTATATGTGACAAATGTAGAAGGAAGGAAGGAAATCTGGCAGAACAAATTGATAGAATACATAGAATTAGTAACCACGACAGCGAAACTAAGAAATAAGGATGAGTTAAAGATAAGAAAAGAGTGGAGGTGCTTTGGTGATTATCTTAGAGAGGGCATAATATACAATTTAACCTACAAGTAGGAGTTAACATATGAGCAGCAGATAACATCAAAAGAGGAAGACTTGAAATGATAATGGGTGAAATATCAGGATATGCAACAGATCAAGATTTCTCTAGAATGCCATAGAGAAGATGGATTGGGATGTCTTGGGAAAAGAGACAAGTGATGGATACCGTACGATGCATGTATAAAAGCTGTTAAAATTGCATAAATGAAAGTAAAAAATTAAAGATATACTGTAAGCTGCCCAGCCAGAGGGGCAGGATATAAATACAACAACAACAAATAATAACAACAACAACAAATAATAATAAACAAATAATAAATAATAATAACAAACAAATAATAATAATAGTCATCATCATCATCATCTGTTTGGGAGCTGGTAGGAAAAGGAGCAATTTTTGATGTTACTGCAAGACTTTGGAAGTACCACATTTGTTACTTGGGCTAAATGAGAGAAAAATGACTAATTGGCCGGATGAACACGAGGGTGTTTCATAAAGGAAAGGCAATTTGCAACATATTTGCCTCCCTTTTCCAAACCCTGGTAATTACTTCATTTCCATTCTCCAAATTATCCTAGTTTAACATGCACAGCTTCTTGGCAGAGAAGGTCTTTTGACTGGGCTGGTGGTGACCTGTGAATGGATCACACAAGGTTGGAAGAGACCCAAAAGATCCTTAGCTCCAGGCCCATCCAACTCCCAACAGAATGTGATCTACTCCCAGTACAAAAAAACTGACAGTGATCTACCCATTGTCATTGAGGATTGACCAGAGTTTTGGGGGAGATCATTGTTGTTGAGCTTTTTAAGGGGGAAGATTGCATAGCTATTCTTCAGGGCGAATGACACACACCGCTCACCTCAAACTCCAAAACGCCAAAAAGCAACCACTTTACACGACAGAGGGACAGAGTGATTGGGGGGGCAGAGATATTCACACCGTTGCTTTTTTACTCCCGTGATCGATAATGATCCCGCAATCGACCAGGAACACCAGTGGATCTACCTGTCGATAGCAGTCGACCGGTTGGACATCTCTGTTCTACTCCAACCCCAGCAAGGCAGGGGTCACAGCCCTTTGCACTGCGTCACATGAACAACATGCATTCACATTTTCCCCATGGGGGGGATCAAAGTTTTACATTCAAACAGAAAGTGATGGGGGCCATATATTGGAATGAGCTGGTGGGAACTGAGAAGAAGACCCTCATTCAAATCTTGCCTCAACCGTGGACTCATGAGTTGGCTTTTCCTAAGGGACGTGGGTGGCACTGTGGGTTAAATCTCAGAGCCTAGGACTTGCTGATCAGAAGGTCGGTGGTTTGAATCCCCGCAACGGGGTGAGCTCCTGTTGCTTGGTCCCTGCTCCTGCCAACCTAGCAGTTCGAAAGCATGTCAAAGTGCAAGTAGATAAATAGGTACCACTCCAGAGGGAAGGTAAACAGTGTTTCTGTGCGCTGCTCTGGTTCGTCAGAAGTGGCTTAGTCATGCTGGCCACATGACCTGGAAGCTGTATGCCAGCTTCCTCGGCCTATAAAGTGAGATGAGCACCACAACCCCAGAGTCGTCCATGACTCGACCTAATGGTCAGGGGTCCCTTTACCTTTAAGCCACACTCTTACTGGCTCCCTCTATAGCAACATCCCACTAGCTTTTAAAGATGGATCTATTTACAGAGACATTCCCTCAATGTTTCAAATCTTCACCCTCGACTTTTGACACTCGAGAAGTCTATTTTTAGGACCCACCCTATTTTTTGTGACGGTCAGATTTTAAAACTGCTCTTTTAATGCTGTATTTTAAATCGTTGTAACCTGCCCTTGGGCCTTAGGGTGCAGAACAGGCAACAAATTGAAATTAAATCTCCATCTTCATCATCATTCCCGACACCTTGTGCCTAAGAGACCGTAGTGTCCCTCATGCTCTCTGTATTAACTTTTGCTTGCTTGCTTGCTTTCAGAAATATTTTTATTAAATCTACAGAAATATCCCAAAACATTTATCGTCATATACAATTGTTTTTCTGTCCCAACAAAAAAATTCTTCTTGACTTCCCATCCCTCCTTTTGTGATGTTTCAGGTTTTTTTATTTTACTTCTTTTTATTAGCTGTTTTACAATACAAATGATTTTGTTATCTAAATTTCACTACCAAGTTTTACTTGCTTTCCAGGACAGTGGCTGTTTCGGTTTGCTGTACAAAAGCAACCCTCTATATAAATGAGAGTAACCCCATCAAATTCGGCGGGGCTTACTTCTGAACAGATCAGCGTAAGTCTGAGAATTCTCTTTTTTATTTTTGGTAAATGCTTTTTATTAACTTATTACTACAGCACATACACACACGACACTTAGAAAACAAACTACAATAGAAAACACAAGATAAATGAAAAACATATATTCATAAATCTGCAAGTATCTGCACACGAACTTATGTTAGCCATTGTTAGTTCTTATTCTATTCTATTAGACTTCCTTCCTCCTCAACATGGGTCTGATTTTAAACTTGCTGAACTGTTTCTTTCTCATTTCATCTTTTCTACTCTTCTCCATATGTTGTATTTGTAAACTGTATTTTGTTTTGCAAAAATTATTTGAAGCAAGTCCAGGTTTTAATTTGAGGGCACTGGTTTTTTTAAAAAATAATCTCTTTCCCCCTCTCTTTTTTGAAACTTTTGTTTAGACTGTCCCCTAATTGCATCCGTCATTTTTGCCAGCTCAAGGTAATCAAATAATCTCTCTTGCCACTCTTTTTTTCGTTGGTACTGTTTCGCTTTTCCAGCTTTTTGCAATTAGTATTCTTGTTGCAGATGTTGTGTAAAGGAATATTCTCTTATTTTCATTTGCAATGTCTGAATCTATTATGCCCAATAGAAATACTTCTGTGTTGTTGTAGTTGTTGTTGTTGTTGTTTTTACAAAAGTTTGTTTAAATATTCCCCCCTCCCCCCAATTCTAATTAATCCATGATGCCCAGTGGAAACTGGAGCTTGTTGTTGTTTAGTTGTTTAGTCGTGTCCAACTCTTTGTGACCCCATGGACCAGAGTACAACAGGCACACCTGTCTTCCACTGCCTCCCGCAGTTTGGTCAAACTCATGTTCGTAGCTTTGAGAACACTGTCCCACCATCTAGCTTTGAGAACACTGTGCCCTCCGTCTTTCCCAACCTCAGGGTCTTTTCCAGGGAGTCTTCTCTTCTCATGAGGTGGCCAAAGTCTTGGAGCCTCAGCTTCATGTTCTGTCCTTCCAGTGAGAACTCAGGGCTGATTTCCTTCAGAATGGAGAGGTTTGATCTTCTTGCAGTCCATGGGACTCTCAAGAGTCTCCGCCAGCACCAGAATTCAAACGCATCCATTCTTTGGCGATCAGCCTTCTTTATGGTCCAGCTCTCACTTCCATACATCACTACTGGGAAAACCATAGCTTTAACTATACGGACCTTCATGGATCACTGCCTTGCCGTGGCGAAGGGGTTTGAATAACTCAGAGAAGCTATGAGCTATGCCGAGCAGGGCACCCAAGATGGACAGGTCATAGTGGAGAGTTTTGACCAAACGTGATCCACCTGGAGGAGGAACCAGCAAGCCACTCCAGTATCCCTGCCTAAAAACTCCATGGAGAAAGACAACAGGCATATAAAAAAAACTGGAGCAGCAGGGCATTTTTTTTAAAATCCCAGTTTAATTGACCTAGGACACGTTTGTCTTGGCCTCTACCTATTTCCAGCTTGGGCACTGCCTGTCAGTGACTGGTTACAGGCAAGAGGGGAAAAGTCCCCCCCCCCCCCGGCCTAGATATTGCATGACTGCCTCGAGGATCCCTGGAAGGTAGTTGGAAAGGCAGCGCACTGCAAGCCACTTCTCCTATCACACCAATTACAGGCTCCTCTCCTGGCTGAAGAGATAGCCAAGTACATTTCCTGAGCATGTAAAAAAAGGGGGGGAGATTTTTTTATATTAAAAAAAAAAAGCAATTGCTATCGTTAAAACCGTTGCAGCTGTTTGGCATCCCTCTGCTTTGAGGATGCGTCATAATTGCCATTTCCAAAAACAAGCATTTTATGTTCCATGGAGGAGAATTCTGAGCATGGGCAAAGCTGGCTCCCTTTCCTTTAAAAAAAAACAAAAAACAGCAAAATTATTTCTTCAGAAAATTCTCTCTCTCTCTCTCTCTCTCCCCAAATCCAACCTGCTACTTCCTTCCAAGTTTTTATAACGAAGATCGGGCTGGAGAAAACGAGAGCATTGCCACACTGGAAGATCATGCCCTTCTGGAGGTTTGGAAGACAGCGCTGGATTATACAAGGCCAGATGGGCTGAAGGTGTAAATCAGGCATCCCCAACCTTTGGCCCTCCAGATGTTTTGGACTACAATTCCCATCATCCCTGACCACTGGTCCTGATAGCTAGGGATCATGGGAGTTGTAGGCCAAAACACCTCGAGGGCCGCAGGTTGGGGATGCCTGGTGTAAACCCTTCCATTCCTACCACACAAACAGGGTCAGATTTAGGTTTGATGAGGCCCTAAGCTACTGAAGGCAATGGGGCCCTTTATATGCCCAGCTGTCAACAACAAATTGTCACTGCTTTTTGTGTTGAAATATGCTACATGGTAATTTATGGACCTAACAGGTATCTAAAGCCATTTGTGCATGTTGCCCTGCAACCAGTCCATGCAGAATGTAGGCACCCTATATATAAAGGTAAAGGTAAAGGGACCCCTGATCATTAGGTAGGAGCAGGGACCGAGCAACGGGAGCTCACCCCGTCGCGGGGATTCGAACCGCCGACCTTCTGATCGGCAAGTCCTAGGCTCTGTGGTTTAACCCACAGCACTACCCGCATCCCTTACCCTATATATAGAAATGAGCAAACCAGTGACATTTTAGGGAGCAGGCTAGCAGGCGGGGCGCATGACTTACATCATAGGAGCCTGCACAACACAAAACACTGTTGCTGTATGTAGGTTTTATTCTACTTGTTTTTTATCTTATATTTTGGAAATGTACATCCAGGTTTTTTCCCCCCTTTACATTTTTTTGGGGCCCCCAAGAGAGTGGGGCCCTAAGCTATAGCTTGTTTACCGTATTTTTCGCTCTATAAGACGCACCAGACCACAAGACGCACCTAGTTTTTGGAGGAGGAAAACAAGAAAAAAAATATTCTGAATCTCAGAAGCCAGAACAGCAAGAGGGATCGCTGCGCAGTGAAAGCAGCAATCCCTCTTGCTGTTCTGGCTTCTGGGATAGCTGCGCAGCCTGCATTCGCTCCATAAGACGCACAATCATTTCCCCTTACTTTTTAGAAGGGAAAAAGTGAGTCTTATAGAGCAAAAAATACGGTAGCTTATACGTAAATCTGGCACTACCCACAAAGTTTGTTTGAACGTGGAAGTTCATCAAGTGATCTCTTGGCACCAGATTACTCAGCCGACAACTATCAACGGGATTTACAAACCCAGTGAAAAACGTAAATTGGCATACTCCTGTATTGCAGGTGGTTGGACTAGATCAGAGTTCTCCAAAATGTTCACGTTGCCGACACACTTTTTAGACATGCATCATTTCACGACACGGTAACTCAGTTATACCAGCAAACCGGAGCTTGGACTAACCCCTTTCTTGCATTTCCTAGCACAATTCAAAGTGTTGGTGCTGTCCTTTAAAGCCCTAAATGGCCTCGGTCCAGTATATCTGAAGGAGCGTCTCCATCCCATCGTTCTGCCCAGACACTGAGGTCCAGCGCTGAGGGCCTTCTGGCGGTTCCCTCATTGCAAAAAGCGAAGTCACAGGGAAGCAGGCAGAGGGCCTTCTTGGTGGTGGCGCCCGCCCTGTGGAACGCCCTCCCACCAGATGTCAAAGAGAACAACAACTACCAAACTTTTAGAAGACATCTGAAGGCAGCCCTGTTTAGGGAAGCTTTTAATGTATGATGTATTACTGTATTTTAATATTTGGTTGGAAGCTGCCCAGAGTGGCTGGGGAAGCTCAGCCAGATGGGTGGGGTATAAATAAATTATTATTATTAGTATTGCCCCAGGAGGAGCAAAAAAGGGAGAGTTTGTGCTCCAGTTCGTAGTTTCTGCATATTGGGTTCTCTATAGCTTTGGAGACTCTGACTACTTCACGATGCACAAGGTATTCTCCTCATTATGCTATAATTTGTTGGAGTTCATTAGCCGTCTGCTTTCGGTGCTTTGATCAGCAATCACTTTGTCACAGTCGCATTATCACCGCTCTGCACCTGGTGGTCTTATGAGGCTTGAAATTGTTTTGGTGTTAATAGAAAAAAGCAATTTTTAAATGGCGGCGGTTCTCCCCCGCCCCCTCCATCCTTAATTAGAAGGTGGGGGAAAACTTCCCCAACCCCCAGCACCTTGTACTAAGTAGCATGCAATAAATTAATAAGAAGAAATCAAAGAAAAAACACAAACACACGCACATTTGCATGCCCATGTTATAGAAAGGGAATATGTTTCATTTCCAGACTCCAATATCAGGTTCTAAAAGCATATGGGCAGACACTTGGAATTTTCCAGCCCAATTTGCTCAGGATTAATGAATGGGAAGAACAAGCAGGCTTGCTCATGTACAAGAAAAGTAAAAACTCTGCCCCAGTTTGGTGGCCCGCATAAAATGATCCAAGTTAAATGGATTTGCATGTGTTCTCTTATTTTGAACTACTTGCTGGTGTGGCTAGGAGTGAATTCAGCTGTAAATCAAGGAGCCCCTTGTTTCAATTTCAGCTCTGCGATGAACCCCACAGCTGTCTTCGAGTGCCACTATCGTCTCAGCCTCAGTTCATCTACTTGCAACATTGGCATAACAATGCCGACCTACAGTGGTACCTTGGTTCTCAAATGCCTTGGTACTCAAACAACTTGGAACCCAAACAGTGCAAACCTAAAAGTGTTCCGGTTTGCAAACTTTTTTCAGAAGCCAAATGTGCTCCGTTTTGAATGTTATGCTTCCGTTTTGAGTGCCACACATCCAATTGGAGTGTTACGCTGAGGTCTTAATGTGGAACCCAAACATATACACACACACACACACACACGTACCATGGGTTACATACGGTTCAGGTTACAGATGCTTCAGGGTACAGACTCCAATAACCCAGAAACAGTGCTTCAGGTTAAGAACTTTGCTTCAGGATAAGAACAGAAATCGTGCTCCAGCAGCGTGGCAGGAGCAGGAGGCCCCATTAGCTAAAGTGGTGCTTCAGGTTAAGAACAGTTTCAGGTTAAGTACGGACCTCCAGAACGAATTAAGTACTTAACCCGAGATACCACTGTGTGTGTGCGTGTGTATAATGTCCAGTAGCACCTTAGAGCCCAACTAAGTTTGTTCTTGGTATAAGCTTTCGTGTGCATGTACACTTCTTCAGATACCACTGTGGAACTATGGAACCCAGTTCAGCTACTTATTGATCGATTGTGTGACTGCAGTACATTGTTTATTGCTTTCATTTTACGGAGCAATGGTCTCATTAAAGGTAAAGGTAAAGGGACCCCTGCCTATTAGGTCCAGTCGTGGCTGACTCTGGGGTTGCAGCGCTCATCTCGCTTTACTGGCCGAGGGAGCCGGCGTACAGCTTCCGGGTCATGTGGCCAGCAGGACTAAGCCGCTTCTGGCAAACCAGAGCAGCGAACGGAAACGCCGTTTACCTTCCCTCCAAAGCGGTACCTATTTATCTACTTGCACTTTGATGTGCTTTCGAACTGCTAGGTTGGCAGGAGCAGGGACCGAGCAACGGGAGCTCACCCGTCGCGGGGATTCGAACTGCCGACCTTCTGATCGGCAAGTCCTAGGCTCTGTGGTTTAACCCACAGCGCCACCCGCTTCCCATTAGATAGTAAATCTATTAATGGTCTCATTAGATAGTAAAATTAGATATCTCATTAGATAGTAAAATTCATGTTAAATTGCTGTTTTAGGGGTTGTTTTTAAAAGTCTGGAACGGATTGATCCATTTTGCATTACTTTCTATGGGAAAGCGCGCCTTGGTTTTGGAACGCTTTGGTTTTGGAACGGATTAAGTTTGAGAACCAAGGTACCACTGTTCTTTATAAGACTCTTGCATACCCCCAAAGTAAGTCAGCAAGACCCTGACTTCAAAGGTCTCACCAGTCATTACTCACATAGTGCCAAACGCATTTCTTAAGAATAAGAAAGTTGCCTTTTAAAACTTCAGCGAAAGCTAACTTTCTCCTGGTGGGCAATTGCAGCTTCCCTGCAGTCCCACAGATTCATAGTACAAAGTACATAACCTTGTGTCACCAAAATAATAATAATAATAATAATAATAATAATAATAATAATAATAACAATAAATTTTTATTTATACCCCGCCCTCCCCAGCCAAGACTGGGCTCAGGGCGGCTAACAACCAATAATAAAAACAAGTTGATTAAAATACAATTTAAAAGATTAAGACACAACATTAAAACAATTAGGGAGCAATCTCTTCATAGGAGGAGAAAGGAAAAAGAAAGAGGGGGAGGGAATCAAACTGATTCTGAGCCAAAGGCCATGTGGAACAACTCTGTCTTACAGGCCCAGTGGAAAGAGATCAGATCCCGCAGGGCCCTGGTCTCAAGAGACAGAGAATTCCACCAGGCCGGGGCCAGTGTTGAGAAGGCCCTGGGCTCTGGTTGAGGCTAATCTAACTTCCTTAGGGCCCGGGACCTCTAGGGTGCTGCTATATATGGACCTTAAGGTCCTCCGTGGGGCATACCAGGAGAGGCGGTCCCGTAGGTACGAGGGTCCTAGGCCATGAAGGGCTTTAAAAGTCAAAACCAGCACCTTAAATCTGACCCTGTACTCCACCGGGAGCCAATGCAGCTGGAAAAGCACTGGGTGAATATTCTCCCATGGCAGAGACCCCATGAGGAGCCTCGCTGCAGCATTCTGCACCCGCTGGAGTTTCTGGGACAGCTTCAAGGGCAGCCCCGCGTAGAGCGAATTACAGTAGTCAAGCCTGGAGGTGACCATCGCATGGATCAAAAGCAAAACATTTTTATAGGAGTGCCGGGCTGTCAAAAGGCTGGGCGTCCAAGCAGATTTGGCCTCACAGGGAAATGTGTCAAAAGATTCTGCAGATTCCCTAAATGCCTGAGACCCCTGTCTCCGTCTCAACAAAAATCCCAGTGCAAGACTGACTGGGCACTGCTGTTTGGCACAGGGAGCCTAAGAGGGGCTTGCAGATTCTTTAAGCAGCTAATTATGGCTTCCTTGCAGAAACGTATGCCTTACACCCTAGAAATCCTGTGAGGGCTTTCAGCTCCCAATCGTGTACATCGCAAGCTACAACCTCCTATTCCTACTTCTTGCAGCCTTGGAGGATGAACTGATACACATCAGACAGAAGTCAATCAAACATGGACCACAGAAGCCGACAGCAGTTTTATCTTATTTCTCATTTTTTAAAAAATGCAGCTGGGCTCCATCTATTTTCACTAGAGATTTTATCCCACAGGTTTTATGTACTCTGCCTTTAATGAGCTATCGCCAATTAAAATGGGGCAAGCTGAAACTTGCAAATAAATAACAAGTTTCCATTAACATTCCTCTAATCAGAGCAAATTCAGGGTTGTAGGCAGAGGTGGACTAATTTGGGGAAGATCTGCCGGGTTGTTAAGAGACCTGTTCATCCTTGTGTACATCGTGCCCAAGAAGCCCCCTTCTGGCTGCCAATTCTGCAAAAGCGACGAAGGAGTTAATTTTATTTCAGGTAGGCATTATTTCAAGGGTTTGGTTTAAAAGAAGAGCAAAAGACGCAGCAGGACTAATGTGAATGTTCATTTCACAGTGACATGAGCAATTGTAACTCATTTTGCTGCTCCTGGAAGAAAGATAATCTTTTCATTCACTCCTGCCTGTGAGCAGTGTGATTTACTAGTCAGAAACAATAAGATGAAATATTAAGAATAAGTTCATTTCATGCGGTGCTCAGATCCCGAAAGTCAAAACGGGAACCGGCGTCTCCATGCCCCAGTCTCACGGAAACACCATGTTCCTCTTCTGCTACAAAATACCACCTTCCTTTGTTTTCTGGGTTTTATTTTTTCTTTTAGTGTTATAACTCTTCATAAAGGTAAAGGTAAAGGGACCCCTGACCATTAGGTCCAGTCGTGACCGACTCTGGGGTTGCGGCGCTCATCTCTCTTTATTGGCCGAGGGAGCTGGCGTACAGCTTCCGGGTCATGTGGCCAGCAGGACTAAGCCGCTTCTGGCAAACCAGAGCAGCGCACGGAAACGGCATTTACCTTTCCGCTGGAGTGGTAGCTATTGCTCTACTTGCACTCTGACGTGCTTTCGAACTGCTAGGTTGGAAGGAGCAGGGACCGAGCAACGGGAGCTCACCCCGTCGTGGGGATTCGAACCGCTGACCTTCTGATTGCCAAGTCCTAGGCTCTGTGGTTTAACCCACAGCGCCACCTGCGTCCCTCCATAAAGACAAAGGTAAGGTAAATGACCGCTGGATGGTCAAGTCCAGTCAAAGGCGACTATGGGGTTGCGGTGCTCATCTCACTTTCAGGCCGAGGGAGCCGGCGTTTGTCAACAGACAGTTATCCGGGTCATGTGGCCAGCAAGACTAAACTGCTTCTGGCGCAACGGAACACCGTGACAGAAACCAGAGCGCATGGAAACACTGTTTACCTTCCCGCCAGAGCGGTACCTATTTATCTACTCACACTGATGTGCTTTTGAATTGCTAGGTTGGCAGGAGCAGGGACAGAGCAACAGGAGCTCACTCCGCCACGGGGATTCGAACCACCAACCTTCTGATCAGCAAGCCCAAGAGGCTCAGTGGTTTAGACCACTGCGTCCATATTCACAAGAGACTTTAGGTTGGCTGAGGATAGGCCAGGGTACAAGCCCCAAAAAATCACACCCACTACCCCGGCCCAAACTGGTGTCAGGGGAAATGGGGCAGTTGTCAAAATACCCACTGAATGCCCTCTGGCCTGCACTGTGTCATCTTCAGTGAAAACACAACTCACATCTGCATCCAAATGCTCACTTTTTCCATTAGCTCTTGGATGTGCATCACCCGTGAGCAAGCCACAAACATTTTCACAGGTGCACACTTGCCTCACATCCACAGCTAACCCAAATATCTGCACAAACCCCAGATCAAGTTGTGAGGCTCAGTTGTCAAACGTATCAAAAAATGGCACATTCAAAAGGAGAAACGGCTGACTGGCCAGAACGGCAGAAAAACAACCCACGGTATATATTTAAAAAAACAGAAAAGTGCTCCAGACAAGATATTTTTGAAAGAAGTCTCGCTAGTGTAGGAAACAAGTAGCCGTTTGTGTTCCACCCTCTCCCAGTGTGACAGCACACAATTGTTCAAAGTTTAAATTTGTTTATTTTTCTTTTTTTTAAAAAGCTTTTAGCGAGCTATGAAATGTTCTGCATTTGAACATGCTCTTTCTGCCTCTCTCTCTTTATCTTGCATGTAAACTGCCCAGACCAAGAAGCAGCTCAAGGGAAGCAGATGAGACACACTTAAGATATGTAATTTAAATCATTTCGCTTTGTCCTTTTGTGCCACAGCCTCAGTCCATTTAGGACCATTTTGCTCCTCTTGTTTGTTGACGGGTCTCTTTGAAAAAGTACATTAATGGCACCCGCAGCGGATGACTTCACCCCTTCACAATTCTGGTAGGCTTCACAATTACTGCAAAGTCCTGACTCCAAGGGAGCCGTAACTCTGTTTTAGGGGCCGTAAGGAAGTTGTATGGTGTAGCAAACTAGTATCTGAGGAGTACAGAGAAGCGCCCTTCCTTCAGGGGATGGAAGAAACACAGGCCGCAATAGCTCACTTTTATTCCACCCTATAAAAAGCACCGCCAGCACCCTGGCACTTGTGGCTTGAGAGGACTTATTCTAGGCCCTCAACAGCAGCATTCCTTCAACAGAAACTATTAAACTAAAATCATTTTCCACACGGTGTTCAGGCTTTAAAGGCAAAACATCCATTTCCCTCAAGTTCTCTGTTTGCGGGCTGAACATGTTGAGATGTTACCTATGTAAGGATGTACATTCTCCTTTGGGCAATAAAGAAACAGGTCAAGACTCCTTCCTCTGACCGGGGATACGAAAGGGAGAGGGTGAACTTCTACAGCACAAAGCTGCAGTAGCCACTGCCCTGAAGCCCACCAGATGACCAGACACTCAAGGGACGAGACTGGCTCATCCCCATCTCCCTTGGGCAACCAAGGTCGTATCAGTTTAGTAGCTAGCCATGAGAGAAGCTGCTAGTGGATGGCAATAAAGCCATCTTTCCTGGAAACACGATTAGTTCTAAGGAGCCCTTGCTATTACCGCTGCTCCTTCAGCTGCAGAGCAACTTGGACTTGAACCTTTACTACCCTTTGGCCAAACAGCCTACAAATATAATACAGTCATAAAAGGTAAAGGTAAAGGGACCCCTGACTATTAGGTCCAGTCGTGGCCGACTCTGGGGTTGCGGCGCTCATCTCGCTTTACTGGCCGAGGGAGCTGGCGTACAGCTTCCGGGTCATAGAATCATAGAGTTGGAAGAGACCACAAGGGCCATCGAGTCCAACCCCCTGCCAAGCAGGAAACACCATCAGAGCACTCCTGACATACAGTTGTCAAGCCTCTGCTTAAAGACCTCCAAAGATGGAGACTCCACCACACTCCTTGGCAGCAAATTCCACTGTCAAACAGCTCTTACTGTCAGGAAGTCTTGTGGCCAGCAGGACTAAGCCGCTTCTGGCAAACCAGAGCAGCACACAGAAACGCCGCTTACCTTCCTGCCAGAGTGGTACCTATTTATCTACTTGCACTTTGACGTGCTTTCGAACTGCTAGGTGGGCAGGAGCTGGGACCAAGCAACGGGAGCTCACCCCGTCGCGGGGATTCGAACTGCCAACCTTCTGATTGGCAAGTCCTAGGCTCTGTGGTTTAACCCACAGCGCCACCTTGGGTTAAATATGCTTCAGGTTGAGCGTTTTCAGGTTACGCTCCGCTGCGACCCGGAAGTAACAGAACGCGCTACTTCTGGGTTTTGCCGCTCGTGCATGTGCAGACGCTCAAAATGACGTCATGCGCATGCACAGAAGCGGCAAATCATGACCCGAGCACAGGATGCGAACAGGGCTCCGGAACGGATCCCGTTCGCATCCAGATGTACCACTGTAATAATAATAATAATAATAATTTATTATTTATACCCCGCCCATATGGCTGCGTTTCCCCAGCCGCTCTGGGTGGCTTCCAACAAAATATTAAAATACAATAATCTATTAAACATTAAAAGCTTCCCTAAACAGGGCTGCTTTCAGATGTCTTCTCCACTCTGAACTTGCTGCCTGGAGTTTGGGACTCCTCGGATGCTGACATCATTGAGGATTCACACGAGGAACTTGGAGTCTGCTTTGCTTCAAGCCGTGCAAAGACTTGCCCAGGGGATAAGATTGTAGGTACTTTTACAATATTTCCATACATAGTTGGATTCTGAGACTACGCTGGCAGAAAGGGGGCAGTGGTGGAATCAGGCAACCAGTTCCTCCTCTCTCTCTCTCTCTCTCTCTCTCTCTCTCTCTCTCACACACACACACACACACACACACACACACACACTGCCCACTGCAAGCATTTGAAAGAATCTAAACCAGAATTTATTTCTTTTTCTTTTATGGTGCACCTAAAAACATAATGCACAACCCTCAATGCTCCACATTGCAACAAAAGAATTCTGAAGCCTCTCCACTCCAATCTATCCAACTGCTCTTACCACAATTGGGACGCCGATGTCCGGCCACAGGAGGTCCTCTGACGGCAGCTTGGGAGAGTTCCAGACCACCACCACTTTGTTTAAGTAGGGGAGGCCGTTGAGCCTCTCCAGGGAGTTCATGAGCACTTCCTCTCGCTCGTAGGTCAGCATGACGACGGTGAACTGCTCCCTGGGGACGTTGCCTCCCAGCGCGGCTTGGAACTCCTTCCCGGAGCCGCCAGCTCCTCCTCCGATGGGCCGGAACCCGGTCCCAGATCCAAGGAACTTGGCTTCTGACGGCAGGACAGGGTCAAAGGGTGTGTGGGGGAAGAGGTGGAAAGGGCCAGGGGCCGAGTTCCAGTTTCTGTAAATATCCATGGCGGTGAGGGTAAAATTGCGCAGGTATTTGGGCGAGGAGTACGGCGGCTCCGTCTCCACCGGCCCCAAGTCTAAGTCCCCGTTGTCGGCCATGTTGGGGTCTGTGCCAGCAGCCTTTCCGGACCGGTGAGGGATCTCCACCGCAGCCTCCTCCCGGATGGGGACGGCCGGGATTTGGATTCGAGTCCTTATGATAGCTAGAACCGTGCTGAAGATGCTGTCCGAGGTGGAAAAGTAGGTCTCCCACAGGAAGCGGCCCTGCCTCCTCATGGCCAGGAGGTCGTTGTCGGAAATACTCCGCAGGAGAAAGTGCACTTCCGTGATACGTGGCTTTGGTATGATTAAGGCTGCCTCGTTCCACCGGATCACATCGTGGTAGGGCAGCTGGACCTGCTCTCCCAGGATCACCGGGATCGCCCCAACCTCCAGGGCCTCAAAAAGACGCATTGCGCACCCGGCGGAGATGACAAGGTGGGTGTCCCCCGGGGTGATTATCAGTGCAAAAGTAGATAGTTTCAGTAGCTCTAGTCTGTCTTCCCTTTCTCCACAAAGAGCCCACTCAGTGGGCAGGCTTGCCTTCGGCTGATTCTTACAGGTGAATTCCACCAAGACAAAGTCCAGCTTGCTGTCTTGAACAGCCTTCAGGGTGGTAATGATCCTGTCATCATAGTCCGCCGGGGCGTTGCCTTCGATTTCTTCTTCGAAGGAGCGCACTTCTTGCAAGCTGGACCGGAGAGACTCCACCTTCTCCCCTTGGAAACTGAACAGGTATTTTCGCTTGACCGGCACCTGGGGCGGGATCTCTAGGAAATTGGGTTCGGACATGGCGTGGACAAGAGGGGACACCACAATATCAAAACCCGGGCGGTACTGTACATCGTAAAAGGTGGACTGGGCGACCATGGCCCGCCCGGTGCTGACGTTATAAAGGAAGTTCTGAGTTTCCGACTTCCTGGACAAGTTGATGATCAGGTGGTTGTGCCCGTCGGTCCTCCAAAAGGGCAGCGTGTGCAACTGTTGCTCGAGTTCAGTAGGTTTTGGCATAACGGGCTCCTGCATTTCCCCCACGAGGATTATGTACAAACAGGCAATGTTTGCGTTTTCAGTAACGTACACGTTCGTTCTGACAGTGGACTCAAAGGCTTGCTTAATTAAGGGGTCTAACGAGCTCCCGAAATCGAACTGGTCGCTGTTGTAGACATACACGGGGAAGCCGGATGTCAGCGGGCAGCGGGAGTAGTCGAAGCAGTTGTGTAGCCGGCAGCTCCTGTGCGATTTTGGCAGGGGGAAGTTGGAGTCGTCCTTGTCGGGCAACAGCCGGATGGGCAGGGAGAGCTTGGGTTGGTTCTGCGCCATGAGTTCTTTGTAGGAGTGCTCCGTCTGGCTGATGACATTCTTCAGCTGCAGGAGGTCCTGCTTGGCGTTCTCAATGCTTTTCTTGCAGGCTTCAATCTTCAGGTTCAGCTTGGCGATCTCGCTGTTCAGCTCCTGCCTCTTGGCTTCCAGCTGCAGCAGCTCCTCGCTCACCGACTCCCGTATGCGGCAGAGGTCCTGGACGTGCTTCACCTCGCAAAGCTCGTTGCCCGTGCGCGGCCCGAAGATGCGCTTGCCGGCGTCGTCGGCGTCGTCTATGGTGGTTAGGTAGTAGTGGGCGATGAGGGGGAAGAAGACCAGGATGATGAACAAGGTGAAGCTGAGCCAGGTGAGTCGAATGCGGCTGGACCATCGCAGCATCCAGGGTTGGCCTCCATTGCCTACCCCTCCATTCCGCAACATGGTATACCCGGTCATGAGTCCAAGAGTTGGTGCTGCCCCTCTTATCACGTTGGATCAGTAGCCATAACCAAGGCGGTTTTTACCGGCAAGGCTCCAGGAGGAAAGGCTACTGCGCCCGTTGGACCAAGGGCCAATAGAATGGAAATTTCATCTTCTCCTTGAGATGGCGGACGCAACTTCCGATCCAGTTAGAACCAAGGGCGAAACTCTTCTTCTTGGCCTCCAGTTAACTGGGTGTTGCTAGGAGAGCGCTGGCAGGGTCACCACGGCAATCGGTTGCCCCCTCCGGGCCAGAGAAACACAACGGGAGCAAGGCAACCTTCAATGTCACCCTCCACATTCTGTATTAGCATCCAATGAATGAGACAAGCAGGGGGAAGTTCATGCAATCATGATTCTCTGTGCTGCCAGGATTTCACCATTCCTAAAAGAGAGAGAGATAGGAGACAACCATGACACATCGGGCAATATAAGATGTGCCTCCTTCATTGCATTATAAAAACAGAGACCAGGAAAGCATTAATAAAGAGAACAACATCCTTCCTTCTGCCTAGATCTGACCTGTGGCTTATACAGTAAGACCACAACTTATGTTGCACATTCAGCTTTATGTGCTTGGTGAAAACTTTGTTTTTGAAAAAATAGAAAGGGGGCGGGCATCCAGGGGGGAAAAAAAGACTTTGGTAATCCCATCGGCCATGGCATCCTATGAATTTTCACTTTATGCAATTTTGGCCTGAAGCATTATCCCCTGTGTAAGTTGCGGACTTACTGTAAAGCCAAGCTGGCCACATGCTGCTTAGGTTGTGGTCAGATGCTACGTTCCAAACTTGGTACAAGAAAGTCCTGGGACAGCAAACGCCCACCGTTCTTCATATAAAACATTACTACGCAAAACCCCTCTCTCCCTCAGATTAGAATCATAGAATCGAAGAGTTGGAAGGGTCATCGGTCTACGCAGCTTGAAACATTTCAGAACCAGGGCTCACTTTTAACCCAAACATGCATTTGGGGATCCATTTATTAACATTTTGCCATCTATCTGCATGGTGGTAGTGCTCCTGTTGCAACCCAGCTTGGATCAGGCCACTAGACCTGATCCCTACCCCACCCGTTGAAGACCAGTGATTCAACCCAAACTCCTGTAATGCAGGGATCACAGCTGAAACATCCCTGACAGATGGACATCCAACCTCTGTTTAAAAACCTCTAATGAATTATTATGGAGGATGCCATGTGTGGATTACGAGGAGGAGGAGGAGGAGGAGGAGGAGGAGGAGGAGGAGGAGGAGAAGAAGAAGAAGAAGAAGAAGAAGAAGAAGAAGAAGAAGAAGAAGAAGAAGAAGAAGGAGAAGAAGAAGAAGAAGAAGAAGAAGAAGAAGAAGAAGAAGAAGAAGAAGGAGAAGAAGAAGAAGAAGAAGAAGAAGAAGAAGAAGAAGAAGAAGAAGAAGAAGAAGAATTTTATTCATGGGTGGAGGTCTTCGGGGGGTGGAGTAAATAGTTATTTGTTCTATTGTTCCTTGATGTATTACATTCATCAACCTTTACAAAAACCGTTAGTGACTTATAAATGAGAAATATCTGCTGAAGAAATATATATATATAGAGAGAGAGACACCAGTAGCACCTTAGAGATCAGCTAAGTTTGTTCTAGGTATGAGCTTTCGTGTGCATGCACACTTCTTCAGATACCAAGTGTGCATACACAGGAAAGCTCATACGAAGAACAAGCTTAGTTGGTCTCTAAGGTGCTACTGGACAATTTTATTGTTTTATAAATATTTCTACTGTGTCAAACCAACACAGCTACCTACCTATATCTGCTGAAGATATTCTTATTATTCTGTACCTAGCTATTGTTAATAATAATAATAATAATAATAATTTCTTATTTATACCCCGCCCATCTGGCTGGGTTTCCCCAGCCACTCTGGGCGGCTTCCAACAAAGTATTAAAATACAGTGGTCTGTTAAACATTAAAAGCTTCCCTAAAGAGGGCTGCCCTCAGATGTCTTCTAAAAGTCTGGTAGTTATTGTTCTCTTTGACATCTGGTGGGAGGGCGTTCCACAGGGCGGGCGCCACTACCGAGAAGGCCCTCTGCCTGGTTCCCTGTAACTTGGCTTCTCACAGTGAGGGAACCGCCAGAAGGCCCTCGGAGCTGGACCTCAGTGTCCGGGCAGAATGACAGGGGTGGAGACGCTCCTTCAGGTATACTGGACTGAGGCTGTTTCTTGAAAATAAATAAAAGCACACACAAAAAACCCCCACCACCGTCCAATGAAGGAGAGTTTACCACCTTCAGAGGTCGCCCGTTCCACTGCTGAACAGCTTTTACTATCAGAAAGTTCTTCCTAATGTTGATTTGGAATCTCCTTCCTTGTAATTTGAATCGAGTCCTATCCTCTACACACAGATTTGTTTGAACTCACTATAAAAACCTGGATCAAATATGAGTGGGGCGGAGGCCCTCTGATGCCAGGCTCAAAATACAACATTAGGCCGGGCTCCCTAGATTTCATCCAATTTTGGCAAGATGTCAGGACGCCATATGATTAGAGCAGAAGAGCAGCTGCAATTTTCTGAGCTGGAACTTTGCAAACCATTTCAGCCTTTGTCTGCCTCAGATCCTGCACCTTTTGAAACAAGCAGCTTACATGGGTTTCTGCCACCTTAGATGCAAATGACACGGAAAAGCACATTGCGGGAAGGGGGCAGAATATTCACACTCTATAAATTTAAAGGAAGAGGAAAAAGGGAAGGAAACGTTGCGGTAATCCTCTGAAAGGCAGCAGACTTAAGGGATGGAGAGCAATTCTTCACATATGACATAATTAGCTGGTGGAATTTATCGCAAGCCATGATGGACACAAGCAGCTTTCTTTCAAGAGAGAGGGAGAGAGGAGAGCATTTTTGTGCGAATAGGCCAGCAGTGTGCCAAGTTTAGACAGCAAGGGCACGCGAGACAGCCATTCTTGGTAGTCGCCCCAGAATGGTGGAAGACCCTTCCCTTGGAGCAAATGTGAGGAACCTCAAGCCCAGGGGATGAATGCAGCCCCCCAGGTTTCTCTATCTGGTGCTAAGAACTGCCCCCAAGCCACCGCCACGCTCCATGAGTCCTTTAGCCTGAGTGGAACCTGTCCTTGCAATAGGATCAAGCCCTTTGCTTGCCTCTCTCTCTCTCTCTCCTCCACCCCTCTGTGTAGAAACAAACGACTTTTTGGGTGAAGTACTGTATTTTTCGCTCTATAAGATGCACCAGACCATAAGACACACCTAGTTTTTAAGGAGGAAAACAAGAAAAAAAATATTCTGAATCTCAGAAGCCAGAACAGCAAGAGGGATCGCCGCACAGTGAAAGCAGCAATCCCTCTTGCTGTTCTGGCTTCTGGGATAGCTGCGCAGCCTGCATTCGCTCCATAAGACGCACACACATTTCCCCTTATGTTTTAGGAGGGAAAAAGTGAGTCTTACAGAGCAAAAAATACGGTACTCTGGAATGCAGTCTATTGTACAAAAGTACAAGTCACACCCTTTGCCTCTGCGACTACCCACCACTGGTTCGCAGCCCCCAGCAGGGCTGGGCAATACATCAATATATCGCCCAAAACCAGTCTGAAGTCCACATTGTGATATCGGTTTCATAATTTTTGACCTGGAAATATATCACAAATCATGGTGTGTGCGTGCGTGCGTGTGTGTGTGTGTGTGTGTGTGTGTGCATGCTATGCAAAAATCACAATGTGGGGAAAACTGTGAAACCGGCCAATGCTTCTCTCGATTTCTGCAACCCCTGCTAACTCTGACGGCTCAGCTCTCCCCGAACTCCTGCAGTGTGGTAGCACATCACAAGAGCAGGCGCTGGCAAAAATCACAATGCAGGGAAAAACCGTGAAGCCAGCCAATTCCTTATTCAGACACCGTGATGCAGTCATACCTCTTGTTACGTTTGCTTCAGGTTAAATCTTTTCAGGTTGCGTCCCACGGTGACCCGGAAGTACCAGAAAGGGTTACTTCCGGGTTTTGCTGCTCGTGCATGCACAGACACGCAAAATAACGTCACGCGCATGCGCAGAAGTGGCAAACCGTGACCCGCGCACACGCAGATTGCGTTCCGCTCATGTTGCAAATGGGGCTCTGGGATGGATCCCGTTCGCAACCAGAGGTACCACTGTATATTGGTATATCGCAATCCTTGGTGATATATCACAATGTTGAAAACCAGATATTGCCCAGCCCTAGCCCCCAGAAAGTTGCCCATGAATGAAAAAGGTTTCCCACCCCTGTCTTTGGGGTTCACCAAAATCAGATCCTGTGTGCTTTCCAGAAGCATTGTTGTAAGGGCATAAGAAGATCCTGCAGGATCAGGCCAGTGGCTCAACCAGTCTTTGCAGCGGCCAATCAGATGCTAGACATCACTGCCACAGTTCTCTGCCCACCTGCAACTTCCAGCAACTGGTACACAAGGGTAAACTGCCACCTTTGCTTTTAGCAGGCCCACTGCCCACCATCCACCAAGACATTTACCACACACACACACACACACACACACACACACACACACAAAATCTTTGCTACTCTGGCTAGTACAAGAACATGCAACGGAGGAGAACCTTCAACACCTAGGGCGATGTTGGAATAAACACCAGCGAGGTCACCGACCAGCGCGTTGCTCCATTAATTCCCAGTATCACCCAGCAAAGGGCATCCATGTAAATTACAGAAGACGTCTGGAAGGAGAGAACTGCTAGAGGGTCCAGGGAGAAAAAAGATGAATAGCTTTCTGGATTCTTGGCAGTGCAAGTTAGGATGTGTGCGTGCAAGAATGGGAACGGCTGTGGAAAAGAGATATCGAATTTACGGCATGCTATAATTTAAGAGAGAATGTAATGAAAATGCAATACAGATGGTACCCGACCCTGGCCAGATTGGCAAAAATGTACAAAAACTGTAGTGATGTCTGTTGGAGATGCAACAATGGGGCAGGAACTTTTCTACATATGTGGTGGGAGTGCAAAGTGATAGCGGGGTTCTGGGAAAATATCTATAACGAACTGAAAAAGATGTTCAGATTTTCATTTGGGAAAAACCCCAGAATCCTTTCTCCTGGGTATCATGTCAGAGGAAATAAAAAGAACGGGCAGACCAATATTTATGTATGCAACTATGGCAGCAAGGTTATTGATTGCTAAAAATTAGAAAAGCAGCAGCGTCCCAACTGAAACAGACTGGTTATCTAAAATGATGGAATACTTCCATACTGCCGAACTAACAGGGAGCATAAGAGGAGATATGGTACAAAAAGTAACAAGAACGGCTGGAAGTCAAGTCACTCGGTGGGTGTCCGTGTGGGGTAGGTGTGTAGGTATGTTGATATGTATAGTATAGGTAGGTATTATATAGAGTAATGTAGGTACGTTTTATGTTATGAAAATAAAGTAGTGTGTTGTGTATGTGTATTGCGTAACTGTATATGGATGTGTTTTATATGTTAATAAAATAAAAAAGGATGTATGCATGCAGGAGAGATGAATCACCTCAGCCAGAACCATATTTGTGCTGTACATGTGTCCGTATTTGTATGCTGGAGAAGGAAGCTGTCCGTCAAACTCTGTTAAACCTTCAAATTAACAAGCTATCCTCATGGTGCCCCTGGGTCCCACTGCTACCACGTTGCCTTATGGAACAGACGAGGTTCATCGGATGTGAGACATGAGCAGCAACTAATTGGTTGAGCCAACAGAAACAGCCTGGAGTGTGCTTAAAAGCCAGTCATAATTTTAATGTCCTGCCCTCTACCGGAGAAGAAGGTGACTCTTGTAGAGGGGAAATGCCTGCCCAACTCCTGTTCCCGGCCTCCGTGTCTGCTTTCCCCCCCCCTCTCCCACAGGCTTCTTCTATGCTTAGGGGGGGGGGGGAAATGTCTCTCAACACCCCTGCTTGCTTTGTGTCTTCTGTCCACATGGCAAACGGTGGTTTGGTCCCACAAGAGGGATCGCTGTGCAGAGAAAGCGGCGACCCCTCTTGCTGTTCTGGCTTCTGGGATCGCTGCGAAGCCTGCATTTGCTCCATGAGACGCAGACACATTTCCCCTTACTTTTTAGGAGGGAAAAAGTGAGTCTTATAGAGCAAAAATTACGGTAGGTAGTGATGTATGGAAGTGAGAGCTGGACCATAAAGAAGGCTGATCGCCGAAGAATTGATGCTTTTGAATTCTGGTGCTGGAGGAGACTCTTGAGAGCCCCATGGACTGCAAGAAGATCAAACCTATCCATTCTGAAGGAAATCAGCTCAGAGTGCTCACTGGAAGGACAGATCCTGAAGCTGAGGCTCCAATACTTTGGCCAGCTCATGAGAAGAGAAGAGAAGAGAAGAGAAGAGAAGAGAAGAGAAGAGAAGAGAAGAGAAGAGAAGAGAAGAGAAGACTCCCTGGAAAAGACCCTGATGTTGGGAAAGATGGAGGGCACAAGGAGAAGGGGACGACAGAGGATGAGATGGTGGCACAGTGTTCTCGAAGCTACCAGCATGAGTTTGACCAAACTGCGGGAGGCAGTGGAAGACAGGAGTGCCTGGCGTGCTCTGGTCCAGGGGGCCACGAAGAGTCGGACACGACTAAATGACTAAGCAACAACATTAATGCAATAAAATAATACAAATCAGGCCGGTAAGGAGGGCCCCATTTTAGATGGCTGCACTCTATGGTTACATTATTATTATCAGGCCTTTTCAGTGGCAGCACCACAGTCATGTAACTTCCTCGCCGTCAAAGTTCACCTGGCATGAAATTTGATGCTCTTCAGACACCGGGTGAAACAAATTGTGTTTTCCTAGTTTTTAATGGGTTGTCAAACTGCTCTTAGCAGTTCTCAGCGATCTGACGGCATTTAAAGATTCCCTTGCTGCTGAAATGTACTGTTTTAAATCGGTCTAATAGTTTTAGCTTTTGCCAATTGTTTTATTGCGATTGTTCCCAGTTAAGCTTTTGTACCAGAAAGGTGGCATAATTTATTTATTTTTTTTAAATAATAATAATAAAAGGATGTTTTGTACAGGGACTACAGTATTTCCCTCTCCCTGCTGGAACAGCCTTGCCTAAATATCCACGCATTTCTGCTATCTGTTTCTATACCCAGGATTGGGATAAAAGAGCATTCCCTTTTTACGCTTGTATCACTGCAGGCAGAAAGTGCTTTTGGACATGAAATTGCTTTACGCCACTAATCTTGAGCAGAAGCCACACAGCAGAGATTTAGAAGGAGCCGCCGGAGAATTTATCAGCCGCGAGATGCCAGATTGCATAATGCTGTGGCATGTTTCACGTTACAAAAGACACACCGAGATTTGCAGGGTGTCTAGGATACGACAGCCACGGGGAGAGGACTGTTTGCTTCTTAGCTGGTACAACCCAGACTTCCTTAAGGCCACAAAGGGAGTAATTTTTGGGTCAGGCGAGAAAATTAAGTCCAGATTCATAGTCCTAATATCATCTTCAATGAGAAGCACTAGGGAGAGTCTGAGAGAGGGAGGGTTCCCTTACCCTACCCCATTGCACTTGAGATCCAATTGCAGCTCATTTTTGCTCTGCTCTTTAGTTTTATCTTTACAGACTGCCTCCTTTTTCCTGCTTTTTGTTCTGCTTATCTGCTGGCTTTTAATATCCTTTGCATACTTTGTACGAATAATTTCACTCATACCTTCGTACAGCGCCCTGGAATCCTCCTGACGAAGGGAGGCGCAGAAAAATACCGTATTTTTTGCTCTATAAGACTCACTTTTTCCCTCCTAAAAAGTAAGGGAAAATGTGTGTGCATCTTATGGAGCGAATGCAGGCTGCACAGCTATCCCAGAAGCCACAACAGCAAGAGGGATTGCTGCTTTTACTGCGCAGCGATCCCTCTTGCTGTTCTGGCTTCTGAGATTCAGAATATTTTTTTTCTTGCTTTCCTCCTCCAAAAACTAGGTGCGTCTTGTGGTCTGGTGCATCTTATAGAGCGGAAAATACAGTAAATAAGACTGGAACTTGTCGACAAATATACCACTCGCATTTGGACCAATGGGTGTAGGTTCATACCCGGGAATTCTGTGTGCATTTACAAGGCATTAAGAGTCCCCCAGCCCCACCATGCTTGCAACATTGTAAAGGTGACAATTGAAAGGCACACCCACCCACCCAGAGGCTCAGGAGGCGTGAAGGATTGGTTTCAAATATAAGGTGCTTCTCGAAATTCCAGTTCAGATAAAGAAAAGAGCCATGAGCATTAAAGCACCCAGCCCTCTCTCTGCTTTAACCAAGCCCTAAACTAGACAGACCAATAGCTCTTGTAGCCTCCAGAAAGAGTGCCACTCCTGGGGAAGATCCAACAAGTTGTACTTTTCATAGAATCGTTGAATAGTGCCGTTTGAAGGGACCCTAAGGATCATCTAGTCCAACCCCCTGCAATGCAGAAATATGCAGTCGTCCCATACAGGAATTGAACTTGCAGCCTCGGCGTTATCAACCCCACACTCTAAGCAATTGAGCCATCTGGGTTTTTGTAGCGTAACTGACAAGAAATGGTGCTCTCCAAGTGGCTTCACCTTGGGCTGCCTTCGGACTGTCACAATTTTGTGGGAGAAATGCAAGCACACACCATGAATTTAGCTTTGGGCAATGAAAGGGGATGAAAGCACTCTGCACACCCCCTGGCACAACAAACCCACTTTAAAACAGAAGCTGGCTTTTTCATGTTAAGAAGGTGCCTTAACTCCCAAACCTAGATTTTGTGCATGGCCAGACAAGGGTTGCGAGACAGCATCTTAAAAAAGCAGAGATATCACTTTGCCAACAAAGGCCTGTATAGTTAAAGCTATGGTTTTCCCAGTAGTGATGTATGGAAGTGAGAGCTGGACCATAAAGAAGGCTGATCGCTGAAGAACTGATGCTTTTGAATTCTGGTGCTGGAGGAGACGCTTGAGAGTCCCATGGATTGCAAGATCAAACCTCATGAGAAGAGAAGACTCCCTGGAAAAGACCCTGATGTTGGGAAAGATGGAGGGCACAAGGAGAAGGGGACGACAGAGGACGAGATGGTGGGACAGTGTTCTCTAAGCTACCAGCATGAGTTTGACCAAACTGCGGGAGGCAGTGGAATACAGGAGTGCCTGGCGTGCTCTGGTCCACATGGTCACGAAAAGTCGGACACGACTAAACGACAACAACAACAGCAACAACATATAGGCAGGCCTGCACTTCTCAACCACTGCTGTTAACATATGCAGCTGAGAACACCCCCGGTTTTTGTTGGCCAAAGGAAAAGACTACTGCCGCAACTCCACCCTAGACAGAAATTTGCCCCTTCCCCAGAGTTCCGCCTTGCGGATCCTTTCCTTTAAGTTACCCAAAGTCAACCTTGAAGAAGAGATTTGCCATGTAACTGAGTTTTGATTTATGACTGTTGAATTACAGCAATTACTTATTGATGTGGGGAACCTGGTTCACCCGATGACCACAAAATCTGTTTTTGAAAAATAGGTGCCTTTTTTGAAAGTTCAGTTTTTTAATAGAGACAGTGACCGTTTTCGGTGTGTCTGATAGGTGTGTGGCAAGGGACGCGGGTGGCGCTGTGGTCTAAACCACTGAGCCTCATGGGCTTGCTGACTGGAAGGTCGGCAGTTCAAATCCCCACGACGGGGTGAGCTCCCGTTGCTCTGTCCCAGCTCCTGCCAACCTAGCAGTTCGAAAGCACACCAGTGCAAGTAGATAAATAGATACTGCTGTGGCAGGAAGGTAAATAGCATTTCTATGCGCTCTGATCTCTGTCACAGTGTTCTGTTGCACCAGAAGTGGTTTAGTCATGCCGGCCACATGAACCAGAAAGCTGTATATGGACAAATGCCGGCTCCCTTGGCCTGTGTAATGGTTCTAGGGGTTGCTCATGCGTAAGTTGTCGCCACTCCTGGCTAGGTTACCTGGGTGAACCCTTTCTGTCTGTACAGCCTCTCACCCGTGGCTGTCTCAATCGCTGGCAGAATCCGACAGTGGGTGTTTCTTGAACTTCTTCCAGCAAAGAAGTTCTTTGACGCCTAGTCTCCTCCTACTCTCCCTGCGCGGAAGTCTTCTGCGCAGGGAGGGTGTGGGCAGCGGAGGACCCGTGCTCTCCCCGCTGGTCCCCGGCGAGGAGTCATGGAGCCACCTCGCCGATTCCCCCATCTGCCCCCCTTCTCCACTGGTGCTACGCTGATTTCCTTCCCCAGCAGATGGGCTGCTTCTCTCCCTACTGGGACGCTCTCCGGCATCCCTCTGGAGCCCTCCCTCTCCCTCTGGCTCCGATGGCAGTTCCCTGACATCCTGAAAGCGAGATGAGCACCGCAACCCCATAGTCGCCTTTGACTGGACTTAACTGTCCACGGGTCCTTTACCTTATTCGTGTGGCACACCAAACCTGGAAGTGACCCCAAAACATCACAAAAAGGGGCGGAATGGGGTCTTTGCAGGCTATACGCAATTTCACTTGAACATGTGGTGCCTTGGAGTGTAAAACCCAATCCATCACTCCGTCAACAAAAGTCAAGCTGAGACTCTAAACAATGGCACTGTGTTCTTCTGGTCGCTCTGCTGCACTGCACAGACTGGATGCGCTGCAGAAGAAATGCCTTTGCCCATTACCGCTGTGTGTCTGATTTCACCGCTTGCAAAACTCCCCATGGCACCAACAAAAGTAGCGATGAGCATCTGCAAGAAGTGCCACATTTTCAAGACTCGGGAAGCGACTGTATTGCTCCACTGAGCACCCGGCAGGACGCAACTGAAGTGCAGCATTCTGTTCTGGGAGCCGCATTTCAAAGGAACAAGCTGGAAATGATTTTGGGGGGAGAGCTGCAGAAGATGGCGTTTGTATTAAGGATCAAATCCCAACGCTGTAACGACAGGCTGAAGGACCTGGGTACATTCATCCTAGAGGAATGGATATTAAGGGAGGGAGTTGCTGACAGCTCCAAAATATTAGAAAGATCTCAGGTTTTGAATCGGCACCTGGGCTGGGCCAAGCATCAATGGTTTGAAGTACTGGGCTGGGGAAGAGAAAACCTAATGGTAAAAAGCTAAACCAGGCTAGCAAGGGAGCTTGTTGAATCTACTGCCTCTGAGGTTCCCAGGCAAATTTGGGAGGGATGTTTTAAGCGTGCAATGCCCTGCTTCACAACAGTGTTAACCAGAAAATCCCTCTGGCTCCCCAAAGCTATACAAAGCTATTGTTCTACCCATGCATAAAAACCCCATAATGGCTGATGATAATGGAGTAAGTCTGAGGGAAAAGAGCCACTATTTATACGTTTGTGTTCCCAATGCTTCTGGCACTCTGTAGGAGAAAGAACTTGCAACATTTTAAAGTCTCCATATTTGCAGCCTACTCAATAACCTCCAAGGGACGCGGGTGGTGCTGTGGGTTAAACCACAGAGCCTAGGACTTGCCGATCAGAAGGTCGGCGGAACGAATCCCCATGACGGGGTAAGCTCCTGTTGCTCGGTCCCTGCTCCTGCCAACTTAGCAGTTCGAAAGCATGTCAAAGTGCAAGTAGATGAATAGGTACTGCTCTGGAGGGAAGGTAAACGGCGTTTCCGTGCACTGTTCTGGTTCGTCAAAAGTGGCTCAGTCATGATGGCCACATGACCCGGAAGCTGTACGCCGGCTCCCTCGGCCAATAAAGCGAGATGAGCGCCGTAACCCCAGAGTCGGCCACGACCGGACCTAACGGTCAGGCGTCCCTTTACCAATAACCTCCACCACCAGGTCTTTTCCACAGGTTGGACCCTGGTTCGTTCCTCACGAGGAGCTTATGCCCACAAGTGTGGGACAGCAGCTAAAACCAAGGTATGGCTTAGTGCAGCGGTTTCTAAAGTGGGCACCACTGTCCCCTGGAGGGTGGTGGGATTACTGGGGGGGCACTAAGAGACAGGAGGCACTGAAGATGTTCAGACTTTGGAAAACTGGTATCCCTGGATCACATTCATCAAGTTTTGCTGACTTAATTAAACTGAACAGTTTTAATAGGGTTTTGAATCAATGTGCTGCTCTGAATTGTGTTATTATCTTACTCAGTAGGCTGTGCTTTTTGTAGGGCAGAGTAGGGGGCACTGAGAATGAGTTGAGAGAGGGGTCAGCAACCTTTTTTAGCTGTGGGCCGGTCCACCATTCCTCAGACCTTGTGGAGGGCCGGACTATATTTTGGAAAAGAAAAAAAAGAATGAATTCCTATGCCCCACAAATAACCCAGAGATGCATTTTAAATAAAAGCACACATTCTACTCAAGTAAAAACACCAGGCAGGCCCCACAAATAACTCAGAGATGCATTTTAAATACAGTGGACACTTGGGTTGCGAACGTGATCCGTGCGGGATGCACGTTTGCAACCCGCAACGTCCTCAACCCGCAGCGGCGCATCTGCGCACGCACGAGTTGCGATTCTGCGCGTCTGCACATGCACAAAGCGTGATTTAGCGCTTCTGTGCATGCACGACCGCCAAAACCCGGAAGTAACCCGTTCCAGTACTTCCGGGTTTCAGCGGTCCGCAACCCGAAAAAACGCAAACTGAAGCGTCTGTAACCCGAGGTATGACTGTAAAAGCACACATTCTACTAATATAAAAACACCAGGCAGGCCCCACAAATAACCCAGAGATGCACTTTAAATAAAAGGACACATTCTACTCATGTAAAAACACGCTGATTCCCGGACCGTCCGTGGGCCGGATTAAGAAGGCGATTGGGTCGCATCCGGCCCCCGGGCCTTAGGTTGCCAACCCCTGAGTTTAGGAATCCAAGGGGGAGGCCGCCCCCCCCCAAAATGGAAACCGCTGGTCTAAAAGAATAAAAATTGTATAAGCATCGGTCCTCCATATCTCTCAATGACCATAGTGGTACCTCGGTTACATACGCTTCAGGTTACATATGCTTCAGGTTACATACGCTTCAGGTTACAGACTCCAGTAACCCTGAAATAGTACCTCAGGTTAAGAACTTTGCTTCAGGTTGAGAACAGAAATTGTGCTCCGGTGGCGCAGTGGCAGCAGGAGGCCCCATTAGCTAAAGTGGTGCTTCAGGTTAAGAACAATTTCAAGTTAAGAATGGACCTCCAGAACGAATTAAGTACTTAACCCAAGGTACCACTGTACTAAATAAATGGGGCCACAGTGACAAGACATAGCAGATGCTGTAAGAACCATGTACAACACCAAGCATGGACGACCCGGCCAATACAACAACAGCTAAACTTCCTGCCTTGAATTTTTTTTATCCCCAGGGATCAAAAGCATTCTCTTGGCGGACCTACAACACACAGGGCTGGTTTGCCCAGCAGCGGTAACAAATGTGCTAGAAACAGAATGGTGCAAGACCTGCTTGCTGTTTTGGAGAAAACAGACAGGGGTGAACTAGATAGAGCTGGCAGCTTTTACGTTTATTTTAAGAAGTATGCTTGAGCCACAGGTGGGGGTTTTGTTGTTTCTTTAAAAGGGGGGAGGGAGAGAAAGGAAGGAGCCTGTGCCTCCATTAACAAGCTCTTTGCCCTCCAAAGGGGGGTGGCGTGGTCTCTAAACCACAGCTTAATAGAACAAAATAAACAGCAGAAGAGATTTAAGAACCACACATTTGGAGCCTGTAGGAAAGCTGCCAAAAGGGTGGCTAATTTCGCAGCTCCATCTAGCAGCTATCTCAGCCCATTAGCCTTTCATTTCTGCCTCGCACCTCAGACTTTAAGTAAGAACCCATCAGCAAATCATTAAAGGGCTTTATACAAGGCTCTCCTAATAGAGCTCTAACACCAGCTGGCACTGAGCAGAAAGCTAATTTCATATAATGGTCTTCCAGACGAGGCACAAAAGGCAGGCAATGTCCAGGTGACAAGATGTTCTTGCCTTTTAAAAAATTAGACCTCTGTACTCTCCTGGCAAGGAGTGGGGAGAAAAACGTGCCAACCCACTCGTCTGCACAGCATGCCCCAGTTGGCCTTTAAAAATATATTTTTTACGTATTTTAAAAAAACCAACCCTGTGCCAACTCTGCACAGATCTTTCTCCATGAATCTCAGGCAGAAAAGAACAGCCGTCATTAGCACAATAACAGAGTCAATGAAAGGAAGCCACAACCAATTGATTGATTGATTGATCGATTGATTTATCTATTGCATCTATATCCCACCTTTTCCATGGGTGGCACTGTGGGTTAAACCACAGAGCCTAGGACTTGCCGATCAGAAGATTTGAACTGCTGACCTTCTGATCAGCAAGTCCTAGGCTCTGTGGTTTAACCCACAGCGCCACCCGCGTTCCAATCTGGAACTTGAAGATTGTTCAATTATAGTATCATAAGGCATTTACCCTGCACTTATTACTGGATCACTGCTCGGAGGGTTGTTGTTTTTTTTAAACTGAACTTCAACATCTTATTTCACACACTGCTTCTTCAGAAGCTACAGAGGAAGACTTGTTTTACCACTTTGGGCTCACTTCCTACAGGGGGAACTTATATCAGTATTTAGGGACACGGGTGGCGCTGTGGGTTAAACCACAGAGCCTAAGACTTGCCAATCAGAAGATTGGCGGTTTGAATCCCTGCGACGGGGTGAGCTCCCATTGCTCAGCCCCAGCTCCTGCCAACCTAGCAGTTCAAAAGCACATCAAAGTGTGGATTCAAACCGCCGACCTGATCAGCAAGCCCAAGAGGCTCAATGGTTTAGACCACAGCGCCACTCACCAGCCTACTGATGTACACCAGTTGTGGCTCCTGGGCTATGTCTTCTATGCTCAAACCTTGAACACGGGAAGCTTTAAGTGAGAAGAATGTATTTGACAATCCACTAGTGCATCTCTTCCTTCCCTGATGGAGTCCCTACCACCCCCAGGCTGCCATGTAGGGCGATACAACACCGGTGTTTGAAATTAGCCAGGAGCCAGGCACATTTTGCCCCTGGATTTCGACCACTTGAGACCAAGATGCCTGGGCACCAGGATGGTAACTGAGGTCTCCACGATCTGGAGCTGCATACCTGGGAATCCTTGGATCTTGACTTTTCACATACTAGCAGCACGTCCTGTAGAATTCTATCCATTCTGTTTTTATCTGCGCAATCAGAATGAATTACAGGAACCAAAAAGTCATATTGAACAATAAAACTTTTGAGCCGCCTCGCCCAAAAAGGGCAACTAGACATTCTGCTTTAGTGGCTGTAACCCTGGTTTAAGGAGCCCAACACAGATCTGTAAAGCATGGCAGTAGCCATCTGCGAGCTACTGGGTCCATTTCAAAACGTTGGTACTAATCTACAAAGCCCTGACTCAAATACTTAAAAGAGCACAGGGGACACCCTGCTTGTGGTCCCCTCTATGGGTACTGTCTGTGGGGCAGTGGCACAAGACAGGGCCTTCTCGGTGGTGGCTCCCTGTCTGTGGAATTCCCTCTCTGTGCAAATTCAGTTGTTCCCCATGATGCTATCATTTCAGCGCTGACTTTAAAATGCTTTGTTTGCTCAGGGGTTTTCGGATCATGCCTGGAGCAGGGCTGAGTGGTTAAGTTATTGCTGCCTGCTGCATTATATTTTTGTTGTTCTTGTAAATGGATGTGGATTTTAATTAGCGCTTTCATGTTGGCTGCGTTTTATGGCCGTCGTTAGCTGCCCTAGACTCCTAGGAGAGGAAGGGTGGGGTATAAAAAAATAAAAGTAAACAAAAACAGCTATAGCTGCCCCCTCCTCGCTTTTCAGGGGTCCATGGGCAGGGGACGGCCAGTCTCAGGACTCTGACTGCAGAACTCAAAAGAGCGGCCGCAGATCACATTTGGTTTGCCTGGCAAAGCTGCACTGACTTATGTACCAGCATGGGAATTGTGAAGCTCTGGTAATTAAGAAAACGTTTTGATAAGCTTTTCAGTTTTATGAGGGCAGCCATAAAAACCTCCTCCAGACAAGGAGATCTAGCAGCAGTTGTGCTTGTGAAGCAAAGTAGGCTGGGGCGGGGCGGGGTGTGGGGGTCTTTTTCCAAGGATGAGGGGTCCTCTTTAGCAAACCGTGTAGCACCCAGATAGAGAAAGCAGTGTGCAGGCAGCCCTGTTTAGGGGAGCTTTTAATGTTTAATAGACTATTGTATTTTAATATTCTGTTGGAAGCCGCCCAGAGTGGCTGGGGAAACCCAGCCAGATGGGCGGGGTATAAATAATAAATTATTATAATATTATTATTATCTACGTGTGCTCATCTGTGGGGACCGGAGGGGGCAGGCCACCTCTCTGCAGGCTGTGGTTTCCAACGCAGAAGTCTAAAGACCAGCTTCAACTGGTTAGCATGGGGTGGGGAAACCAAGAGCTGACCCCACACCCAATATGTTCTGTACATCTACCTGCTGGGTTACTGCTTAGGTCCAGCTTCCCGACAGTCCTGCTCCACACTCTCCGTGAGTGCTTTGGCCTCGCTAGAGTGTGTCCTTGAACAGTAATAGATTTATACAAATTATGCATGAAGTTTACAGTATGCATAGAATGGAGAAAATGGACGGAGACATTTTTTTCCTTCCCTTCTTGTAAAACTAGAATTTGTTGTCGTCCACAGAAGCTGAACGCTGGAAAACTCAAGGCGGATAAAAGGACGTCCTTCTTGACGCAGTGTCAAGAGATAAACTATGGAACTCATTGCCACAGGAGGCAGCGATGGACACCAACGTGGGCGGCTTTAAAAGAGAGTTGGACAAAAAATTGGAGGGGGGCCTATGCTCTGCCTTCAAAGCTGGAGGCAGCGTTGTCAGTTGCTGGAAACTACAGGAGGGGATGAGTGCTCAAATCCTGCTTGCAGGTTTTTGCCTGGTCAGCCACTGGGAGAACAGGATGCTGGCCTAAATGCACCATTGGCCTGATCCAGCGGGCTCTGCTAATGTTCTCATGATAGCACCCCCTGTTGACATTTCCACTCCACCTTAAGGAATAGGCATGAGATTGTTGCGTGTCATTCCAACACAGCTTGCTGGGAACTTCCGTTTGTGTATAGTTTTTGCTGTTCTCTCCGAGACGACACGAGAGAGAGATGACATGTTTCTTTGTTCTGATTTATGTTTAATAAATCTGTAGCTGTACCATGACTTCGCCACACGCCTCACGCCTACTTGTGTGCGCAGTTGTTGTTGTTGTTTAGTCGTTTAGTCGTGTCCGACTCTTCGTGAGCATCTTTATGGTCCAGCTCTCACTTCCATACATCACTACTGGGAAAACCATAGGTTGAACTAGACGGACTTTTGGCAAGGTGATGTCTCTGCTTTTTAAGATGCTGTTTAGGTTTGTCATTGCTTTTCTCCCAAGAAGCAGGCGTCTTTTAATTTCTGGACTGCTGTCACCTTCTGCAGTGATCATGGAGCCCAAGAAAGTAAAATCTCTCACTGCCTCCATTTCTTTCCCTTCTATTTGCCAGGAGCTGATGGGCCCAGTACACTCCTCTAATTGCGTGCTCTGGCTTTTGAAGTTCGGGTCGCTGATTTACGTCGGAGCCCAGGCTGATGAATGGAGACGTCCGAGCTGGGCTTGTCAGCTGGCCTCCCAGCCCTCTGCATGTCGACATGCTTATTTGGAGAGAGGAGTATGTGTGTGAATCCATGTGTGAACCTCTAACCTCTGTTTGGCTGGAGCGCAGCTTAGTGTACAACAGGTAAGAGTGATATTCATTGCTCTACCGACTTTTGCCCACCAGTAGGTCCCCAGTAAGGAAATCAGCCCTGAGTGCTCACTGGAAGGACAGATCCTGAAGCTGAGGCTCCAAGACTTTGGCCACCTCATGAGAAGAGAAGACTCCCTGGAAAAGACCCTGATGTTGGGAAAGATGGAGGGCACAAGGAGAAGGGGACGACAGAGGACGAGATGGTTGGACAGTGTTCTCGAAGCTACCAGCATGAGTTTGACCAAACTGCGGGAGGCAGTGGAAGACAGGAGTGCCTGGCGGGCTCTGGTCCAGGGGGTCACGAAGAGTCGGACACGACTAAACGACTAAACAACAACAAAAGGTCCCCAGTTGTCAGGCTGGCTCTGGACCTCGGAGGCTTCAGTTTGGACCACTTTGCAAGGAAGCTGGTTTGAGGTCTGATGAGGAAAAACAGCTGAAGGTTGGTCACCATCAACTGAGTTGACATCTCAAGCCATATGCGTAGGGAGTGGCCTTCTGCGATGCAAATCCAATCCGCCATCTGCAGGACAGACGGCCCATTACTCTGGGCCCATTATATGGGTCCAAAAATCCAATCACACTGGCCAAGGAGTGACTACGCCAACTGAAGAAACAGAAGGAAATCCTGTCAGGGTAGAGAGATCCACCCTAGCCTGCCAGGAACTACGTAACTATGGTTAAGAACTGGCTGGTACCTCCCTGATCCAATCAATGTTGAAAATTGCTTTGAAGCTTTGATCAGAAGGATATAAAGATTGAGCTCCTCAGGATGCTTTGGGTTTTAGTCGCTCAAATCTGCTCTGTCCGAAATGGCTTGGTGAGTCATTTTTGCTGCTACTCAAAACTCGGGGATCTGAGTCTCCTGCTGTCCTCTGGGTCTCCAACTTGCTGCGGCCAGAGTGCTTTTGAGAACTCTGCTTCAGTTCCTGCTTTCCCTGGCACCCTGCTAGCTGAAGCAGAAATCTTTATTCCAGCCATCAAGCAGTCATTCCTGGGGTTCCCTCTTGCTTGCTGCCTTTACGGTTTCCCTGCCTAACCCAAGTTTCTTTTTGAAATAAATTTATTTATTTGGTTTTTCAAATCAGAGTTCTACAATCACATATCCAACATGCAACATAAAAACAAGATTCCAAATAATCTTCTGGACTTCCTTCCTCTCCTTCATGGATCCTATTACAGTGGTACCTCTGGTTAAGAACTTAATTCGTTCCGGAGGTCTGTTTTTAACCTGAAACTGTTTTTAACCTGAGGTACCACTTTAGCTTATGGGGCCTCCCGCTGCCGCCGCCGCGCAATTTCTGTTCTCATCCTGAAGCAAAGTTCTTAACCCAAGGTACTACTTCCAGGTTAGTGGAGTCTGTAACCTGAAGCGTTTGTAACCCGAGGTACCACTGTATTAATCATATCCTGCTGCATCTTTTATATTAATCCAAATCTTTTCCATGTCCGTTATATCCAAAATGCACTCCTAACCCAAATTTCAACATGGCCAAGTTCTACTTCTCCAGGACTGCCCACGAGGGCTTGGAAAGGTGCCAATTTGCTCCCTGTTCTACCTTAAAGGTAAAGGGACCCCTGACCATTAGGTCCAGTCGTGGCCAACTCTGGGGCTGTGGTGCTCATCTCGCTTTATTGGCCAAGGGAGCTGGCGTACAGCTTCCGGGTCATGTGGCGAACATGACTAAGCCACTTCTGGCGAACCAGAGCAGTGCACGGAAATGCCGTTTACCTTCCCGCTGGAGTTATCTACTTGCACTTTGATGTGCTTTCAAACTGCTAGGTTGGCAGGAGCAGGGACCGAGCAACGGAAGCTCACACCGTCACGGGGATTTGAACCGCCGACCTTCTGATCGGCAAGCCCTAGGCTCTGTGGTTTAACCCACAGCGCCATCCGCGTCCCTTCTACCTTAAGGTAAAGGTACCCCTGCCCGTACGGGCCAGTCGTATCCGACTCTAGGGTTGTGCGCTCATCTCACTCTAGAGGCCGGGAGCCAGCGCTGTCCGCAGACACTTCCGGGTCATGTGGCCAGCGTGACAAGCTGCATCTGGCGAGCCAGCGCAGCACACGGAACGCCGTTTACCTTCCCGCTAGTAAGCGGTCCCTATTTATCTACTTGCACCCGGGGGTGCTTTCGAACTGCTAGGTTGGCAGGCACTGGGACCGAGCGACGGGAGCGCACCCCGCCGCGGGGATTCGAACCGCCGACCTTTCGATCAGCAAGTCCTAGACGCTGAGGCTTTTACCCACAGCGCCACCCGCGTCCCTTCTACCTTATGCATGTACTTTTCCTACAAATTGTGGCCTCCACATCTGTTCCATCTTCCTACTGTGTGTTTTTTAGAAACCACACACTGCTCCTCCCTGCCCCGCTGCAATTGCCTCAGGCATAGGCTGCCGGGTGAGCCCAGAGCCAGCCACAAACAGCACTCCCTCTCTTATACGTGGCCTGAGTTTCCATTTATTAGTCTTCATTCAACTCCAGGCCTCATCAGCTGTGGAGGCAGGAAGCGGATTGTGCTGGGGAGACAGGTGGATTACTTGCCATAGCAATGCGTCAAAGGAGGCATTTGAAGCAGCAATCTTTTCAAGCCCTCATTTATGCAAACGCAAGGGCTAGAAGCTCACTGAACGCTCAAGCCAAATTCTGTGTTTCTGTCCTGCCAACCGCATAGAAGGCACCTAGGTGCCCCAGGTAAACAGACAATCTCTACAAGGCACAGGTAAAATCCGCATCCGTCCAGCAGAAGGCAGCAACTTGCCCGTACCTATTGGGCCCACCGCATGCCAAAAGCTACATTCCAGAGAGCAAGAAGTAATGCAGGCTATTAACTTTATACAAGCTTCACAGGGCAACAATCTAAATCACATAATGTTCCAGCAACAGGCAATTCAATCGTTCCAAATGAGCAGTCGGCTGAACAATGGCAGTGTTGTGGGAAAACACAGACAGGGAAAACCAAAAATCAATAGGCTCCAATTATGAACTCTAGTAAAAGTGGAGTTTAAAGGGGGAGAGAACCAACTTTCCCCTCCCCCTAGTCACTTTGCGTGCACCTTAAATCTCCGGACAGCTTGGTCTGTTGTTGCTGCTGCTGCTGCCTCCGTAGCTGTTCCAAATCACGATGACTTCTCAGTTGCGGAGTCCTAACTTCTCAGACTGAAGTGATAACAACATGGACAGAAGGATGTTGAGCATGCCAGTTGAAGGGATATACATGCACACATCGAATAAGGGCAAAACCAGGCAGCAATTATGCTGGATCCAAGGCAGGGGAAACTGCTCTTGTGCTCGTGTTCTGCACACTGGTTTCCACAGGCACCTGGTCAGCCACTAGGAGAACAGGATGCTGGACAAGATGGGTGTCAGGTGTGCATGCAGGAACCAGGCCTGGTGACCAATAGGAAGGCCCCAGTCCTGCAAAGTCCTAAGTTTGTTCTGAAGAGGCAAGGCGCGGCCGCACAGGTGAGGCTGATTGGTAACTCACAGCACCTGGTGGCAAGAGCTGGGAAGGGATATAAGGTCAGCATTTCCCTTCGGCTCTTTGCCACAGCAACATGTTCCCTGCCTTGGGCTTCTTGTTTCCTGGTCCTTGAACCTCAGCTTCTTTACTCCCTGCTCATTGACTCTCGGACCCCTGACTTCATGACTCTTTGCTCCTTGACTCTCGGACCCTTGACTTCGTGACTCCTTGCTTCCTGACCCTCGGACCCTTGACTTTGTGACTCCTTGCTCCTTGACCCTCAGACCCCTGACTTTGTGACTCCTTGTTTCTCAACCCTCGGACCCCTGACTTTGTGACTCCTTGCTCCTTGACCCTCGGACCCCTGACTTCATGACTCCTTGCTCCTTGACCCTCGGACCCTTGACTTCGTGACTCCTTGCTCCTTGACTCTCGGACCCTTGACTTCGTGACTCCTTGCTTCCTTGCTTCCTAACCCTCGGACCCCTGACTTCGTGACTCCTTGCTCCTTGACCCTCGGACCTCTGACTTCGTGACTCCTTGCTCCTTGACTCTCGGACCCTTGACTTCGTGACTCCTTGCTTCCTAACCCTCGGGCTCTTGGCTTCCTGACTCCTGGCTTCTGGACCCCCATTCCTGCTCCTACCCCGCCATCTTGCCCCCGGTCCTGACGGCCCCTGCCAGGACTTCGATCACCCCTGAACCGGACTGTGACAATGGTCCAGCAGGCTCTTCTCACATGTTCTTCTCACATGCAACAGAAAAGTACCAAGAGACTCAGAGCCAAAAGACAGGGCTCCTTCCCGCATTTTTAACAGCATTGTGGAAGAGAGAATTTCAACAGCTACAGCTTGTTTAAATCAGTTGTTCTATGGAAGCAAAACTTCCTTCCATCTGTCCTGAAGCTTCACAACATCAGTTTCACTTAGCGGCTCCGAGTTCTAAAGGCGAGAGAGAGCGAGGAACGGTTCTCACTGCAACCAGGTTTATAATTAAGGGCAGTGGAATCTCACAGCAGCAAACCTCACGCCTTGAGTGGAGAGGTTGAGGCAGAAGTCACGAAAACCTAATCCGAGAGTTTTGCCCTCAGGTTTTTCCTGAGTCGACAAGGCAGTGTCACTTGCATTTTGGCTGTGAACCACAGGACAGAAATTTTAAAATTAACAAAATCATGTAGTTTTAATGAAAACTAACACACACAAGACCCGGGTGGTGCTGTGGGTTAAACCACAGAGCCTAGGACTTGCCAATCACAAGGTCAGAGGTTCAAACCCCCAAGACAGGTCAGGGTTCGAATCCCTGTGACATTTCATGGCTCCCCGGGGGCAGGAGCCCTAGGTGTGCTGGTTAATATATCTCTCCTGCTCTTTTATATCTGCTAGTTTACCGCTCTTTGGGGAAATGGGGCTGCTGGCTGCCTCCCCACGCCCCTGAGTGGCTGGACCTAGAGGGAGGTGGACCTCGATGGAGCTGTTGCTGTTGCAGGCAGGGCAGCGAATTGGGAGCCAGTAGGGAGCAGATAGGGACGCGGTGGCGCTGTGGGTTAAACCACAGAGCCTAGGACTTGCCGATCAGAAGGTCGGCAGTTTGAATCCCTGCAATGGGGTGAGCTCCCGTTGCTCGGTCCCTGCTCCTGTCAACCTAGCACTTCGAAAGCACGTCAAAGTGCAAGTAGATAAATGGGTACCGCTCCGGTGGGAAGGTAAACAGCGTTTCTGTGCGCTGCTCTGGTTTGCCAGAAGCGGCTTAGTCATGCTGGCCACATGACCCGGAAGCTGTACGCCGGCTCCCTTGGCCAGTAAAGCGAGATGAGTGCTGCAACCCCAGAGTCGGCCACGACTGGACCTAATGGTCAGGGGTCCCTTTACCTTTACCTAACGCGCACACACGCACACACACACACGTACGTTACTGGGCTCCCAGAGAACACAAACCTATCTCAGTCCTTTGTCGCCGAAAAAGGAAGATAATAAAAAAACGAGTCACTTTTAGGGTTGCTCCCCTGCCCCTCTACAAGGAGCTGTCTGCAAGGCTGGGTTAGAAGAATCTTACAGTTCAGTACCACCTAGCTGGCCAGTGCAAGAACAGGATTAAGCAGAGGTTGGATGGCCATCTGTCATGGATGCTTTAGCTGAAATTCCTGCATTGCAGGGGGTTGGGCTAGATGACCATTGGGCTCCCTTCCAACTCTATAAAGTTCTGTGATTCTATGACGTGGGGCAGGGTGAGCCTCAATTAGGCAGCTTTTCTTATGTTCTGGCAGCTGATCATTAAAAAGTGGCTGATGGATGGAAGCGGTGGCCGATAATGCAAAATGTGAGGCCATGATGGCAGTGGCATAGCGTGGGTTGTCAGCACCCGGGGCAAGGCAAGTAATTTGCGCCCCCTAACCTGTGGATTTGCGCCCCCTAACCCGTGGATTTGCCCTAACCCCAGATGTTGCGCCCGGTGCGGCCGGCCCCCCCTGCACCCCCCATGCTACGCCACTGCATGATGGTTCGTCCCCCCCAGAAGCAGTGTGTAAGAAAGAAAGATTTTGAAGATGAATTTAAAACAAAACAAAAAATAGGAGGAAGTTGGCTTTGTGAAAAGGGGTGGTGTCACTGTTCTAAAGAAGCATTGGGGGTGGGAGGCGGAGAAGGGGCTACAGGGGGCTCCAAACTGAAAGCTATAATAATAATAATAATAATAATAATAATAATAATAATAATAATTTATTTATATCCCGCCCTCCCTAGCCGAAGCCGGGCTCAGAGTGGCTAACAACAGTAAAATGATACAACATTCTAAAATCATTTCATTATAAAATCAGTTCAAATCAGATTAATGGCAACCATCGTCATCATTTTACTTTTATGCCGCCTTTCCATAGCTGAAACTATGCTCCAGGCGGCTTACAGCACGACAAGATTTCCATAATTACAAACATAACCGAAGTCACAGACAACAAATAAAACACATCAAAAAGTACACAACCAAATGGAAACAATTTCCGCGTAAATCATATGATCAAAAACTAAAGATACAACAGTAATATCAATAACAGCAACAAGCTCTCTCAACGCCCCCCGTAAACAATACTCCAGTCCAAGTATCCATTCAACAGCCTCAGCTTTTGTAGCTGGAGTCAGTCCGCACTCCACTCTCCCAGGCCAGATGGGAAAGGGCCAGCAAGGCATGGTGAGGTCTTCCAGGGCTCACAGCCAAGACAGTCTCATTGAAAATGTGATAGGAATTTTGAGGTCTTAGGTATATGTTAAATGTTCATAAGTGTACCAACCAAGCACGTACATAGATCAGCACAGGAAGACTGACCTGAAACCATTTTGATTCCCAAACTGACCAAATGTTTTCTCTGCAAGGTCAAAGGGAAATGGAAAAGCCTCCTCATTCCTTCACAAATCCTGTCTTAAGGGCACATTTAAGATATGAATAGGGTGTGAGCCTGTGACCTGGCCCAGGAACTAAGTATTTATCATTACAAAAGACTGGCCAGGCTCCCCAGGCAATCCAATCTACTAAGCAGGCTATCCAATCAAGTAACCTGCCAGACAATGACAGGAGAAAAACAACATTCAAATTTCTGTTTTAGACCGCCTTTTCCGTGATGTAGGTATGATGTATCTGGGGGAGGGGGGTCTTGCACTACACCCCTTCTGTGATGTATGTATGATGTATGTGGGGGTGGTCTTGACCTATAGGGTGGCGATTTCAAAAGTCTATATAAAGGCTTGCACACCATTGTTCTGGGTTCCTCCTCCCTCCTGCGTGTGGTGAGTGAGGACCCTGTTGCAACAGATCAATAAAGATCAGGCTTACTAGCTGCTTTGCTTCTCAATATTCTCTGGTTGGCCTCTGTTATTTTCTCCTACCAATAGGGAACCTACGTAAGGACTCTATATGGGCTCTTCGATACCCCATAAGGGGAAAAGGGCAGATTTTGTTTACAACAAAAACAACACAGATAGAAATTTTTGTTGTTGTTGTTTAGTCGTGTCCGACTCTTCGTGACCCCCTGGACCAGAGCACGCCAGGCACTCCTGTCTTCCACTGCCTCCCGCAGTTTGGTCAAACTCATGCTGGTAGCTTCGAGAACACTCTCCAACCATCTCGTCCTCTGTCATCCCCTTCTCCTTGTGCCCTCAATCTTTCCCAGCATCAGGGTCTTTTCCAGGGAAGATAGAAATTAAAAACAATTTAAAAGAGGAGCCCTCTCTGCTGAGCAGCAGCAGTCCTTAAGAGCCTGTCAGGTCCCACCCTAAGCCAGGTGGAGAGAGGCAAGGGCAGGGCCCTTCAGGCCCTCAGCAGGCCTGAGTCAAACAGAGAACCAGAGCAGAGAGTCTCCTACACCCCAACCCAGCACGCTGGATTTTGCTCTTTGCTCCAGACCAGCTGTTTGCACCAAGTGAAAGTGAAAATTGGTGGTTTGGCACCAGCTCTTCACACACACTGCAGATGCAGAAGCAAACCTTTCAGCAGCTCGGCAGGAGATTGGCTTCCCCTCCGAAGGGCATTTTACCAGCCATGAAACTGGTTCAGAGAAGAGGACAGAGCGCCTCACATTTGGAAAGGGAGAGGAAGGAATGGAGAAGGGTCCTGCCGCTACCATCCTTGGCTGGGTTTAAAGCTCTGGCACTGTCTCCGAAGCGAGTTTCACCCCACACTTTCCGTCCTTGTTGTTCTCCGGATTTTAAAGCAAGGTCCACTTAATACTCTACACTTCTCTCTCTCTCTCTCTCTGTCTCTCTGTCTCTCTCTGTCTCTCTCTCTCTCTCTCTCTCTCTCTCTCTCTCACACACACACACACACACACACACACACACACACACACACAAGCCCCACATCTCTGCTCCTTTCTTAGCCTTCCCCCCTTTCCGCGCCCACAAGACAAGGAGGTGGGGCAGGGAAGGAGAATGGAGGTCCGTGGGCACAGACTCAGACAACAAAAAGGTCATTATGAGGGACTCTGACCAAGTTCCAGAGCAGCTAACAGTGGCTCAAACAGCTGCACTGCCCTCTTGGTTTCCAGCTAAAAGGGGCTGGGTCGCAGATTCCTTCAAAATCATCCCTCCGTTGGATCCTAACTGCCCACCACTAGGTCTTTTCCAGGGAGTCTTCTCTTCTCATGAGGTGGCCAAAGTATTGGAGCCTCAGCTTCACGATCTGTCCTTCCAGTGAGCTTCCAGTGAGCTCTGTCCTTCCATCTGCTCCCTACTGGCTCCCAATTCGCTGCCCTGCCTGCAACAGCAACAGCTCCATTGAGGTCCACCTCCCTCTAGGTCCAGCCACTCAGGGGCATGGGGAGGCAGCCAGCAGCCCCATTTCCCCAAAGAGCGGTAAACTAGCAGATATAAAAGAGCAGCAGAGAGATATTAACCAGCACACCTAGGGCTCCTGCCCCCGGGGAGCCATGAAATGTGCTAATGCATGGGAGGAGGGGCTAAATAATGTATAGAGGTTCCTGCCAAGTGCTGTCAGAGAGGCTTTTATCATTGATCTGAAAGAGGGGTTGAAAGCGCTCCGTCACGGCACATTCCAAACAGATCCGGGGACGGAAGGAAGGGCCCATGCTGGATAACCCCGCCGCGGATCACGTCTAACTCCTTTCAATGCCAGTTTCCCTTTAGGATTCAGTTTTCCGATCACCTGGCTATGACAACAAGGGCGCTAGAACGAGAAGCCTGGACTAAGATCATCTCATGTCTCTCATAGCTGGTTACCCAACCACCAGCCTTTCCCCAATCTACCTAAAGAATCGTGATCTCCTTCTCAGACACAGCTAGGAGGCAAAACTAGGGAGAAGAGAAACGAGGAGACCATCACTCTTAACAAGAAGTGGCAGTGAAGTCCCTTCAGCGAATAAATCTGACCTGCAAGCTTTTATGAGAATCAGGGTCACAGGACCCTATTATGGCTCCCATTGTTAAAAAGTCTCTTTGGCTTTTCTTATTAGTTTCACTGGAGCTGCTCATCCATTGAGAGGAGATGAACGGGAATGGCCTAGGCTGAATCATCCCTCCAACTTCCAGAATATACCAAGGCAGGCCATTCATTAGATAAAGGTAAAGGGACCCCTGACCATTAGGTCCAGTCACGGACGACTCTGGGGTTGCACGCTCATCTCGTTTATTGGCCGAGGGAGCCGGCGTACAGCTTCTGGGTCATGTGGCCAGCATGACTAAGCCGCTTCTGGCGAACCAGAACAGTGCACGGAAACGCCGTTTACCTTCCCACCGGAGTGCTACCTATTTATCTACTCGCACTTTGACGTGCTTTCGAAATGCTAGTTTGGCAGGAGCAGGGACCAAGCAACGGGAGCTCACCCCGTCGCAGGGATTCGAACCACCGACCTTCTGATCGGCAAGCCCTAGGCTCTGTGGTTTAACCCACAGCGCCACCTGCGTCCCTTACAGGCCATTCATTAGTCCACCTCTAAAGGATGGCAACACCCCGTGATATTTCCCAGGCGTACACTGCATGTAGAAGAGGAGGTGCTGCAGAGACAGGCCCACCTACAGGAGTGCAAAAATCCAGGCACCCCAGTAGCTTCTGGAAGTGTAAAAACTGGGCCTGGCATGTGGAGCCCAGGGCTGCTGCAATGGCAGAGAAGTGCATTTTCCCTCTTCCTAGCCCCTAGAAAATCTCATCGGCTCGAAATTTAGCAAGAAGGGTTTGCATCTCTGCCTATATGCATGGCAGAGTCCCAAAAGCAAGACTCAGCATGGACCCTATTCTCCCCTAAGCCTAATCCTGAAAAGTTCGGCAGCCAGAACCTGTAAAGTCATTGACAGCCTAAGTCCAAGCCTCGACCGTCGAAGCTGTTTCGCACAATAATTGCGTCTGCAAAGCCTACACAATAAACACCCAGAGTGTGAAGGGAAGACGTGTATCTGTGGATTGCTGCAAGCGATCAGAGCTCCCCGGCGCATCGTTGTAGCATGTTTAGCATTCTTCACCTGCCCTCCACGTTTTATGGATTTGTTGTCAGAAACATGTAAAATGTGGCAGGTCTAAGTAGCATAGCAAGCGAGTCCCAAGGACAAGTAAATCGTTTTATTTTACGTTGGATCCTACTTCGTGGGCTGATCGTTGGACATGTAAGCGTACACATTGGAGGGGAAGTGGCTCGAGGCAACAGAAGCAGCGGTGCCCCCCTCTCCCCCCCCCCCCGTTCTGCAGATTTTCATCCCTGAGCCTTCGTTGCAAGCCTTTCGCCATTCCCAATATAGCCGTGTTATGGAACACTTTACTTCAGGGCAGATCAGCTGCTGGAGCCTGGCCAGTTGACAATGTCAGCTCAAAAGCAAGGAGGAGCGTTTATCTCCATGTTAACACCTCCCACAGCAAGGCTTCCACGTAAAATCCCAGCCAACGCAGCAGCAGCGGACTTGAAAATCCAGAGTGCTGCGTGCAGCTCACCTCCACCGCCCAAGGCTCCTTTCTCTTGTACATTACGAGACATATTCTTTTGCCTCCCTCTTTCCTCCACCGGAACCACCTCCCCCACCTGCTTTGAGAAGACCACAACTAGGCCTTAAAGCAGCAAAACCTTTTGAACTCCGAGAGGGCCAGGACCTCTTGGGAACTGAGCACCGAGGCTTCTTCAAAGGAAGAAGGAAGAAAGGAAGAAAAGGATGCACTGTGGAGGGGAAAGCAAAGGATGCAAGGCCTAGATTGGAAAGGGAGCTTTCGCAACTTTTGACGCTGCCAGGATAGACCCAAGGGCACGAAACAAAAATTGGTATTCTGCGGCTTACTAGGGTGGTTCGGTTTACCCTGTGGATTAAATAAGCACGACTTAAAAGGCTTGGCTCAAATGTGGAAGCACATCACGGAATTGCTACACACTTGATAAGCGCCAGCTGAAGATATAAACAGATCCCCGAGCTCAAAAAGAAGCGAGGGAGCCACAAAGGCTCTTATCTGTAGTGACTCATTCCCGAAAACACGCCAGGTCTTCAAATTATTAGAGGAAGGGTTGGGGGTTTCACATGCCACTGGGTGCTTCCCCCTACCCGTGCAGCGAGCGATCAGGACCAGAGTGAGTCTGCATAGAATGGCTTTCAAGAAAAGGCATCTTGCCTTCTTCCAGGGATGAAATTGGTGGGTGAAGAACCAGACAGGCCATGAGAACCTACAGTGTAGAGACATCCTGAACTGAGCCTCGAGATATGCTTTGAATGCAGGCTTGGGAACGGCTTGGGGCGTCATTCCAGTTCACTGCCTGATCCCAAACACCTACAATTCATTGTGGCTGTTGGTCCCAGCTGCCCTGCTCCCTTACAATGCTGGGCACTCTTACATGGACACCTATGGAAACATGCATCTGGGCAATGGGAGCCACTGCATGAAACCAACAGAAAGATTGTGGAAGACTGGGAGGTGCAGAATAATAATAATAATAAATTTTATTTATACCCCGCCCTCCCCAGCCAGAGCCAGGCTCAGGGCGGCTAACACCAGTAAAATTACAGTAAAAACGTAATAGGAAAGAAAAACCAGGTTAAAATACAGGTTAAAATGCAATTTAAAATGCACCCTCATTTTAAAGTAGCCCATAGATCAAAACCATAAGGGGAGGGAAACAGAAGGGTCAGACTGAGTCCAAACCAAAGGCCAGGCGGAACAGCTCTGTCTCGCAGGCCCTGCGGAAAGATGTCCCGTAGGGTCCTAGTCCCGTAGGGTCCTAGTCTCTTGTGACAGAGCGTTCCACCAAATTGGGGCCAGTACTGAAAAGGCCCTGGCCCAAGTTGAGACCAATCTAACCACCTTGTGACTTGGGACCTCCAAAGTGTTGTCATTTGTGGACCTTAAGGTCCTCCGCGGGGCATACCAGGAGAGGCGGTCCCGTAGGTACGTGGGTCCCAGGCCTAAGCAGGAGGTGTGACTGTCCTATTGCAGCCAATCATCCTCCATGAACCTTGACTCTTCTCTTATGCTCAGGGAACCCCGGACATCCCTGCCACCATCTAGTTGGGCCCTCAAACCCCAACATCTCCCGCACTGTACCTTTTCACATTCTGCTCTTGGGCTCAGGCCCACAGACTGCCGTCATCAGGGACGCACATTCCCCTCACCGCTCCACAACTTCGCAGCACGGAATGCTGATCTCCAGGGGTTTGCCTCCTGTTTAATACAAAAACAAAACAAAAAAAAAGCGATGCTTGCTTAGATACAGACCGGAGGCTTTCTGCAAGAAAAGGTTCTGCCTCGGCGTGTCGGCTGGAAACAAGCCTGGCAGTCATTCCATCAATGAAAGGGGGAGCGGTGGGGGGAAAATAATGAGCCTAGGTTGGGACACAGAGACCTTCCTTCATGACGGAGCTCAGCCAAGTGCAGAGAGGCTGGTTAAATTAGCGGGCAGAGGAAAGCCCTCTTCAATTCTCCATGCCCTATACCCGATTCCATCACATGCCAAACTCCCTGGTCTCTCTGGCTACAATATGGCCTCAGGGAACCTTTCCAGATGTACTAACTGGGGCTGATAGGAGCTACAGCCCGAAACACCCAGAGGACGCCAGGCTGGAGGCGGATGTCTTGAAGTAAAGGCAAAGTTGCACACATAGTGCACGGCCTAGGACCCTGGTACCTACAGGACCGCCTCTCCTGGTATGTCCCACGGAGGACCTTACGGTCTTCAAACAAAAACATCTTGGAGGTCCCGGGCCACAGGGAGGTTAGGCTGGCCTCAACCAGAGCCAGGGCTTTTTCGCCTGTGGCCCCGATCCGGTGGAACACTCTGTCCCAAGAGACTAGGGCCCTGCGGGACTTGACATCTTTCCGCAGGGCCTGCAAAACGGAGCTGTTCTACCAGGCCTTTGGCCAAGGCACAGTCTGACCCCCCTCTTTTGGTAATCCTCACAGAACTCTAGCCCAATGGTTGCCATTAATTTGATTCTGAATTGATTTTAGAATGGATAGATTTTAGAATGCTGTGTTACTTTTATTGTTGTTAGCCGCTCTGAGCCCGGCTTCGGCTGGGGAGGGCAGGATATATTATCATCATCATCATCATCATCATCATCATCATCATCATCTCAATCACTTCAAGCATTATGGGTGGGGAAAAGGCATGTTCAAATGCTACTCTCCCCCCACCCCATAAGCAGACCAAAGCAATGCAAAAACCACACAGGTCACTTCCTGATATCACAATTTTGCAAGAGGGATTCAGTTGCATTCTATCAAAATCCACAAAACATGGATTTCTTCTGCATGAAAAGCATATGCTACGTAACAATGGGCTCCCTCCTATTACTCCTCATCCACCGATTCAATGGCAACATGAGGACATAAAGTCTCCTGTTACTTGGTTAGACTGGAGGATGTTCTGATCCTCACCTATCTCCTCTTTTTGCTTCCCCAGAGACAACCATGTGTCTAAAGTCCCTTCTATGTCCAGTCTCAGTCAACAACCATGCTTCTCTGCTGAAACTGTGCATGCAAGACATATGCAAACTTTGTTATAGGAGTTCTAAGGTCTCAAATATGAGGTAAAGGACCCCCGACAGTTAAGTCCAGTCGCAGATGACTCTAGGGTTGCGGCGCTCATCTCGCTTTACTGGCTGAGGGAGCCGACGTTTGTCCACAGACAGTTTTTCTGGGTCATGTGGCCAGCATGACTAAGCCGCTTCTGGCGAAACCAGAGCAGTGCACAGAAACGCCGTTTACCTTCCCGCTGGAGCGGTACCTATTTATCTACTTGCACGCTGATGTGCTTTCAAACTGCTAGGTTGGCAGGAGCTGGGACCGAACAACGGGAGCTCATCCCATCGCGGGGATTCGAACCACCGACCTTCTGATCGGCAAGCCCTAAGCTCAGTGGTTTAGACCACAGCGCAACCCGCATCCCTGCACACACATACATAAGTGTATAAGCCACATGTCTAAAATAGTACAGGAGAGCAATCCAAAGGCCATCTTGGCTCTTTAAAAGACTCTAAATATTTCCTTTGCCTCCTTAATCCCCTTTGCCTGAGAATAGGTAGGCAGATAGTGATCAGGAGAAGTTCCTGAAGGGATTCTTTTCCTATATCGATGAACCTCCTTTGTATTAATTGTCAACTGAATTAAAAAACAACAACAACTTCAGTCTCAGGAGCCACTGCAAGCCTAGCAGACAGAATCACAGAGCTGGAAGGGACCAAGAGAGTCGTCTAGTTCAACCCCCAGCCCTGACACTCTGAGATTAAGAGACTCATATTGCTCTACCGAGTGAACCATCCCATCTTCTTCACACAGTTGCAGAGGCAGTGGCGACGGGAGAAGGAAAGGCAGCAACCTGCGAGATCACCTCCTGAAGAGCAGAACACCACCCGGCGCATCAATCCTACCACTGCTAGAGCTGTTTGACATGCAAGAAGTATAAAATGCCTTTGTCAAGCGCAGGGGAAGCCAAAGCCATTGCCTCCGCTACAGCCTCTGCCAATCTGCTTAACTAGCGATGGGTGCTTGCCTGTTTCTAAGAGCCCCCTTGCCCCCCGCAGAGGCAGAGTACGTGTTTTCCCATGGAGAGGACCCCAGCCTCAAATCCCAGCCTCTCAGGTTAAAAAGGCAGCAGGGAGCTCAACTGGAAAGAGATTATACGACGCAGAGCCAAGTGGGCCAGCATCTGAACAGAAGCAGGCTCCATCATCCCAGCCGTTCTGTGAAGGGCAGGCCACAGATTAGAAGCGGCGCACGGGTTGTCCTTGCAAAAGCAAGACTCTCCAAGCAAGCAGGGCTCCTTCTCCTTCCATTACAGATAATCAGAGCGTTGCAGCCGCAATACAGTTTCCCGGATTGCTATCAATAGCTGTAAACTAAAGGATCTTAAGCTGTTCCTTATCTGATTCATGCTCTCCGGAGTGCAACTTGCTGAAGAAAAACAGATCAAACGCTCCAGCCCAGTACGCTAATCTAAGTGTGGCTGACAAAGCACATTTAGGCACAGTTGATATTTCCCCCCACGGTTACCGTTGTTCTGCTTGAAAAGCTGGCGCAACACCTGTAGGATACCCTGCTTTTAACAGGAATTGCACACACAGCTGGAGATCAAGATATAGGACTTGTCTCCTAAGGGCAACTATTGGCTTGGGTTTACAAACTGGCCCTAACTTGGAGTGGCCACCAGCCCCCTGCTTTCCAGAGTGGTGCATGCTCTAGTTATCTCCCGCTTGGACTACTGCAATGCGCTCTACGTGGGGCTACCTTTGAAGGTGACCCGGAAACTGCAATTAATGCAGAATGCGGCAGCTGGACTGGGGACTGGGAGCGGCCGCTGGAACCACATAACACGGGTCCTGAGAGATCTGCATTGGCTCCCAGTACGTTTCCAAGCACAATTCAAAGTGTTGGTGCTGACCTTTAAAGCCCTAAACGGCCTCGGCCCAGTATACCTGAAGGAGCGTCTCCACCTCCATCGTTCAGCCCGGACACTGAGATCCAGCGCCGAGGGCCTTCTGGCGGTTCCCTCATTGCGAGAAGTGAGGTTACAGGGAACCAGGCAGAGGGCCTTCTCGGTAGTGGCGCCTGCCCTGTGGAACGCCCTCATTCCAGATGTGAAGGAAATAAGTAGCTATCTCATCTTTAAAAGACATCTGAAGGCAACCCTGTTTAGGTAGGTTTTTAATATTTAATGCTGTATTGTTTTTAACACTCGACTGGTAGCCGCCCAGAGTGGCTGGGGAAACTCAGCCAGATGGGCGGGGTATAGATTATAAATTATGATGATGATGAAGAAATGACTATGGGCTTAACCAGGAGCTACCCTTTTTGGTCCAACAGGCTCATCTGGAGTTTTGAGCGAGTGCTGTGGGTCCCCACTTCCTCTGGTCACTCTCCTCACCCCTCACCCAGATCAGTCCCCTCCCCACCCAAAAGGAAGAGGGAAAGGAAGGGAACATGCCTCACTTTCCCAAGGGATCTTGGCAAAGGCTAGATGTTGTTGTTTAGTCGTGTCCGACTCTTAATGACCCCATGGACCAGAGCACGCCAGGCACTCCTGTCTCCCACTGCCTCCCGCAGTTGGGTCAAACTCATGCTGGTAGCTTCGAGAACACTATCCAACCATCTCGTCCTCTGTCGTCCCCTTCTCCTTGTGCCCTCCATCTTTCCCAACATCAGGGTCTTTCCCAGGGAATCTTCTCTTCTCATGAGGTGGCCAAAGTCTTGGAGCCTCAGCTTCAGGATCTGTCCTTTCAGTGAGCACTCAGGGCTGATTTCCTTCAGAATGGATCGGTTTGATCTTCTTGCAGTCCATGGGACTCTCAAGAGTCTCCTCCAGCACCACAATTCAAAAGCATCAATTTCTCAGCGATCAGCCTTCTTTATGGTCCAGCTCTCACTACAGAAGAATTAACCTGAGCCTTGAGAAGCCAAAAAGCAGAATCCAGAAAGAGGGACATTCTGCCAAATTCCTTCTTCAGCAGCCACCTTCATTCCCTGTCTAAGGTGACCCGCATGACAGAGCGTGGGGCTGATAATGCCAAGGTTGCAGGTTTGATCCCCATACGGGACAGCTGCATATTCCTGCATTGTAGGGGGTTGGACTAACTTCATCATCATCACCATTTTATTTGTATGCCGCCTTTCCATAGTTGAAACTATGCTCAAGGCGGCTCACAGCATGAGAAGATTTACATATTACAAACATAACAGAAGTCATAAACAATAAATAAAACACATCAAAACGTACACAACCAAATGGAAACAATTTCCACATAAATCTTAAGATCTAAAACTAAAGATACAACAATAATATCAATAACAGCAACAGTTCTCTCAACGCCCCTGTAAACAATACTCCAGCCCAAGAATCCGTTCAACAGCCTCAGCTTTTGTAGCTGGAGTCAGTCCGCATTCCACTCTCCCAGGCCAGATGGGAAAGGGCCAGCAAGGCAGGGTGCAGGTCTTCCAGGGCTCACAGCCAAGACGGTCTCATTGAAAACAACACAGATAGAAATTAAAAACAATTTAAAAGAGGAGCCCTCTCTGCTGAGCTGCAGCCACAGTCCCACCCCAAGCCCCACCCCAAGCCAGGTGGAGAGAGGCAAGGGCAGGGCCCTTCAGACCCTCAGCAGCCCATCCTCCTGAGTCAAACAGGTAACCAGAGCAGAGAGTCCTCTACACCCCAAACCAGCACCTGGGTTTTGCTGTTTGCTCCAGACCAGCTGTTTGCGCCCAACTTTTGTAGCTGGAGTCAGTCCGCATTCCACTCTCCCAGGCCAGATGGGAAGGGGCCAGCAAGGCAGGGTGCAGGGTTTCCAGGGCTCACAGCCAAGATGGTCTCGTTTAAAACAACACAGATAAAAATTAAATGCAAGGGCAGGGTCGTTCAGGCCCTCAGCAGGCAGTCCTCAGGGTTCCTTCCAGTTCTACAATTCTGCGATTCTATGAAGTGCACCACTGTGTCCACAGGTGCTGTGTTGGCAATCTCTGCAATAGTTGCTATTAACAGTTAGCAACAGCAACTGAAGAACAGCCACTGGCAAAAGAAACACGCAAGTTTGGAACCAGTAACTGGTGGTGTTGTTTTAACGTTTCACACAAATGATACAAGGCGGCGGAATCACAGAAGAAACCGTGACTGCTAATGGGTGGCAATAAATACTGGGAGGCAACGGATTCCTCTTTGTCAAGCGGTATCACCTCGCATGATCATCATAATCCCATCTGCACACTTCAATTTGGATTACAAATTACTGCGTTCACTCCTGAAAGCGCCCCGTGGGATTTCCAGTTTCTGGTTGCACTCATGCGTTCTCATGCTTCATTATCGCTTTTAATTTGTCAAATGCTTTTTGCGTCTTTCCACAGAGGACAAGGCTATGTTCTGCCTCCAACGCCAGAGACATCGGAATACTAGTAAGCCGGACTGGATGTGCCCTCGTCCCGATTCAGCAGCCTCTTCTTACGGCAACCGTGACACAGAACCACAAATATTATCAGTTTACAATGGGAGAGGGAACTGGAGGGCAACTGCCCTTCTAAGGATCACAAAACCACGGAGGTTGAACACAGAGGATGGATTCCACTGTTCCATCCACTGAACCATAGCATTAAGAATCCAGAGAAAGGGGACATAGCATTTTTTAAAAGACACCTGGCAATGCTTTCTGGTATTTGGAAACGCTTCCTCGACTCTTTCAGAGGGGACATAGTCAAAAGGTGTTTTCTTAGCAAAACACATAGCGGTGTCCCAAATAACTCTGGTTTCCTGCCATGCAAGACAGAGATGGCTACTTCTGCAACACACCATGGGGAATAATTACATCTGGGTAGTAGGTAACACATGCTAGAGGTCAAAAAGACAGAAACGGTAATCAAACACAATTATCTGGCGATAAAACGGATGATGATGATGATAATAACAATAATAATAAATTTTATTTATACCCCGCCCTCCCTGGCCAGAGCTGGGCTCAGGGCGGCTAACACCAATAAAATAAAATCACAGTAAAAACATAATAGGGGGGAAAGAGGGGGGGGACCCAATTTAAAATACAGGTTAAAATGCAATTTAAAATGCAGCCTCGTTTTAAAATAGCTGATGAATCAAGACCATAAGGGGAGGGAAACATGAGGGTCAGACCGAGTCCAAACCAAATGCCAGGTGGAACAGCTCTGTCTTGCAGGCCCTGCGGAAAGATGTCAAGTCCTGCATGGCCCTAGTCTCTTGTGACAGAGCGTCCCACCACGTTGGGGCCAGTGCTGAAAAGGCCCTGGCCCTAGTTGAAACCAATCTAACCTCCTTGAGGCTCAGGACCACCAAAGTGTTGCTATTTGTGGACCTTAAGGTCCTCTGCGGGGCATACCAGGATGAGTGTGAAGTCCCTGTTACCCACTAAACCAACTGGAATGATAAACAGGAAAAGGTTGGGGTTTAAGTGGAAGATTCTCCGGCAGAAGCAGATAAGCATTTTTAATTAAAAGTGGGAGGGGGGCACACAGAGAACCTCACAGGTGAACTGAACCCCAGGAGCCTAAAAAAGTTTCAAAGGGGCCGACCAACAGTGACACTGGTTCGCCCAAACACTTTCGCAGCCAATCCAGGCCAGACTGCAAATTTCATGTCAAAGCTTCCCTGGAACGCATCTCTGCTTTGTCAGCGAGCATTCGCATGTCAAGCTGTCTCCAGAGGTCTCCTCTTTGCCCCATCCTCACAGAGAGAGGCAAATCCCAAGGCAGGCTAATCGGGAGCAGCCTAAAAGGGAGCTCGCCTGCGAAAGACAAATGGCAAGAGGGAAGCAGAACGCAACGCATTCAGGATGCTGATCTAAGCTGACACCGCTCGTCATTTCGGCTCATTAAGCCTGGCAGCGATTCTTCCCTGCCAAGGAGAAACGACTTCATCAAGGGAAAATTCCATCAACACCAACTCCAAAAGAGGGGAGAGGCCGTCCCACCCCCACCCACCCCCGATGACAGGAGGTGGGGAGAGGAAGATGTGTGAGGGGGGGGGGAGAAGGGGGAAAGGAAAGGAAAGGAAAGAGGAGAGAGACCCTTTGCTGAGCAACAGCCCAAGAACAATTATTCCTAGGAAGTGGCAGAGTCTGCTAGGGAGATAATTCAGAAGATTAAATACCCACAGTGCTGGTTCTCCGAGAGATGAGACCCGGCTGTTCGCAGGTTCACTGGAAGAGGCGTCAAGAGCTGAGCTGCCTTTTCCACGAAAGAGAGTAGGAGAAACCCACTTCTCTTAGGAAGCGTGGATTTCACAGCCACACATCAGCTCCAGAAAGGGTCTGGGTTTGCATCAGATCTGCTGCTTTGCTGTTTTCATCTGAACGTAAGAAGAGACCAAAAAGCCTAAGTCCAGCATCCCACATTCCCCCAGTGGCCAACGAGCAGAACAGTAGTGCAACAGTGCGCTGCTTGCTCATGTTCTAAGCGCACAAGCACAGCAGGTGCAATCGCTCCTTCCCTTCCGCCAACCTTCCCAGCGGAGACCCCAGACCTTCAACTGCACAGCCTCTGGTGGGGCTGCAATCCTCTCCTGCCTTTCCAATTACAAGAGCTCTCTGCATGGGAAGCCAGCCGTGCAGCCGTACGCAGTCGGTACGGGTCCCAAGCTAGCTCCTGCCATCCCTGCGAGTTGATGGGAGCAAGGGGGAAGAATCGCATTAAGAATACATGTCAGCGCTGCTACAGATATTAGTTTTGGGCTGACAGCAGGACGCCGATCACAACCGACTGGGGGCCGAGCTGCCGTACGCCGCGACCGTTCCTGGCTCTGCCGCAGCGAATGCATGGCAGACAACATTTCTCGCCATTGGCGTCTCCGTGGCGCCGTGCCCACACTTCAGCATCGTTTTAGTCATTCCTGGCTTCCCGGCGCAGTGCATACACCTGGGTAGGTGAACAGCAGAGAGAATGGCATGTTTGGGAAGGAGGCTAACACTAGTCCTCGCCGTGGGATCACATTCACCCGGTGCTATACCAGCTGCACTGGCTCCCAGTGGAGTACAGGATCAGGTTTAAGGTGCTGGTTTTAACCTTTAAAGCCCTATATGGCCCACGGGACCACCTCTCCTGGTATGTCCCACGGAGGACCTTACGGTCTTCAAACAAAAACATCTTGGTGATCCCGGGCCACAGGGAGGTTAGGTGGCCTCAACCAGAGCCAGGGCTTTTTTGGCCATGGCTCTGATCTGGTGGAACGCTCTGTCCCAAGAGACTAGGGCCCTGCAGGACTTGACATCTTTCCGCAGGGCCTGAAAGACAGAGCTGTTCCACCAGGCCTTTGGTCAGGGCACAGCCTGACTCCCTCCTTCGGCAATCCTGACAGAACTCTGGCCCAATGGTTGCCATTAATTTGATTTTGAATTGATTTTAGAATGAATTGATTTTAGAATGCATTTCAATTAATTGATTGTGATTATATGTAACTGTGTTATTTTTATTGTTGTTAGCCGCTCTGAGCCCGGCTTCGGAGGGCGGGATATAAATAAAATTTTATTATTTTTATTATTAGTGGCAGAACGATGGGAGGAAGCAGTGCCTCTCTAGCAAGCAGAGGAGGAGAAGAAGAAGAGGAGGAGGAGGAGGAGGAGTTTGGATTTGATATCCCGCTTTATTACTACCCGTAGGAGTCTCAAAGCGGCTAACATTCTCCTTCCCCTTCCTCCCCCACAACAAACACTCTGTGAGGTGAGTGGGGCTGAGAGACTTCAAAGAAGTGTGACTGGCCCAAGGTCACCCAGCAGCTGCAAGTGGAGGAGCAGGGAAGCGAACCCGGTTCCCCAGATTACTAATCTACCGCTCTTAACCACTACACCACACTGGCTCTCATGAGGTTAGACAGTGGCTGCATCGATTCCACCATCACCACTGTTCCACCACTCATGATGCGCAAGTTCTTTCATTCCAGCTAGGACAGCTTTTATGAGGCCTGAGGGATCCCAGGACTCACCCCAAGGGGCAGGAATCTTAAGGGGTTGGTTGCCAAGCTGGGCCAGCAGCAAGCTACTGAGCTCAGTACTCAGTTTTGCCCTATTTGGGCACAAGGAAGAACGATATGCAGCTCATATTCTTGCTCTTGGCACACCAGGCCCAAGAAACGGCACCTCTGAACCATTTGGACACCTGTTTTTATTATGCACTATTGCAGCTGCTTCTTTCCAAAGCTCAAATTAGCTGGCAAAGGCTTTCCCTCCAGGAGCTGATCAGGCACACATCTCCTTGGCTTCACCAGAACTCTTGATACTGGAGTAGGACTTTCTTTCTGGCCATTCCTTGGCACTGACAGAAGCTCTAACACCAGTCCTTCTATCCAACAGACAAAGAGCTTGTCTTAGTTCAAAGACACCAAGGCTTTTGTTTTCACTTCTGCCACGGACTTGTGGAATTTCAGATAGTGCTCCTTAATGGCTATGGTTTTCCCAGTAGTGATGTATGGAAGTGAGAGCTGGACCATCAAGAAGGCTGATCGCCGAAGAATTGCTGCTTTTGAATTATGCTGCTGGAGGAGACTCTTGAGAGTCCCATGGACTGCAAGAAGACTAAACCTCTCCATTCTGAAGGAAATCAGCCCTGAGTGCTCACTGGAAGGACAGATCCTGAAGCTGAGGCTCCAATACTTTGGCCACCTCATGAGAAGAGAAGACTCCCAGGAAAAGACCCTGATGTTGGGAAAGATGGAGGGCACAAGGAGAAGGGGACGGCAGAGGACGGGATGGTTGGACAGTGTTCTCGAAGCTAGCAGCATGAGTTTGACCAAACTGCGGGAGGCAGTGGAAGACAGGAGAGCCTGGCGTGCTCTGGTCCAGGGGGTCACAAAGATTCGGACATGACTAAATGACTAAACAACAACAATGCCATTATCTAACCCCAACAGGGTTGTTGGGAAAGCAGATGTTCACACTAGAAGAGCTCCATGAAGAATACAGAGCACCAGGATTCTAGATTTGCATCTTCCTGTACGGGACAGGCGTTATCTTTGTATCACATGCTTTAATGGAGGGGAATAATGTGTGCCCTTCTACTCAACATCTAATCAACACAACACAGAGAGAGGTCAGGGTTCTTCTCTCAATGAAAGCCTAACTCTTGTCTGTCCACAGGCCAACAGAACAGTCCAAGGACACAAAGCCATGTGTCACCTTACTTTTACACAAGGACTCAAGAGAAGAAGCAAGCAAAATAATAAATTATTAATAATAAATTTTTATTTATACCCCCGCCCTTCCTGGTTCAGAAAACCGGGCTCAGGGCGGCTAACAACAAATTTAAAGTGCTTAATTGATGCAACAAAAAACAGCATAAAATACAGCATAAAATGTGAATAACAATAAATTCAGAATTCAAAAATCAATTTAGGGGGGAAATCCATCCAATAAACATTAGATGATCACCAGCGCTAGCTGGCTAAATTAGTCCTATTTGGGACTAAAATGAACCCACATCCAAGCAACAGCACAAACGATCAGCCCAACTGGATATAATAATAATAATAATAATAATAATAATAATAATGACAATAATAATGATTATGGTGATGATAATGATAATTTATTATTTATACCCAGCCCATCTAGTTGGGTTTCCCCAGCCACTCTGGGCGGCTCACAACAGAATATTAGAAACGTGATAAAACATCAAACATTAAAAACTTCCCTAAACAGGGCTGCCTTCAGATGACTTCTAAAAGTCAGGTAGTTGTTTATTTTCTTGACATCTGATGGGAGGGCGTTCCACAGGGCAGGCACCACCACCGAGGAGGCCCTCTTCTGCCTGGTCCCCTGTCACCTCACTTCTCGCAGGGAGGGAAACACCAGAAAACCCTCGGAGGTGGACCCTGGTGCCCAGGGTGGAGACGCTCCTTCCGATATATTTATTTGGATAAACTGAGCTTGGGGTGAGGAGGAGAGGCTACTTTACCCGTGGGGGTTCTGCTCGATTCTCAGATCTGATCCAGGGGAGTTTTGGAAGCAGGCCTGGCACCCGGGACGAATGCCCCACAGAGGGCATTCCAAGCCGTACAGAACGAAGGCCCCTGGGATCTACAATAGGATATCCTGCGGAAGCGAGAGAGTGCATTGTACGACACCCTGGGGAGGAATTACAGAGAGAAGAGGCCGTGCCGTTTCCCTTTCCTCACATTCATGCTGCCCAGGAGAGTCTTTTGCTTCCACTGCATTGAAATCTGTCCCTTTCCCCCTCCCCTAGTCATCTTACTTGGCCTGGATCCGATGTCAAAGCTCAACACTCTCCCACCCCCACCCCCCCAAAAAAAACATGCATTAGAGAATCCATGCCTTTCCCATCAAACCCTCAGGCTGGCGGTAGAAGACCCCAGCTATACATCCTCTCCTTTTCATGTTATTTCTCCCCCACAGATCCCATGGTGCAACGTCGGCATTCTGTACCACATCAACACACTATCCCTACTGAGATTGGCTATTCTTGTTTCCTCCTAGGTCAATCCCCAAATGTGCACTCTGAGAATTTCGTGTTCCTGTGCAGTGAAGAGCACTCAATTTTTATTTTTAAAAAGGACAAGTTCAGCGTATCTGAACAGGGCTGCTTTTTCAGGAAGGCAGTTCTTTTTTCTTTCTTTCTTCTTTGCAATTTTGAAAATATTTTTTATTTGATTTTACAAGCGTAAAATTATAATACAGTCATACCTCATGTTGCGTTCTTTCAGGTTATGTCCCGCGGCGACCCGGAAGTACCGGAAAGGGTTACTTCCTAGTTTCGCCGCTTGTGCGTGCACAGAAGTACGAAATGATGTCATGCACATGCGCAGAAGCGGCGAATTGCAACCTGCGCATGCGCAGACGCGCTGCTGCGGGTTGCACTCTTTTCATGTTGCAAACGGGCCTCCGGAACGGATCCTGTTCGCAACCAGAGGTACCACTGTAATACCCCAAGAAAATACCCACATTTAGAGATTTATCTGAATCTCTAGACTTTCCCCCATTCCCTCCTTGGGTCTCATTGTCATCATTTTCAACTGCACATTGTTTCATAGTCCATATTTTTGTACAGTGGTACCTCTGGTTGCGAACGGGATCCGTTCCAGAGGCCCGTTCGCAACATGAAAAGAACGGAACCCACAGTGAGGCGTCTGCGCACGTGTAGGTTGTGATTCGCCGCTTATGCGCATGCGCATGACGTCATTTTGCGCTTCTGCGCATCTGCGAGTGGCTAAACCTGGAAGTAACCCTTTCCAGTACTTCCAGGTCGCCACGGGATGTAACCTGAAAGAACGTAACATGAAGCGGACGTAACATGAGGTATGACTGTATCTGTCCATATTATCCATAGTAATTGTTACAAGCGTTATTAAAATCCTGCTAATGTTTTCATCCGTTTACAGCGGTCTCCTAAGCAGGAAGGAAGGTCAGGTGCAGCTGCAACTTCCAGAATAGCCCCTGCTTGTCTTCCAACTGGCCGTTACGTCTGGAGCCAAGGAAGAAGATGTGGAAAATGGGTGGTGGGTGACACTGCTATCCCCCAATCTAAATTGGCATTCCCATCAAAATGGAACAAGCAATGGCAAAAGGTTTCGGGGGGGGGGGACTCACCACGCACCACTTGACTGTTATTCCTCCTGTTCTGTTATGTACTGAGTTGAATAGGATCCAAACTGCAGCAGTCTGATCGGTCCTAGAACAATAGGATCCAAAAGGCAGCAGTCTGATTGGTCCTACAACAATAGGATTCAGAATGCAGCAGTCTGATTGGTCCTAGAACAATGCAGCAGTATGATTGGTTGGCAGGAACCACCCAATCATGCTCCAGATAGAAGTGAATCCACAACCTGATTGGCTTACAGTAGAATTCCGGAATTAGCCAATCATGTGCAGCCCATTGTGTAAATAATGTATATAAAGCAGATACTTTGAGGGGACTTTCATTCATTCCTCCTCACCACTATGAGCTGAATAAAGAGCATGAAATCACTTTGCGACTCTGAGTATATTTCATGTTCAATCAAAAATTACTTCAAACAATGGGAAACTGCTGTGGGAAGTCGAAGTTATTGTCCAAAGTCACTGGGCCCTCCAGGGTGCAGTTCCCTATTTTGTCCCCACGGACTCCGCGTTCTGTTCAAAGGTGTGGTAGGTGGGCTCTAAAGAGCTCTGAAGCAGGCAGGAGAAAGGAAGAGAACAAAAGCGAAAGGAGTTTCGTAGGAATTCAGCCTACTGCAGACCCCAGGAAGCAGTCAGGCCAGCTCATAAGAACACCAGTAACCTCTATTTATCACAGCAATTTCAAGCCCAATGAATATAAATGAGCCTCCATCTCTCCACAAGAAGGAGGGAAAAGTTATCACCAAAATAGCAGAGCTGAAAGGCGATCAGTCGAAACACCCTGCAAAATTCACCCAGTTTTCACTAGTTGTGGCGAGAGAAGGAAAGCTACGTTGAGCAGCAACACCTCACCACCTTATCCCCAAATGTCATGCTCTCACATACTTCAGTACTTCTAAAAAATTCCCTGGGGATCCTATGTAATTGTCAACCTTATACCCGCGGCCATGAGGACTTTAAACATTTATTTACTTTTTTTTTGGGGGGGGGAGCTGGTATGAGAAGTACACAAAGAGCTCTACATACCTTAGTACATGGGTAGGCAAACTAAGGCCCGGGGGCCGGATCCGGCCCAATCGCCTTCTCAATCCAGCCAGCGGACGGTCCGGGAATCAGCGTGTTTTTACTTGAGTAGAATGTGTGCTTTTATTTAAAATGCATCTCTGGGTTATTTGTGGGGCATAAGAATTCGTTCATTTTTTTCTTCAAAATATAGTCCGGCCCCCCACAAGGTCTGAGGGACAGTGGACCGGCCCCCTGCTAGAAAAGTTTGCTGACCCCTGCTTAGTATATTAGTTCTCAAAACTGCAGAATGGATAGGAGAGGGAGGCTGAACAGAAGATGATCAACAGGTCTTTCACATATCACTGTTCCTTTCCACGTTGACCCTTTTCTAAAATTAGCACTGCAAAATTGGGTGTGAAATATTTTAAAAAACAGATTCCTGAAAAGTCTATCTTGGATCATCACTGTTGCAATGCCAACAAACAATGAGATAACTTGAAGCCATCGGTTCAAGTCCTACCTTCCAGAGCAGGAGAAAACAAGAATGTTCTCTCCCCCATGTGAAGCCATTTCCGAACTGGAGAGGAGAGGGGGTTGCGGGCTACCCCCTCCCACACACGCGGGGGCTGGCCTTTTTGCCCCCGCGAGAACAAGGGAATCCCCGAGCGTGCCTGCAACCCTGCCCGCCAATCGGTGGGCTGGGGAGGCGTGGCCTGGCCCATTTAAGGCCAGGCATGACCGGGGACCGCCCTCTTTGCCCCGTTCCAGCTGACCGGTTTTCCCATCCCACCCACCCTTTAGGCTTAGCTAGCTATGACCTTGCTATGGACTTTGGTTGGTCGCCGCAAGGGGCCTGGTAGGAATTTTTCCAACTTGGTGCACTTCCAGCCTTTTGGTTTTTTCACCTACCTCGTAGCAAACGTCACAACTTCCTCGGTATTGGCGGTTAGGCAGTGGTAGGGGTAATTGTTATGCAAATGAAGGGGGAAGGAAGCGCCATCACCTTCCCCCAATGAAAAGGGTAGTCCGGTAGAGGACTCCGCGGGGCGTTGCCTTGTCCGAAACCTAGGGAGGTAAGGGCCTCCGGCACGCCCCCGAGCGGTGACACCCGTGGGATCCTAGTTGGCGTACTTCAACAGGACCCCCACGGCTTGTGGACAACCCTTCCCGGTCTCCATGCCGGGTAGTCGATAGGAGCCAGTGCCTAAGGCCAATACCTTCCTATTCCTGTAATCAATAAAGTTGTGGCCTTTTTATGCCCATTAACCTTAAATAATGTGTCCTGTGTCTTCATTTCACATGGGGGAGGGGACTTGCCACACAATGAAAGAACTTGAAACCATCGGTTCAAGTCCTACCTTCCAGAGCAGGAGAAAACAAGAATGTTCTCTCCCCCATGTGACAGCCCTTACGATTTGAAGATGGCTTTCATATCTCCTCAGTCCAGGCTAAACATCCCCAGCTCCTTCAAACATTCCTCATAAGGCTTAGTATCCAGACCACTGATCATCTTGTTCGCCCTCCTCTGCACACATTCCAGATGGTCAACATCCTTCTTAAATTGTAGTGCCCATAACTGGACGCAGTATTCCAGGCGTGGTCTGACCAAGGCAGAATAGGGTGGGACTATTACTTCCCTTGATCTGGACACTAGACTTCTGTTGATGCAGTCTAGAATAGCATCAGTCTTTTTTGCTGCTGCATCACACTGTTGACTCATGTTAAGCTTGTGGTCCACCAGGACCCCTAGATCCTTTTCACACGTACTGCTAGTAAGCCAGGTGTTCCCCATCCTATATTTGTGCATCTGATTCTTCCTGCCTAAGTGCAGAGTCTGACATTTGTCCCTACTGAAATTCATTCTGTTTGCTTCTGCCCAGTTCTCCAATTTGTTACGGTCATTTTGACTTCTGATTCTGCCTTCTGCGGCATTAGCTACCCCTCCCAGTTTGGTGTCACCTGCAAATTGGATGAGCATCCCCTCAATTCCTTCCTTCAAGTCATTTATAAAGACGCTGAACAACAATGGGCCCAGGACAGAACCCTGTGGCACCCCACTTGTCACTTTTTTCCAGGATGACGAGGAACCATTAATGAGTACTCTTTGGGTTCAAACAAAATATAAAAAAATTTCCTTCCAGTAGCACCTTGTTGTTGTTGTTTAGTCGTTTAGTCGTGTCCGACTCTTCGTGACCCCCTGGACCAGAGCACGCCAGGCACACCTGTCGTCTACTGCCTCCCGCAGTTTGGTCAAACTCATGCTGGTAGCTTCGAGAACACTGTCCAACCATCTCGTCCTCTGTCGTCCCCTTCTCCTTGTGCCCTCCATCTTTCCCAACATCAGGGTCTTTCCCAGGGAGTCTTCTCTTCTCATGAGGCGGCCAAAGTCTTGGAGCCTCAGGTTCACGATCTGTCCTTCCAGTGAGCACTCAGGGCTGATTTCCTTCAGAATGGATCAGTGTGATCTTCTTGCAGTCCATGGGACTCTCAAGAGTCTCCTTCAGCACCAGAATTCAAAAGCATCTATTCTTTGGTGATCAGCCTTCTTTATGGTCCAGCTCTCCCTTTCATACATCACTACTGGGAAAATCATAGCTTTAACTATACGGGAGTAGCACCTTAGAGACCAACTAAGTTTGTTATTGATATGAGCTTTCGTGTGCATGCACACGTCTTCAGATAACAAAAGCACATGAAAGCTCATACCAATAACAAACTTAGTTGGTCTCTAAGGTGCTACTGGAAGGAATGTTTGTTTGTTTGTTTGTTTGTTTGTTTGTTTGTTTGTTTCGACTACGGCAGACCAACACGGCTACCTACCTGTAACTAGATCTTTGGGTTCGGTCAGTCAATCAGCTACAAATCCACCTAACAGTCACCTCGTTCAATGCACATTTTACCAGCTTCCTCACAATAATATCATGGGGGACTTTGTCCAAAGCCTTACTGAAATCAGGATACACTATGTCCACAGCATTCCACTAATCCACCAAGTTTGCAATTCCATCAAAAAAAGAAATCAACCCCTTTTTATAACAACACAAAGAAGGAAACCATTTCCTTTCCAAAACAGCCAACAACAAAACATCTACAGATGATATTTAACTTGGTGGCACCAGCTCAGAAGCAGGCTAGAGAGCACCACAGTGGCCTCCCCAGGGCACAAGTCTATGGAGGTACACGTGGGTCCAAAGGAAAGCAGAGCAAGAAGTTTAATGCCAACTTGGCTGCAGGAGTCGCCGGAAGGAGGCGTACAAGGTACCGTCCAACCATCTTAGCCCCATGAAAAACAACAAAAATATATATGAACAAAACAGACAAGCAGGAGCTTAAAACTTAGCAGAGAAGAGCCCCATGTCGCCCCTAAAGTTTTATAGGTTATCCTGGCACAGTTAAGTCCCAAAAAATTTAGTATAATAGCATTAGCAGGAATCATTATGACGTCTGCATCAAAATGATTAGAAAGCCTGGCTGCTGCTTCCCAGGTCCTCCTGTCCCTCTGCTGGCTGCTTAAATTTTCACCTTTGAACATCTCTGCATCATTTGGGGACATTCCCAAATTGCTTCCCCAGTACCTTGAAGACTCCCTCTTTCCCATCATCAACGCTCACTTGCCTTCCCATTCTCTCTAATCAAATTTCCGACAAATAAAGAGCCATGATATGAATGAGCAGCATGTACCGCCCCACAAGCCAAACCATGGCTTCCCACCTGTGTTAGAAACTCAGATATATAAGCTAGGTGCCAAATGGCACCTTAGACCTGGGTTGCGGCCGCCGCAATGGAATGCCTGTTCATCAGGGTCCCTTCCAACACTACAATTTTATGATTCTATGATTTCAGCTACATTGCTTGGCTGTATCTCGTTCTTACAACAACAACAACAACAACAATAATAATAATATATCATTTATGCCCCGCCCATCTCGCTGGGTTTCCCCAGCCACTCTGGGCGGCTTCCAACAGAATATTAATATACAATAGTCTATTAAACATTAAAAGCTTCCCTAAAGAGGGCTGCCTTCAGATGTCTTCTAAAAGTCTGGTAGTTGTTTATCTCTTTGACATCTGGTGGGAGGGCGTTCCACAGGGCGGGTGCCACCACCAAGAAGGCCCTCTGCCTGGTTCCCTGTAACCTCAAGTCTTGCAGTGAGGGAACCACAGAAGGCCCTCGGCGCTGGACCTCAGTGTCCGGCCTGAACGATGAAGGTGGAGACGCTCCTTCAGGTATCCTGGACCAAGGCCACTTAGGGCTTTCAAGGTCAGCACCAACACTTTGAATTGTGCTTGGAAATGTACTGGGAGCCAGTGCAGGTCTTTCAAGACCGGTGTTATGTGGTCTTGGCAGCCATTCCCAGTCACCAGTCTAGCTGCCGCATTCTGTATTAGTTGTAGTTTCTGGGTCACCTTAAACAATTCACTTCTCCCACTAGGCAAGAAGCGAGAATCACACCCAGTGGAAATGGTATTAACTATGGACTTTCGCATGTCTTTTGCTATGCACAAGTCAGCTGGCTCGATGGAGATGTCAGTTTGCAATCTGGCACCCAGAAATCTCCAGTACTGGACCCGCACCAGTAGCAAAAAACCCCTGGCACCCGGGGAATTTCAAACACTGCTTTCACCTGCCTGCGTGCCAACTGCGAAGCTATGGGTATCGGCATGCAAACAAGGTGGGATATTAAGCTAATATATTAACCTTTCCAATCAGTTGTCTAAGAGGGTCTAAATAAAAAAAAAGACAACATGCCCAGTCCAACCAAGTTGATGTTGAAGAATCATTGCTTCAACACTTGTGATCTTTGCTATTTTCGATACACTGGTATTAGTTCACCTATGGACTGGACATGTTGTTTGGATACCTGATTATCGTCTTCCATAGCTATTCCAAACTTAAAAATGGAAAGCGTAAAGCTGGTGATCAACAAAAGAGGTTTAAAGACTGTCTCAAGGCAAATCTTAAAAAATGTAGTATAAACACTAACAGTTGGGAAACACTGGCATACGAGCGCTCCAGTTGGAGAACAGGTGTCATGGGCTTTGAAGACACTCGAACTCAGGACGAAAGGGAGAAACATGCTAAGAGGAAGGCACACTTGGCAAATCCACACCATGATCAACTCCCACCTGGAAATCAATGTCCCCACTATGGAAGGACAAGTGGATCCAGAATTGGCCTCCACAGTCACTTACGGACTCATTGTTAAAACCGTATTTATGGAAGACAATCTTACTCGGCTACGAGTGATCGCCAAAGAAGAAAATCAAAAACTATTATTAATGGTGATGTTTCAAAATATACCGTAGGTGGGCTCTTTAATGCAACAGTAGTTGCAGGAAAGGTAAACGGTGGGTCCACCTTTGGGTAACAGCGAATGCAAGCAAATAGCAGTTACAAGACAAATGGAGGACTTCATATTTTAGCAGGGTAGATTTGCTGTTGATCAATATAAAATCAAGGTTTTTTTGTTTTTGCAAATATGCATTTCATTATTTGTGTATGAATCCTTGTCATGGGGATGTAGCGGGCTGAAAAAGTCAATCTCATTTTTAAATAAAGATGCTGCAAAGAAACCCTCACTTAAGAGACAGAATTTCACCTTACCTCAATTTTGTGACCAGCCTGCAACCCGGAAAGAGCCTCCAATCTGTCCACTGGATGAAACACTGGAAAAACTTTTAATGTCCAGATTTCCCACCAGAAACAGGATTTTACGGATTATCAACAGGATCAGCTGCAAGAAGAGTTAAAAAAAGGGGAGATAATGAAGAAAAGATAGAGAAAGTAGTATTCTCTGAAGTCAGTTGACAGGCACACACATATATGGACGGATAAACACATGGCAACTAGAGTGAGTCAGCAGTTGGGCTGCTTGAACAGTAATGGAAGAACACGGTGGAGATAATAATGGCCTGTGGAATAGAAAAACCCACACAGACCGTCCAAGTGCATTTCTCAATGACAAGGATGAAGATCCAAAAGTATTAATACATGCTTAAGATGCAAATCCGCACAGGACGTGGGTGGCACTGTGGTCTAAACCACAGACCCTAGGGCTTGCCGGTCAGAAGGTTGGCGGTTCGAATCCCTTCGACGGGGTGAGCTCCCGTTGCTCGGTCCCTGCTCCTGCCAACCTAGCAGTTCGAAAGCACGTCAAAGTGCAAGTAGATAAATAGGTACCGCTCTGGCAGGAAGGTAAACAGCGTTTCCATGCACTGCTATGGTTCGCCAGAAGCGAATTAGTCATGCTGGCCACATGACCCAGAAGCTGTACGCTGGCTCCCTCGGCCTGAAAGCGAGATGAGCGCTGCAACCCCAGAGTCGGTCACGACTGGACCTAATGGTCAGGGGTCCCTTTACCTTTAAGATGCAAAGCAACCACAAACTCTGGGCAAGAAAGCATTTGGGGCAAAAATAAACCATTCCAATGACAACTGTACTTTTAAAATATGTTTAGCCTGGAGAAGAGGAGATATGAGAGCCATCATGGCTGCCACATGGAGGATGGAGCAAGCTTGTTTTTTGCTGCTCTGGAAGGTAGAACTCAAACCAACTAAGTCAAGTTACAAGAAAGGAGACCCCCAACTCAACATCAGGAAGAACTTTCTGACCGCAAGAGCTGTCCATCTATGGAATGGACACCCTCGGGAGACTGTGGACTCTCCTTCCTTGGAGAAGGTTGGATAGCCATCTGTCATGTGGATGCTTTAGTTGAGATTCCTACATTGCAGGGGATTGGACTCGATGACTCTCTGGGTCGTTTCCAACTCCACATAACACCGGTCTTGAAAGACCTGCATTGGCTCCCAGTACGTTTCTGAGCACAATTCAAAGTGTTGGTGCTGACCTTGAAAGTCCCAAACAGCCTCGGTCCAGTATACCTGAAGGAGCGTCTCCACCCCCATCGTTCTGCCCAGACACTGAGGTCCAGCTCCAAGGGCCTTCTGGCAGTTCCCTCACTGCAAGAAGTGAGGTTACGTGGAACCAGGCAGAGGGCCTTTTCGGTAGTGGCGCCCGCCCTGTGGAACGCCCTCCCACCAGATGTCAAAGAGAACAACAACTACCAGACTTTTAGAAGACATCTGGAGGCAACCCTGTTTAGGGAAGCTTTTAATGTTTAGTGCATTACGGTATTTTGATATTTTCTTGGAAGCTGCCCACAGTGGCCTAGAGTGGCTGGGGAAGCCCAGCCAGATGGGCGGGGTATAAATAATAAATTATTACTACTACTACAATTCTATGATTCTAAATTGTAACCATCTCCTGTTCCAGGAAGGAAAGTGCCCAGTTTGGAATTATTAAAAAATGCTCTCTCTCACATGCGCTCCCTTCAGCTTCCTGGAATGAAGAGTTTCCTTCCCATTATATACATAAAAAAAAATCTCCCACGCATTGTGCAACTATTTCCCCCCACCGATAAGCCTCTCCTGGATTTTCAGTATTTAACACAACAGCCAATCTAGCAGCTGTTGAAAGAATGAATACCTAATCTACATTCCTTTGGGGAAATCTCCTCCCTTCTGTATCTCCTAGCTCGAAATAACTCTGATAAGCAAACTATGCACACTGATGGCGCTGTGTGCCACAGGGGGGAGAGCAGCTTTTTCAGAGAAGCAGGTTGTGGGTATGGTCCCTCCATCCTATACCTACACTCCCCAGACAACCGCCTCTTCCTCCTCCAGAGCCAGGCTAAGAAATAAGGGGGATAGGGAAGTGCTAAGCAATAGGAGAGGGGGTGTTCAGCATCCCTGCCCATCTCATGAGAGCCAGCGTGGTGTAGTGGTTAAGAGCAGTGGACTCGTAATCTGGTGAACCGGGTTCGCTTCCCCGCTCCTCCATATGCAGCTGCTGGGTGACCTTGGGCCAGTCACACTTCTCTGAAGTCTCTCAGCCCCACTCACCTCACAGAGTGTTTGTTGTGGGGGAGGAAGGGAAAGGAGAATGTGAGCCGCTTTGAGACTCCTTCGGGTAGTGATAAAGCGGGATATCAAATCCAAACTCTTCTTACAGAACATCCCTCGGTGCTGCTTCACCCGCTATTACTTATAAAGAGCACTTTGACTGTGTGTGTGGTTGTGCGTGCGCACAGCAACTCCAATTAGATTTTAAACATATAAATTTATTTATTTCCTCGTAATTTTTGCAAATAGGGACGCAGGTGGCGCTGTGGTTTAAACCACAGAGCCTAGGGCTTGTCGATCGGAAGGTAGGCGGTTCGAATCCCTGCGGCGGGGTGAGCTCCCGTTGCTCAGTCCCTGCTCCTGCCAACGTAGCAGTTCAAAAGTACGTCAAAGTACAAGTAGATAAATAGGTACCACTCTGGCGGGAATGTAAACAGTGTTTCCGTGCGCTGCTCTGGTTCGCCTTAAGCGGCTTAGTCATGTTGACCACATGACCCGGAAGCTGTACGCTGGCTCCCTCGGCCAGTAAAGTGAGATGAGCGCCGCAACCCCAGAGTTGGCCACAACTGGACCTAACGGTCAGGGGTCCCTTTACCTTTACCTAATTTTTGCAAATGTTGAGAAGCAGCCTATATTCCGAGACAAGTCATAATGTGTAGCTCTGGAACTCCCTGCCTATAGACATCAAGTCTTCACTGACCTCTTTTTCGGCACCTGCTAAAATCGTTCTTGTTTAGACAAGCCTACCCAGGCATGTAGAATGCTTTAATTTGCTTTGAGTTTATTGCTGGTTTTATCTTTCGAATGTTTGATTGCTTCTACTGATAATTTTATAGTTTTATTCTCTTTGTAAACAGCTCTGAGAAATTATTATTATTATTATTAACTTTACAATCCACCAGTTTGTAAATTTTATGAAATAAATTCAAATAAATACTCTGCCTGAAGTCCAAACAAGATCTATAGAATGCCTGTAGAAGCCCATTAGCAGGTTCAAGCAGCGCTAAATTTCCTTCTCCGATTTCAGAAACAACACATATCCATTTGTTCCTTTCTCTGCAAGCTCCTCTTAACACTAGAGACATATCTCTGATTTAATCACAGTTTCGCAACAGAAGCCAACGCCCAATCCCTTTTTATCCTATTTCAGCGTTACTCCAGTAAGTGCATGGAAGCAGGCCATGCCTTTGATGGTGGAGGCATCAGCTTGGGGTCTTTAGATTACTAGTGGCAAAAAGTCTCCATATGTTTAGCCAGCCCACAAAGCCCCCCCAAGCCAGGAGAACTGATATTAAATGATGAGTCAGAGAACAGGCAGGCAACAGGCTCTGACTGCAACAACAAAAACCACAGCAAAATGCTAGGAATTTGGAGAGACAATATTTACAGCTGTATGTACTGTGTTAGAAAAAGGGGCTGGGGTGTCGGACGCACAAATCGTTGACCCGGCAAGCAGAGGAAAAGTGTTTTTGTCTTTTTCCCTGAGCAGATACGCAATCCATCAAGCGCCGCAAAGGCTCATCCGCAGAACAGAGGCAATACCCTGGCCTCAGAATTCACTCACCACGTCTAGAACTGTTTTGCCAAGCGACAAGAGCAGAGATCCATTTTTCAACACAGGGTTTTACAATTTATTTCTCGCCGCCTTTGCAACCAACTAGATTTGGACAAAGAGATAGTGCAGACTGCTTTCAAAGGATAAGCTCTGAGGGCAGGGAGAGAGGAAGATTAGGAGATTTGGTTGGGATTGCAAAGTTCAGAGCTACGGAAGCCCAGCTGTATCTAAAGCCCAGCCTTTCCCAACCTGGTGCCCTCTGCATGTTTTGAACTTCAACTTCCATCAGCCCTAGCCAGCACAGCCGTGGATCAGAAGGTCGGCGGTTCGAATCCCCGCAACAGGGTGCGTTCCCGCTGCTCGGTCCCAGCTCCTGCCAACCTAGCAGTTCGAAAGCACGTCAAAGTGCAAGTAGATAAATAGGTACCACTCTGGCGGGAAGGTAAACGGCGTTTCCGTGTGCTGCTCTGGTTCTCCAGAAGCGGCTTAGTCATGCTGGCCACATGACCCGGAAGCTGTACGCCGGCTCCCTCGGCCAGTAAAGTGAGATGAGCGCCGCAACCCCAGAGTCGGCCACGACTGGACCTAATGGTCTGGGGTCCCTTTACCTTAGATTCCCAAGCTCTGCTACTAGCCTAAACCCTCCCTTGATAGCTAATCAACTGACCCCAGCGCAGAGAGTTGTTGATGGGACTGCTAAGCAGAGCTTAGTTGCACAGCGGGTTTGAGCGCACCAGCCGGGATTCTTGCTTTCTGTTTCAGCCCAGTTTCAGATGCTTGATCCGTTGCTAATCCCTAATATATACATATTTTTGTTAAAGAGCCTCTTGACCCAATTGTTCCCTTCCACCCTTACAGCAGCCCTTGTGATCCTGAAACGATGGGAACTGCTTCACTTTCCAATAAGGAGCAAACGAAACTGTCACTTTCCTGGGTGGCATTTACTCCTCTCCCGCCACCCTATTAATGAGATAAAATCCTTGATTCTTTTCTCAGGCTGCCGGCAACCTAGAATTAAGACTGCCCACATATTCTGCACAATCAAAATCTGAACAGCCTTTATTTCACCCATGCAAGATGTCCTCCATTGGCTTAGTTCAGCATCCTGCACCCGAAATCAAAACTGCATGTTTCATTACTTCATAAGGGCTAGAAGCCTAATTTAAGGAAGAGCTGCAGCAATATTCATACTGAGACCAATGTGCTATACAGGAGCTGGATATGCTTAGCCTGGGTAAGAGGAGACTGAGAGTAGATGTGATAAAGGTAAAGGTAAAGGGACCCCTGACCATTAGGTCCAGTCGCAGACGAGACTGGGTTGGCAGCGCTCATCTCACTTTACTGGCCGAGGGAGCCAGCGTACAGCTTCCGGGTCATGTGGCCAGCATGACTAAGCCGCTTCTGGAGAACCAGAGCAGCACACGGAAACGCCGTTTACCTTCCCGCCAGAGTGGTACCTATTTATCTACTTGCACTTTGACGTGCTTTTGAACTGCTAGGTGGGCAGGAGCTGGGACCGAGCAATGGGAGCTCACCCCGTCGCGGGGATTCGAACCACCGACCTTTCTGATGGGCAAGCCCTAGGCTCAGTGGTTTAGACCACAGCGCCACCCGCGTCCCGTGTAGATGTGATAGCCATCTTCAAATATCTTAAGGAAGATGGAGTGAGCTTATTTTCTCCTGCTCTGGAAGGTAGGACTCAAACCAACGGCTGACTAAACATCAGGGAAAACGTTCTGACAGCGTATTTGAAGAAGTGTGCATGCACATGAAAGCTCATACCAATAGCAAACTTAGTTGGTCTCTAAGGTGCTACTTAAAAGTAGAGACATCACCTTGCCAACAAAGGTCCGTATAGTTAAAGCTATGATTTTCCCAGTAGTGATGTAGGGAAGTGAGAGCTGGACCATAAAGAAGGCTGATCGCCGAAGAATTGATGCTTTTGAATTCTGGTGCTGGAGGAGACTCTTGAGAGTCCCATGGACTGCAAGAAGATCAAACCTCTCCATTCTGAAGGAAATCAGCCCTGAGTGCTCACTGGAAGGACAGATCGTGAAGCTGAGGCTCCAATACTTTGGCCACCTCATGAGAAGAGCAGACTCCCTGGAAAAGACCCTGATGTTGGGAAAGATGGAGGGCACCAGGAGAAGGGGACGACAGAGGACGAGATGGTTGGACAGTGTTCTCGAAGCTACCAGCATGAGTTTGACCAAATTGCGGGAGGCAGTGGAAGACAGGAGGGCCTGACGTGCTCTGGTCCATGGGGTCACGAAGAGTCGGACACGACTAAACGACTAAACAACAACAACAAAAGGTGCTACTGGAAGGGATTTTTTTTATTTTGTTTCAAAGTTCTGACAGTAAGAGCTCTTCAACTGTGGAACGGTTTTTCGCTGGAGGCTTTTAAGCAGAGGTTGGAGGATGCTGTAGTTGAGATTCCTGCATTGCAGAGGGTTGGAATGGATGACCCTCGGGTCCCTTTCAACTCTTCAGGTCTATGATTCTATGGTACAATGGTCAGAGTGACAGACCAAGGCTGGGAAGCTTGTTCCACGCCATGAAGTTCACATGGACCATTTACGCACTTTCAGCCTAGTTGGTTGTTGGTTACAAACCAATGCCTGTCTGGAGAATTATCCCACAGCTGCCCTTCCAACATGCCAGCCCTAGAGAGTAGTCGCTGCCACACTTTATTCCCCCTTCCCCATATAATACCGCAATAGCCGCCCTCTTCAATGAGCAGGAACCTTCTCCAATCCATCACTTTGGCATTTTTTATTTATAAAATCATTTATGCCACACCCTAAAAAAATTAAAAAGGTCCTCTAGGCAACTCACAACCATAAAAACACAAATGCAATAAAACCAGGGAGATTCAAAACAGAGCCATTAAAACACAATCAAGCAGAAAAGAGGAATTCAAAACAAACTCAAAAGCCCAGCGGAATAAAAAGAGGTTTACAGCATCCCATCCCTGCAAGGACCACTAGAAGGGTTTTCTCCTTTCCACCTTTGGTGCACCTTCCCTCTTGCACAAGACATGAATATAGTCATATCTTGGATCCCGAATGCCTTGCAACTCAAACATTTTGGCTCCCAAACATTGCAAACCCGGAAGTGAGTGTTCTGGTTTGCGAACGTTCTTCGTAACCCAAACGTCCAACGTGGCTTCTGATTGGGTGCAGGAAGCTCCTGCAGCCAATCAGAAGCTGCGCCTCGGTTTTCAAATGTTTTCGGAAGTCGACCGGACTTCCAGAACAGGGTCTGTTCGAGCGCCAAGGTACAACAGTATCTCACACAAGGGTCATTCATCAAGCCTGATGCCAACCTGTACCAATGCAACTCCTCTAATACAGTGGTACCTCAGGTTACATACGCTTCAGGTTACATACACTTCAGGTTACAGACTCCGCTAACCCAGGAATAGTACCTCGGGTTAAGAACTTTGCTTCAGGATGAGAACAGAAATCGTGCAGCGGCAGCAGGAGGCCCCATTAGCTAAAGTGGTGCTTCAGGTTAAGAACAGTTTCAGGTTAAGAACTGACCTCCGGAATGAATTAAGTACTTAACCCGAGGTACCACTGTAATAAAAAGAATAATAATTTATTATTTATATCCCGCCCATCTGGCTGGGTTTCCCCAGCCACTCTGGGCAGCTCCCAACAGAATATTAAAAACACCAGAAAACACCAAACATTAAGAACTTCCCTAAACAGGGCTGCCTTCAGGTGTCTTTTAAAAGTAAGATAGTTGCTTATTTCCTTGACATTTGATGGGAGGGCGTTTCACAGTGTGGGTGCCACCACCGAGAAGGCCCTCTGCCTGGCTCCCTGTAACCTTGATTCTCGCAAGGAGGGAACCGCCAGAAGGCCCTCGGCGCTGGACCTCAGCATCTGGCTGAATGAATGGGGGTGGAGATGTTCCTTCAGGTATACTGGGCCAAGGCCATTAGGCTTCTACTCGTGAGAAGTGGGGTAAAAATGGCCAGGGCAAGGGAAGATTTTTCTCAGAGCTCCTTTTGAGGGTCACCCTGTGTATCGCCTATATAAGGAGTCCCACTTATTCCACATGCCATAATGGGAATCCTCATTTTCCTTAAGGGAGTTTTCCAACACCAAGGACTCTTCTCCCCTTTCCCAGCTTTCGCTCTTCCTTTTAAGCTTAAACCTTCCTTGGGAAAACTAGAGGCTGCGCAGCAAGAATCCATCCTCTGCCAATACTTCTCAGGGCACTCAAGGGTCAGATTTTGTCCTTTTTTACAAACACACACAAGCATCTAAGAACAAGGACAAGAAAGGATTGGAAAGGAACATGGGCACCAGTTCAGTTCCATGTTTCTGGAGCTCCTGAGTTTCCCGTTGTTTGGACTTTGCTAGTGCAAGCAAATAGTTTCGGCATCAACACCGCCTACAAAACATATCCAGACAACATCCCCCGTTGCTTGTCTGTTACCTTCATGCAACACGTTTGTGTGGACTTCCTGAAAGCACCCAGTTGGCCATGGACGGTGGAGAAACAAGTTGCTGGATGATACAGCCATGCCCTTGTTTCTCAACTCAAAAGAAATCCATTACACAGCCCCGAAAGCGAGATTTAGAATTCCATCCTGTGGCTGTGAACATGTACTTTGCGTGAGAAACAACATCACTGACAGAATACATCATCGTTTTTAAAGGGGTGTTCAGCTTGTCTTGCACACAGATAAACCAATTGCAGTTGCTTCCAAGATCTGGGACACCAGGCAAGTAACACACACACACAGAGGAAATCAATATGTTGGCATTTTTACACAGTGCTCACGGTGTCCCTGGAACCTCAAAAATAGAGCCGTTTTCTTTTTAATTAAAAAAAGCCCTTCCACTCAGGCTCTGCGTTCTTTACAGACATTTCTGAAGATGTTAAAAGCGTGCAGTTCTGTGTTGGAGGCAGATGCATCATCCTCCCAATTTAGGCTTATTAAGCAAGGCCCAGCTGTTCAATAGCTGGCAGCCAGTTTCTGTCCCATTTTCAAAACCATGACTCAAGATGTGCCGATTTACACAGCGCCGAGGTGAACAGGAGAAGAAAATGGCTAAGGAAGAGACAGACCCAAATACATTCCTTATACATTCCTTATAGATGGGAGGACTGTTGTCTTCGCAATCAAACAAATGTACTGAGAAAACGCAGAGATGGGTAAGTGCAGAATTCAATACCTTGAGGATCTCAGCTTTTTAAATAGCAGGTTTCTCATCCCTAAGGATAAAACGACAGACCTGAAGGTATGCAGGCAATGGCCTGGTTTGCACATAGCACACAAAATTTATAGAACTGTAGAGTTGGAAGGAACTGGACCATAAAGAAGGCTGATCGCCGAAGAATGGATGCTTTTGAATTACGGTGCTGGAGGAGACTCTTGAGAGTCCCACGGAGAGAAGGCCCTCTGCCTGGTTCCCTGTAACTTGGCTTTTCGCAGTGACGGAACCGCCAGAAGGCCCTTGGAGCTGGACCTCAGTGTCCTGGCTGAGCGATGGGGGTGGAGACGCTCCTTCAGGTATACTGGACCGAGGCCGTTTAGGGCTTTCAAGGTCAGCACCAACACTTTGAATTGAGCTCGGAAATGGACTGGGAGCCAATGTAGGTCTTTCGAGACCGGTGTTATGTGGTCCCAGTGGCCGCTCCCAGTCACCAGTCTAGCTGCCGCATTCTGGATTAGTTGTAGTTTCCGGGTCACCTTCAAAGGTAGCCCCACGTAGAGCACATTGAAGTAGTCCAAGCATTCCCAGCAAACAGCATTCAGAGGCATGCTGCTGGTGGCAGAACATCCAATAGCAAGCGCTAGCATTCGAAGACTATTGGCCTGTCATCAGCAGGAAATCCCATCCCCCCACCTTTCCCCCGTACATGAATTAGCTTACAATTTTCCCATGCTGAAATTCCATCCACTTTCACCCCCGCCTGCAACTCTGGGGCTCATCACACTCCTCCTGGAATTTCTTTATGACCCCCCTAGGAAGCTAACCGTCTCTGGCAAATTGACATTCGCTTGCCCCTGCCAGGCTATGAATATACTACAAGCTGACACCAACAGAGCCCCATTACGACTCGGCTTCCCAACTGCAGTAGACAGACATGGTTAGTTAGCAGCATCTCGCATCAGCAAGTTTTCAGCCAGCCCAGGGCTTTACCTCTGCACACAGGCTTTTCTTAATAAGTCCCCACTCGTTTGCCCTTACATAGCATCCTTCACCCTGAAGGACACAAAGTTGTTTTCACTGTCTGGGATGCAGGATAGCACCAGCTGCTCTGCACACCTATCACCAACAGGTGTTATCTAGGAGAGTCAGCAGTGGCTCTCAACCTTTTTTCCTCTGGGCCACACTTCCAGAATAGAAATTTGCAAATGCCACACTGAATTTAGTTATTCATTAAAAAAAAAAAAAAAGACATTGGAAAACAAGAAGAAGAAAACAGTGCTTGATTTATAACAGGCATGTTCAACAGGTCGATCACGATCTACTGGTTGATTGCGGGGCGTCCCTGGTCGATCCTGATCGATCGCGTGATGCTGAGCGATCTCCCCGCCCCTCTAAAAAACCTCAACAACTCAAGACTGATTTATAACACAGAATACACCTGCTTTATAATATGACCATAAGACATCCAGAAAGTATAAAATATTGCAGCTACGTAAGAACACGAAGCATTTCCTAAACGTAATACTGTCCCTGAATCTTCCTGCCACATTCGGCATCCTCTTCTGACACACAACTGGGTTGGGGGACTCTGGGAGACCAGGGTTCGAATCCCCCACTCAGCCATGAAGCTAGTTGGGTGACCGTGGGCCAGTCGTTGCCTCTCAGACTAACCCACCTCACAGGGTTGTTGTGAGGATGTAATGGGGGCGGGGAGAGAACCACGTACACCGCCTTGAGCTCTTTGGAAGAAAGGCAGTATAAAAATGTAATCAATCAATAAATTGCAAATGGGGACATGGAGGGAACCAAGGATGAGGATGAGAGTGGTTTGCCCAACACAAACCAGTAGGGTTCATGAAAAGGACAAGACTGAAACCAGTGGCTTCTGAATTTGTAGCCACCGTGTTCAACAATGAATCATAAGAACACGGTAAGAGGCTGTTGGACCAGGCGAATGGATCATATAGTCCAGGAGTCTGCAAGGTTTACTGGGCATGGGCCAGATCACTCCTGCGGATTGATTCCAGCGCAGTGCCAGAAATTGCTTCTGCGCATGCCCAGACGCTGAAAATTGCACCTGCGCAGAAGCGATTTTTGGCATCTGGACATGCACAAAAGTGATTTCCGGTGCTGAGGACATGCGCAGACACGATTTCTGGAGCCACGGGAGAGAGTCCCTTTGCCGCGCTGTGCCGGTTTAGCGCAGCATGCAGGGACTTGCCAAACGGGCAGCTCGGTTCGGCGGCAGCCCATGGGCCGATTAAGCGACCCTCATGGGCCGCTTCCGGCCCATGGGCCTTATGTTGCCGACCTCTGATCTAGTCCAGCATCCTGTTCTCACTGTGGCCAGCATTCAAAATTCGCCAGGCGCATTTTGCACCTGGCTATCAGCCACTTGCAACCAAGGGTGGTGCCTGACATCTCCAGCACCTGGGAGGTGCATTCTTGGGGAACCCTTGGATCGGAACTGTTTTCACACACCAGCAACACATCCTGTAGAATTCTATCCATGCTATTGTATCTGCCCAATCAGAATGAATTTCAGGAACCCTAAAGTCATATTGAAAAACACAACTTTGAGCCGTCTGGCCCCAAAATGGCAACTAGGCATTCCGTTTTGGCAGCTGTAACCCTGGTTTAAAAAGCTACTTGGCCCCTGGCTTATGTATCTGAGTTTCTAACACTATCAGTGGCCAACTAGATGCCTGCGGGAAGGGATCCACAAACAGGATTCGAACACAAGAGCAACTCTTTCTCCTCCTGTGGTTTCCAGCAACCAGTACAGTGGTACCTCGGGTTACATACGCTTCAGGTTACATACGCCGCTAACCCAGAAAGAATACCTCGGGTTAAGAACTTTGCTTTAGGATGAGAACAGAAATCGTGCAGCGGCAGCAGGAGGCCCCATTAGCTAAAGTGGTGCTTCAGGTTAAGAACAGTTTCAGGTTAAGAACGGACCTCTGGAACGAATTACCGTATTTTTCGCCCTATAGGACGCACTTTTTCCCCTCCAAAAATGAAGGGGAAATGTGTGTGCGTCCTATGGGGCGAATGCAGGCTTTCGCTGAAGCCTGGAGAGCAAGAGGGGTCGGTGCGCAGAGTTGCCTGCATGCCGAAGCCTGTGCGCGCTGAGCTCAGCGCGTCCAGGCTTCGTGGACCTCTCAACAAGCAGCAGGAGCCAGTGCTGGGCTCCCACGGCTTGCAGAGAGCTGCCTGTTTGGGGCTGGGGTCGGGGGAAGCTCGGGCCTCCCCCGCCCCAGCCCCGCGCCTGGGGGGGAAATAATTTTTTTCCCTTTATTTCCCCCCCAAAAAGTAGGTGCGCCTTATGGGACGGTGCGTCCTATAGGGCGAAAAATACGGTAAGTACTTAACCCGAGGTACCACTGTACTTGGAAACATTAATGCCTCCAAGTGTGGAGACAGAATAGCCATCAAGGAATAATCACAGGCGCAGAAGAGCAAATTGGGCAAAGCTAAGCAAGCCAAAGAAGAACTACACCGAATTATTCTGGCTACCATGTTTATTGCGCATGGAATATGCACAGCATAGATGTCTTTAAATCCAGCCCTGCCGAAAAAGGCAGCTTTTTAGCCAAATACCATCAGAGGCAGTGATAAAGACTTGCTTTACCTGAAGACTGTAAATCTTTACACGTCAAAAGCAGTGTTGCTCGTAAAGCATGGTATTAAATATTTCCCAGCCCACAGCGCTGCAGGGCTAAGTGCTCGTCTCTGGGCTCTGCAGGAGAAGCAGAAAACTGGCTGGACGCCCTCAGCTGGAATCATGCCTCAACAATACAAGAGCACGATACAAAAGTTCACTTTACTGCTTCAGCAAAAGCCAGTTGCAAGAAAAGGAATACTTTCTCAGGGATGAAATTAAAGTGAAATGGACTCTTTTCATGTTTGTCAATAAGGAGAGCAACGTGCTTTTTACGCAAAACGGCAGGGCCAATTGCAAAGGATCTCACAAGGAGCCGTGAACTCGCTTGGCCTCTTCTTTCACTGTCCAAGTTTGCTCCCTCCAGGCAGCCAATCTAAATGCAAATTGTAAAGAGGCAAGAGCTGCGATGTTTTGGAAGAAGAAGAGCAGGAGAGAGAAAAAAATAATTGCAGACAAAGCAGCAAAGGAAGTAATTGAAGACATAATCCTGCATAGGTCAAGAGAGCCTGACTGGGCTGGATTAATCATTATGCTAACGGCAACAGAGTCCGAACTGCGCTGTGGCCCAATTATCCAGGAGTCAAGTCAGTGCCTTCAAAAAGTGCATCTGCTTGCGCTACCAAGTTTGATCTCCTTGAATGTTCCTTGCAAACTGGAACCTACTTCTACACAACCTACTAGGGCTGGGTGATATATTAATATATTGTCCAAAACAGGGATGCGGCTGGCACTGTGGTCTAAAGCACTGAGCCTCTTGGGCTTGCCAATCAGAAGACTGGCGGTTCGAATCCCCATGATGGAGTGAGCTCCCATTGCTCTGTCCCAGCTCCTGCCAACCTAGCAGTTCGGAAACACACCAGTGCAAGTAGATAAATAGGTACCATTGCAGCGGGAAGTGAAACAGCATTTATGTGCGCTCTGGCTTCTGTCACAGTGTCCCATTGCATCAAAAATGGTTTAGTCATGCTGGCCACATGAACTGGAAAGTTGTCTGTGGACAAACACCGGCTCCCTCAGCCTGAAAGCAAGATCAGCGCTGCAATCCCATAGTTGCCTTTGACTGGGCTTAACCATCCAGGGGCCCCTTTTTTACCTTATATTGTCCAAAACTGGTTTGAAGTCCCTATCATGATATCAGTTTTATAATTTTTGACCTGGCAATATATCGCGAATCATGGTGTGTGGGTGTGTTTTATGCAAAAATCACAATGTGGGGAAAAACTGTGAAGCCAGCCAGTGCTTCTCTCGATTCCTGCAGCCCCTGCTAACTCTGACAGCTCAGCTCTCCACTGCCTCATGCAGTGGGGCAGCGACTCACCAGAGCAGCAGCCAGCAAAAATCACGATGCGGGGGAAACCGTGAAGCCAGCCAACGCCATCCTCATTTCAGACATTGCGATATACTGGCATATTGCGATGTTTAGCTGGTGATATATCACAATGATGAAAACCAGATATCGCTCAGCCCTTCAACCCACAAACTGTTTTCTAGGCCCTCCTACCTTGCACCAGACTGTCCCTCTCCTGGGCTTCCCAACTCCTCCCAGAGATTTCTGCACATGTACAGAGGCAACCAAATTCTGAGAAAACTAACAACCATTTTCAGGCTTTGCAGCTCGAGGGAGGAACAAAACAAACCTCTCCTGGTTACACACATGGCCTGCCATTGGGCAGTTTTGCAGCTGAGGCTGCACCAGCACCTATGGATTTCAGCTAGCCTTGACACCAGAGCCAGAATTTGTGAGAGAGGCACAGCAGGGGAGAGACACAGTATTGTTTCTGGTGCCATGCTAAACTTTGACTCTGAAGCAGGCTGCAAGCTTTGCTAGGTTTGATCCTTTGCCCTGAGCTCAGGAAGGCAGAGGCTTGGCCACATCATGCTGTGCTTTAGTGGTCTTTTGAGTTCTTCTAACATAAGGCAACTGTAGAGATGAGCCCTTGTCCTTCTACTGCGTTTTGTGCTTGGTGAGGGGGGTGGAGATGCAATCTTAAAGTTGCAGCAGTGATGCACAGCTGTCCCTGCAATTTCATTGGGATTTTTACTAAGGTCCCGAAGAGCAAGGTGAGATGATGTCCCGTATCACACTTTCCAGTTGAGAAAACAGGGTGGGGGGTGGACAGGAAGTATGGCAAAAGCAGAGAAAAAGCAGAATGCCAATACTTTGGGGGGTGGGGTACAGTGAAGCAGGAGACATGTGTAACTGACCCTTGAAAATGAGTTGCACACAAGGGTCCCTCTTCGCTGTGGTCCAAACCACTGAACCTCTTGGACTTGCCAACTGGAAGGTCAGCGGTTCGAATCCCTGCAACAGGGTGAACTCCCGTTGCTCTGTCCCAGCTCCTGCCAACCCAGCAGTTCGAAAGCACGCCAGTGCAAGTAGATAAATAGGTACCGCTGTGGCAGGAAGGTTAACGGCGATTTCGTGCGCTCGGGTTTCTGTCACGGTGTCCCGTTGCACCAGAAGCTGTTTAGTCCTGCTGGCCACATGACCTGGAAAACTGTCGGTGGACAAACACCGGCTCCCTTGGCCTGAAAGCAAGATGAGTGCTACAACCTCATAGTCAACTTGGACTGGACTTAACTGTCCAGCGGTCCTTTACCGTTGTTGTTTTTTTAAAACTCTTCATACCCTCCTCCTAAGCAGCTGACTTCGCAAATTGCAAGCCCTACACAGCTGAACCTTTTGTAGCTGAAGGCTCCTTCAAAGTTGTGCAGAAAGGCCTATCTAGGGTCACTTGAGAAATTCTTAGTTAGGCCTGATTCTTAGCTAGGCTAAACAGTCACCAGGCCTATTTGCCATTTGAAAAGGAAACAGGGGGAGAAAGAGAGAGTGTTAACTGTACAATTCCTGCACCGCTGAAGAAATTTTCCCCATGGATGCCTCCCAATGTAGCTCACGCTGGGTTATGTTAAAAAACCTCGATCTCATGTTCAGAACGCTTTTGACTCTGAAAATACAAGCGCATTTATAACCAAATAAGGGGCTGAACAATGAAGACCCTTTTCCCGAATACGCAAACTTCACCCCCAAGCCAGATACCAAGTCTCTGCACACACAAAAACCCTTCAAGGACTCAAGGGAGATGTTTGTTGGAGCCGCATTCAGACTGGCAGAAGTTAACACCAATCCTTCCGTGGATGTTTCTCAACTTGATTCCTTACTAGCAACTCAGAAGGAACCATTCAAAGCCACGTTTCAGTCCGAAACCCCTGTCCGTCATGCTGGAGGGTGATTTTGATGCAGCTGAGTTATTCCTCTGCCCAGCCTGCTCCTGACAACAGGATAACAACACCTATGAAGAGCACCTGCCCAAATCGAGGCCAGGTAGAAGATGTGTTCAAAATTAGCCATTATTTTTTAAGGTGATGCATTCCAGAAAGCATTGTCTCCCCGATTTTGTCAGCTGGGTAACAGTGTTCGAAATTAGCCAGGAGCCAGGCGCAATTTGCACCTGGCTATTGGCCACTTGCGACCAAGGGAAGATGCCTGGGCGCCAGGATGGCACCCGAAGTCTCCACCATCTGAAGCTGCGTGCCTGGGGATCCTTGGATCTGGTCTGGTTTCTCACACTAACAGCACATGCTATAGAATTCTATCATCCTATGAAATTCCAGGACGAAAATGCTTTTTTCAGTGCAGCAGGAGCATGAGCTGTGAACGATGTTATGAACAGACCACATCACCATTAAGAGAAAGAGGTCGGAATGGCCAATATAAATGTGGACTGTCCCTGGATCAAGGGATTTTTCTTCTTTAAATTCTCAAGGTTTTTAACCCAGCTCAAAGTGGTCGTCTGTACTAGCCGGATGTCTAACTGATAATCAATCACAACTAGTCCATCATTTGGAAAAATAAGAGATGCCTTGCCCCAAAATGGCAATTAGACATTCCGTTTTGGTGACTGTAACCTTGGTTACAGACAGCATCTTAAAAAGCAGAGACATCACCTTGCCGACAGAGGTCCATATAGTTAAAGCTATGGTTTTCCCAGTAGTGATGTATGGAAGTGAGAGCTGGACCATAAAGAAGGCTGATCTCCGAAGAATTGATGCTTTTGAATTCTGGTGCTGGAGGAGACTCTTGAGAGTCCCATGGACTGCAAGAAGATCAAACCTCTCCATTCTGAAGGAAATCCGCCCTGAGTGCTCACTGGAAGGACAGATCCTGGAGCTGAGGCTCCAATGCTTTGGCCACCTCATGAGAAGAGAAGACTCCCTGGAAAAGACCCTGATGTTGGGAAAGATGGAGGGCACAAGGAGAAGGGGACGACACAGGACGAGATGGTGGGACGGTATTCTCGAAGCTACCAGCATGAGTTTGACCAAAGTGTGGGAGGCAGTGGAAGACAGGAGTGCCTGGCATGCTCTGGTCCAGGGGGTCACAAAGAGCCGGACACAACTAAATGACTAAACAACAACAACCTTGGTTTAAGGAGCCTGCTGGTAGTAGCTAGGGGAAATCCTTAATATGTAGCTTTTTTGGAGGGTGGCAAGGCTGGATCCAGAGCCAGCACCAGGGCTGTGGAGCAGTATTCTTAAGAAACATCACTGCTGCCAATCAAAGGTTAGGATTGCGCCTGCAGAAATTTACAGCGGCATAAGCTTTTTTTGGACTACATCCCATCCCATCAGATACATGAAGTGCTATCTGAGCTGTAGGTACATATACCTATGGTTTGGCAGTAGGATGCATTTGTGTGTACATATATACAGTGAGGTCAGAAAGGAATGAAATGCAGAAAAGTGCAGGAGGTGGTGATAATTGTAGTTTTAAAACTGTTCCTTCCCAAAGAACAGCTGTGTTGATAACACGGAGCATCCAGGAACTGGTAAACCAATTACTATTGCTAAGCCACTTAACGCATGTAGTGAGATGATGATGATGATGATGATGATGATGATGATGACAATAATAATAATAATAATAATAATTTAAAAAAAAATATTTATATCCCACCCTCCCCGGCCAGAACTGGGCTCAGGGCAGCTAACACCAGTAAAATTACAATAAAAACATAAGGGGGGGGGAAACAATTTAAATTAGAGGTTAAAATGCAGCCTCATTTTAAATGTAGCCCATGGATCAAGACTGTAAGGAGAGGAAAAACATAAGGGTCAGACTGAGTCCAAACCAAAGGCCAGGCGGAACAGGTCTGTCTTGCAGGCCCTGTGGAAAGATGTTAAGTCCCGCAGGGCCCTAGTCTCTTGTGACAGAGCGTTCCACCAAGTCAGGGCCAGTACTGAAAAGGCCCTGGCCCTAGTTGAGACCAATCTAATCACCTTGCGACTTGGGACCTCCAAAGTGTTGTCATTTGTGGACCTTAAGGTCCTCCGTGGGGCGTACCAGGAGAGGCGGTCCCGTAGGTACATGGGTCCTAGGCCGCATAGGGCTTTAAAGGTCAAAACCAGCACCTAAAACCTGACCCTATACTCCTGTGAATGTGATCCCGCGGCAAGGACTCCGTAAGGAGCCTCGCTGCGGCATTCTGCACCCGCTGGAGTTTCTGGAGATGAAAACCCATCTGATCAATCCAGTCCACAGGTGATGGCACTTAACCCCTTGATGCTCCACGAATTCAGTGGTCTCACATTGGGAGCATCCCCAGTTGAGAGGGACATTTCTGCACCCACTGGACACCCGGGGGAATCCATGTTGTGTAAATCTAAGTAGATCCTCTCCATGTCTGCATTTGCGGGCAAGAATTAGGAACCCCACTGCAGAAAGAAACATGCAGGGGAGAGAGGGAGGGAGAGAAGACCCCAAGCATTTTTTATTTTAATTTTAAAAGGCTGCAACATAGCTAGGAAGACCCAAAGGTCGCTCCAAACATCCGACTCTAGCACCACAGCTCAACCAGAAACCTGTCGGCTTTTTCTAACACTCAAACAAATCCCACCCACTGGATTAAACAATGTATTTTAAACCATAGTTACTGTTAATCTTCAAGGTGCTGTAAGACTCCTAAGTGTTTTCCGTGACCATGGAAGAGACTTAGCCACAATAACCACCAACCACCGATTGCTCTCCTAAATTTGCAAACGCCAAATTTCTGTCTGTCTGCCTTCACCTTTCCTTCTGTGTTTATACCCAACAATTCTTCTGCGATGGAACGCAAGACAGCTCACAGAGGATTAGAAATGCAGGAATCTGCCTTCAACAGAGTCAGACCATGGGGTCCATTCTGAGCAGTCTTGTTTACGCCAGTCAGCAGTGGCTCAACAGGTTTCCAAGTGGGACTCTCTCTCAGCCCTCTCTAACATAGCTGTCAAGTGTCCCTTATTTGAAGGGACAGTCCCTTATTCCAGCGCCATGTCCCGCTGCTGTCCCTTATTGATGGATGTCCCTTAAATGATGTCCCTTAAATTTCAAAGGAAGCAGCTCCTCTCCCTCCCTCCCTGCTGGCCAGGGAGGAGGGAGGCTCCAACTGTGTTGCTTGGCTGTTGCTGTGTTGCTCACCCAATAAGAAGTCTAAGAACGACTGGGGGGTGGAGCTTGCATGCCTTGTGTGTGGCTAGTTAATGCAAGCTGAAGGGGTTTTTGAATGCTGGACGCCATTTTGTTGCACGTGCTGCTGCAAACTTTGCAGTGCAAAGCCAGGCCAGGGAGCCATCTTAAGTTGAGGCTGCATAGGCCTTGTGGTGCATGTGATTCAGATTCTATTCAGTTGAACCTCTGGTTACAAAGTTGGTTGGACAGTGTTCTCGAAGCTACCAGCATGAGTTTGACCAGACTGCAGGGGGACAGGAAGACTGGAGTGCCTGGAACAGGTGAGGCAGCAGGTCCCTTATTTTGGCTGCTGGTCCCTTATTTTCAAATCTGTAAGTTGACAGCTATGCTCTCTAAAGATGCCAAGGATTGGCTATGGGAACATTCTGCATGCAATGAATATTCTCTAACCCTGAGCTGCAGTCCTTCCTAGGAAATCTCCTGTCAGGGCATTGACCCAGACCCAGACCCAGACCCAGACATGATTAACTTCAACATGTGCATCAGACAGTGTCCTGGGGCCTACCCGCTTGCAGGACACACAACCACACTGGCATCCAAATTATAGCTTGCAGCAGGGTATTCCGTGCAGAATAAAACTACTGATTTTGTGCAAGTTCACTCCACCTTCAGCCAACCGCACCGCACCTTGCCAAGCAACAAAGCAGCTCCTCGTGAGAGCATTTTTGGTTTTTGGCTACTGCTGCAGTCAGGAATGAATTCTGCTCGGAGCTGGGCCAACAGGCTGCAACCCACCTGGGTGTGTCAGCCTAAATCTGGAAGCTGGGGCATGTCGGCGGGATCCATGCTTACTCAACAGTTTCAAGGGAAAAGCCATCGATGTGGTCTGATCACATGGGAGAGGGCTTAGTGTCAAGGCTCCAGGAAATCAGAAGGAAAGGAAGTCCTGGCTTACTCTGGTTGCAAGCCGCAGGAGAAAGGTGCCCCCTGGATATATGGGGCAGAGGAGAGAAGACAGCAGGGGGGAAAGTGATCCAGCTCAGGAGCTGATGAAAGACCACAGTCAAATCAGAAGGCGAGCCTAAATGCCAAATCGAAGCCTTAGGAACGCAAGGAAAACAGCTTTCCACCAATTCCTGTCCCTCCCTTACTTGGCAAGTGGCTGAGATCACAACCCCCAGATCTAGACACTCTGCCAACCAGTTTCCAATCATCTCATACTGAGAGAGACAGGCTCTGGCAGCCTTTTTGGAGGATTCAAAGCAGAACACAATTTTCAGAATTTAAATGTGCCCCTTTTCACATCTCAAATAACTAATGGCGGGCATCCATCTCTGAAAGACAAGATGGCCTGCCAATCCCCATCTTCCCCCAAAATAGAGATGCTGCAGGGGGGGCACTGAGTACACTCTTGCCCCCCAGGGTGCAGAAAAATAAATCAGGGTCTACCCTACTGGGAATCTATTGGGTTTACAGAACTTTGGCTGCAGATCAGCAAAGGTGTCTCTCAGCTCAACGTAAGAACAGTGGCCCACCATGTCCAGCATTCTGCTCTCCCAGCGGCTAAGCAGATACCTGTGGGAAGCCCACAAGACAGACCTGAGTACAATAGCCCTCTCCCCTTCTGATGTTTCCAGCAACTAGGATTAAGCTGGTTAACAAAAGCAACCTCTTTCCTAAACAGCCTTGGTCCAGTATACCTGAAGGAGTATCTCCACCCCCATTATTCTGCCTGGTCACTGAGGTCCAGCTCCGAGGGCCTTCTGGCGGTTCCCTCCCTGCGAGAAGCCAAGTTACAGGGAACCAGGCAGAGGGCCTTCTCGGGGGTGGCACCCGCCCTGTGGAACGCCCTCCCACCAGATGTCAAAGAGAACAACAACTACCAGACTTTTAGAAGACATCTGAAGGCAGCCCTGTTTAGGGAAGCTTTTAATGTTTAACTGATTATTGTATTTTAATATTGTGTTGGAAGCCGCCCAGAGTGGCTGGGGAAACCCAGCCAGATGGGCGGGGTATAAATAACAAATTATTATTATTAAAAGGGGGAAAAAGACTTAAGATGCTGATTTGTACTTGTATATAAAGGTCTTCCTGGGGTGCAGGAAGTAATGGACCTTCCCCCTGAGAAGTGTTGGAAACTCATAAACTAATCACCAAATGGCACCTTAAACCTAGGCCACAATGGAATGTCTAGGTGCCAATTTTCAAATGAGTATTATTATTAATAATAATAATTTCATGTCTATACCATTTTATATTTTAAAGGGGGGGGAATCTCAAAGCAGCTTACAACACAAACCAAACAACCCAGAATAAAACAAATTCAAGCTTCAAGGAAAATATTTCAAGGTCCTTCTCCAAGGGACATGTTCTACCCGGACACTGAGGTCCAGCTCCGAGGGCCTTCTGGCAGTTCCCTCATTGCAAGAAGCCAAGTTACAGGGAACCAGGCAGAGGGCCTTCTCGGTGGTGGCACCCTCCCATCAGATGTCAAGTAAATAAACAACTATCTGGCTTTTAGAAGACATCTGAAGGCAGCCCTGTTTAAGGAAGCTTTTAATGTTTGATGCATTACTGTACTTTAATATTTTGTTGGAAGCTGCCCAGAGTGGCTGGGGAAGCCCAGCCAGATGGGTGGGGTATGAATAATAAATTATTATTATTATTCATAATAATAATAATTTGCTTTCCCCAGTCGCCAACCTGGCACCCTGAGATCTCCACGTGGTCACGACTGGACCTCTGCACAAAACCTCCAGATAAAAACCTGGCGAACCAAAGGCTTATATCGCCTAATAGACTTTTATAAAAATAACAAACCCTTGTCAACACAAGAAATACAACTAGAAGACACCCAAATGCCCTGGTTAACACAACACCAACTACATGCCCTCTTAAACAACCCAACAGTAAAATCAGCAGCAACTAGGCCCCTGACAACCTTTGAAAACCTCCTCCTAACAACAAAGGGAAACGGTAAAGGGACGGTATCCGCAATATACAAAATACTACTCCAAAATCCTGCAAATCCCCTAGACGCAATCAAAAAACAATGGGAGAATGACATAGGCTATGAGATTAACCCCACTCAGTGGACCAGAATGTGGTCTAAACCCCCCTTTAAATCCACATCAACGAAAAGAAAAGAACTCACACTGAAACTCACCTACAGGTGGTACCTAACACCAAGGAAACTAGCGCTAATACACCCAGGAACCTCACCAAAATGCTGGAGAGGGTGCACCTCCACAGGCACATACATCCACATGTGGTGGGAGTGTCCCAAAATCCAACTATTCTGGACAACAGCCATACAAGAAATATGTAAAATAACTAAACAAATATTAGACGTCACCCCAGAATTGGCCCTACTAAACATCTTCCAAGACAACAATGCCCATTTACACCACAAAGAACTCATAACCCACCTACTTTCAGCAGCCAGAAACACCATAACCAGACACTGAAGAGACCTGTCAGGAGTAAGCATGGGCCAATGGTACCAAATAGTATGGGAAACAGCCCTACTAGAAAAATTAACTAATAAACTGAAACTGACACGGGGACAAACACAAGAAGACACCGTCACCCCGGTATGGCTCCCCTTTATCACATACACAGCCCAACAGGACGACAATAATCCACCAACAGCGTACAAATCAATATGGCTAACCTGATCCACAGGTGTTTCCTGCTTGGCAGGGGGTTGGACTCGATGGCCCTTGTGGTCTCTTCCAACTCTATGATTCTATGATCCAAAACACCCACCCACCTCACTCACACACGAAAACAAAGATCACCACAGCCAATCACAAACAAACAATCACACCCTAGGCCAACCCCAACCTCTCTCACCACCAAAGGAACACAAGTGAACAACACAAGCACGCTGACACCAAACTCTACATACATTAAGCATAATAGAAACACCGCTACCCGACCCCACCCCCATCCATCTCCCCTCCCTCCACCCCCCTTTCTTTTTTCTTCTTCTTTTTTTCTTCTCCCCCTAATGCCTCAACAAATGAAACGGATTTGTAAAAATGTTACATGGGGAAAAAAAATACGAGGCATTACACTTACACTGTAAAACAAGAAAACCCTTAATAATAATAATAATAATAATAAAACAACTGGACCCGTGCCAGTCACAAAATACCCCTGGCTAATTTCTAGCACTGCCCCGAGTTGCCATTTTACATCCAAGCTCTGCTCCCCCACCACTGCACCCGGCTCCGTTGGGTTCTGCCTGCCCAGTTCACACAGAGCAACAATGAGGCTCAACAGGCCTCTTTGCCGGCGCCGTACGAACCGAGCGTGTGGCCTCGAAACACCCCCCAGAATCACCCACAACATGCCAGAGGTTCAGCAACACGCAAGGCAACATGAGGAAGGCTCCCTGAAGTTGAGAAAGTCTCGAAAACCACGGCCGTAGGAGCATGATTCATCCTGCCCAGATGTATCACATCTGCCAGTTCCGAGGACATTTGCCTGGTATATTATGGTGCGCCTTTGCCTCTCTTGGGCTAGGGCCCAACACACATGCCAGCGTTTGCGCTAGGCAAGGCTCTCCATGCTACACATCCAGCTCTTTAATAAGGTTTGAGCTTCTTGAGAACATAAAGGCAGGCATGTGCTTTGCATGGGTAATGTTCGAATTAAAGGCCCCAGGGCAAAAATCACTGCCTTCCCAAGGGGGGGGGGGACAGAGAGGGGGAGAGAGAGAGAGAGCTCCTTTCTTTTTTGTCAGCAGCTCACGATAACACTCATAATCCTGCAAAATGTAGTGGAATACATTTCCAAATCCCTATCAGCAAATCTCATAAACGGAAGGTCTGTTACACGCCAGAGCTCAAAGGAGAGAGGAGGCTGGTCCAGGATTGTGGCAGCTGCCATGGGGGAGGATGCTCTTGCAGCGCCACTGGCACCCACAGCCGCCCCCGCCCCCAGGATCCTCTCATCAGCATCCTGGACGTCCCCCACCTCCAAGCGGCAGACCCTTCAGAAAGGTAACCACAGACCCTGTGATGCTCTGAGAGGCTGCGCACCTGGGTGCTCTGGTGCTCCCGCGACACAACAAGTGCGCTTACTGACAGCAGCTGTTCCGCAGGCAAATGAAAGAGCCCCCCCCACCCGCTTTTAATAGCGCAAGGATCAGAGGGAGGCTTCAGCCCAAGCTGCAAGTGCAATCAATGAGGGAAACACAGCCGGGAAAAGGCTTTGCTGGAGACAAGAAGGAAGGCTGTAAGGTCTTCAAAAGGGGGGGGGTGAGGGAACAAAAGGAAAGCTTTGGCATGGGTTGTCAGGAAGCACCGCCCGCAGCTGCAAGGTCAGGGGTGCAAATCCACGGCTGCACAGCTGTTTGGGTTTTGGGCACAGAACCTGGATCTGGAGAATTTCAACTTTCATTTAAAAAGAAAAAAGAGAGAGTACAGTGGTACCTCGGGTTAAGAACTTAATTCATTCTGGAGGTACATTCTTAACCTGAAACTGTTCTTAACCTGAGGTACCACTTTAGCTAATGGGGCCTCCCGCTGCCGACGCCACACGATTTCTGTTCTCAAGCTGAAGCAAAGTTCTTAACCCAAGGTACTATTTCTGGGTTAGCAGAGTCTGTAACCTGAAGCGTATGTAACCCGAGGTACCACTGTACCTTGGATCCCAAACGCCTTGGCTCCAGAACAAATCGGCTCCCAAATGAATGAAACCCGGAAGTGAGTGTTCCGGGTTTTGAACGTTCTTTTAGAACCCAAATGTCCAGCAAGGGTTCCGCGGCCTCTGATTGGCTGCAGGAGTTTCTTGCAGCCAATCAGAAGCCACGCTTTGATTCCCAAATGTTTTGGAAGTCAAACGGACTTCCGGAATGGGTTCTGTTCAACTTCCAAGGTACGACTGTATTAATAAGTTCCTGGCTGCTCTGCAAATACAGCCCATGTTGTTCAGCCCAGTGAAAAATAAGACAGTCACGGAACCAAGAAACTACACAAAACAAAAGAATTGCCATGAAAATCCCTGAAACGAGAAGTACCGTATTTTTCGCACCATAGGACGCTCCGTCCCATAGGACGCACCTAGTTTTTTGGGGGGGAAATAAAGGAAAAAAAATTTCCCTTTATTTCCCCCCCAAAAGCAGGTCAGGGAAACCGAACCAGGTCGAGGAACAGCGGGATGGTGGCGCTGCGCCTCCCTGCTGTCCCCGAGCTTGTGGGGCTGGCTGATGTCTGCCTGGCGCACGGGCGCTCTGCTTCAGGGCGCCCACCCGCCGGGCGGCAGGCTGCTATCCGCAGCTTGGGGAGCCTTGCGGGGAACTCCTGCAGGGCTCCCCACGCTGCGGATGTCTGCCTGGCGCGAGGGGCGCTCTGCTTCAGGGCGCCCCACCCGCCGGGCGGCAGGCTGCTATCCGCAGCGTGGGGAGCCCTGCGGGGAACTCCTGCAGGGCTCCCCACGCTGCGGATGTGTTCCCGAAGCGCCGGGCGCTCTGCTTTCAGGGCGCCCGACGCTCCGGGAAGCAGGCTACTATCCGCAGCCTAGACACGGCTAGCGGAGCGCTGCGCTAATCCCGAAGCTTGGGGCGTGCGGAGCTCAGCGCGCCCCAAGCTTCTGGGTGCTGGCAAGGTCTCCGCTAGCTGTGGGAGAGCCGCGCGGCTCTCCCATGGCTAGCAGAGCGCTGCGCTAATCCCGAAGCTTGGGGCGTGCGGAGCTCAGCGCGCCCCAAGCTTCTGGGTGCCGGCGAGACCTTGCCGGCACCCAGAAGCTTGGGGCGAGCTGAGCTCCGCGCGCCCCAAGCTTCGGGATTAATGCAGCGCTCCGCTAGCCCTGGGAGAGCTGGGTCTCCCACGGCTAGCGAATAGCTTCCTGAAGCCTGGAGAGCGAGAGGGGTCGGTGCGCACCGACCCCTCTCGGTCTCCAGGCTTCAGCGAAAGCCTGCATTCGCTCCATAGGACGCACACAAATTTTCCCTTGCTTTTTAGGAGGGAAAAAGTGCGTCCTATGGTGCGAAAAATACGGTAATCGACTATAGAATTAAATAAAATAACAAAAATCAAAAAAATTTAAGGAAAAATTAACCTGGAATTAAACAAAGACTTAACGAGATCCTTTATTCCTTGTGAGCCTTGCCTCCTAGAACGTAAGCCATCAGTTTCACTTTCAGTACATACAGCGCTTTGTAGACTTCCAAACCATAACCACACAGGTGAGAAGACTAGGAGAGTCTGAACTACAAATGGAGAGAAGCCCTTGGGTTCACATCTCCCCTAGGCTACGCGCTCACTAAGCTGGCCTTGGGCAAGGCACAATTTCTCTGTTTTGCAGGAGGGAAACTCCTTAGAACCTACAAAACTGCCTTATGCAAAGTCAGACCATCCGATCCACCTATCTCAGTACTGTCTGCACTGACTGGCAGCTGCTCTCCAGGGTTTCAGGCAGGGGACATTCCCGGCTCTACCCTGGAGATGCCGAGATTTGAACCCAGGGCTTCCTGCATGCAAGGCAGATGCTTTGCCACTGAGCCTTGCTCATGCCCCTCTGCAAAACCCACAAAATACAAGGCCAAACCTAAGGGAAGAGAGGGAAATGTGAATCTTGCCCTTAAAAAAACCGAGAGAGACCGAGAAAGCAAATCACTCAGACACACGCACATTAAGACCATCAGGGCAGCTTCCTGTTGACATGTTAAGGCAGAGAGGGGCAGCCTGCAGCACAAGACGCCCAAACCACGAGGAACAAAGATGGCAATGAAAAAACAGCTAAATTTACTTCTTTGCGGATCGGCAGCTGTAGCCAATTACTGCTAGGAAATGGCACTGAGGAAGCAGACCCGAGATGAATTAAGCAATGTATGAACTCTTCACTATTATGATTTTTTAAAAAAGACCAGTGAAAAGTAGGAAAACCCAAATGCAGAAGGGAAGGTAAGCGGGAACTCTGAGGGGCAGGGGGAGACTTGTAGGAAAGGAGCCAGAATTTACTTCCAAGTGGCGCTGGGGGTTAAACCACAGAGCCTAGGACTTGCCAATCAGAAGGTACCACTCTGGTGGGAAGGTAAATGGCGTTTCCGTGCGCTGCTCTGGTGTCAGTGTTCTGTTGCGCCAGAGGCAGCTTAGTCATGCTGGCCACATGACCCGGAAGCTGCACGCCGGCTCCCTTGGCCAGTAAAGTGAGATGAGCGCCCAACCCCAGAGTCGTCCGCGACTGGACCTAATGGTCAGGGGTCCCTTTACCTTTAGTATTGCTAATGAGCACATTTGGAGAATGTCGAAACCTGCCTTTTTGAAAAGATGACATGAGGTGGAGGGGTCTGTGCAATAATCCCTAATGGGTTGCAGTACCCTGAACAGGGATAGGCCCTAGGGTGGGGGTTCACCCTTGCTCTTCTCCTTTACTCCTATACTACAAACCAGTGTTTCCCAATGTTTTTCAGGCTACTGCTAGCTTGGCTCCCTAAACCCACCTCCAGTGCACTCCACCCTACCCTACTGGGTAGATGCAGGTGGCGCTGTGGTCTAAACCACTGAGCTCTTGGACTTGCTGGTCAGAAGGTTTTCAGTTCAAATCCCTGTGACTGGGCGAGCTCCCGTTGCTCTTTCCCAGCTCCTGCTAACCTAGCAGTTCGAAAGCATGCCAGTGCAAGTAGATAAATAGGTACCGCTTCAGCAGGAAGGTAAATGGCGATTCTGTGTGCTCTGGTTTCTATCACGGGGTCCCATGTCACCAGAAGCTGTTTAGTCCTGCTGGCCACATGACCCGGAAAGCTGTCTGTGGACAAACGCTGTCTCCCTCAGCCTGAGAAGTGAGATGAGCGTCGCACCCCATAGTCACCTTTGACTGGACTTAACTGTCCAGGGATCCTTTACCTTACCTTTTTACCTTACCCTATCCTACCCTATAGTGGTTTTTGCAACCCATTATGGAAGATTATAACACAATAAAATTCAGAACAGTAGTGATTTATTGCACCTTTGTTAAAACTCCAGTCAAAACTATTTAGTTAATTTCATTTAACGACACAAATGAGCTTGATGGAGACATACCAGCTTCCTGAAGTCCGGTAGTAATTTATATCTCCAGCAGCCCCCCGCTGCCTCCTTCCTCCCCACCCCAAGTAAATCTCTCTGCCCCCACCACCAACGGACAGTACCATCCACTTTGGGAACCATTGCACCAAACCCAGTGTAGGGAGCAGAATTCTTCATCTACTTGCACTTTGACGTGCTTTCGAACTGCTAGGTGGGCAGGAGCAGGGACTGAGAAATGGGAGCTCACTCCATTGTGGGGATTCGAACCGCTGACCTTCTGATCGGCAAGTCCTAGGTTTAACCCACAGCACCACCCACGTCCCTCATTAGCAGTAGCTGGCACAAATATCCCCTCCCCTTCTGGGGTTTTGAAAAAGGTAGTGGCATGAGGAGCTGTGAGGTCCTGCCGCCCCTCCCTGCCAAAGTCCTCCTCCCTGTGGTTCGTCCCTCTAAAAAGCATTTATTTTGCCACATTTATGCCTTGTTGGACAATGGGCAGGAGCTGCACAGCTTCCAGACATGGCAAAAGATGTACTCTCAACTCTACACAGACGCACACAATGGTAAGAGAGAAAACACGTGAGGAACGACCATTATTATTCAGGATTATAGGAACCCCAGAAGCCTCGACCAAAAGCTCAACACTTTAAAACCAGAACTCACTCTCTCTCCGCCGAAAAAACTTGTGGGCGTCCAACAGGGTATGTTGAAGGAGGTGGGGAGAGGCATGCTGGAGGCAGATTAAAAAGGCCTCATTGTAAGTTTCACAGCATGAAGTGTTAGGATAATGAAAACTGCATTTGTGTTTCTCTTGTTCCTGCTGCTAATCCAATGCCGTTGCTGGGAATTCAGAGCTGGGTCTGCTAGTGACAGACCGCTGCCCAGACTTAGAAAAACCAACTCTAGCCGGAGTCTCTCTTTCTCCAAATTCTCACTGTTTTTTGGGGGTGCAGCTTTATCTGCGAGTGATGACTCCCAAGGCTGGAATTACTCCCATCTTCCAACTTTGCTCTTTTGCTTTTGGCCTCTTTTTTTTTGTTGTTCCTGGCGCATCGCTCCCTCTCCAGATCCACCCTCGACCCCCTCTGGGATGCAGTTTTTTTCCTGGGGCGTTTTCCAACTGGGAGAGGAGGGCTTTAGCAAGTCTCTGTGAGCCAGTTGGCCCATGACCTTCAGAAAAATCCTCATGCCAGGAAAACCGGCTGAAAACATTTGCAGCCCAGGGCTTGTTAAACCGTCTCTGAGCAAACAGGCATCTTCCCACATGCATCTGGTGGGCTGCTGTGAGAAGAGGATACTGGACGAAATGGGTCATTGGCCTGCTGCAGCAACCAAGCTCTTCTGATGTTCTCCTGGGTGGCTCAAGATGTAGGCGCTGCTTGAAGCTTCAGAAACCAGAGCCACACGCCCATACTGGTTCCCTGCAATAACAACTGGGAAGGCTCCGATGATGGACCAGCACAGGCAGCTGTTGTAAACAAAAATTGCCCTTTTCCCTTATGGGGTATCCAAGAGCCCATATAGAGTCCATACATAGGTTCCCTATTGGTAGGAGAAAATAACAGAGGCCAACCAGAGAATATTGAGAAGGAAAGCAGCTAGTAAGCTTCATCTTTATTGATCTGTTGCAACAGGGTCCTCACTCACCACACGCAGGAAAGAGGAGGAACCCAGAAAAATGGCGTGCAAGGTCTTATAAAGACTTTTGAAATTGCCACCCTGTAGATCAAGACCACCCCCAGAAACATCATACATACATCACAGAAGGGGTGTAACCTAAGACCACCCCTCAGATACATCACACCTACATCACAGAAAAGGAGGTCTAAAACAGAAATTTTTCTCCTGTCGTTGTTTATCTCCTGTCTGGCAGGTTACTGATTGGATTGCCTGGGGAGCCCGGCCATTCTTTTGTAGTGAAAAATACTTAGTTCCTGGGCCAGGTCACAGGCTCACACCCTATTCATATCTTAAATGTGCCCTTAAGACAGGATTTGTGAGGAAAGAGACAATGGGGAGGTTTCCCACTTTGACCTTGCAGAGAAAACATTTGGTCAGTTTAGGAATCAAAATGGTTCCAGGTTGGTCTTCCTGTGCTGATCTATATACGTTCTTGGCTGGTACACTTATGAACATTACCATATATCTAAAACCTCAAAATTCCTATCACACAGCAGAGTCAAAGAGCATGGATGGAAATGGAAATGGAGAGACATCCTGGGCTGAACTTCTGGACTCAGTAAAGGTAAAGGGACCCCTGACATTTAAGTCCAGTCGTGAACGACTCTGGGGTTGCGGTGCTCATTTCACTTTACAGGCCAAGGCAGCCGGCGTTTGCCACTCCACAGACAGTTTTTCCGAGTCATGGGGCCAGCATGACTAAGCCGCCTCTGAGGCAACAGAACACTGACACCAGAGCAGCGCACGGAAACGCCGTTTACCTTCCTGCCGGAGCGGTACCTATTAATCTACTTGCACTTTTGGCGTGCTTTCAAACTGCTAGGTTGGCAGGAGCAGGGACTGAGCAACGGGAGCTCACCCTTTCGCGGGGATTCGAACCGCTGACCTTTTGATCGCCATGCCCAAGTCTCAGTGGTTTAGACCACAGCGCCACCCATGTCCCTTATGCACTCAGCCCCTTACTTCTACACTCAGTACTGCACTAAAATTTATCTTCGTGTAAGAATCTCCACAGCTGTCGAAAAAGGACATCGCATACTTGCCAGGCAGGCTGCATGGTTCCCCCAGCGCCACTCAAGAGAGGAAATGTACCTGCAGGTTAACAAGGCAGGAGCCTTTTCATACTCCATGCTTAAAAACCACAGCTGCCAGGGTGTTATTCTATGCTCTCCTATTCTTGTTAACTTGGTTTATCCTGCACTGCAGCTAAACCCCACGTCCACCTATGGCAAGAATTCCAAATGTGGATGGTACTACGCCCTAGAGGGGAAGATGAACTAGGAGGGCATTAGGAGGCAAGAGGGCAGCAGTAGGGCACTGGAAAGGATAACGTTTACCAGGCTTCGAAAAACTGCTATCACTGGATCAGGTTCATCAGTTGTGTTGAATTAATTAAAACAAATAGTTTTAATTGGGTTCTGGCTAAATGTGCAACTGATTGTTACTGTTTCGAATTTTATTGTGTTATCCCCTTCCTTAGCAGGTCATGCAAACCACTATTCTGAACAGTGCTTTTGGTCAGGTAGGGGGCACTGGGGTGAGTTTATGGAACCAAGGGGGCAGTGGCTAGAAAAAGTATGGGAACCACTGACCTGCGGTCTCAATTTAAAAAATAAAAAATGAAAAAAGAAGAATTTAAGATGCTATTGGTAAACAAATGCCAAGCTATTGGGTTTTTTGTTTGTTTGTGTTTGTTTTTACAAAAATGGGGCACTGCAAAACATTCCAACAATAGAACGTCTCCAGTGAAATGTAAACTTCTTAACAAAAAGCAGCTGCTCTCCATGAAGTTTTGCTATTCATTTGTTATCCACTGGCAAGCAATGAGTATTCCTTGTGGGTCTAGCATGCAGAGGGAAGTAGGAGCAGATCATTCCTCTTACGGTTTTGCTTTCGTCATATGAGAAAGATAAACAAGAGTTTGTCTAAAACAGAAACCCCATGAACAGCACAATCCTATGCCAAAGTCCATCCAAACTCAGTCCCGCTAGCGAAGTGCCTGCAGCATTGAAGGCTAAAGGTTCGATTTCATTCACTGACCTCCTCCTTAGATGGCCACCAACTAATTTGGCAAATTAATACTGAACGGCAAGTATTACGGCAAGAATCTCACTTCACGACTGATCAGCATCTTCTAATCAAGGCCAGAAACAGAATGAAAAGAATGGTTAGAAATATTCTGCCTATCACCTTTTACCATATGTGGTGGATATGCAAGGTAATAAAAGCATTCTGGGAAATGATATATAATGAATTGAAAAAAAATGTTTAAAATGATTTTTATTTTAAAAAAGCAACAACCCCAAAGCTTTTTTATTAGGAATTGTAGGTAACAAGATCCCAAAGGAGCAGAAAAGTCTTTTTATGTATGCAACGACAGCCACACAGATACTACTAGCCCAGAGATGCAAAAAGGACAAAGTCCCTACTAGAGAAGAATGGCAAACTAAGCTGCTGGATTATGCCGAAATGGCAAATCTAACCGGAAAGCTCAGGAACCAAGAAGACCAAAACTTCAATAAAGAATAGGAAAAAATTATAATTTACTTGAGAGACCACTGTAAGCATTAGCAGGGTTACAATAACACTTGTAATATAGAAGATATTATGGACAAAATGGAAAGATATAAAATTTGGATGATGAGATAATATGCAGTTGAAAAGGTTTATAATAGGACCCATGGAGGGGAAGGTGCAAAATCTAGAGATTCGGAGAAATCTCTAAATATGGATATATATTTTGCATTGTTATAACTCTACACTTGCAAAATCAATATTAATAATAATAATAACAATACATTTTATTTATACCCCGCCCTCCCCAGCCAAGGCCGGGCTCAGGGCGGCTAACAACCAATAATAAAACAAGTTGAATGAATACAACTTAAAAACAAGGTTAAAATACAACATTAAAACATTAAAATTAAAATGCAGCCTCATCACAGGAGGAGAAAGGAAAAAAGAAGAGGGGGAGGGGATCAAATTGGCTCCAAGCCAAAGGCCAGGCGGAACAACTCTGTCTTACCGGCCCTGTGGAAAGAGATCAGATCCTGCAGGGCTCTGGTCTCATGAGACAGAGCGTTCTACCAGGCGGGAGCCAGTGTTGAAAAGGCCCTGGCTCTGGTTGAGGCCAATCTAACTTCCTTAGGGCCTGGGACCACTAGGGTGTTGCTATTTATGGACCTTGAGGCTCTCCGTGGGGCATATCGGGAGAGGCGGTCCTGTAGGTATGAGGGTCCTAGGCCGTGACGGGCTTTAAAGGTCAAAACCAGCACCTTAAATCTGACCCTGTACTCCACCGGGAGCCAGTACAGCTGGAAAAGCACTGGGTGAATATGCTCCTGAAATATACTCAGAGTCGCAAAATGATTTCATGCTCTTTATTCAGCTCATAGTGGTGAGGAGGAATGAATGAATGTCCCCTCAAGGTATCTGCTTTATATACATTATTTACACAATGGGCTGCACATGATTGGCTAATTCCGGAATTCTACTGTAAGCCAATCAGGTTGTGGATTCACTTCTATCTGGAGCATGATTGGGTGGTTCCTGCCAACCAATCATACTGCTGCATTGTTCTAGGACCAATCAGACTGCTGCATTCTGAATCCTATTGTTCTAGGACCAATCAGACTGCTGCCTTTTGGATCCTATTGTTCTAGGACCAATCAGACTGCTGCAGTTTGGATCCTATTCAACTCAGTACATAACAGCTCCCAAATTATTTCGAAAAAGAAATGTTCTGCCTATCATTTCTCAGGCCAGGCACCTTTAAAAGATAACTGCTGCCTTTAAACATGGTGCTGATGGAAGTTGTAGTCCAAACTATTTGGGAGGCCCCAAGTTGGCGAAGGCTGCTTTAAAGACTCGAGGCAATCTTCCCTTCCCACGCTCCTGCTTTCCACAAACTGATTGCATCAATACACCTACGGAAATTGGTCGGCTGGTTTATCAGGAGCCAGCAAGGGAAGAACAAAAAAATGAGGGTTGTATCTTCGATGGGTATCAGATTAGCACGCGCGCGCACACACACAAACACACAAACCTCACGCCCCAGCGAACCAAAAGGATGTAAAAGCAAAAGCTACTAAAAGTAGTTGGGGGAGAGAAGCCTGTTCCAATCTATACAGAATTATAGCAGTTTGGAGTCGTTTCAAATATTGGCCTTGAACGACTTGGGCTTTCCCCCCCAGAACTTAATCCATTTGCAGCGGATTAGCCAAACCACTCTCAACAGAAGGAGACTTCAATTAGCAGTTATATTTCAAAGATAGGGTATCGCTTTGCAGTTCAAAAGAATAAAAATAAATTGGCGGAAATGACTGGCAGAATCCGAGACCTGGGAGAAGAGTTGGTGGAAGAAGACTGGAAGAAATTTAAAGACTATCTGCAGAAACACTGTAAAATTAACGAATGTTAAAATGATGTTGGATTGAAAATAAGTGGCATTAGCAACAAAGTTAATAAGAGTATGCAAAACTGAACTGAAAATGGATGAAAATATAGAGTTATAATATGTTAAGATATAGAGTTAAGATAAACGAAAGAGGGTAAGGATTTGCTGATTTGATTATTTAAATGGGAATACAAAAAGGGGAGGTGTGAGGAGGCCAAGGAAATAAGATAATGAGTTAGGGTTACAAAAATGGATTTGTTTTTATTCTTCTTTTTCTTATTTTATGTATTTTTCTATGTTTCTTTTATTGTATTTCTTTCTTTTTATATGATCTTTTAAATTTATGTTTTTGTAAAACTCCAATAAATATCTTTAAAAAATAAATAAAATAAAATAAAAATAAAACCCTCCTCCGCTTTGTGATAGCATCAGTTTTCCTGGCTGGACAGCAGTCAAGGCTTCCAATTCTCACATTACCTGCAGAACGACTTGCCAAAAGGGACGGAGCCATCACATCCTGGCAAACACCCCACCTTGGCTCCATGGTCTGTACCAGCCCTAACAAAGCCTCTAGCAGCCAGACTGTCAGGCAAATGACTCAGGCTGTCTGGAGAACAGGCCCAAAGGCAAACGCCACCAAAAAGCAGTGCTGAAGCATCGAAATTTGGCTGCAGTCATTAGATAAAAGCAGTCTGAAGCCGTAATTAGAATACTCTGTGCTGGGTGATCTCCCCAACCCAACCGTCCACTTCCGATGGCACATCAGGTAATGCCACACAGATCAAGTGTCGGGCGGCATCTTCATGTTTAAGTTTCTCTTGGGACAATGATAATAATAATAATAATAATAATATTTTTTTATTATTTATACCCCGCCCTCCCCAGCCAAGGCCAGACTCAGAGCGGCTTACAAGCAATAATAAAGACAAATTGAATGATTACAACTTAAAAACAACATTAAAATATTAAAATGTAGCCTCATTGCAGGAGGAGAAGGAAAAGAAAAAAGAAAGAAAGGCAGGAAATCAAATTGGCTCCAAGCCAAAAGCCAGGGGGAACAACTCTGTCTTACAGGCCCTGCGGAAAGAAATCAGATCCTGCAGGGCCCTGGTCTCATGAGGCAGAGCGTTCCACCAGGCTGGGGCCAGTGCTGAAAAGGCCCTGGCTCTGGTTGAAGCTAATCTAACTTCCTTGGGGCCCGGGACCACTAGGGTGTTGCTATTTATGGACCTTGAGGCTCTCTGTGGGGCATACCGGGAGAGGCGGTCCCGTAGGTAGTAGGGTCCTAGGCCGTGAAGGGCTTTAAAGGTCAAAACCAGCACCTTAAATGATGAGGGCCATTTCCTAAGAACCTGTTGGTTCAGGTTAATGGCACATTTAGCCAAGCAGCCTCCTCTTATGGTGGCCAACCAGATGTTTATGGGAAACTCGAAAGCAGGATCTGAGCAGCCTCCATAGCCTTTTTCCTCCATGAATTTGCCTAATCCTCTTTTAAAGTCATCTAGGACGCAGGTGGCGCTGCGGTATAAACCACTGAGGCTTTTGGGCTTGCCGATCGGAAGGTCGGCGGTTCGAATCCCCGCGATGGGGTGAGCTCCCATTGCTCGGTCCCTGCTCCTGCCAACCTAGCAGTTCGAAAGCACACCAGTGCGAGTAGATAAATAAGTACCACTCCGGCAGGAAGGTAACCGGTGTTTCCGTGCGCTGCTCTGGTTTCGCCAGAAGCGGCTTAGTCACGCTAGCCACATGACCCGGGAAAAAGTTGGCTCCCTCAACCAGCAAAGCAAGATGAGCGCCACAACCCCAGACTCGTTCATGACTGGACTTAACTGTCAGGGGTCCTTTGCCTTTCTTTTTCTTTTCTTTTTTTAGGTTAGTGGTTATCATTGCCTCCTGAGGAACTGAGTTCCACAAGGGCACACAACCATACTGATTTTCTTCATGGTGGTGGGTATATTTTGGAGCCACCAGACATCATAGTAGCAAAATACCAGGGAGGATGTGAGTGAGTGAGTGTGTGTGTGTGTGTGTGTGTGTGTGAGAGAGAGAGAGAGAGAGAGAGAGAGAGAGAGAGAATTAGCAAAAGCTGATATAAATCCTTGACTCAACTGGATCAAATTCAACCAAATTCCCAGGTTGGGGGGGGGGGAGTCTTAACCTGGTCTGAAAAGATGTCAATTTCACTATTGAAGGACTCGCTCATGAGCAGTATATCCAGATACAATATCCTAAAAAGAACAAATAGCCTCCAGTCCAGACTGTATTTGCATTTAAAAACAAACAAACATGTCCCTAGCTATCAAAATCAAATTTAAAGACTACAGTTGTCCTCTGCATATCCTAACGTGTTTGTAAATAACATACAACAAAATGATTCAGGTAGGTAGCCATGTTGGTCTGACGCTGTTGAAATACATACTTTAAAAAAAAATAAATTAGCAGCTGAAGAAGTGTGCATGAACACGAAAGCTTATACCCAGAACAAACTTAGTTGGTCTCTAAGGTGCTACTGGACAATACAACAAAATGAATATCTTATCTGTGCATGAGAAACCGAGGGCCACAACTGAGGTGCTACCACCAAAAAGGCCGTGCCCCTCATATGCCCACCAGCTGCTCCTGAGGTTCTTATGTCATCTCCATGTGGCCACAGCCTAGCTGTGAGCTGGATAGCAGCACCATGTGGGAGCTGCCGTGTGCAAGTCAACCTTCAGGATCTGGCCGGCATCCGTAATTGAGGTTAGAAAGGCATTTTGCTCCAGACTGCTGCTAACCCCTCCCTTTCATTTCATTTCATTCACCCCTTGCTGAAATTTTTATTTTATGTTCCTGGGTGAGGGAAGGCTGCCTTTATCATTTACGTTACTCCCACAAAGTCCCACATACACACTGACGTACCCTTTTTTACAGCTAACAACAACAATTTGCCTCACGCTCCCAGGTTAGAAGCTAGAAGGGGTACAGCTTCAGATTTAAAGCAGCACAGTAGGGCAAACAACAAAGAACCATTATGAGCTGTAAAGCCGTACTCAAGTCGTGTAAATAAGAGCCTGACCACACACACAAAAATACCAAAAGGAGCTTCTCCAGGATCTGCAAAGAGTAAACCTCTACAAATGCTTTCCAGGATGAAAATCCATAAATCTCAAATTCTAAATGCACCTAAGCCTGGATTGACAGTAACTGTTGTTACGCTAAAGCAGGGGTCCCCAAACTAAGGCCCACGGGCCGGATAAGGCCTGAGAGACTCATTTATCCGGCCCGCGGTAACCCCCACTGCCGCCACCCGCTCTTACTGGCACTGCGCTGTGCGACTGCCCACTTCCGGATCAGAGGAGTACCGGAAATAGCTTGTCGCATGCGCAAGCATTGTGCGCATGCACAAGCGTTGTTTCCAGTGCACATCCAGGCCGGAGGAGGCCCATGCAAATGCGCACAAGCCATTTCCAGTGCTCCTCCGACCCAGAAGTGCGCAGGAAATAGCGTGTGCGCACACGTATGGGCACGCGCTCCCCCGCCCTCCGGCCCACCGCGCAATCGGCGCTGGAGACACTGGTCCAAGGCACGGTAAGTTTGCTGACCCCTGCTCTAAAGACTTTAAGGTAGTTAAATACATACACAAACACAGAGCCATCAGTGAAAAATGCACCTTTGATCATCTGGCCTTTCCAGCTATAACAGCTGCCCACATCTGAATGTCACAAGCCTCCAATATCTCTTCTCACCACTCCAAACAACAACAACGAGGCATATATTTTTTTTTAAAAAAAGGTTGTTTTGACATCCCTTTTGCAACGAAATGTCAGTCAGTTCACAGGCTGTTTGTACCACTGTTTTGCTGCCAAGACCCTTTGGCCGCGCACGAAGCCGAGCTCTGAACGAAGATAAAACTGTCATTGCTGGAAGGGAGGAGAGAAGTGGCTCAGACAATAGCAGAACTCTGCACGAACGAAGGGACTGGAGGGGATTTTCGTCACCATTCAGTTGAGGACGGAGGGGACTGCTGGAGAAAGGGAACTCAAGAATCCCCTCCCCCTACAAACTCCCCTTAGCGTTTCAGTAAATACCAAGAGAATTCAGTCATTACTGCCACACAGGACTCCCTACTGAACGCAGCATTTTCCCAGTCTGGATCCTTCGCCTTCCATCGGAGCTGTTGAATCCATCCATTTAATATTGATTTCATCCAGCAGCGAAGACAGATGACGATAATAAATTATTTGATATGTCCTGGCAAGAGTACAAGAGAAGCCTCTGGCCCCCAAGGAACTTAATGGCACAACGCACAGGGCAGGATACATTCGTCTGATCAGGAGCCAAGTTAGCCACCTAGCTTGTGTACAACGTGAAGCACTCCTGCCCAGTTCCAAGATAAAAAGGCTTTACTCCTCCCTAAGTGTGCTAGGAATGCATCTTGCAGTTCCTTTGGACCAAAGCGCTCCAGATAAAGATCAGGCAATAAAAGAAAATAAAATTCTGATTAATGCAAGAATTCACAGGGCAGCATTTCCTTTTCTCCGCTGACAGAAGGCCTCTTTAAAAATGGCATCTCCCGAGACATGCACTCACATCATCTAGAAAACAAAGCATTTTTTTCCCCTTCAGAAAGGATTTGCTTTGATTCACAATTTAAATCCAATCCGCTATAGCTGAAGTGATTCGTTGACTAAAATTGCTCTTCAAAGTTTGGCAATTTGGTCTAATCAGCTGTAACTTAAATGATTCATTGACTAAGGCTGCAATCCTAAACACCTTTACTCTTTTAATTCAATGGGATTTACTTCCAAGGAGACATGACTGGGATTGCAGCCTCTAATATTTATTTAACTGGGCGACAAATCAAAACCAGATTATGTGAGTATATATATATATCTTTCCAGCTACAAGGCAGCTAATCTTCATCACAATTGCCCCAAAACTTTGGCCAGGCAAGATTGCAGTGTGGCAAAGTGGTCGGCGTGTTGGGAGTCCAGGGGTTCAAATCCTCACGCCACCATGAATCTCATTCGGGGGACCTTGGGCCAGTCACCATCTCTCAGCCCTAACCTACCTCAGAGGATTGCTGTGAGGGTGAAATGGAGAGGGGGAGAAACAGGTATGCCACACTGGAAGAAACGCAAGGTAAAAATGCAGGAAATCAGAGTGGCAGTAGTGTTTTGTATTTGGAAACAAGTGTCAGGTGTGCATAAAGAAGCCAGGCCCTGTGACCAATAGGACTTTGTAGGACTGGGGCCTTCCTAAGTTTGTTCTGAAGAGGCAAGGCACAGCCTCAGGTGAGGCTGAAAGGTAACTCACAGCACCTGGTGGCAAGAGCTGGGGAGGGATATAAGGTCAGCATTTCCCTTCAGCTCTTTGCCACAGCAACATGTTCCCTGCCTTGCTTCTTGATCCTCGGACCCCTGCCTTCGCGACTCCTTGCTTCCCAACCCTTGGCTTCTTGACTCCCAGCTCTATGACCCTCGGACTCTTGGCTTCCCGACTCCTGGCTTCTGGACTCCGGTTCCTGCTCCCACCCCGCCATCTTGCCCCTGGTCCCAACGACTTCGACCACCCGTGAACCGGACCATGACAACAAGCAGGGGTTGAGAGGTGGAGAGCAAACTATCCTGAGCTCACAGGGGGATGCTGCACCAGATGGACCACTGTCTTGATCCAGCAGACTCTGGCAGACTGAGCGGACAGGACCAAGAGGGTGTCCAACAGTCAAGAAGGCAGTTTCTGCACATGCTGGAAGCAAGGGTAGGATGGGCTTCATCTACCTGGGAAGGGAGCCCATCTAGGAAAAAGAAAACTGTGACCATAAACCTCTGCCGCCTTGCGGGACATCTTAATAATAATAATAATTAATAATAATTTATTATTTATACCCCGCCCATCTGGCTGGGTTTCCCCAGCCACTCTGGGCGGCTTCCAACTGAATATTAAAAACAGTACAGCATCAGACATTAAAAACTTCCCTAAAGAGGGCTGCCTTCAGTTGTCTTTTAAAAGTAAAATAGTTGTTTATTACTTTGACATCTGTTGGGAGGGCGTTCCACAGGGCAGGCGCCACTACTATCTTAAGAATAATAATAATATTTTATTTATATCCCACCCTCCCCCAGCCAAAGCTGGGCTCAGAGCAACTAACAACAATAAAAGTAACACAGCATTCTAAAATCAATTCATTTTAAAATCAGTTCAGAATCAAATTATGGCAACCATTGGACTAGAGTTCTATGAGGATTACAGAAGGAGGGGGTCAGGCTGTGCCCTGGCCAAAGGCCTGGTGGAACAGCTCTGTCTTGCAGGCCCTGTAGAAAGATGTCAACTCCTGCAGGGCCCTAGTTTCTTGTGACAGAGCGTTCCACCAGACTGGGGCCACGGCCGAAAAAGCCCTGGCTCTGGTTGAGGCCACCTAACCTCCCTGTGGCCCGGGACCTCCAAGTTTTTTTTTTGTTTGAAGACTGTAAGGTCCTCCGTGGGACATACCAGGAGAGGTGGTCCCGTAGGTATGAGGGTCCTGGGCCGTATAGGGCTTTAAAGGTTAAAACCAGCACCTTAAACCTGATCCTGTACTCCACCGGGAGCCAGTGCAGCTGGTATAGCACCGGGTGAATGTGATCCTGCAGCAAGGACCCCATAAGGAGTCTCGCCGCGGCATTCTGTACCCGCTGGAGTTTCTGGGTGAGTCTCAAGGGCAGCCCCACGTAGAGTGAGTTACAATAATCAAGTCTGGAGGTGACCGTCGCGTGGATCACAGTGGCAAGGTCAGGGCGAGAGAGGTAAGGAGAAGAAAAGGCTAAGGAGTAGACCCTACACAAATCCAGAGTGGAGTCCCTAAGAGGGTTGGATGGCGTCTTGTATGCCTCCTTCCAGCAACTCCTGCAGCCAAGCTGGTGCCAACCATCTTGTTCTGCTTTCTTCTGGACCACAACAGCAAGGCCAAGGGGGATGGGGTCTTGTCTGGGCAACCCAGGCTTGTGCCCCAGGGAGGTCACTTCAGAGCTGCTAAAGCAGCAGTTTAACTTCACCCTTGAGACAGACAGATGCCAACAACAATAGGTTCGTAAACTGAGCCTGATGGGAGCTGTAGTCCAGCAACAACTGGAAAGACATGGTCTAACCACTCCTACTTTAGGCAAGACCCTAAGTCTGCCCCATTCTTTCGTTTTAATCATTTCTGTACTACTTTGCATTTCTGAAGAAGAAGAAAAAACCCTAACCAATTTCCAGCCTCTCTCTGAAACACCGCAGTACAAAATATTGAAATGAAACAGATGCCAATCAAGAACAAAATACAATTTTTTTTAAAAAAATCACGCATAAAGTACCATAAGCAGCCAAACAAAATAAATGAATGTGGGCGAATAAGTTCATATGTGCTGCTGTTGTTTTTAATTTATCTTGATTGCTCGTTATAACTTCATGTCCCACCATTATCAGAAGTTTACCTGGTGGGAATAAGAGACAGCCTCCTGAAAGTCTCCTGGAGATCTTGATAACAACCAACTAATTAATAACAAAATGTAATAAAAAATGATGATGATGATGATAATAATAATAATAATAATAATATAGTGGTAACTAAAACACCTGCCTTTTGACAGTTTTCTCCCTGCCATCTGAAGGCTTTTATCCATGTGGCCTTTTAAAAAAATCCACTGTTTTTCTATGGTTCACTTTTTTTAAAACGGATACTGATACTGTTACTGAAACAGTGTATATGTAGGGATATACACTGTTTCAAACAATCCATTTGGAGAGTGGGTGGGTGGAAATGCAGGAAGGAAACCCTGAAACAAACAAATGTAACCACTGCTTTTATTGCTGTTACTGACATACAGTGGCAGTGCTCTCCCAATCTGCTGTTTGGCATTTAATAATAATACCAATACCAATGTTTTATATGAGATTAGGTGAAATGCCAGCCAGGGGAAAAGAAGACAGGATTTGGCATTTAAAACAACAACCACCACAATGAGATGGTTTGATCTGGTTTTGAATTGTTTTAGCTTCTTCTTTCCCCCTACCTAATGGCATTATTTCTTTTGATTCTTATTATTCGGATCCGCAAGCCACAGCCAGGAGCACTCATGTGCTAACGGCGCAGGATTTCAGAGAGCTAGCTCTTCCACAAAACCAAACACACCAGTGACCAGATCAAACGCACACCAAGCCTCCGATGTGTAAGCGCGATACATTATTATTAATGGCAATATTAATAATAAAGAGCCTGCGCTTTCAAAAAATACACACGCATACACAGGTGGAAGACCCCAGACCCCAGGAATAGGGGGATACTTCTTTGCCCTCCAAAGTTGGGAGTCCCTAGACCCCCCTCCATGATTAATTTTGGAGAGTGTCCCCAGAATTACCCCCAGATGGAGAGACCCCCCCACCCCCAAAGCTACCTTAAAGGGGGATGGGGGGGTCTCCTTCTTTAGGCAGTACCATTATCCAAAAAAGGGGGTTATCCCCCTCCAAAGCCTCAATACACCCCCCCCAAATCGCATACTTGCCTTGTGCGCACACACCCCTCTCCTTCATCACTCGTGGTACGTTCCATCTCTGTCTCGCGCCCCCCCCCCCTCCGCTTTCACCTTCTTAGTTTAACCCTCCCGCAGTGCTAAGCCGGCCGCTCCCGGGATCCGTAGGCAGCGACCATTAGGACAAGGAGCGGGGGGGGGCGCAGTGCGGGTGGAGAGACGCGCCGCTGTTTTCGCCTCCCCGCACCCCCCGCGGAATCCCGCGTTCCCTCCGTCCTTCCCCACGTCTCGCCTACCTCCGAGCCAGCCGCAGATGGTTCGTCCCACGGAGCCAGCCACCCAATCCGCGCGCGACAGCCCTCCTCGCCTCTCGCATCACCTCGCCCGCCGCCGGTTCCTTCAGCGCGTCTTCGGCCGTTTCCGAAAGGGGGCGGGCGGAAACGGCCGAAGGGCGGGCGGAAAGGGACGAGGGGCGGGGCTGGGAGGGACGGAGGCGGACGGAGATTGCCGAGAGAGAGGCGGGGGGCGGGACAGCAGGGCGGAGATTCGGAAGGCGACGGAAACTGCCGAACCTCCCTCCTCTCCGTCAGCTCTCCCCCCCTTTACACACACCAAGTGTGACGCATGCGCAGTCGACAAGGCGGCCTTTCCCGCCCATAACCGGGTCAAGTCATAGGAGCAAATCTTGTCGCTTATTTTTATTTATTGTTTCATTGAAACGAAATACCTTTTGGACTGGAAAACAAAAACAAAAAAGCACCTCAACACAGTTTACAAAAAAAAAATAAATCACAGCTGTACAGCGAAAACAAACAGTTTAAAATGCTTATAAAAACACCACAGATTAAAATCACCTCAGCTTTCTAAATATCTGGGCAGGCTTGTCCACACAAGAACTTTTTCAAGCAGAATAGGCAGGGAGTTCCAAAGTATATAGGTAGTAAAAAAAACAACAACAGCCAAGTTCTTGCATTGGGTTTAATTTTACAGCAAACTCCCAAGTTTTTTCCCCTTTTAAAATGTTCTAATTATAAGCACACAGCAACAAAAACACACACAAACACCCTTATATATGTGCCATACGGATTCAGTCCAATTTCATTTCCACAAGCAGACTGGGAAACTGGTTTTCTTCCTTGGCAGCATTATTTGACCTTGCCTGGCACCCACCCCTTCTAAAAGACTTTTATCTGATGGGAAAAGAGAGGGTTAAAATCATGGGGGGAGAGTTTTCCAGTATTTGCACACCTGCCATCCCAAACAGAATATGTCTTGGATTTTTGCAATATATAAAAATCACACTATTTGCGGGTTTAGGCCAAACAGGGCCAGATTCTCCCTACCCCCCCCCCCAAAAAAAGGACATGCATAGTCTGGGGGGGGGGCTCCTAAACCCAGTTTTGGCATTTGAGGGTCGGGGAGCCTCAGTGACAGCTTCCCAATAGCTCCCCTTCACTTCCTCCCGGGCGATCCGTACTGCTAATACTGCCTCCATTTCAGAACGTGACTCTTTCATTAACTGTATAGGATCCGTCATCTTTTACTATTGAGGAAAGCAGTTCCGTTCGGAGGTTTGCTTCCGTAAGAACTGTTAATTTCCAGGATCTGGAAATCTATGCTCAAAGAGGCGAAGGATGCCTGCTGCTTGGAAAAATAAATCTGGAAACTGACTCTGCACAAGGTTGTGCAATACTTAATGCCTGCTATCAATAGCTAGAGAGCAGGCCTTTGAACAAATGGATTAAATTGCTTTGCTTTTGCTATCATCCAAATGAAGACACCAGTACAAATTAGGTTTGGACATGCCTCATGGTGCACAGCTTTAGCAAGTCAGAAACCAAAGTTACCGAAAGCAGCTTCAAATAAATATGCATTTTTTTAAAAAAAACTTTATAGAACACACATACAAGTTTGCTGAATTATGTCACACAGCGCTTGTTTGTTTGCAAAATTCAGAATGAGTGGGTCTTAGGAGTTGGGGCAGCTGGGGCCGAACTCAGCGAAGCGGTTCTGCAAGCAGAAACCTGTGCAAGGAATAGTGCAATGGGGATTTCCCCCTCCTCCCCCTATAGCCCCCCCAAGTGACTCAAAGGACTCTGGGGAACCCCCCCCCCCAGAACAACACATGGGGTAAAGAAAGGGGAGATTGCTCTTCCGACACAAGCATTTCCATCAATCTCCTCGGTGCTACTCTGAACTCCTCCCGTGAGCAATCATTCCCTTTCTCTCAAAGATGGGGAGGGCACAAAGGGGTGGCTGCAGTTGGAGGGAGAAGCTTGAAGAGGAAAAGGATTGCCAGGGGAAATCTCCCACCTTTCTCCAGTCCTCCTGCAGATCGCATTCACACAGCCGCTCTGCATTACTGAGCCATGCATCAGATAAAGGGACCCCCTGACCGTTAGGTCCAGTCGCAAACAACTCTGGGGTTGCGGCGCTCATCTCGCTTTACTGGCCGAGGGAGCCAGTGTACAGTTTCTGCGTCATGTGGCCAGCAGGACTAAGCCGCTTCTGGCGAACCAGAGCAACACATGGAAACACCGTTTCCCTTCCCACCGGAGCGGTACCTATTTATCTACTTGTACTTTGACGTGCTGTCAAACTGCTAGGTTGGCAGGAGCTGGGACCGGACAACGGGAGCTCACCCCATCGCGGGGATTCGAACCGCTGACCACCTGATCGGCAAGTCCTAGGCTCTGTGGTTTAACCCACAGCGCCACCTGTGTCCCAATGCATCAGATAAGAAGAGCCTAAAGGCCTAGAATTCAGCTTCCTTTTTCCTACAGCGGACAACCAGATGCCTATTGCAAAGCCATAAGAAAAACATGAGTGCAATAATCCCCTCTGCTGCGGTTTCCCAATAAGCTATCCCCTCTGCATAAAGCATATACCTTGCATATACCTTGACTAGCAGTCAGGGCTGGATTTAGGTTTGATGTGGCCCTAAGCTACTGAAGGTAATATCACCCTTTATATGTCCAGCTGTCCTTTGTCAACAACAAATTGTCGCTGTTTTTTGTGTTGAATATATGCTATACGGTAATTGACGGACCTAATAGGTATCTAAAGCCATTTGCACATAACAAAATAACCAGTCCATGCAGAATATAGGCACCCTATATATAGAAATGAGCAAACCAGTGATATTTTAGGGAGCAAGCTAGCAGGCGAGGCCCATGACTTACATCATAGGAGCCTACACAACACAAAACACTGTTGCTGTATGTAGGTTTTATTTGTTTTTTATCTTATATTTTGGAAATCTACATCCAGTTTTTTCCCCTTTAAATTTTTTGGCCACCCCCAAGGGAGTGGGGCCCTAAATTATAGCTTGTTTAGCTTATACATAAATCCGGCATTGCTAGGAGCCCTCAATATCCTAGCTGGCAGTCCATACCACAACTTGTGGGAACCAGATTTCTAGTATTACAAGAGAGGTGAAAATCTGCTCTATACAGTTTTTCCCCATACCATGCATAATTTTATAAACCTCGCCCATCTTTCTCTATCCCTTACGCTTCTTCTAAACCAGTGATGGCCAGACTTGGCCCTCCAGCTGTTTTGGGACTACAATTCCCATTATCCCTGACCACTGGTCCTGTTAGCTAGGGATGATGGGAGTTGTAGTCCCAAAACAGCTGGAGGGCCAAGTTTGGCCATCGCTGTTCTATTTTTTTATATATATATAAATATTTATTAAGTTTTCCAATTTTATACAAACACAAAAAGAAAAAGAAAAGAAAAATATTAAAAACAAATCAATTTCGATAACAGTTTTTCAATAACATGTTTCTTTGACTTCCTCATACCTCCCCTTCTTGTTTTCTAGTTCAAATTGTTAATCCAGCAAATCCTAATCTCTTAACATTCCTTTTAATTAACACCTTATTTTCCAAATCAACTTTTTAAATTTTTTGACTTGAACCATTTTAATCCCTATTATCTTTATCATAACAGCTAGAGACCACAAAAGTTCAATCCAGCATCTTTTCAGAGTTCATTAATTTTGTAGTATTTCTGTAAATAGTCCTTAAATTTCTTCCAATCTTCTTCTGCCGACTCTTCTCCCTGGTCGCGGATTCTGCCGGTCATTTCTGCCAGTCCCATACAGTCAATCAACTTCATCTGCCATTCTTCCAGAGTGGGTAGATCTTGAGTCTTCCAGTGCTTTGCTATAAGTATTCTTGCTGCCGTTGTAGCATACATAAAAAAAGTTCTGTCCTTCTTTGGCACCAAATGGCCGACTATGCCCAAGAGAAAAGCCTCTGGTTTTTTCAAGAAGGTATACTTAAATACCTTTTTCATTTCATTATAAATCATTTCCCAGAAAGCCTGGCCATCGCTGTTCTAAACTAAGATGCCTCAGACACCATAGTCTGACCTCTAGTAGAGAAGAGAAGGAAGCATTCTACACCAACCGTTCCCTCTTTTTTCCTTTAATCCAGCCACCCAAAAACGATGGAAAAACCTTGGCACTAAAAAAAAACCTACATTGGTATCGTCTCCATAGCTGTTGCCACGTTTAGATCAGCCCAGAGGAAAAGAGCCTCAAGAACACAAACAGGTCAGACTTCTGCGCTGTGCCGAATCTGGCAAGCATGTTATTAAGCAGCTATTAAAAATGGGCTTATAGGAGCCTCAGCTCAGGAAAAAGAGTGGGACACTCTCTCCACTGAAAGTGCCAGGGGGTGCATGAGCAAGAACAGTCAGCAAGTCAAGAGATAGTTTCCTGTAATGCCCTAAAAACGCCACATGGTACTCACAAAATCAGGGTGGCTACAGAACAGAATTTACCACATCCTTTCAAGGTATAATTATGGGAGAATCCTTTCTTCTAACAGAAAAGGGCAGGGGGAAGCTACGTCTGGGTCGACAGGGCAGGCCAGGGAGGGGAAAGAGGGCTAAGGCTCTAAAAAATAATAATCCGAGGTGCAATTATTGCTAATTGAAAACTTCTCCCTTTTCTGGAAATCTGTATAGCCTTGCCAACTTGTCGTCAGACCTTGTGGCATCGTTGCTAAATGCCAAGTCAGTCCGTAGGAAATCCACCCTTTTGCTGCAGGATTTGATCTCAGAGAAGAAGGCAGACTTGGTATGCAGAGGAGCTAATCTCTCCCACTTGGCTTTTCCCATAAACCATCGCTTGCCTGGGATTCCTGGTTGCCAACAGCTACAAGGTGAGTCGTTAAATATCATTTGTTTGCTTGTTTATTAAAATTCATTACTGCCCTTCATCTGAGGATCACAGTGGTGGCTTACAGTATGTTGTTGTTTAGTCGTTTAGTCGTGTCCGACTCTTCGTGACCCCCTGGACCAGAGCACGCCAGGCACTCCTGTCTTCCACTGCCTCCCGCAGTTTGGTCAAACTCATGCTGGTAGCTCCGAGAACACTGTCCAACCATCTCGTCCTCTGTCGTGCCCTTCTCCTTGTGCCCTCCATCTTTCCCAACATCAGGGTCTTTTCCAGGGAGGCCAAAGTCTTGGAGCCTCAGCTTCAGGATTTGTCCTTCCAGTGAGCACTCTGGGCTGATTCCCTTCAGAAGGAATAGGTTTGATCTTCTTGCAGTCCATGGGACTCTCAAGAGTCTCCTCCAGCACCAGAATTCAAAAGCATCCATTCTTCGGCCATCAGCCTTCTTTATGGTCCAGCTCTCGCTTCCATACATCACTACTGGGAAAACCATAGCTTTAACTATACGGACCTTTGTTGGCAAGGTGATCTCTCTGCTTTTTAAGATGCTGGCTTACAGTATAGAAACAGAAAAATACATAGTAACAAACATATACGGTTAGACTCAACCAGAGGACACTTTTTAGATTGGCCTTGCAGCAAGAATATTCCTGCAAGGCTCTTTTGAGTGTAATAGTGCTGAAGAGCAAGATATATGCCCTTCTAAATAAATAAGAAACTAAGGGCAGAGTCGCAGCACACACTGAATGCACATGGCTTCCCCCAAAGAATCCTGGGAACTGTAGTTTGTTGTGGATGCTGGGAATTGTAGCTCAATAAGGGGGGAACTACAGTTCCCAGTAATCTAAAGGGGAAGCACATGTGTACTGAATGTGCTATGAATGTATGGAGTGGATCTGCCCTAGTTGTGAATTTGACCATCATAATAAGAAGTTCAAGAGAGTTGGGAGTGTGTGTGTGTTTGTGTGTGGTCTCTGTGCACAAACACACTCACACACTCCTCTATGGGGAGAGATCCAAGGCCTTAGCTCTGGACTTTCTAAAACAAGCGTGGGAAGAAGCAGCAAAATTCACTCAAGCGCCCTCCTCTCTCCCCCCCTCCTCTCCCCACCGCACTTGTTTAAAATACGCAAAGCCACATTCAATCCTCTCTTTGTTAGGTGGCACACTATTCAGGATCAAGAACTGGGGAAACAGCCGCTGCAGAGAGAGAGACAAAAGCGGCATTATAGGTGCACACCTACAGAGAGCAATTGGAAAGTGTACATCAAAGTGCCTTTCCCCAAAGAGACAATTACTGCATTATGTGCAACTTAGGCAAAATGTCATTGAAACGACTGAAGGCGCCCACGCATCTTTTCCTCTTTGAAATATAAACACCTTTGCCCATGGTTTCCCCACCACCACCTTTTTGCCATTCTTAACGCAACCAACAATGGCAAGTACAACCTTTGAGGAAAGGGCAACAGCTGCAAAAATATTCTATGAGCGTCCTATGTATTATTGCGCAAATATTTAGTCTATCTTTCTTCTTAGACAAGAATGGATAGTGCCACCTGAGTGCTTCCAAGGCAGATGTTTTTTCATCTGCTTGGAAGTTACGTAAGAGGAGCCCTACCTGGACCAATAGTGGTCCCAGTTACCACAGCTGGCAGAATCTTCACAACAACTCTGCTGTATAGGCTAGGCCGAGAGGCGGCAAGCTTTATAGCTGAGTGGGGCTTTGAACCCCAGTTTCCCAGGTCCTGTGGTTTGGCACTCAAACCACAACACCAAATTGGCTCAGGTGTCATCATACCTCAAATCCACTACGTTACTAGCACTGGGGTTTTTTGACGTCTGTACTGGTTGGCTTTTTGGACGAACGCTGAGTTTGCATTTTGTACTAAAGTTGGTTTTTGCTTTTAAATGTGCTTGGGGGTAAGCTACACTTCTGTGAATCCTCCCTCTCCAAAGACCTGCTCTGTTTATTATTTTTATTTTGCAAGGCACCAACTGCCACTCATTTGTTTCTTCCTCTCCCAAAGTCCCCCGGCCACTGTTTCCCACGCTATTAATTTAAACGGAATGTCTACCAGGAAAACCAAAGTCGCTTCCCACCCTCCAGATCCCACCTCCCAGCAGATGGCAAAGTTATAAATATCAACGCATTCGTCAGCTAGTGGTACTCAAACCAGGCAGGCCAGAGCACCTTCTGCACAGCTTAAAAATACCACAACGGATTCACAGAACCATAAAATTGCAGAGTGGGGAGGGACCCAAAAGGGCAGCTAATCAAACCTCATGCGATGCAGGAATCACAGCAAGAGAATCTTTGATCGGCAAGCAACGTTTATTTCAACTCTGGCGTTGCACCTCCAAAATGCAGAACCTGAGTTTCTGCAGTGCAGGTGCATCAAGAATTATGGAGCTCCACACGGACATTTATTTGCTGTGCGCAATCCATACTGCTGGAGCATGAAAAGGCTGGGCTTATGGAAACCCTTGGGTTCCCAGGACATACATTCAAGCACATGAACAGGACAACGAACGACACAAATTGCCGTATTTTTCGCTCTATAGGACGCACCCGACCATAGGACGCACCTTGTTTTAGAGGGGAGAACAGGAAAAAAATTCTCCCCCTCTCTGCTCAGCACCCCTTCAGGGAAGCAGCAGGAGAAACGGAGCCCCTTCCATTTCTCCTCCCGCTTCACTGAAGGGGCGCTGCGCAGAGAGGGAAAACTGTGCAGCGCCTCTCCAGTGAAGCGAAGCCTGGAGAGCAAGAGGGATTGGTGTGCACTGACCCCTCTCGCTCTCCAGGCTTCAGTGAAGGCAACCTGAAGCCTCCAGAGCGCAGGAGTTCCCGCTGCGCTCCGAAGGCTTGGGGATAGCTGCCTGAAATCTCCAGAGCGCAGCAGGAGTTCCCGCTGCACTCCGGAGGCTTCAGGCGGCTATCCAGGCTTCAGTGAAAGCAACGCAAAGCCTCCAGAGCACGAAGGGAGCACTCCCTCTGTGCTTCGGAGGCTTTGCGTTGCTATCGCTAAAGCCAAGGAGCCTGCATTCGCTCCATAGGACGCACACACATTTCCCCTTCATTTTTGGAGGGGGAAAAGTGCGTCCTATAGAGCAAAAAATACGGTAAGTAGATCTGTGGGAGGTTCAGTACAGATGAGAGAAACTAGGAGGCGATGAAGCTGGCCTCAAACCACCCCGTCTCCTGGGTAATCTCCTGGGCATCCAACACTAGGGGTCCTCAGGCAGACTAGGCCCTAGGGCAGCCTTTGCCAAGCTGGTGTGCTCCAGGCATTTTGGACTACAGTTCCCAACAGCCTCAGCCAGTGGCCATGGAGGGTACCTGGTCGGCCGCCATAGGGAAAAGATGCCCCCTGGACTGCATTTCTAACCTGAAGCAAATCAGCTGACTCGCCAAGGCAATTGGGGTTCTACAAGGCCCAATAAATCCTTTGCAGCCAAGCCAGCTAGTTAGTCGGAGCGTTCTGCCTGATATTTTGTCAAAATACAAAGCATCCTTGCCCTGCCTTTCTGCCAAACGAGGTTCCCGGATGGGTTTACAAGGTCCAAAAATAAGACAGCCCTTGCCCTCAGTCTTGCAATCTATAAAATACATGAGACAAAAGTGAAATACCGTGGTACCTCTGGTTGTGAACGGGATCCGTTCCGGAGGCCTGCTGGCAACATGAAAAGAACGCAACCCGCAGTGGCGCACCTGCGCACACGCGGGTTGCGATTCGCTGCTTCTGCGCATATGCATGATGTCATTTTGCGCATCTGCGCATGCAGAAGCAGTGGAAACCCGGAAGTAACCCTTTCCGGTACATCCAGTTCGCCGTGGGATGCAACCTGAAAAAACGTAACATGAAGCAAACATAACATGAGGTATGACTGTATACTCGGAGTTGAGTGTGATTTTCATGCTCTTTATTCAGCCCGTGGTAGCAAGGAATGAAACTTTCCCAAAACGTCTAGCTATATATACATTATTTACACAATGAACCCCGTGTGTTTGACTAATTCTGGGCTGCTCCTGCAGGCCAATCAGGTCGCTGATTCACTTCCACCTGGAGTTGGATCGGGTGGCTCCTGTGAACCAATCAGACTGCTGAATTCTGGATCCTGTTATTCTAGGATTCAGCTCAGTACATAACAAAAAGGAAAGGTGATCGGGAGGGAGGAGGGGAGGAAAAGCAGCTTGTTCACCAGTTCAAGGAGGGTGATGATGCGAGAACGCCTGCATCCTGCATCGTTTGCTGCTTTCCTCTGCCTTTTCCAAAATTTGCCAGATGACACAATTAAGGTAGCAGTGAAACTGAGCTGAAATATTTCTCCAGCAGGGTAAAATTTCTAACGTTCTGGTTGTTGTTGTTGCTGCTGCTTTTCCTGGCACCGCTATTCTCTCCTTCTGGGCTCTGCTTCCATCTTCTCCTGCAGCCCCATTAATCACAACTGTCAGAGAAGGGAAAGGAAACGTGCCCAGCAAAATGTTTTCAGGATTCTCCCCTCTTTGGGTGCACAGAGAAATTTCTCAACTGCCCTGGAAGAAGCTGCGACCCTGTGTGCAGTCAACCTTCATGAATCCCACCGATTTCAAATAATAATATATGGCTGGGCTTCCCCAGCCACTCTGGGCGGCTTCCAACAAAATATTAAAATACAGTAATGCATCAAACATCAAAAGCTTCCCTGAAGAGGGCTGCCTTCAGATGTCTTCTAAAAGTCTGGTAGTTGTTGTTCTCTTTGACATCTGGTGGGAGGGTGTTCCACAGGGCGGGTGCCACTACCAAGAAGGCCAGAACCTCTCTGCTTCGGAGTACAGAATTCTCTGCTGACATCTAAACCCGCCTTATAGTCAGTCAAGCCATTTGTCCAGGGTGGGGAACCAGTGGACCTGCAGAGCATAGAATTGTAGCATTGGAAGGGACCCAAGGGTCATCTAGTCCAACCCCCTGCAATGCAGGCATCTCAGCTAAAGCATCCACGACAGATGGCCATCCAAGCTCTGCTTAAAAAGCTCCAAGGAAGGAGAGCCCATCACCTCCCAAGGGAGACCGTTCCACTGTCTAGCACAGGCTTCCTCAACCTCAGCCCTCCAGATGTTTGGAAACTACGCGTTAATGAGTCGTCGCCTGTACATGCAGTTCCTCTGATCTTTGAAGTAAAGATACGTCCGCATAGAGAGATCCGTTAACACCATCACCATGCTAGCTAACGCTGGAGTTGGACCCTGATGGCAAACAGGAAAGCATCAGGATTTGCAAGGCCCTAGAGCAGTGGTTCTCAACCTGTGGGTCCCCAGATGTTGTTGGACTACAACTCCCATCATCCCTGACCCCTGGTCCTGCTAGCTAGGCCAAAAACATCTGGAGGGCCGAGGTTGAGGAAGCCCTGTCTAGTGGTTCTTCCTATCAGAAAGTTCTCCCTGATGTTGAATCGGAATTTCCTTTTTTGCAATTTGAAGCCACTGGGAGACCGTTCTACTGTCCAACAGCTCTTACTATCAGAAAGTTCTTCCTGACGTTTAGTTGGAATCTCCTTTCTTGTAATTTGAATCCCTTGGTTCAGGTCCTCCGCTCCGCAGCAGCAGAAAAAAATGTTGTGGGACTACAACTCTTGACATCACTGGTTGTGTTGGCTAGGATGGATGGGAAAGAACTTATTTGTGCACTGTTAAACTGCGGAACTCACTCCCACAAGACGCAGCAATGGCCACAGACATGGATGGCTTCAAAAGAGTATTGGACAAATTTGTGGAAGACAAGGCTGCCAATAGCTAATAGCTATGATGGCTATAGGGAAGCGGGTGGCGCTGTGGTCTAAACCACAGAGCCTAGGACTTGCCGATCAGAAGGTCGGCGGTTCGAATCCCCATGACGGGGTGAGTTCCCGTTGCTCGGTCCCTGCTCCTGCCAAACTAGCAGTTTGAAAGCATGTCAAAGTGCAAATAGATAAATAGGTACCGCTTTGTCGGGAAGGTAAACGGCATTTCCGTGCGCTGCTCTGGTTCGCCAGAAGCGGCTTAGTCATGCTGGCCATATGACCCGGAAGCTGTACGCCGGCTTCCTCGGCTAATAAAGCGAGATGAGCGCCGCAACCCCAGAGTCGGTCACGACTGGACCTAATGGTCAGGGGTCCCTTTACCTTTACCTTTATGATGGCTATACAGTGCTACCTTGGTTTACGAACTTAATCCGTTCCGGAAGTCCGTTCTTAAACCAAAGCGTTCTTAATGCTTTCCTATAGCAGCAGGGGACTCAACTTACAAATGGAAGACACTCAACAGGAAGCGAAACATGTTCTGCTTCCAAGGCAAAGTTCACAAACCAAAACACCTACTTCCAGGTTTGCAGCATTCTTAATCCAAGTTGTTCATAAACTAAGCTGTTCTTAAACCAAGGTACCATTGTAGTTCGCCTCCACTGTTAGAGGCAGGATATGACCCTGAATGCCAGTTGCTGGAAAATAAAGGAGAGAAGAGTGCTGTAAAAAAATATCTAGGAGTGCTAGCACCAGGCTGAGGAATGGTTCTCTACCATAGAGTTTTCATTATCCCCATTATCAATAGAACAATATCATCACCATTCAAACTGAAGTTGATTCTATTGGAATTAGGTATGAAGTATGTATCTTTCATTGGACAGCCCGTGAAGTTTAGATCCAAGGCCATCTTTCTTTGATCTGTCTTTTTCCTTTGTTTCCAAATTTTTACATTTGGTTTTTCTTACGAGAGAGGACGCTCAAACAGCCTTCTCGTAATCTGGAGCGATGGAGAACTCTCAATCTGTTTTACGGCATCGTAAAAAGAAATGCCAGTGGGATCATTTAAGGCCCATGCAAGTGAAAATGTTTATCATCGGGAAGGAGCCAAGACGTAAAATTGGATTTTACTTGGTGTGCTCCACGACGGAACATCAATAAAAAGGGAATCCCATAAAACTAATAAGAGATCTTGCTTATTGGGCCGGTCAGCATATAAAAATACTCTTGGCTAAACCTCTCGGGGAGTAAATTACTGTAACTCTATAATTAGTAGGACAACAGCATAAGACCATGACTAGCCATATAGAAGCGGGTGCAGAACCAGTGACTACTCGAGATGTTATTGGACTCCCAGCAGCCTCAAAAGCCAGCGATGGTGGGATCCTGTTCATCTGGAGAGCCACAGGTTCCCTTCGGTCAGCCCTAAGAAGCAACACAGTTAACCGAACAAACAAGTCAGGATCCATCATAAAATACATTTAAAGCAACAACTTTGGGCTGGATATATTAGCACGCTGCGAAAACACCATGCTACCCGCCCACATATAAAAGTGAAAGCAATACCAAAATTAGAAGTTTAGGGCACAGATTTCTGCCTATTAGGCAGAGACTCGCCCTTGCATCAAAATAAATCGCCAGGAAGGAGTTTTTTAAAAGCGCTACAACATGGGTAGGCAAACTAAGGCCCGGGGGCCAGATCCAGCCCAATCGCCTTCTGAATCCGGCCCGCGGACGGTCCGGTAATGTGTGTTTTTACATGAGTAGAATGTCTCCTTTTATTTAAAATGCATCTCTGGGTTATTTGCGGGGCCTGCCTGGTGTTTTTACATGAGTAAAAAGTGTGCTTTTATTTAAAATGCATCTCTGGGTTATTTGGGGGGCATAGGAATCCGTTCATTTCCCCCCAAAAAATATAGTTCGGCCCCCTACAAGGTCTGGGGGACAGTGGACTGGCCCCCTGCTGAAAAAGTTTGCTGACCCCTGCGCTACAAGGATCAAGGCGCTAGGATCGCAGAATACCTGAGTGCTGTTTGAGGACAGAGTAAAATAAGGAGAGAGAGATCGAAGGAGAGGTAGCCACTTGTTTCTTCTTACGGTGACTGGCAAGCCAGGACTGTACTCATCACCAGTAAGCTGTGTGTGATGAACACACACACACAAAAATACATCCTTTAACTGCAGGGCAGGGAAGCCCAGAGACTGAATGCCAAAGGGCCAAAGAATCATTTGCATCCCACTCTCTTTCCCGTTTTCCCAAACCACAACCATGGTAAGGAGGGAGAATTCTCAGTGGCTCAACAGCAGGGATCCTTGATGGCTGAATGACCTGGCAATGAAATACAAAAGTGAATCAAATTACACACAGATGGACAAACACACACACATGGAGTGGGAGGAGAGAAAGAGATGTCATTCCATATACCTGGTGTTATTTGCTCAGCTGGGCACCCTAAACTTCTTCTTGCCACTGCAATACCACTGGTCAATCTATCTTAGCATTGCCTACAAACTAACAGGCTGCATGCAAACAATGTAAGGAAAGCCTGCTGGATCAGGCCAAAAGGGGCCCATCTAGTCCAGCATCCTGTTCGCACAATGCCCAACCAGGTACCTATTATGGGAAACCTGAAAGCTGGATTCTGGACCAAGCCAGGGTTCGAAATTTGCTGGGCGCATTTTGCACCTGGCTATCAAACACTTGTGACCGAGTGAAGGTGCCAGGGCGCCAGGATTGGCCCCTGACATTTCCATCTGGTGATGCATGCTGGGAGATCCTTGGATCTCGACTGCTTTCACACACTAGCAAACACATCCTGTAGAATTATATCCGTGGTATTTTATCTGCACACTCGGAATGAATTTCAAGAACCAAGAAGTTGTTATTGAAAAGAGCTGCCTTGCCCCAAAATGTTCAGTTTTGGCGACCGTAACCCTGGTTGAAGGAGTCATTTGGCGCCTAGTTTATATATCTGAGTTTCTAAGACTGCCAAGAGCGCCGCTCTCCCCTCCTGTGGTTTCCAGCAGCTGGTATTCAGAAGCACTGCTGCCTTGAACCATGGGCACAGAGCAAAGCCATAGCTGATCAGCGAAAAAAATCTATACACCAGCTCTATGGCTACCACAGTTATCGCCCCTCCCAACCCCAATTCCAAGAGGATGTTGGAGGGTGTCCAGATCCAAGGCCTCTCCAAACATGCCCTTGAAATGCCTCTCTTTTTTGTTTTCTCCATTAGGTAAAGGTAAAGGGGACCCCTGACCATTAGGTCCAGTCGTGACCGACTCTGGGGTTGCAGCGCTCATCTCGCTTTACTGGCCGAGGGAGCCGGCATACAGCTTCTGGGTCATGTGGCCAGCATGACTAAGCCGCTTCTGGCGAACCAGAGCAGCGCATGGAAATGCCGTTTACCTTCCTGCCGGAGTGGTACCTATTTATCTACTTGCATTTTGACATGCTTTCAAACTGCTAGGTTGGCAGGAGCAGGGACCGAGCAACGGGAGCTCACCCAGTCACGGGGATTCGAACCGCTGACCTTTTGATCGGCAAGTCCTAGGCTCTGTGGTTTAACCCACAGCGCCACCCGCGTCCCTTCGCTTTCTCCATTATCTAACCACAAATGACAGGTGAAGGGAAAATGCATGATTTCTGCAGCAATGAGATATATCCATGGGTGGCTGCATTCTTCCTCTCCCCAGGGATAAATAGATCTGCAAAAGTTTCTCAATATGTCCTCCAGGTGACCACAGGTTGGTCCCTTTCAATTTACCTGGGGCTGCAGTGGCTCAGCCTAGCTTCATCCAAGCAGTAAAGGCTATGCGTTATATCTCTGTTGCTCCAAGAGTGGGGTGTTTGGCAGGAGTTACTGTATATATTGCTCATTATTAGTTTTAATTTTATATATATTGTAATTTTAATAGCATGCTCTTAGGTAAGCCACCCCAGGGAATATTTATTGATGGGCAGCTCTATAGATCAAAATTCGAATAAATAAATAATGCCTTTGCCAGAGTCTCTGGAGAGCTTCTGTTTAATAGTAGAGATGGCACCGAACCATCTGGGCTGAATCCCTCTGGGCTCCATGTAAGGCCGTTTCATACATCTCCTGGCACCACACGTGAATTAAGTTTAGCCGTCCCACTGGCTGTCCAATTCCAAGGAAGCATAAGAAATCATTCTGCGTGGTTTATGTTTGCAGCAAGAGAAAACAGGATTATTTTTCTTCGCTGCAGCCAGGCCTTGCAGGAGGCTGAACCACGAAATTTATAGAAGGACGATCAAACAACATCTCTCAACCCCGCAAAGCTCATGGAGTGGCTAGAATAGGACTTGCTAACCTGGTCCCTTCTTGGGATATAGCTCAGTCGGTAGAACATGAGACTATTAATTTCAGGGTTGTGAGTTCGAGTCTCACCTTGGACAAAAGATTGCTGCATTGCAGGGGGGTTGTACTCGATGACCCTCATGGACCCTTCCAACTCTGGTTCTAGGTTTTGGACCTCAACTCCCATCAGCCTCAGCTAGCATAGTCAGCAAGCACCATATCTGTTTATCCTGGGTTAGGGTATCAGCCCAGATGGTTCGGTGCCATCTCTACTCTTAAACAGAAGAGAGCCAGTGTGGTGTAGTGGTTAAGAGCGGTGGACTCGTAATCTGGTGAACCAGGTTCGCTTCCCCGCTCCTCCACATGCAGCTGCTGGGTGACCTTGGGCCAGTCACACTTCTCTGAAGTCTCTCAGCCCCACTCACCTCACAGAGTGTTTGTTGTGGGGGAGGAAGGGAAAGGAGAATGTTAGCCGCTTTGAGACTCCTGAAGGGGAGTGAAAGGCGGGATATCAAGTCCAAACTCTTCTTCTTCTTCTTCTATTTGACTAGGAACTGGAGGTCAGGTGACTCACAGACTTGGGACTCACACCTCACATGTTCTGCTGAAAAGTTTTATTCCAAAATTCACTACAGCACCCAAACCCAAACAGGGTTAGAGGTTAGAAAGTCAGGAAGCAGGACAGAGCGCTTGAGTTTTTATATTGCAAACCTCCCAAAGAGTGGTATAGAAATTTAATAAATAGTAATAATAATAAAATACATTGATCCCACTACAGAACTCGCTCCCATGGGAAGCAAGCCGCCAATCTAGATGGCTTTAAAAGACGATTAGGCAAATTCCCGGAGGAGAGGGCTGTCGTGGCTATTAGCCAAGGCAGTGAAGGTCCTGTGTGAGTGCCTGGAGGCGGTTGGAAGATGGATGGCAGCTAATGGATTGAGGTTGAACCCTGACAAGACAGAAGTACTGTTTTGGGGGGACAGGGGGGCGGGCGGGTGTGGAGGACTCCCTGGTCCTGAATGGGGTAACTGTGCCCCTGAAGGACCAGGTGCGCAGCCTGGGAGTCGTTTTGGACTCACAGCTGTCCATGGAGGTGCAGGTCAATTCTGTGTCCAGGGCAGCTGTCTCCCAGCTCCATCTGGTATGCAGGATGAGACCCTCCCTGCCCGCGGACTGTCTCACCAGAGTGGTGCATGCTCTGGTTATCTCCTGCTTGGACTACTGCATTGCGCTCTACGTGGGGCTACCTTTGAAGGTGACCCGGAAACTACAACTAATCCAGAATGTGGCAGCTGGACTGGTGACTAGGAGTGGCCACCGAGACCACATAATACCGGTCCAGAAAGACCTACATTGGCTCCCCGTACTTTTCCGAGCACAATTGAAAGTGTTGGTGCTGACCTTTAAAGCCCTAAACGGCCTCGGTCCAGTATCCCTGAAGGAGCGTCTCCGCCCCCATCGTTCTGCCCGGACACTGAATTCCAGCTCCAAGGGCCTTCTGGCGGTTCCCTTGCTGTGAAAAGCAAACTACAGGGAACCAGGCAGAGGGCCTTCTCAGTGGCGGCGCCCGCCCTGTGGAACGCCCTCCCATCAGATGTCAAAGAGATAAACAACTACATTTAGAAGACATCTGAAGGCAGGGAAGTTTTTAATGTGTGACATTTTGATGTATTTTTAATCTTTGTTGAAACCGCCCAGAGTGGCTGGATTTCCCCCTAAATTGATTTTAGAACTTTGAATTTATTGTTATTCACGCTTTTATACTGTATTTTATGCTGTTTTTTGTTTTATCACAATTAAGTGTTTTATATTTGTTGTTAGCCGCCCTGAGCCCGGTTTTCTGAACCCGGAAGGGTGGGGTATAAATTATTTCAAGAGGAATCATTTCAGGACTATATTACAGACAAAACGGGGTTGAAATGGCAGTGGAGCAGATACAGTGGCGTAGCGTGGGGGGTGCAGGGGGGGCCGGGCGCACCGGGCGCAACATCTGGGGTTAGGGCAAATCCATGGGTTAGGGGGCGCAAATCCACGGGTTAGGGGGCGCAAATCCATGGGTTAGGGGGCGCAAATTACTTGCCTTGCCCCGGGTGCTGACAACCCACGCTACGCCACTGAGCAGATAGCAGGGTGAAGTTTCCAGAGGAGCGAAGGAAAACAGAAGGAACTATCGGGGGTGCCGAGGGGAACAGGTAGGCAGCCGTCCAGAGACAAGGCAAGAGGAAGCACATTCGACCGAGATCAACCCCATCCCGAGACAAAAATAAATAATTCCAGGAACAGGAATGTTTGCGTTTGTACAAGGCTCCGGCAGCCCTGCGCAGACGAGAGGCAAGGGTGTGTTTGTATTAACTTTGGCCTGGTTTTCCCGTCCCAATGTACTCTCCCGGCTCTATTCGTTAGAGATATTCTACAAAATCATTTCTCAGCCTTTCCACAGCCACGAGGGGCTGTGGGGCTCCTTCGTTAGTTATCTCAATAAACGAAACTTTTCGACTGTTCAGCGTCTCTGAACCTGTGGCTGTAGGCGTGTGATACACTCACCCATTAAGCCATCTAGCTTAGTGGTCATCACTAAGTATCAAATGTGGTGACAGTAATAATAATAATACAACAACACCGTTGTGGCGGCACAGGGTTGCCATTCTGTGATTGGACTTACGCTAGTTGTTGAGCGGTTCATTTATCCAGTAGGTATAACGTTTACTGCATATGTCACTTGTTAAGATGGGATGCGGGTGGCGCTGTGGGTTAAACCACAGAGCCTAGGACTTGCCAATCAAAAGTTGGCGGTTCGAATCCCCGCGACGGGGTGAGCTCCCATTGCTCGGTCCCTGCTCCTGCCAACCTAGCAGTTCGAAAGCACCTCAAAGTGCAAGTAGATAAATAGGTAAACGGCGTTTCCATGCGCTGCTCTGGTTCGCCAGAAGCGGCTTAGTCATGCTGGCCACATGACCCGGAAGCTGTACGCCGGCTCCCTTGGCCAATAAAGCAAGATGAGCGCCGCAACCCCAGAGTCGGTCACGACTGGACCTAATGGTCAGGGGTCCCTTTACCTTTTTAACTTGTTAAGATAGAGTTGCACATTTATCCACTCCATGTTTACAGTATCTCCAGGCTTTGTCTTGCACATGGCACCTTAGTATGTTTGCTGTTTGAATGGTTACAAGTCTATCTCTATTCTAGCTATTATTCCAGTAAATTTGGTTTTATACTTATAAGCCAATTTGTGGGGGTGTTGTTTTGTTGTAGTGGTCATCACTAACTCCTGTGGGAATGCGTTTCACAATCTAACAATCCCATATTCCTGATCCATGTATAGTCTGGCTTCCCTGTGGCAGCGTTCACACATAATCTTAAACCATAGTTCAACATTGCCAGGAAAAGCTGCAGTGAGCCTCGGGTTTGTATAGAGCCTCGCCCTTCTTTCCAGGAGGCCAGCATTAGGGATTTGGAAGAAGGTTACCAGATTTTTTTCAATGAATCCGGGGACATTTTTCAACTTCAATGGATTTTGTATGGAGACTGACATGTAAATCCTTTGCTTCCTTTCCAACAGTTTGACGTGGTATCTAAACCTTGTCAAAACCGAGCAGCCTTAACTATTGTCAGGGGAAATTACTCAACTTCAAACCAGAGTTTAAAAAGCTGGTTTTGTTTTCAGTAAACTTAAAGGTCAGCCATAGCTTAGGGTTGAGATGTCATAGTTAACCTCCAATTTGCAGTGGTGGAGAAGAGGGGGAAGGAAGATTGTGCAAGTTCAAGATTTCCTGCAGCTCATTCTTGCAAGGCTAAACTGTGGTTTGACATTATGAGGAAACCAAGGCACAGTGTGTTGCTGGGATTTGAGACTGCATTATTCAGCATGCAGTATCCACTGCTTCCTCCACAGGTTGTCATCACTTCGGAGCGAAGCTTGCAGGTAATCGGATGAGGTACCCAGCGGGTCACTAATTGACTGGCGGATTTCTCTGTTTCCCTTCCAATCTTCCAAGCAGTTCAGCAAACACAAGCCAAGCATTCCATTTCTTTCAATACAGTCATACCTCGGGTTGAAGTAGCTTCGGGTTGAGCATTTTCGGGTTGCACTCCGCAGCGACCCAGAAGTAATGGTACGCGTTACTTCTGGGTTTCGCCACTCGCACATGTGCAGACGCTCAAAATGATGTCACGCTCATGCGCGAAAGCAGCGAATCGTGACCTGCGCAGACGCGCCTTGTGTTTGCTTCAGGATGCGAACGGGGCTCCGGAACGGATCCCGTTCACATCCAGAGGTACCACTGTATTTAAACAAATAAAGCATAACTAAATATCAGGAATAACTTTCTAAGAGCTGTTGGAGGGCCATCTGTCATGGATGCTTTAGCCGAGATTTCTGCATTGCAGGGGGGTTGGACTAGATGACCCTCAGGATCCCTTCCAACTCTACAGTTCTACGATGCTATGATAACGCAGTCCTGCCAACCTAGCAATTCAAAAGTGCAAGTAGATAAATAGGTACTGCTCTGGAGGTAAACGGCGTTTCTGTGCACTGCTCTGGTTCGCCAGAAGCGGCTTAGTCATGCTGGCCACATGACCCGGAAAAACTGCGGACAAACGCCGGCACCCTCAGCCAGTAAAGCGAAATGAGCACTGCAATCCCAGTCGTCCACGACTGGACCTAACGGCCAGGGGTCCCTTTACCTTTATGATAGCGCAGAGTAGCATTAAAAATACAACAAAATATACACACAGCAACGTCTTTGCTGAAACAAGCATGTTTTATTCAAATGTGTCTCAAGAAAAAGACTGGAGGGGGTGGGCTGAGGAAAACTTGATTCAGAAGTTTGGTTCGTGACTCTTGGGCGAGGAAGGAATAAGGGACGTTGGCATTCCATCTAAAAACACACCTACCTGGGAGCTATCTCCCTGTACCATGCACCCCGATACACTTGGACATCTGTAGGAAGGGCCAGTCCACCCATGAGGCAAGGCGAGGCGACCGCTTCGGGTGGCAGGATCTGCAGGGGCAGGAGATACGACCTCCAAGGAATGCATCACCCGCTGCTGCATGGTCCTTGGAGGCTGGATCTGCCACCTCCTTGGCAGTTCCTCTATGCCTCCCCCTTTAGCACCCTCTTGGTGAACAGGAGACACCGTCCATTGGTCTCCTTCCACCTCAACTCTACTAACTCCAGAAGCCCAAGACCATGTGGATGAGGCTCCTCCCCATGCCAGTATCGTCCAGTCCAAAAGCCAAGGCCATCCTGATGGGGACACAGAGCGGTAGGGGTGCGCCTGGTGCCCGCCAGGTGTCCTGCACTACAACTCCCAGCAGCCATGACAGCCGTTAGCCAAGGGCGGGCTTCCTCAAACTTGGCTTTCCAGGTGTTTTGAGACTACAATTCCCATCATCCCTGACCACTGGTCCTGCTAGCTAGGGATCGTGGGAGTTGTAGGCCAAAAACATCTGGAGGGCTGAGGTTGAGGAAGCCTGGTCAAGGGTAATGGGAGTTGTGCTCCAACAACATCTGGAGAGCTCCAGGTTGAGGAAGGCTGATCTGAATAATCCTAGAGCAGTTATAAGGAGGAAAATCAGATAAGCCCATGGACGATGATTCTTTATTAAATTTGTATACCGCCCCCCACCCAGGGTGATTCATGACATAAAAACACAAAATGACAACTCACACAATATATAATAAAAACAAACCAAAGACATGCTCTCCCACAAACACATTTACAGTGGTACCTCGGGTTAAGTACTTAATTCGTTCTGGAGGTCCGTTCTTAACCTGAAACTGTTCTTAACCTGAAGCACCACTTTAGCTAATGGGGCCTCCTGCTGCTGCTGCGCCACCGGAGCACGATTTCTGTTCTCATCCTGAAGCAAAGTTCTTAACCCGATGTAATATTTCTGGGTTAGCAGAGTCTGTAACCTGAAGCGTATGTAACCTAAAGCTTATTTAACCTGAGGTACCACTGTAAAAGGACACTTCCAAGTTCCTTTTCGAAGCACCAAGAAATTGATGATCAACATGGCATGCAGGGTGTCACACCTGAAAGAGAGATGGGACCACAAAGCCATGCATCCCATCAATGAAAGGAGAAACGTGTGTGTATCAGCTACTACTATGGTCACTTCCAGAGAAGCTATTTTTCCCTCTCCAGAACAGAAGGGAGGGTGAGTGTGGGCATATTTAAGGGGATATTTTCAGTGTTGGGGATGGTGAGGCAGTGTGGACAAGAACTGTGCAGGATGCGGACGTTTCTCATGAAATGTGAGTTTCTGAAGGGTGACACCTTTTGTAGATGCCATAGGAGATACTGATACAGGTGTCCATAAGTGCCACCTCAGTGATCCTTAGCTTATGCCATAATAAAGCTTGTGAGCATTTAAGGCGCAAAAAACCCCAAACAAACAAACATGGCATGCAGACTATTCCCCCCCTTTCCAAATATCACACTCACAGACCCACATAATTATTCCCCCACTCCTCTCAGTAGAAAGAAACCCAAGTCTCACAGCAGCATTCATAGCCTACTTTCCCCCAAATCTCCCATTGCAAAAAAAAAAACAGGAAGGAAGGCAGAATCAAAGCATATGTTTTAGAGACAAGAAAACATTGGGTTTCTCTCCCGGAAACTAAAAACACCATCCCAGAGTATCACGTAGCGCATTTCCGAGACTTAATATTCAGAATTTGGGATCCTAAAATGTCAACAGGGAAGGGTTGTAACTTTGTAGTAAGGCAAATGCTTTGCACATTAAAAACCCCTCTGGTTTGACACTTTTTGGGAAGAGGTTTTTTTCAGAGAGCAAGGCAGGGAACAGAGATATTTAAGGAGGAGGAGGGCTGTCACTCTGAGCTAAAAGTATAGGGCCAGACTGAATAACAATCTGACACAGTGACTCCCCTCTGAGGCTACTTCTGAGTAAGCAGGTCTGCAAAATGCCCAGTTCCTTTTGCCATGCTTCACGGATCCATTCTGATCCACTGCACACCACCCAAAACAAAGAGCTTGCGTTGCTATGATCATTATAGGGTTCCTGTCTTTTTGGGACACAGCCACAGGGCAGAAAGGCGTGTGCACCTCTCAGAATGAGGTACACTCACGGTGAGCGCATGGGGCTGGCTGCCAAGAAGCCACAGGGCAAGCGCATGGACGCTTTTCAACAGACGTGGGGAAGAAGGGCCCCCACTTGCCACATGGGAGAAGGTGCTCCAAAACTCCAAAAGGACCTTTCCTGGGGAAACTGTTGGGGGGTGGGGAGCAGTCTAATGTATAGCCCGGATCACTAGATCCTTTCTGGCTGCCTGGACCTCACTGCCTGCTCCCATTCCGGAGAACACATGGACAGAGCATATGCTCAGAATTCCCCAGTCCACTCTCTGCCTGTTTCCTGAGCGGATCCTGCAAGGAGGAGACTCCCAGGAGGCCAGGAGGAGCTGGCAGGAGTGCCACCTTGGCCAAGCGACCGTGGGTGACGGAGGGGGGCGGCAGTGGGTGCCATGCAGCCCTGGCGCCTAAATTTGTGGGTGCCCAAATTTATGGGGAATTTTGTGCGTGCTGGGGCACCCAGGACCCCAGTATGTATGGGAGCTGCAGGCCCCCCCCCGCCCCGGATCTGTACCCTCGACGCCTTGGCATGCATTGCAAGTCATTATATCCCCCGGGTTCCTTCTTCCCCAAGGCGCCGGGTACGTGAAACCGTTCCGGGGCTGCGGAAGGGAGAGGGCTGATCCTGCACCGCGGAGAAATGCATGCAAGCCGAAACGAAAGTAGGGTGGGGGAAAAAACCCCCTTCCTCTGCAAGAGCAAAGGAAGGAGCTGTCCTGTGCAAAGTCAGAGCCACCCCACCCGGTGCAAACCCGGGGGGTCGCCCTCCAGAAATCTCTGCAGCGCTTACCTCGTAGCTGCAAGGAGCGCGGCGGGAGGCCAGCAAGTCCGCGCACAGCTGCCGGGAGGAAAGGGCTTCAAGGGAAGGAAGGAGGCAGGCTGAGCCCGGGCTGCTTGCTTGCAACCGTCCCGAGTCTGCAGCCCAGCGGCCAATGCTCGGCGCGCCGTGGGAAGCGGAGCTTTTAAAACGGGAAAGGAAAGGGGGGGCGGCGCGCCCCCTGGTGGAGATGGGAGGGAGATCATAAATCCTAGAATTGGAAGCGGGCACCCCAAAGGTCATCTAGTCCAACCCCCTGGAATGCAGGCATCTCAGCTAAAGCATCCACGACAGATGGCCATCCAAGCTCTGCTTAAAAAGCTCCAAGGAAGGAGAGCCCATCACCTCCCAAGGGAGACCGTTCCACTGTCTAGCACAGACTTCCTCAACCTCAGCCCTCCAGATGTTTGGAGACTACGCGTTAATGAGTCGTCGCCTGTACATGCAGTTCCTCTGATCTTTGAAGGAAAGATACGTCCGCATAGAGAGATCCGTTAACACCATCACCATGCTAGCTAACGCTGGAGTTGGACCCTGATGGCAAACAGGAAAGCATCAGGATTTGCAAGGCCCTAGAGCAGTGGTTCTCAACCTGTGGGTCCCCAGATGTTGTTGGACTACAACTCCCATCATCCCTGACCACTGGTCCTGCTAGCTAGGCCAAAAACATCTGGAGGGCCGAGGTTGAGGAAGCCCTGTCTAGTGGTTCTTCCTATCAGAAAGTTCTCCCTGATGTTGAATCGGAATTTCCTTTTTTGCAATTTGAAGCCACTGGTTCGAGTCCTACCCTTTGTAGCAGGAGAAAATGAGCTTATTCCTTCTTCCATGTGACAGCCCTTGAGATATTTGAAGATGACTCTCATGTCTCCTCTCAGACTCCCCAGGTGCGCAGCCTGAGAGTCATTCTGGACTCACAGCTGTCCATGGAGGTGCAGGTCAATTCTGTGTCCAGGGCACCTGTATACCAGCTCCATCTGGTACGCAGGATGAGACCCTGTCTGCCCACAGACTGTCTTGCCAGAGTGGTGCATGCTCTGGTTATCTCCCACTGGGATTACTGCCATGTGCTCTACATGGGGCTCACTTTGAAGGTGACCCAGAAACTGCAACTAATTCAGAATGCGGCAGCTAGACTGGTGACTGGGAGTGGGCGCTGGGACCACATAACTCTGGTCTTGAAAGACCTACACTGGCTCCCAGTACATTTCTGAGCACAATTCAAAGTGTTGGTGCTGACCTTTAAAGCCCTAAACGGCCTCGGTCCAGTATACCTGAAGGAGCGTCTCCACCTCCATCCTTCTGCCCGGACGCTGAGGTCCAGCGCTGAAGGCTTCAAATAATAGATTTGTGGAGTTGGGTCATCTAGTCCAACCGCCTGTGATCAGCGTTCGAAATTCTCCTGAGAGCCAGTGTGGTGTAGTGGTTAAGAGCGGTAGTCTCGTAATCTGGGGAACCGGGTTCGCGTCTCCGCTCCTCCACATGCAACTGCTGGGTGACCTTGGGCTAGTCCCACTTCTCTGAAGTCTCTCAGCCCCACTCACCTCACAGAGTGTTTGTTGTGGGGCAGGAAGGGAAAGGAGAATGTTAGCCGCTTTGAGACTCCTTAAAGGGAGTGAAAGGCGGGATATCAAATCCAAACTCTTCTTCTTCTTCTTCTTCCAGGCACATTTAGCACCTGGGCTTTGGCCACTTTTGACCAAGTGAAGATGCCCGGGTGCCAGGATTGGCACCTGATGTCTCCATCATCTGGAAGTACATGCCTGGGGATCATTGGATCTTGACCGTTTTCACACACTAGCAACACCTCCTGTAGAATTGTACCTGTTATGTTTTCTCTGCACAATTAGAACGAATTTCAGGAACCCAAAGGTCATGTTGGAAAATACGACTTTTGAGCCGTCTGGCCCAACAACGGCCACTGGTCGTTCCGTTTTGGCGGCTGTAACACTGGTTGAAGAAGCCATTTGGCGCCTAGCTTATATATCTGAGTTTCTAGCTGCCTGCAATACAGGAATCACAGCTAAGTAAATATGCAAGGAGGGACGCTGGTGGCGCTGTGGGTTAAACCACAGAGCCTAGGACTTGCCAATCAGAAGGTCAGCGGTTTGAATCCCACAATGAGGTGAGCTCCCGTTGCTCGGTCCCTGCTCGTGCCAACCTAGCAGTTCGAAAGCACGTCAAAGTGCAAGTAGATAAATAGGTACCACTCCGGCGGGAAGGTAAACGGCGTTCCCGTGTGCTGCTCTGGTTCGCCAGAAGCGGCTTAGTCATGCTGGCCACATGACGCGGAAACTGTACACTGGCTCACTCAGCCAGTAAAGTGAGATGAGCACCGCAACCCCAGAGCCGGCCACGACTGGACCTAATGGTCGGGGTCCCTTTACCTTTACCTTAAATATGCAAGGGGTTTCTGTTTTCTGCATTGATAGCTCGCCTCTTTGCGATACATGGTTCTCCCCCTCCTCCTCATTTAATCCCCACAAGAACCCTGTGAGGTAGGTTACACTGAGAGGCAGCAGCTGGACCAATTTCACCCAGTGAGCTTCACAGCCAAGTGGGGATTTGAATCCTTGCTTCCCAACCGTCCAGCCACTACACCATTCTGGCCTAAGGCTGCCTCCTCCAAACTTTGATCCACCTGTTGCTCTCCATGGGTTTTTGGACTACAACACCCATCAGCCCACGGCAAGCACAGGTGTTTGGTGCTGGGGTTGATGGGAGTTGTAGTCCAAAACATCAGGAGCACACCAGGCTGCGAAAGGGGGAGTAGTCTCAGGCAGAGCCTTTTCCCCAACTGTGTTAAATGCCAGGCCACCACAGAAAAGGCCCTGCCAATGGACATTACTTTGGTGGGTTACAAATACCTTTAAATAAATAAATAAAAATAGATAGATAGATAGATAGATAGATAGATAGATCTAGATAGATAGGTAAACTTCACCTTTGAAGACCTGGGGACAGGCCTTAGAGCAGAATCTTGATCTTCAGGCAGATTTGCATGGGAGGAAGCAGTCTTAAATAGGACAAATTCTTTTACCAACTCAGACCATTGATCCATTCGGCCTGGTATTGTCTCTCCTGCATCTTGCTGTAGCATCCTTGCGACAGAGTTGCCTAGGCCTCTGGGCATCTTGTGAACTTATAAATCAACAATAAATCAACTTATAAATCAACAAAATGCAACCCAAAACAGTTTTTGAAACTACTAATTCAATATCATTTTTTTTAAAAAACCAGTTGGGGAAAAAAACCTGGTGTAAACACAGACACACACAGACACACACAGACACACACACACACACACACACACACAGACACACACACATTTTACAAAACCCAATTCAATCCCCAAAGCATTACATATGTCAGTGTGGTGAGGTGGCTGGAGTGCTGGATTAGGACCTGGGAGACCAAGGTCTAATCCCCACTCAGCCATGAAGCATTAAAACCTTTGGAAAGGCTTCGTCTCCTGATCTTTGTTCTCCGGCAACCGGGAGTCAGGACACTGCAGTCTTGATATTCCTGAAAAGCAAGGGATTCTCGTGACTTAGCAGGCCACGCCTTGTCTTTAAAAAGTTGGCAGGAGAGGCAGGGAGGCTTGCTGAGACATCTTCGTTATTTTGGTCCGTTTCCGAACTTTTTGCCCTGCTCCTGAACTCATGAATTGTGACACCCAAGTCCTGTGTCGGCTGCAGAGCATGTACCTCTATAAATGTATGTCTTTCATGCTTCCAAGTACAGTGGTACCTCTAGTTGCGTACCGCTCTTGTTACAGACTTTCAGCTTACGAACACGGCAAACCCAGAAGTGTTTACTTCTGGGTTCGCCACATGCTCATGTGCAGAAGCGATCTGCGTGCTTCGCACATGCGCAGAAGTGATCTGTGCACTTTGTGCATGTGCAGAAACGCTTGAATGCACTGCGCACATGCGCAGAAGAGGTGCTCTAGTTGCAGACTTTTCGGGATGCAAACGGCACCCCGAAACTGATTAAGTCTGCAACTAGAGGTACCACTGTAAGAGCCTCTCTCTGCAGGGGCATAGGAAGGGGGCGTCGACATGGAGAGGTCCAGGAGGCCAGCTGGCAAGTCTCAGCTGTGCCATCTCCATTCATCAACCCGTACTCCGACGTAAATCAGTGACCTGGACTACAAAAGCCAGGGCACGCTATAAGCAGGGTGTACTGCACACACAGAATAGGCGTGAGGCTTGTGAAGTCATACTTTAACTACAGATTTATTAAACATAAATCAGAACAAAGAAACATGTCGTCTCTCTCTCGTGTCGTCTCGGAGAGAACAGCAAAAGCAAAAGCTATACACAAACAGAAGTTCCCAGCAAGCTGTGCTGGAATGTAAACAGACATGTGACATACAGCAATCTAATGCCTGTTCCTTAAGGTTGAATGGAAATGTCAACGGGGGTGCGGGGGTGCGGACCACCCTGAGTGTCATCCCGAAGGGGGTTGACATTCGGCATGGGGCCCCCTGCTCACGACTCCCCCAAGCCCAACGAGTGGCAAAGCGGCAAGTGGCAAAGCAGCTGCTGCAACTCTCCACCTTCCCCTGGTTTGCTGTAGGCTTGGGAGACACGGGGGGGCCCCAAATGTCACCGCCCTTCAGCCTGAAGGGGGGGTGACATTTGCCGCCCCCCGGTGCTGAGATCGGCCCCTGGGGAGGATTGCACAGCCGCACTGATTGTCCCCATGGGCAGATCACCCTGCCGCCGGGTGCCAGAGCACCCAGCTATGCCACTGACTCTCTGCTTGTGTTGGAGCTGGGGGGAGATGACAGACTCCACACTGCTGCAAAGTGCCCTGCATATTATTTTTGTTTCACCGCACGGAGAGAGGGGTGCTAGAATCAGAATCGCGCAGGACGGAACCCGACAGTTGCTCAAAACTTTTCAATCCAGGATCTCAGTCTGCATTCTGGGTAAGGATCCAGGCTAGACCCTTCACCCTTGCCCCCAAAATGTGCTGTAAAATCATACGCCCCCAGCATACGCCAGCCTCTTTCAGATTAAAAAAAACCTATTATTTTAGGAAGATCAATTGCTTCCTCGTTTAAACATGAAGATGTTTGTGTGCCTCTTGAGCGGCGGTGGGTGAGCAGGACAGTCATGGAGAAAACCCGATAGGGAAGGCGATGCGTCACGGCCCGTCTGTCGGGGTAATCTGCTAATATGAAACACAAAGTCCTTCGCAAGCCTTACGCAGATGAAAGGAAAGATATCAGTGGTGGGGGAGAGAGAGAGCAAAGCAGCAGCAGAGCTGGCAAAGCTCACGCACAGTATGAATAGGGAACGCAGCCCCCCGCGAGGGAGAGCCTTTTGTTAGCAAATTGGACCTGAGTCTGCTCAGGCTGAAGACTAAAGCAGGTGCGATGGCATATAGATTTCCTTTCCGCCGGCTCAGGTGGCCTTGCTGTGAGGTGCGGATAGTGGCATAATTGTGGCAGGGAGTGGGGGCGAACAGGAAGATCTCCTGCACAGGCCCTGCGTCATGGAATGGAAGCTGCATATCTGCAAATCGTATGCTGAACCTGGAGGCGGATGGGGCTGATTGAGACTGATAGGGAGGAAGGCAAGGAGGCGAAGACTTGGTATACATTTCTGGCCTCAGTCCAATATACCTGAAGGAGCGTCTCCACCCCCATCATCCAGCCTGGACACTGAGGTCCAGCGCCGAGGGCCTTCTGGTGGTTCCGTCCCTGGGAGGAGCCAAGTTACAGGGAACCAGGCAGAGGGCCTTCTCGGTGGTGGCACCCACCCTGTGGAACGCCCTCCCACCAGATGTCAAAGAGAAAAACAACTATCAGACTTTTAGAAGACATCTGAAGGCAGCCCTGTTTAGTGAATCTTTTAATGTTTAATGGGACGCAGGTGGTGCTGTGGGTTAAACCACAGAGCTTGCTGATCAGAAGGTTGGCAGTTCGAATCCCCGTGACGGGGTGAGCTCCCGTTGCTCGGTCCCTGCTCCTGCCAACCTAGCAGTTCGAAAGCACGTCAAAGTGCAAGTAGATAAATAGGTACAGCTCCGGCGGGAAGGTAAACGGCGTTTCCGTGCGCTGCTCTGGTTCGCCAGAAGCAGCTTAGTCATGCTGGCCACATGACCCGGAAGCTGTACGCCGGCTCCCTGGGCCAATAAAGCGAGATGAGCACCACAACCCCAGAGCAGCCCACGGAAACGCCGTTTACCTTCCCGCCGGAGCGGTACCTATTTATCTACTTGCACTTTGACGTGCTTTCGAACTGCTAGGTTGGCAGGAGCAGCTCTGCAGGAATTCAGGCAAGGGATATTCTTATCCTTACCCGAAGATGCTAGGATTTGAACCTGGGACCTTCTGCATGCACAGGAGATGCCCTTTCGCTGAGCTGTGGGAGATTTCCAGGATTTCTTTTCCTCTTGAACCAAAGAGGCTTCTCAGTCCTTCCGCCCGGCGCTGGTGCCTGATCCCCAGCTCCCCAGCTCCCTCTTTAAAAAATATTAACAGCACTGCAGTGGGACACAGCCATAAGCCATTTTTACGGGCGTTTTCTGCAGGCTGCTTCGCTTTCCCCTTAACAGGCAATTAACCCAGTTTTAAAGAGTTGGTGTCCCTGTCAGGAAGGAATCCCGCTCAGGCTGCTCCTCATCCCCTCTAGGCTGCAGCACCTATGGTTGCAGGGAGCATCATTCATGCATCTCAGTGCTCCATCCATCACTCGCATTGCATGCCGAAAGACCAGCCATGCCAAACGGAGGAGGAATCAAAGGCCATAAACTCAGAACTCACGATTGCCCTGCTGTTATGTACTGAGATGAATAGGATCCAAACTGCAGCAGTCTGATTGGTCCTAGAACAATAGGATCCAAAAGGCAGCAGTCTGATTGGTCCTAGAACAATAGGATTCAGAATGCAGCAGTATGATTGGTCCTAGAACAATGCAATGTCTCCTCAAAGTATCTGCTTTATATACATTATTTACACAATGAGCTGCACATGATTGGCTAATTCTCTTCTCATGAGGTGGCCAAAGTATTGGAGCCTCAGCTTCAGGATCTGTCCTTCCAGTGAGCACTCAGGGCTGATTTCCTTCAGAATGAAGAGGTTTGATCTTCTTGCAGTCCATGGGACTCTCAAGAGTCTCCTCCAGCACCACAATTCAAAAGCATCAATTCTTCGGTGATCAGCCTTCTTTATGGTCCAGCTCTCGCTTCCATACATCACTACTGGGAAAACCATGGCTTTAACTATACGGATTAAAAAGTAAAGGTAAAGGGACCCCTGACCATTAGGTCCAGTCGTGGCCGACTCCGGGGTTGCGGCGCTCATCTCGCTTTATTGGCCGAGGGAGCCGGCGTACAGCTTCCGGGTTATGTGGCCAGCATGACTAAGCCGCTTCTGGCGAACCAGAGCAGCGCACAGAAACACTGTTTACCTTCCTGCTGGAGCGGTACCTATTTATCTACTTGCACTTTGATGTGCTTTCCATCTGCTAGGTTGGCAGGAGCAGGGACCGAGCAACAGGAGCTCACCCTGTCGTGGGGATTCGAACCGCCGACCTTCTGATCGGCAAGCCCTAGGCTCAGCGGTTTAGACCACAGCGCCACTATACAGATTATTTACTTCTAATTCCTGCATTGCAGGGGGTGGGGCTGGATGACCCCCGGGGTCCCTTCCAACTCTCCAATTCTATGATTTGAAGGTGAGAGAGCCTGGTGTACAATCAGAGAAAAGTGGCAAGTAACCGTATCCCGCCAGATAAACAACCATTAAGATTTAATTTAAAATGCAACAGGAAGAGAGGGGAGGGAGAAAGCAAAGCACACCAGCCAGGACAGAGCGCAGCGATTAACTGCTTAGGGATACTGGATAAGTGGGGTGAGATGCAAAATTGGTGGGGTTTGTGACTCCTTAAGACTAATAGATTTATTCAGGAGTAGTGATTAGGGGCTACAGGCATTTCATAACTTACATTTTTGCATCTTCTATTTTACATAAAGAAATGAATTAAATATATAAACATATAATCCGTTTTGACTTCCCTCCCGCCCCCTAGTTTTGGATCTTAATGTAATGATTTTCCCCTTTATTGGAAGAAAACCATAGAATGAAAGCTTTGGATGCAGAAGGTCCCAGGAGCAAATCTTGGTATTTTCAGGGGTTTTTTTAAAAAACGCCCTTTTTTCAAAAGGAGCAACTGAACATGAAAGACACCTTGACTGAGACCCTAGAGGGCTGCTGCCAGCCAGAGTAGGCTCCACTGGACTGAATGGCCCAGGTGGGCCATAGCTTAGTGGTACAGCCTTAGCCTCTGCCAGAGGACCACAGATCACTGATAAAGCATCTGCGCTGTATGCAAAAGTCCCAGACTCAACTCCCAGCATCTCCTGAGACCGCTGCCAGTCAGTGTAGACAATACTGAGCTAGATGGACCAAGGGTATTTGCATAGCTGTCAACTTACAGATTTGAAAATAAGGGACCAGCAGCCAAAATAAGGGATTTTAGTCAACCAGTTAAAAGGGACCAGATAATTTTGGAGAGCAGCGCCGGTTTTTAGCCCTTCATTTCCAGAGGTTGCTGCTCAAGACACCAGCTGATGAAACACTGCAATTAAAGAACTACAAGCAGCAACCACTTTTCGCGCAAAACGAAGTCCAAGCTACGAAGATGCTGCTGCAGTTCTGTATCTTTTCTCTCGTGCTCCATCTGCAGCTTATTGACATCATCAATAAGGGACAGCAGCGGGACATGGCGCTGGGATAAGGGACTGTCCCTCCAAATAAGGGACGCTTGACAGCTATGGTATTAGGCACCTTCCTCTGTACACCCTGTGGTTGGGTGCAGAGACCACTCACCATCACTGCCTCACAGAAGGCTTTCCTCCAGGGATATATATTTTGGCTATATCCTGGAAATCTGTTCCAGGCAGAAGCAGAACTTGGGCAGTTTATTCAGCAGATGTCCGTGCAGTGCAGACAGGATCAATAAACACTTCTCATTACAAGTCTCAGTACTTTGATTTAACAAGAAACCGATAACCAGATGCTCGAGCTGCTTTCTGAAGTGCACATATCTTCCTCTGCTTCACCTCCCAGCTCCGCCCAATATACTCTACTCTTTTTCCCTCACCCACGTGGCACAGGGCAGAGGAAAGCCTCTCCTGCAAGAAACCGCTAAGCTGGACATTCCCTTTGCTTTCTGGGCATTCATTTGCCTCATCCCCCAATGTAATAAGGATTTTTGCCACTGAATTCTGCTACGTTAATGAAGTACCGGAACTAACAATCTCGGTATACTAGGTATATAGTATCCTGCCTGCCTGCGAACCTTCCACCCCATTACAAATTTATAATAATGCTATCTCTGGACTTTTGGTCAGCTTTAACCCAGTGATTTCTGTCATCTCCTTAAACACCCTTTGCCAGAAAACACCCTTCCTATATTAATAATATTTTTTTAAAAGTCCAGTAGCGCCTTATAGAACAGGCATAGGCAAACTTGGCCCTCCAGATATTTTTGAGACTACAATTCCCATCATTCCTGACCACCGGTCCTGTTAGCTAGGGATGATGGGAGTCGTAGTCCCAAAACATCTGGAGGGCCAAGTTTGCCTATGCCTGTTACAGTATAGACCAACTAAGTTTGTTCTGGTATAAGCTTTCGTGTGCATGCACACTTCTTCATAGACAGAAGATTCCAGGATCTGAAGAAGTCTGCATGCACACGAAAGTTTATACCAGAACAAACTTAGTTGGTATAAACCAGGGGTCAGCAAACCTTTTCAGCAGGGGGCTGGTCCACTGTCCCTCAGACCTTGTGGGGGGGGGCTGGACTATATTTTTTTTAAAAAAATAATGAACGGATTCCTATGCCCCACAAATAACCCAGAGATGCATTTTAAATAAAAGGACACATTCTACTCATGTAAAAACATGCTGATTCCCGGACCGTCTGCGGGCCGGATTTAGAAGGCGATTGGGCCAGATTGGGCCCCTGGACATTAGTTTGCCTACCCATGGTCTATAAGGTGCTACTCAACAATTTTTTATTTTTATTTCGACTGCGTCGGACCAACACAGCTACCTACCTGTTCCTATATTAAGTTCAAGTGAATCTGCATTGCATGTCTATGCTAACCAGCAGTGGATCTCCATGGATTAAGGCGGCGAGTCCTTCCTAGTCCTATTTGGAGATACCAGACTTTGATCCTGGGACCTTCTGCATGCAGATGTTCTACCACTGAGCTCCAGCCCTTCCCCAGAACTGTTATTTTTCTTGACATGAATTCAAAATGCATTTTTAAAAATAAATAAAAATAAAAATAAAGAAAGAACAAGGAAGCCGACCCCCTTCTCCTTTCCAGGAGGCCCAGTCTGGATGCGATGATTAGCATGACTGATGAAGACGGCTACCCTGTGATGTACTTAATAGCATATCGTCTTCTGTCTATCTGTACCGCTGCTGTTGCCATGACTACGTCCATCTCGCGCGATGCCTTGATGCATTATCCTAGTGTTGAAAAACAAACAACAGCCCGCAACTCTTGTTTTGCAAGCCTTCTGAATAATGACCTTCCCTGGAAATGTTCCGCAAAACACCAAAATAGATGGCTTACAAAGAAACACATTTCAAAAGATTTGCCTCTCAAGGAGAAGGAAGCAAATGTCAAGAACCTCTTACACCTTCCCGGATGCTGAAGTGGCAGGGATGAATGCCCACAGAGACAGTGAAATTAAAATAATAATAATAATAATTTATTATTTGTACCCCGCCCATCTGGCTGGGTTTCCCCAGCCACTCTGGGCAGCTTCCACAGAGACCAAAAATACACTAAAATGTCACACATTAAAAACGTCCCTGAACAGGGCTGCCTTAAGATGTCTTCTGAATGTCAGGTAGTTGTTTATCGCTTTGACATCTGGTGGGAGGGCGTTCCACAGAGCGGGTGCCACTACCGAGAAGGCCCTCTGCCTGGTTCCCTGTAACTTGGCTTCTTGCAATGAGGGAACCACCAGAAGGCCCTCGGTGCTGGACCTCAGTGTCCAGGCAGAACGATGGGGGTGGAGACGCTCCTTCAGATATACTGGACCAAGGCCATTTAGGGCTTTAAAGGTCAGCACCAACACTTTGAATTGTGCTCGGAAACGTACTGGGAGCCAATGTAGGTCTTTCAAGACCGGTGTTATGTGGTCTTGGCAGCCGCTCCCAGTCACCAGTCTAGCTGCTGCATTCTGGATTAGTTGTAGTTTCCGGGTCACCTTCAAAGGTAGCCCCACGTAGAGCGCATTGCAGTAGTCCAAGCGGGAGATAACCAGAGCATCCACCACTCTTGCGAGACAGTCCGCAGGCAGGTAGGGTCTCAGCCTGCGTACCAGGTGGAGCTGCAGGTGACATCTTGATGGAGTTAGGCAATGGGTCTTCTTGGTTTCTAAGAAGAGCCTCTTGGATCAGGCCAGTGGGCCCATCTGGTTCAGCCTCCTGTTCGCACAGTGGCCAACCAGATGGCCAACCAGTGAAGTAAAAAATTTAAGGTCCTATATATATATATATATATATATAATAAATGTTCATAAATGTACCAACCAAGGGCATACATAGATGTGTGGACCACATGTCTGGAGCAGCACAGGAGGACCGCCCTGAAACCATTTTCAAATGTTTTCTCTGCAAGGAGGGAGGAAGTGGGGGAGCCTCCCATTGTCTTTTCGTTCACAAATCCCATCTTAAGGGTATGTCTGTGTATGAATAGGGGGAGCCTGTGACCTGGCTAAGTATTTGTCATTACAAAAGACTGGCCAGGCTCCCCAGGGTATCCAATCAAGCAAGCATTAACAGGTAATCTGCCAGACAGGAGGTAAACAACGCACTCAGATTTCTGTTGTAGACCGCCTCTTCTGTGATGTAGATATGATGTGTCTGGGGGATCGTCTTGAGCTACACCCCTTCTGTGATGTAGGCTGGATGTTTCTGGGGGTGGTCTTGGACTCCAAGGCGGGCAATTTAAAATGTCTATATAAGGGTGGACACACCTTTGTTCTGGGTCCTCCTCCCTCCTGCGTGTGAGGGGAGCACCCTGTTGCAACAGTTCAATGAAGATCAGGCTTATGAGCTGCTTTGCTTCTCAATATTCTCTGGCTGGCCTCTGTTATTTTCTCCGACTGATGGAGAACCTACAAAGGACTCTGTAAGGGCTCTTGTGTCCCCCATAAGGGAATAAGGGCAAATTTACGTTTATCACACCAGCAATCAAAAACTGAGCTCAAGAGCAACATTCTCCCCTCCTGAGGTTTACAGCAACTGGGACTCAGAATCATTCCTGCCTCCAACTGGGGAGGCAGCAATGAGCCGTCACAGCTAGTAGACATTGGTCACCATCACCTTCTCCTTCTCCATTGTGCTGGGCCTGGGGGTAACCCGTGAAACACGGTCCAGGACCGGTGCAGAATCCAAAGGTTCCGCTGGGAGTCAGTCCGACAGGGCCAAGGCAGGAAACCAGGCAAGGACAGGTACAGGATCTCAGGCAGATTCTAGCAAACAGCAACGTTGCTCCCGCAACCTGGGGCAGGGTCCAACAGCCTTTTATCTTTGTCGGGGTAACGGCGGGTCCTGATCCCCCGGTGACTCACCTCCCTGTTTCGCCCGAAGGTGAGCACTCCTCCTGCGAGTACTCAGGTCTCTCCTTCTCTCAGACCTTAGTCTCTGCAGCTCGGGAGACGTCGGTGGGTTACTAGACCCAGAGGCCGCCTCAGCCTCCCCTGACCCAACCGGTAGTGGAGCAGCTGTAAGCGATGGCCCAGCTGGAGGCAATAAGGTCATCCCCGCATCTGGAGCCAGGGCAGGCTCAGGCCCCTGACTCGGCCCAGCTGGGGCTTGTTGTGGGGGAACCTGTGCAGACTGGGGCTCTTCAGGATCAGGCCCCAGACTTGGTTCAGATGATGCCTGAGGCAGAGGATCCGGTGCCCTCCACATATTTTGGAACACAATCTGTGCTGATGGGAGTTGCCGTCCAAAACCTCTGGAGGGCACCAAGATGGGGAAACAATGCTAGTTTGGTCCACATCTTCTGCTCTGCTGTGGAACGCTGAGACGTAGGAATAGGAAAACGGACAAGTGGGGCCTGGGCCAATCTCCACTGGTGACCACATCTATTGCCTCTGATGCATTGGTCTTCTCTTGCCTTAGTCAATCTCTAGCACTGACCCACAAGTTTGCAGACTGATGGCTGGAGACAGCCGGATGGGTTCGATGGACCTTTGGCTTGACCCAGCAGGGCAATTTTTAATGGCCCACCCCAAAGGAATTTCGCCCTTCTGTTCCTGCGGCCGAATATGACAGTTTTGAAAAGCTATTTTTATTTCACCAGACAAGAAAAGAAGATATTTAAAGGTGGCGTAACCCCTGGGGCCTCTAATTGTGTATTGATCACAGGGCTTGAATGTGTGAACTCTGCCAGCAACGGCGAATTCTTGGTGGGAGGTCTCTTGTTCTGGCTTCTTGCAAGAGCGATGACGTGGAAAAGGCTCTCAAGTGAAATGCAGACTATGCCACTAATTGATTTCTGGCGTAAATCTCTCTCTTTCTCCCCCCACTATCCCTTGCAGGCTCCTGTCTCACCTTCAGTCTTTCCTCTGACAAATCTATTGCCAAAATAAGTATGTTCTGTCAAATTGGCTCATCTACGCACTCTGTACTGCAGGGTCCTCTTACATTCATTTGCAGGAGGTGTGTTCCTGCAGGTGGAAATCTATTTTCTGAACTTTTGCTTTCTCTCCAATCCAGTCTCAGGAACTAGCCCTGTTACAAACTTTAGTTTGCAGATGCCCCAGGTTGTGTTTTGCTTTGATCTAGGAAACTCAGCTTTTGGACAATTAAAAAAAAAACACCCCAAAATGCTGTGGGAGCACAGATAATGAAGTTGGCTCCTTGCAAACCATGGTTTGAAAATGGGGAGCTAACCATGGGTGCATGTGATCCCTCTCCAGATTCAAGTTTCTCTATCCAAAGCCTTAGCGATGTCACGTTTTATGTGTACTGGCACAAGCCATAGTTAACACACAACAGGTTTCCAACTCCATCTGGTACGCAGGCTAAGACCCTATCTGCCCGCGGACTGTCTCACCAGAGTCGTGCATGCTCTAGTTATCTCTCACTTAGACTACTGCAATGCGCTCTATGTGGGGCTACCTTTGAAGGTGACCCGGAAACTACAACTAATGCAGAATGTGGCAGCTAGACTGGTGACTGGGAGTGGCCGCCGAGACCACATAACACCGGTCCTGAAAGACCTACACTAGCTCCCAGTACGTTTCCGAGCACAATTCAAAGTGTTGGTGCTGACCTTTAAAGCCCTAAACGGCCTCGGTCCAGTATACCTGAAGGAGCGTCTCCACCTCCATCGTTCTGCCCAGACATTGAGGTCCAGCTCTGAGGGCCTTCTGGCGGTTCCCTCATTGTGAGAAGCCAAGTTACAGGGAACCAGGCAGAGGCCCTTCTCGGTAGTAGCGCCCTCCCTGTGAAACGCCCTCCCACCAGATGTAAAAGATAAAAATAACTACCAAACTTTTAGAAGACATCTGAAGGCAGCCCTGTTTTGGGAAGCTTTTAATGTTTAAAAGGTTATTGTATTTTAGTGTTTTGTTGGAAGCCGCCCAGAGTGGCTGGGGGGACCTAGCCAGATGGGCGGGGTATAAATAATATATTATTATTATTATTATTTGCTTGCACAAAGCTTACATAGAGTCGAGGCTATGTCTGGTCTTTATTGAGCATTTGTTTGTTTGTGTGTGAGGGAGAAATTAGATATTAATGACATCTCACAGGTGATCTATAAAAGAGTTGGTTCGATCCTTAGATTCAAAGGACGGGGCTAAACTCACTCTCTAGTCAGTGGCGTATTGGGGGTTGCTGGGGCCCAGGGCATGCAAGCCACTGACACCACCAGAATGCCCTCCTTTAGCAGAGCTAAGCAGGGCTGTGCTGCGCCAGGGCGGGGATCCCCACTGAAGCTGGTGTCTCCATGGCGGCACCTGGTTGTGCCCACTCAGAATTTTGCCCCTGGGGCACAGTCCCCCCTCCGCTGCCGCCCCATGCTACACCACTGTCTCTAGCGAAAGAGAGAGCCCCCAGTAGAGTTTTAAGGTCACAAAAGCAAGCGGCAGTATAGCGTGGGGATTTGGGCTGTTAGAACTTTTAAATGCAGGCATCCCCCCACCCCAGCTTTGCACAATCGAAATAATTAAATTCTATTCAAACCCAGAAATGGCAAAAGAGAGCTGGAGAGTCCTTGCGGCTCACGTTTGAATTCTTTGAGGCCTCCTGGGCGGATGGCATCTGAACCCAGCAATCTGTCAAGTTTTTATTTCATCTCTCAAGCCTAGAACTTGACAGTACTGGATTTACATATAAGCTAAACAAGCTATAGCTTAGGGCCCCACTCTCTTGGGGGCCCCCCCCCAAAAAAATAAAGGAAAAAAACCACCTGGATGTACGCTGATAAAATACATATTTTGTTACAGTGGTACCTCGGGTTAAGGACTTAATTCGTTCTGGAGGTCCGTTCTTAACCTGAAACTGTTCTTAACCTGAAGCACCACTTTAGCTAATGGGGCCTCCTGCTGCCGCTGCACCGCCAGAGCCCGATTTCTGTTCTTATCCTGAAGCAAAGTTCTTAACCTGAAGCACTATTTATGGGTTAGCGGAGTGCGTAAGCTGAAGCGTATGTAACCTGAAGCGTATGTAACCCAAGGTACCACTGTATGTGCAAATGGCTTTAGATACCTATTAGGTCCATAAATTACCATATAGCATTTATTCTGCACATAAAACAGTGACAATTTGTTGTTGACAAAGGACAGCTGGACATATAAAGGGCCCCATTACCTTCAGTAGCTTAGGGCCTCATCAAACCTAAATCCGGCCCTGGAACGTGACCTCGTATCAACGCTATTTGCCTCACTCTGTTTTCCCCTGGACCCCAGGGTGCGTTGCAGCAATAAAGCACACAACAATCAATAGCCCCAAATTAAAATAAATTGGACAATAGCACCATTAGAGGTGCAATTCAGTGCAGCTATGGATTAAAGATGCAATATACTCATGAGTATTCGCATTGACTCTGGCCAGTTTTAATGGCTCCTTCTGGGCAGTGTTAGAGAACAACTATCAAGATGATTTGCAAACTTCCTTATGCATTCAGCACCCACCTGAAATAGCATCTGGTTTCTGGATGTGCACTATTTGTTTTTTGTTTGTTTGTTTTTTTAATAGATATTTATTAGAATTTTACAACACATAAAAAACAAACAAATCCACACAAAAAACCAAAAAATACACACTTAATAAAAAAGAAAAAGAAAAAGAATCCACTTTTAAATTTCAAGGTTCTATAACCCTCTTTCCTGACCTCCTCACATCTCCCTTTTTTGTGTTCCTCTTTATTCCGTCGAATTCAGCAAATTCTAACCCTCTTTCATATCTCATTTATAATTGTATACTCCCACTTGTTATATCTCTAATTTCCCCTCTTTTTTAAATCCTTTTTTTCATAGCTCTTTTAACTATATCCCAAATGCCGTGTTACCTTTAGATCCCACATCATTTTAACATTCAAACAATTTACTATATTTCTGTAGATAATCTTTAAACTTTTTCCAGTCCTCTTCCATCAACTCTTCTCCCAGGTCTCGAATTCTGCCGGTCATTTCTGCCATCTCCATATAGTCTATCACTTGCATCTGCCATTCTTCCACGGTGGGCAAATCTTGTGTCTTCCAATATTTAGCGAGAAGTATTCTTGCTGCTGTTGTTGCGTACATAAAAAATGTTCTGTCTTTCTTTGGCACCAATTGGCCGACTATGCCCAAAAGGAAGGCCTCTGGTTTCTTAGGAAAGGTAAATTTAAATACCTTCTTCAGTTCATTATAGATCATTTCCCAGTAAGCCTTAACCTTTGGGCACGTCCACCAAAGGTGAAAGAATGTTCCCTCAGCTTCTTTACATTTCCAACACTTATTGTCAGGCAGGTGATAAATTTTTGCAAGCTTGACTGGGGTCATGTACCACCTGTAAATCATTTTCATAATATTCTCCTTTAAGGCATTACATGCCGTAAACTTCATACCGGTGGTCCACAACTGTTCCCAGTCAGCAAACATAATATTATGACCTAGATCTTGCGCCCATTTGATCATAGCTGATTTGACCGTTTCATCCTGTGTATTCCATTTTAACAGCAAGTTATACATTCTTGACAAAATCTTAGTCTGGATGTGCACTATTTGAGCACCCCCACGCATGCCTTTGCTCTGGTCAGCCCCTGGTCTAATCAACCACCCCATTTCGGGACTTCCGGTGCAGCACGATCTCGTCGCAAGCGGGGATTTTACCGTGAGGGAAATCCCGGGCTATTTCGGAGGATTTGGGGCGCTACAGGGCGCGGTGGCCCCCTAAAATACCTCTGGTGGGTGTCCAGAAGGTCAGGTTCCCGGCGGGACCAGAAGCGGTCAGCCCGGCCGTCAGGTAGCTTCTAAAGAAGCGAAGAGAACGGCGGAGCAGATCTGCGGGTCGAGGGAAGCCATTATCTACCTCCGAATAGCGAAGCCCCGAGCTTGCTGAGGAAGCGCTACGCTCTCAAATTAAAGGAATCCGGCTCTAAATTAATTATAAATTTGAAGTTTCAATAACAAGGAAGTCCCGGAGAGAAAGGAGAAGTTTGCGGAGTTCAGCTGACAGCCGAAATCAACTTTGACGCAGCACTGCTTGCAGAGCCGGAAAAGGGAAAGTGAGTTGCCCTAGCGGCTATTGTTTCTTTTCCCCTATTAACTCTTCTAAAAAGTAACTTTTTACGAGGATACAATATATTAAAGACATTACAAAAGTAAAAGGGGGAACAGAAGAGTAACTTTTTGTTTAAAACTGAAGTCTTTGGTGCAACGGAGGGGGTAAATAGAAGGAGGAAGTACTTCTCTACTTTCACTTTTAAAGAACAAAGGACAGTGAAACGGAAGAGAAGGCTCCGACGCCATTGAGAACGATTGAGCATAGTAAAACAGACACAGTATTAAAGAAAGAGTACATTTCGGCAAGTTTGCTTGGTCGCTGTAAACTATTTTTATTTTTTGTTTTTTGGAATCTTTGATATAAAGAATATACAAGTGACTTTAATTAATTGAGATATCTTCATAATTTTTACTTTTTTCGCAACAACGCCACACCAACGCGACTTTGGGACCTCTCGTGGTTGGATTCAGACATTACAATTTGTTTTTCTCTTTTTTGTGATTTGTTTTTCACTTCTTTATCGATGGTTACTGAAAGTTGGATATAAAATTGGATACAAATTTGACATTCAAGATATTTAAGATATTTTGGATTTATAACTGTGGTGTCTTCTGCTACCTGTGAAAAGTGGAATTTGGATTATTATTTTTTTATTTTTATTATATACATTGCTCCCGAACTTGGAGACAAACTGGAATAAAAGTGGATATTAAATTGGACATTAATTTGATAATAAGGACTCAAATACTCTGTCTTCTTCTTCTTCTTCTTTTTTTTTTTTTGAGACGGATTTCATTAGGGAAATAAGCCATAAAGAGGATTAGCCTGAGTGGAGGCAAGAAGACGACATTGTGTGGACCCTGTATTGACATTTCGTGATATATATAATTTAATGACTATTAATATTGAAAGGTTAAAAATTTGAAACTCGAGTAATTGTAAAATTGATAAATTTATAAATTTTGAGGTATACAAAAGATCACCCCATTAGATAAATATTGAGGAATATTGGAATATTGGAAGGGTATATGGGAGGTGTCAACTTCTAATCTCTTTTTTCCTAAGGGATCGGCAAAAGGTTTCTATTGTGTCTGTTGGATTAATTGGAGTAAAATGTCGAACCCATCAAAGAAAGGGACTGATGGGGGGACGCCAGCAGAAAGGAAAGGGTCCGAACAAGAAGCAGATTTTAAGGCAGATATTTTAAGAATGTTTGCGGAAATTAAGCAGAGTGAAAAGAATTTAGAGTCAAAATTAGAGCAGGTGGATAATAAGATTGGAAAAATGGATAAAAAAATTGATGAAACAGTTAATGAATTGAAAGGGCAAATAAAAGAGGCGTTCAGGAGAACGCAATCTGTAGAGGAGGGATTGAAGAAGACAAGATTGGAAATGAAAGATGTCAAATGGGAGGAAGAAAAGATAAAAGTAGAGATGATGGAATTAAGCAAAGCGCAAGAAGAAATGAAGGATGTAATAGCCATGAATGAACTGCGACAGAGGGAGGTTAATTTGAGACTTAGAGCTGTGCCAGAGATACAAGGAGAAAATATTAAAGAGCAATTGATAGCAGAATTAGCGCAATGGATGGAACTAGCAGAAGAAATGGCAAAAACAGTGCAGAATGCATTTAGAATGCGAGTGAGAACAACTAAAGCAAAAAGATTTACAGGGGATTGTTTGATTACATTCAAAGATAGAGAAATGAGAAATATGATTTTACAGAAGAACAGAGAAAAGAGATGGAGTATAGACGGGAATTTCATAATTATTTTTAAAGACATACCAATCAGACTACTCAAATGAAGAGACCCCTATAAATCATTGGTACAAATGCTGAAGAAAAATAACATTGAATTCAGATGGGAGTTCCCGGAAGGAATTTCATTTATGTACAGAAGTAAGAGGCACAGATTGACAAGTCCAGAGGAAACTGGGAAATTTTTGAGAAAATTCAAGGAACTAAGATCAGAAGTGGAGGAAATCAAAGGAGCAGATGGAGGAACACCACGAGGATCAAAACCAGAGGAAGAAGAGGGAGAGAATGGAAAGGAAACAGATGAGGAAGAAGAGGAGGATGAAGAAGAGACAGCTAAATTATAGAAATACAAAAAAAATTATTTAAAATCAGGACATCATGGCGTTAAAAATTTGGAATTGGAACATTAATGGGATGAATGAAAAAAGAAAGAGGAACAAAATTGAACAATTTCTAAAAAAGAAAAATTTAGATATTATTTGTTTACAAGAGACACACGTGGCAAGAAGACACAAAAAAATTTTGATTAACAAAAGACTAGGAAATGAATTTGTATCTTTAGACAAGGAGAAAAAAAGAGGAGTGGTTATATATATTAAAAATAAAATTGAAGCCCAACAAATTTTTAAAGATGAAGAAGGAAGGATAATTGCGGTTCGAATCAAATGGCAAGGAGAAAATTTGATTATAGTCAGGATCTATGCACCAAATGGTAATAAGACTGAATTCTACAAAATTTTAGAAGAAAAACTATTTGAATATATGGATCAGAAAATTATACTAATGGGTGATATGAGCGGAGTGGTTTCATTGGAAATGGATAGACTCAGAGAGGGAACAAGTAAAGAAGGGAAACTACCTAAATCTTTCTTTTCAATGATAAAAAACTGCAATTTGATAGACATTTGGCGTCTTAGACACCCATTGGACAAACAATTCACTTATTACTCTGAACCGAATCAGTCAATGTCAAGAATTGATCAGATTTGGATCTCGAGCGAACTGACTCCAAGAACCCAACAAATAGAAATTCAACCGAAAGTGATCTCCGATCACAGCCCAATATGATTTGAATTAAAAGGTTTCGAGGAAAGAACTTTCAGATGGAGAATGAAAGACTATCTCTTGGACGACCAGAAAATTGTGGAAAAAGCGCAAAAGAGGTTAGCAGAATACTTTGTTGACAACTGCAACAAAGGTACAAAAATAAGAGTGGTTTGGGATGCAAGCAAGGCAGTGATGAGAGGATTCTTCATCCAGCAGAATACAATTAAGAATAAAAACAGAGAAAAAGGTAAAGAAGAAATTTTGAAGCAGATAATGGACAATGAACAAAAATTAATCAAGAAACCAAATAGTTCGAAAATAAAAGAAAATATCAAAGCTTTACAAACTCAGTTTGCAATTATAATAAATAGAGAAGTGGAATGGAATATTAAAAAACTGAGACAAAGAAATTTTGAATTTGCGAATAAATCAGGAAAATGGCTTGCATGGCAAATCAAAAAAAGAAAGGAACAGAACACAATAAACAAAATTACAGTGGAAGGAGAAGAGATAACCAATCCGAAGGAAATCAGAAAGGGATTCTTGGACTACTATAGAAGACTATATAAAAATAGAGAAAGAAACAATCTGAGGAAAATAGAGGGATTTTTGAAGGAGAAAAGGGTGCAGAAGATCCCGACAGATAAAAAAGAACAATTGAATACCCCAATTGAAATAGAAGAGATAAAAGAAGTAATAAAAGATTTCAAAAGGGGAAAGGCTCCAGGGCCAGATGGATTCACCGCGAGCTACTATAAAGAAATGAAATCTATTTTGATGACGCCATTGAAGGAAGTGATGAACAACATCTTAAGAGAAAGAGAAATTCTGGAAACATGGAAACAGGCATACATTACATTTATTTCAAAACAGGACTCAGACTTAACTCAAGTGAAAAATTACAGGCCGATCTCATTGCTAAACACGGATTATAAAATATTTGCAGGAATCCTTGCGAAAAGGTTGAAAAATATATTACGGGAAATCATCCATAAGGATCAGGCGGGTTTTCTTCCAGGCAGGCAGATGAAAGATAATATAAGAAATATAATCAATATGGTGGAATATCTGTCTGCCAGGAATGATAAACAAGCCATAATGATGTTTGTGGATGCGGAGAAGGCTTTCGACAGTATAGCATGGAATTTTATGTTGAGAAACCTGGAATATATGGAGGTTGGTAAAGAGTTCTTCAATGGAATAAGGGCAATTTATACAGAACAAAAAGCTAAACTGATTATAAATTGTAGTTACAGAAGAAATAAAGATACTAAAGGGAACAAGACAGGGATGCCCGCTTTCGCCATTATTATTTATAACAGTGTTAGAAGTCCTTCTGAACTTGATTAGACAAAACAAGAAAATAAAAGGAGTGACAATTGGCCAAAACGAATATAAGCTTAAAGCGTTTGCAGACGATTTAGTAATAACGATGGAAGAACCAACAAGTACAGTAAAAGAAGTATTGGACGAAATTGAACAGTTCGGAGAAGTGGCAGGTTTTAGATTAAATAAGAAGAAAACGAAAATGATTGCGAAGAATGTGGATCAAAGTGTAATTGAAATAATGCAACAGCAAATACAGATAGAGGTGGTTAAAAAGGTGAAATATTTAGGAATATGGGTAACTCCTAAAAATACAGATTTATACAAGAATAATTATGAGCCAGTATGGAATGGAATGGACCTGGAAGTGTGGGGAAGAATGAAACTGTCATTTTGGGGAAGGATTTCCACAATTAAGATGAATGTGCTGTTGAGAGAGTCAGAACTTACAGGGTTAAGAAGTTCTGAGTGACGCCTCACATTCTTCAGAGGCGTGTTTAGAACACTGGGAGTGGTCAGTATCTCTGAGAGAGAGAGAGCTCACACGCAGTGTGAATACAGCTCCGGTTTGCGACGTACCGGGAAGATGAGTTGTATGTCACCGGGAGAGTAACGATTTGTTGTTTTTGTACGAGATTAAAGCTACTTGTAAGATAAGGAAGAAACCGAGCGTCTGCCTGAGTTAGCGTCTGCTACCATATGTTGTAATCTTCAAAGCCATATCAGTCAGAGGAATTTGGCACTCTCCAGGTGCCCGGCTTTGATTCCATGTTGACCTCCCCGTCAGCGACTCCCGGCAAGACAAGGCGAGGTCTCTATCGGCCGATCCTCCTCAACGTGAGAAGAACACAACCACTCCCCCCTGCCATCCCCAGGGAGGGGAGAGAGACAGACAGAAATGTATTTACATGCCTTTATTTCTGTCTTTCCAGCAGTGCAGAGGAAACATGTCTGCACTCCTCAGCAGCCACAGCAGAGAGGGAATAACTCCACCCATGTACTTCCAGTACAGGGTCATGTGACACTCTGAGCTAACATCCGGTGCTCAGTGCACATAATAGACTGTTCCTTGTTCCCACGGTACAGTCCCAAAACATCAACATCCTGTTTGGCTTTCCAGCCATCTGGAGCACTCAGCAGCATTGCTCCTTTTTCGTAACAGTTTTTGTACGAGATTAAAGCTACTTGTAAGATAAGGAAGAAACCGAGCGTCTGCCTGAGTTATTGCTGCACACAGAGGCTTGTTTCTGACGCTGTGTTAATCTCTGCTAGCTGGAGCTGTTGCCCGGAGACTTCAGCCGAGTCACGCCACGGAAGCGTGTGGACTCCATGGGGCAAGGAAGCTGCCAGCAAAGGTCCCAAAATGTGCTACCAAAAATACTATTTTTATTTCAGACTATCCCCATAATTAAGGGGAATAGGATTTTCAAAGAGTGGCAAAGAGCGATTTCAAGATATATTTGGCAGGGCAAAAAGCCAAGAATTCAATTTAAGTTGTTAACAGATACAAGAGAAAGAGGAGGCTTTGCCCTGCCTGACTTGAAATTGTACTATGAGGCATCATGCCTTTGCTGGTTGAAAGACTGGATTAAATTAGAAAATAAGGAACTGCTTGACTTAGAGGGGTTTGACAACAGATTTGGATGGCATGCGTATTTATGGCATGAGAAAAAGAAAATCCATAAAGGTTTTGAGAACCACATCTTCCGAGGTCCTTTAATCGAAGTATGGGAAAGGTATAAAAACCTATTAGAACCTAGAATACCACACTGGCCATCTCCTTTAGAAGCTATGAGTGTAAAGAAAATTAATATGAGAGGCAATTGGATCACATATGGTCAATTGTTATTAAAAGAAGGAGGAAAATGGAAAATGAAACCATATGAACAGGTTAAAGAACATGTATATGACTGGTTGCATTATTTTCAAATAAATGAAATGTTTAGGAAAGATAGTAAAGAATGTAGTTATGCTGACAAGGATTCTAAATTTCAGACTGAAATAATAGATAATGATGTTAAAATTTTATCCAAAATGTATAAGCTGTTGCTAGAATGGAATTTAAAGGATGAAGAAGTTAAGTCGGTAATGATTCACTGGGCCAGAGACTTTGGTTATAACATACAATTTGAGGACTGGGTAAGACTTTGGAAAGAAAACTTAAAATTTACAGCATGTATGACGTTAAAAGAAAATGTCATGAAAATGTTTTACAGATGGTATATAACACCGGTAAAATTAGCGAAAATGTATAAGACATGCAATAAGTGTTGGAAATGTAAAGATAAAGAAGGTTCTTTTTACCATATGTGGTGGGAATGTAAGAAAGTGAAAGACTTCTGGGAAAAGATATATAATGAATTGAAGAAGATTTTAAAATATACATTTATAAAGAAACCAGAGGTCTTTCTGTTAGGAATACTAGGAGATGAGATAAAAAGAAAGGACTGTAAATTCTTTCAATATGCAGTGACAGCCGCAAGAGTGTTACTGGCCCAAAAATGGAAACAACAGGAAATACCGACTGTGGAAGACTGGAGAATGAAGCTGTTAGACTATGCGGAGTTGGACAAATTGACAGGGAAGATTAGATATTTAAGAGACCAAAAGTTCATCGAGGACTGGGGGAAATTTGTGGAGTATCTGGAAAATATAAGTGAGGGAAAGATAACGCTAGAGGGATTTAAAGAAGCACTGTGAAAAATTAAGAAGTATTGTCTAAAGGGAATAGAAAGAAAGATATAAATAATGTCAATATAAATCTAAGGAATGCGTAATTTAAATAACGACTATGGATGATTTACGGAAAAGCTGAAGGAAGTCCAGAAAAAGAAGAATTTGTGAAAAATTTGATGTGAAATTAATATGTGTTTTTGTTTTTCTTGTAAACCAATAAAAATTATTTTTTAAAAAAAATCAACCACCCCATTTCAGAAGACCCTGTTTTTCATCAAACGTCCTGTTTGCCCCTAAATCCAGGTGGACGTTACACAAAGCACCTGGCTATTAATAAATGCCCCTGCTGTGTCTCAGTGCTGTGAGAAAATGTCAAGGCATCAAGTCCATCCTTCACATTACAGCAGGAAAAGGGGGCACTTAAATATTCCCAAGCATACCTTGCAGACGTGCAAGAATTAAAGAGAGGCTAATTGCCCTAATTTAATTTAAAACATCAGTGCATTCTTCAGATGTACAGGGCTTATCTGACATCTACCAACCAAAGCCATTTGTAACCATTATAAATATAACTGGGATGGGATGAGCGCGGTTTGGGGGGAGACAACAAAGGACATCTGTAAGGTTGGTGTTTTTTTAATGAAAAGAACTCCATAATTCACTGCTCGTTCATTCATTGCATTATACTTCATGCCATTTAACTAGGCAGATCTAAAAGCCTGGGATTGAAATGGAGACTCTGTGGAGTCGTCCGTTCCGCCGCCTGCCCCAGTTTTTGTTTTCAGTTTGTAACCATGCTGCTATGTAAACTGCATTTTGCGTTAATTAGATGTTGTTATTGCTGCTAACTGTTAAGTCATGGGTGAACATATCAGATGACACAGCGATTCTTCAAACAGCTCTTGTTTATTCACAGGCCAGAACTGAACTGAACTGAAGGGTTCAGCCAGCCTGCTTATATAGAGCTCCACTACAACGCAACAGTAACCACTTTCCGTAACTATCCAATTACTGAACGTCACTTTCAATCCATTATTTGCATATGTGGACCTGAGTGAAAACTATCTACAGTATCCCCCTGCTGGCCCAGGGTGAGAACTTCAGTACATAACACTAACCATTTTGGGTTCCTATCATGTGCTTCACAGCTTCAAATCTGATTGGCTTCCAAGTTATCACATTTAGGATTAGGGATAAAGACTTTGGGTAGTATTTAAGTTTACTCAAGGTAGGTCCATCGAAAATAATGATCAGGACTAAGTTAGGTTGATTAATTTCAGTGGGTCTACTCTGAGTCAAAGTGAGTCAAATTCCACCTTGCATTCTGATTTTACAGTAGCCGTGTTGGAACAAAGACGGCAACATGAAACTGCTGAATTGCACATGCATCAAGGGCTTCAGTGCTATCACTTCTGAACAACCAGGACCAGGTTTTTTTTTCCAGTCAGGACTCACCGAAACTCGGTCCTGGCACCTCTCAGGAAAGTGCCATTGCCATTATAAGAGAACAAGCGCAAAAAATTGCACTGATCAGGACTAATGGTGTTGCTTTTTTATTGCACTACATGTTTAATTGGCTTACCAATGCCAAGATGTCTGTGGTATCAAGCATAAGTGTGTCTGTGTGAATAGCTATCGTCTGTGCATTTCTACATTTAATTTCCTTCTGGCCACAAACCACCCCACTCCTTGCTGCCCCTACTATATGTATATACTGTATACCTCAGGAGAACACTTCAAGCATCTGATTAACTGGATTATAATATAGAAAGCTACTGCAAGGTTGTATCCTTAGGCAAGTATGCCTGATATCAGATCCTCAAAGTATCCTTTTACTTTCCAGGGACAGTCATGGATTTACAGAAGCTGTCCCAGTTTCTGATTTCGTCTCAGAATGTCCCACTTTTTCTTAGGATGTCCTTATTTTAATCAGAGAAATGTTGGTTGGTATGGAGCTACGTGACCCCTGAGTCAAGGAGATAAATAACTATACAACCTTCAGAAGACATCTGGAGGCAGCCCTGTATAGGAAAGTTTTTAAATGTCAGCTGGGTGGGGTATAAATAAATAAATAAATAAATAAATAAATAATAAAACTATTATTATGGAATAGGATGCCCCTATTTTCAGAGAAATGTTGGACAGTATGTGATATTGTAGGCCAGGGCTGCCAACTTTTGAAGGTGTCCCTTTGGGTGTTCGTCTAACAGTACTTAAAAACCTGCTAATGCATTTATTATACTTTGTTTGCAAAAGAGCAAAAGGAAACAATCTCAACCACAAACATTAAGCGGGGGGGGGGGAATTATTTAGGGAACAGCATTAAATGACCAATAAAACTACATTCACAAAACACTTTCATTATACATTATACTCCTGAAGGAGAATCTCCACCACTGTAATCCAGCCTGGACACTGAGGTCCAGCTCACTTCTGGCGGAAGCGAGATTACAGGGAATCAGGCAGAGGACCTTCTTGGTGGTGGCACCCGCTCCCTTCAGATGTCAAGGAGATAAAAAGAACTACACCATTTTTAGAAGACATCTGAAGGCAGCCCTGTATAGCGAAGTTTGTAATGTTTTATTGTTTCTGTATATGCTGGAAGCCCCCTAGAGCAGGTGGCAACCCAGTGAGATGGGTGGGGTGCAAGTAATAAAGTTATTATTATTTTTATTATTATATAGGTGCCTCTTTTAGGGTAGCATTTAATGTTTGATGCATTACTGTATTTTAATATTTTGTTGGAAGCCGCCCAGGGTGGCTGGGTATAAATAATAAACTACTTCTTCTTCTTCTTCTTCTTCTTCTTATTATTATTATTATTATTATTATTATTATTATTATTATTATTATTATATTCTACCAGGCATTTGAAATGTGAATGTGCGAAGGCGGGAGGGGGGTTATCAGTCTGTTTCCGTTTTTATTATGTATTTTGTGTTCTCATTCTGTAATTTTACATGAACTGCCCTGTGCTCTTCTGGTGAAGGACTGTGTACATCAATAGGACTGTAATAAATCAACCAGTAATAAGAAAAAGGACATTTCCAAACGCAGCCCTGCAGGGCAGCCCTAAGCGCGCCCGCCTTCTCCTCTGACTCCACAGGACTGAGGGGAGGGAAGCCACTTTGGTTCATTCCCGCGAGATTTCCCAGCTCTCGCGTGGCGCGGCGGCTTCTCGACCTGCTCTCGCCGGGAAATCTCGCGAGGCGTCGGCCGGGTCCTAAGCAGCCGCGTCGCCGCTGTCGTCAAACGGGCCATGGGGAGCGGGGCGGCGGCGGCGGGCGCCTGGGCCGGCGAGGGGCCCCCTTGAGCCCCGGCGAACCCAGCCGGCGTCCTTCGCGAGATGGAGGCGAAGCGGAAAGAGCCGCGGAAGGCGCTGAGGATCAAAGTCATCTCCATGGGCAACGCGGAGGTGGGCAAGGTAAGAGGGAGGAGGGGGCGGGGAGGGAGGCGTCCTATTGGCTCGCGGGGCGGGGAGTGACAAGGCGCGCAACCAGTCAGCTGCCCCCCCCCGGCCTTTTTGGCCGTTATGGCAGTTGGGCGTTAGCGTGGGATGGGGCGCTGATTCTTTGGCCAAGCGCAAAGGCTTCTGGGAGTTATATTTGCATATATGTATATTGCAGGCATCCCCAAACTTGGCCTTCCAGATGTTTTGGGACTACAACTCCCATCATCCCTAGCTAACAAGACCAGTGGTCAGGGATGATGGGAATTGTAGTCCCAAAACATCTGGAGGGCCGAGTTTGGGGGTGCCTGGTATATTGTGTGTGTGTGTATATATATACACATATATACATACATACACACAGTGGTACCTCAGTTTACATACGCTTCAGGTTACAGACGCTTCAGGTTACAGACTCCGCTAACCCAGAAATAGTGCTTCAGGTTAAGAACGTTGTTTCAGGATGAGAACAGAAATCGTGCAGCGGCGGCGCGGCAGCAGCAGGAGGCCCCATTAGCTAAAGTGGTGCTTCAGGTTAAGAACAGTTTCAGGTTAAGAACGGACCTCCGGAATGAATTAAATACTTAACCTGAGGTACCACTGTATGTGTGTAGATATATATATATAATACACATGCAAATATAACTCAGATATACACATCAATATATATATATGGTAATGTTTATATTGTTACGGAAAAATCTAGGTGCGAGGCTGCTCAGTCACCCAGCTCTTTGGGCAGAGCCCGCGGGTCCCTGCAGAATAAAGGAAGGAGTCCAGCCACCAACCGGAGCAAAGAGCTGTAGATCAAAGTTTATTGCGCAACAGGTTCAAAGAGGAATTTTGAACCCCGAGGACGGGGTGACAAGGACTTTTAAAAGCTTCTATCTTATCCCAGCGTACAGTTCATTAAGCATCATCACTACATGATACCCAGCTCTACCTCTCTTTCAAATCAGAACCAGTGAAGGCGGTGAAGGTCCTGTGTGAGTGCCTGGAGGCGGTTGGAGGTTGGATGGCGGCTAACAGATTGAGGTTGAATCCTGACAAGACAGAAGTACTGTTCTTGGGGGACAGGAGGCGGGCAGGTGTGGAGGACTCCCTGGTCCTGAATGGGGTAACTGTGCCCCTGAAGGACCAGGTGCGCAGCCTGGGAGTCATTTTGGACTCGCAGCTGTCCATGGAGGCACAGGTTAAATCTGTGTCCAGGGCAGCTGTTTACCAGCTCCATCTGGTACGCAGGCTGAGACCCTATCTGCCTGCGGACTGTCTTGCCAGAGTGGTGCATGCTCTGGTTATCTCCCGCTTGGACTACTGCAATGCGCTCTACGTGGGGCTACCTTTGAAGGTGACCCGGAAACTACAACTAATCCAGAACGCGGCAGCTGGACTGGTGACTGGGAGTGGCCGCCGAGACCACATAACACCGGTCTTAAAAGACCTACATTGGCTCCCAGTACGTTTCCGAGCACAATTCAAAGTGTTGGTGCTGACCTTGAAAGCCCTAAACAGTATACCTGAAGGAGCGTCACCACCCCAATTGTTCTGCCCGGACGCTGAGGTCCAGCGCCGAGGGCCTTCTGGCGGTTCCCTCCCTGCGAGAAGCCAAGTTACAGGGAACCAGGCAGAGGGCCTTCTCGGTAGTGGCGCCCTCCCTGTGGCTCGCCCTCCCACCAGATGTCAAAGAGAACAACAACTATCAGACTTTTAGAAGACATCTGAAGGCAGCCCTATTTAGGGAAGCTTTTAATGTTTGATGTATTAGAGGATTTTAATATTTTTTGGGAAGCCGCCCAGAGTGGCTGGGGAAGCCCAGTCAGATGGGTGCGGGGTACAAATAATAAATTATTATTATTACATCATTGGTACATCAGAAAAGGGGAGGATTATACATGATTAACATATGAGGAATGTGTTGGGGCAACAGGCGGATACAGGATATGTATTGGGAAGTACTTTTTAAGCACCTCCTACAAAGGGACAATAGAACTTTGGTTTGCATCGTCTGCCACCTGGGCAAGTCCGGAGGAGTGCCTTTGCCCAGCGATTGACACCTATGAGTACCTTCCTGTGAGCACAGTGACCTCCCACTTGAGGGATTATGGCGGGACTGAGTGGTTTCCAAATTGGCGGTGGAATGAAGGAAACTGGCAAAGGAGTTGATTTTATATGATTTTTAAAGCTAGGTAACTTCCCTGAGCTGTCAAGTTGAAAGAATACATTTATGCATAATATTTGTAACATTTAACAACTTTAAAGATGTGCGCCCCCCCCCCCCCGTAATTTCCGTAACAATATGCTGACTCCGAGGGACTCAACTAAGGCAGCATAACGTGGTTCTGATTACCGCCCATGCCCACAATAACCCTGCGAGGTAGGTTAGGTGAGGGTGGCGTGTGGAGGACCTGTTTCCCGCTTTGCTTTTTGTGCCGGAACCTCACCATTTTATCCAACCAGGACACACACATCCTTATCTTTTAATTTGAAAATAAAGAGCCATCCAATCCTCTTTGAGTTGGTTTTGGTAGAGCGCCGCTGGGGAAGGGGAATCCATTGGATTTCATCCACAAACAGTAGAAGTATAATAGGTCACCCATTTTCCCTCTACAAACACTGACATTTGAGGAGTTTGGGGAAGTTTTGCTTCCATTGTTGTTGATAATTTCAGGGGCAGACACCTGTTACTTGTTTTTGTTTTGCCTATTAAGTTAATATAGAGTGATTGCAGCATGTTTAAACAGTAATACAGTAACTGGGGAACTTATCCTCTCAGTTTTTTTGGAAGATGTAAATTGTAGGTGTTTTAAAATAGAAAACATATATTCTAAACCATTCATATCATGACTTACAAGATATGCATGGACTTTTTGCCTCCTCTTATAGCCTCTTTGCTCTTTCCGTTTGCTGCAATTCATAACTAAATTAGGAAGCTTATAATTTTCCACAGTTTACCAGTTCAGATGAAATAGGAAACTATGGTTAATTAGAACCTTCCTGGTTTAATCAAACTGAAGTGTGGTTGTTTCAACTGCCCTTTTGCTTTTTAAGTTGAAAACAAAATTTAAAATACTGTAGCTTATATTGAATCAAATTTGCCAGTCATGCACATACACATACAGATATGTGCTTTAAAAAGACGTGCTTTGCACTTAACCTGGCAAAATACGGAATACAGTGGGTTGAATAGACAGCTCAGCCAACTTGGTAACAATCTCCATTCTTTTGCATTTTAGAGCTGCATTATAAAGCGATACTGTGAGAAGAGGTTTGTGCCCAAGTACCTTGCAACAATTGGCATCGATTATGGTGTCACCAAGTGAGTAGCCTGCTTTCACAATAGAGAACACTTGACACATCAGCTCCTGAAACTAAGAACCACGGCATTGTGTGTGTGAAACAGGAAGACGGGAAATCATGCTTTGATTTTTCACTTACTTCAATAATTCAACATTTGGTTTATATGATATTAATGGAAATTGCTACTGGGAAACTACAGGTGTATGTGGGCATCTCATTTTGGGCTATATTTTGCATACAAGTGGGGCACATCCCAGTGGAGCAGATTTTACATCTCTGATCAATCCCTTAAAGGTAAAGGGACCCCTGACCATTAGGTCCAGTCGTGACTGACTCTGGGGTTGCGGCGCTCATCTCGCTTTATTGGCCAAGGGAGCCGGCGTACATCTTCCGGGTCATGTGGCCAGCATGACTAAGCCGCTTCTGGTGAACCAGAGCAGCGCAAGGAAACGCCGTTTACCTTCCCGCCGGAGCGGTACCTATTTATCTACTTGCCCTTTGACGTGCTTTCAAACTGCTAGGTTGGCAGGAGCAGGGACCGAGCAACGGGGGCTCACCCCGTCACAGGGATTCAGACCGCCGACTTTCTGATGGCAAGTCCTAGGCTCTGTGGTTTAACCCACAGCGCCACCCGCGTCCCTATCAATCCCTTATTAGCTAGTAAAATCCTCATTGAAAGCAGAGCACAGGCGGCAAGCATTTTGCACGGGGGTTCCATTCCTGCTCCTGCACATGTTGGCAGAGTGCACATAACTGCACCCTGCCCCATTCTTTTCCGCCCCCCTTCTGCCCTCTTCTTGGTCCTAAAGGACCCGTGCGTCGGTGACTGCATGTCAATTGGCCGTGCCTAAAATGGTCATCGCCTGTATGTAATCTGGATGCCTCCGGGTCGCCCTTCACTGGTCATTTCTCCAGTTACAATTTTTCTTTGCAGATTAGCCCCGAAGCTTTTACTGAGCCCTAAATGATCACGCCAAAATTCATCTGTGCTCAACAGTCATGTTGCATTGCTTTCCTAATACCCATGTCGTAGAAAAGATGAACTTGGTCTGAGAATGAAGGGTCTCTGGAGTGTGTGCACTTGCATCTTATGGCTGTGTTCCTCTTTCTTTCAGAGTGCAGGTTCGGGATCGGGAAATCAAAGTGAATATTTTTGACATGGCTGGACACCCCTTCTTCTATGAGGTAAGCGAGGTGGCAGCTTCCGGGCCATTAGTTTAGGACATAAATCCATAGACTTCTGGTCCTGGCAAGCTAAATTGCTCCATGGTGAAAATTGTGGCCCACTTCATACCCTCACATGAGCTGGAGGGCTTTGACTAATTTGCATTTAACATTTATAGATTGTCTGGGCATTTTGGCTTGCGGTCATTGTAACTGTAGGATATCTATTTTAAATCTTAGTAACTATACGAGAGCTGAAAAGTAACGAATTTGTACATGGCCTGTCCTGATGCAGTTAATCTGCTAAAATTGCTGGTCAATCCAACAGCAGCGCTTTTCTGCTCGCACAGATGATGTCAGATCAACTGAAAAGTGGCACACATGTAAAGGGAAACAGATCCAGACATTCCAAGCCATTCTCTTTCCTGTAGCACCCTCTTGGTCCCAAATATCCAGTTGTTTGTTTCTGTGCTCTGTTAGGTACGCAATGAGTTTTACAAGGACACGCAGGGCGTAATCCTGGTGTACGATGTTGGGCTGAAGGAGTCATTTGATGCCCTCGACTCATGGCTCGCCGAGATGAAGCAGGAACTTGGACCACATGGAAACATGGAGAATATTGTCTTTGTAGTTTGTGCCAACAAGGTAACCATTCCCAAGAGGAGGCTAAGGTGTAGAAAATCTTGCTTGTAACCCTGGGCTCTTGCAGAGGCTGCCCCCACTCACAAATCAGAGAACAGTATGTAGCTTGAAGACTTTACCAGTGTGAAGTACTGGATATTAAAAAGGTTAGGTAAAGTCATGGAGGCTGGGTCAGTAGCTGTGAGCCAGGATCATTCTTCCCCCCACCTACTTATGTTCCAGGTTGATTGTACCAAGCATCGTTCTGTGGACGAAAGTGAGGGGCGGCTGTGGGCAGAGAGTAGAGGCTTCCTTTATTTTGAGACCTCTGCTCAGACTGGAGAAGGAATCAACGAGATGTTCCAGGTAAAACCAACTATGTCAAACAGAGAAGCCCTCATCCAGCCCTTTTCCTTGGCTCCCAGTGCTTTGTCAGGTTTCCAATAAATGCAACATATGAAATAAATATCATTTTGTAAAAGAATTACCGTATTTTTCGCTCCATTGGACGCAGTTTTTCCCCTCCAAAAATTGAGGGGAAATGTGTGTGCGTCCTATGGAGCGAATGCAGGCTTGTGCCTCCCTCCGGCAGGGAGAAGCTGCACAGGGCTATGGCTTCTTTAGCCCCGTGCAGCTTCTCCCAGGAAGGAGAAGTTGCGTGGGGCTAAAGAGGAAGCCAAAGCAGCCAGCGGGATGGATCCCGCTGGCTGCCTTGGCTTGTTCCATAGCCGCGTGCAACCCCTCCGGTAGGGAGAGGCTGCACGCGGCTATGGCTTCTTTAGCCCTGCGCAGCCTCTCCCGGCAGGGAGAGGTTGCGTGGGGCTAAAGAGGAAGCCAAAGCAGCCAGCGGGATGGATCCCGCTGGCTGCCTTGGCTTGTGCCATAGCAGCGTGCAACCCCTCCGGCAGGGAGAGGTTGTGGGCAGCCTGTACGCTGCTCTTTGGGGCTGGGGGGGGGAAGATGTTTTTTATTGATTTCCCCGTCTAAAAACTAGGTGCGCCCTATGGTCCAGTGCGCCCTATGGTGCGAAAAATACGGTATATCAAGAAGGTTACCCTTGAAGTTGAAGTTGCATACCCCAAACAATTTGTTTGGCTTATTCCTGCATTGCAGGGGGTTGGGCTAAATGACCCTCAGGGTCCTTTCCAGCTGTACATTTCTTTGAGTTTAATCACAATGCACCTGCTGAGGACATCACCACTTTTTCATTTTTAGAGCTGCTTCTGCAATTTTCCTTCTCTGGGGATTCACACCCTACACACCCACTTTCCTTCTCTCAAATATATTTTCCCTGTCCCATGTCAAAATGCAGGGAATGACTTAATTGCTTGAATTCCATTTTGTTGCCATCTGTTTTCAATGACTTTCAAATGAGCAGCCCTTTGCTTTTCAATAAATAAAACAATAGGAGCTAGTAGTACAAGAGACTGGCCCTGCTGACTGTGGGAGGCCTTGTGGGTTTGGGGTCAAGAGAGACAAGGAGCAGTGGTCTGGCAGATTATAGGTGAAGACAACCCCTTTTGACTGTGGGGTGGCTAAGTGGCCATTGATGTGAGGAGGGAACTGAAAACCCGAAAGAATGGTCTGAAGGTCACTGCAACTCCCAGAGAGCCATGCAGTGGCTGTTCTGACACCTTTAGATAAAAAGGGAACTGGCTGAGGAAGAAGCAGGAGTGGAGATGAGATGGTGGCGGGTGGTAGGTTTAAGAGTCTTGATCTTCCCCACAAGCAGAAGGAACTGATGTTTGTTGTTTTTTTTATAAAATTTTTATTGGTTTTTTAACACATAATAATAGACAATACAAAACAGTACAAAAACAAACAAACATATAAACATGTATAATTTCTTCACATTTTTTCTTAAACCTTCTTTCATCGACTTCCTCATACCTCCCCTTTCTGCATCCCTGTTTTAAGGTTTTCCAGCAAGCCCCAATGTCAACTTATAACACTTTTTTTCCCTTTAAATCCTTTTTCTCATATCCAATTATTTGTCCCCGCAATTCTGTTTTACCTGACCCAAAACATTTTAGCACTCATTAATTTTGCAACAGTTCTTAAGATAAACTTTAAATTTCTTCCAATCTTCTTCCACCGTCTCTCTCCCTTGGTCGCGGATTCTGCCAGTCATCTCCGCCAGTCCCATGTAGTCAATCACCTTGGTCTGCCATTCTTCCAGTGTGGGTAGTTCTTGTGTCTTCCAGTACTTTGCTAGAAGTACTCTTGCTGCTGTTGTAGCATACATAAAAAACGTCCTATCTTTCCTTGATACCAATTGGCCCACCATGCCCAGGAGAAAGGCTTCTGGTTTCTTTACAAATGTGCATTTAAGCACCTTCTTCATTTCATTATAAATCATTTCCCAGAAGACCTTAATCCTTGGGCACGTCCACCAAAGGTGGTAAAAGGTACCTTCAGTTTCCTTACATTTCCAACATTTATTATTGGGCGTGTGGTAAATTTTTGCAAGCTTGACTGGGGTCATGTACCACCTATAGATCATTTTCATAATGTTTTCTCTTAAGGCATTACATGCCGTAAACTTTATACCGGTGGTCCATAACTGTTCCCAGTCAGCAAACATAATGTCATGGCCAATATCTTGTGCCCATTTAATCATAGCTGATTTAACCGTCTCGTCCTGTGTATTCCATTTCAGCAACAAGTTATACATTCTTGACAGATTTTTAGTGCTGGGTTCCAAAAGCTCTGTTTCTAATTTTGACCTCTCCACCTGGAAGCCAATTTTCCTGTCCTGTTTAAAAACTTCATTTATCTGGTAATAATGTAGCCAGTCTCTTACTTTAAATTTCAACTTCTCATAACTCTGCAATTTTACTTTTCCCTCCTCATGTTCTATAATTTCCCAATACTTCGGCCATTTGGATTCCATATTAAGTTTTTTCACTTCCTTAGCCTCCATTGGTGACAACCACCTAGGGGTTTTGTTTTCTAACAAATCTTTATACCGAATCCAAACATTATATAATGCTTTCCTGACAATATGGTTTTTGAAACCTTGATGGATTTTTACCTTGTCGTACCATAAATATGCATGCCAGCCAAATCTGTTATTGAACCCTTCCAAATCCAAAATGTCTGTGTTCTCAAGAAGCAGCCAGTTTTTCAGCCAGCAAAAGGCCGCTGATTCATAATACAACTTTAAGTCCGGCAGGGCAAACCCCCCTCTTTCTTTCGCATCAGTTAATATCTTAAATTTTATTCTGGGCTTTTTGCCCTGCCAGACAAATCTAGATATATCTTTTTGCCACCTCTTGAAACAATCCATTTTGTCCAAAATCTGCAATGTTTGAAACAAGAACAACATTCTCGGCAAGACATTCATCTTAATAACAGCAATTCGGCCCAACAAGGAAAGTCTTAGATTTGACCATATTTCTAGATCTTTCTTAACTTCTGTCCAACATTTCTCATAATTGTCTTTAACTAAGTTCACATTCTTAGATGTCAGATTAATCCCTAGGTATTTCACCTTCTTTGCTACTGTCAAACCAGTTTCACTCTGAAACTTCTCCCTTTCAACAGCTGTTAAGTTTTTATCCAATACTTTCGTTTTCTGTTTATTCAGCTTGAAACCTGCTACTTGACCAAATGTTTGTATTAATTCTAAAACTCTTTTCGTACTAGTGTCTGGCTCTTCCAAAGTTAAAACTAGATCATCTGCAAATGCTCTCAGTTTATACTGTTTAGATCCGACCTGAATCCCTTTAACCAGCTGGTCCTCTCTAATCATGTTTAATAAGACCTCCAGGACCGATATAAAAAGTAATGGGGATATTGGGCATCCCTGTCGTGTCCCTTTCTCAATAGCAAACTCTTCTGTAACCACATTATTTACAATCAATTTTGCTTTTTGTTCAGAATAAATTGCACTTATACCATTTTCAAAACCTTGGCCTACCCCCATCCCTTGGAGGTTCTTTTTCATAAAATTCCAAGAAATATTGTCAAAGGCCTTCTCCGCATCCACAAAAATTAACACTGCCTTGGTATTAATATTAACTTCCAATAACTCCATAATATCTATTATGTTTCTCACATTGTCTGACAAATGTCTTCCTGGAAGAAAGCCCACTTGGTCTTTATGAATCTCCCCCACCAAAACTCTTTTCAGTCTTTTTGCCAAAATGTCTGCAAAAATTTTGTAATCCACATTGAGTAATGATATTGGGCGGTAGTTCTTAACCTGGTTCTTTTCAGTCTCTGTCTTTGGTATAAGTGTAATATAAGCTTCTTTCCACGATTCAGGTGCCTTCTTCCCCTCTATAATTTCGTTGCAGACCTCCTTCAACGGTTGCAAAAGCCATTCTTTCAAAGCTTTGTAGTATCTGGAGGTCAGTCCATCAAGGAACTGATGTTTGGTCCCATTAATGAAATAGAGATTGTTGAGCTACGGGCACATACAAAACTTTGCTACCTGTTCCTTCTGTGTGCTTGTAGACTTTCTACTCTGCCATTGTTGATTTGTGCGACAATGGGGGAAAGCGGCCCATGGCCAGCATGAGCGTCAGTTTCACCAAGGAGCAAGCGGACACCATCCGAAGAATCCGCAGCAGCAAGGACAGCTGGGACATGCTAGGTGTCAAGCCAGGGGCCACCAGGTAATGGAGGCAATCCCTGCTGGTGTAGAAGCCAGCAAGGGAGAATTTGGCAGACAGAGAATGGGAAGGGGCCCTTGAGCAGAGCTATAACTTTGGGAGCTTATTACACTTGTGGTGGCCTCTCTTAATGGATGCCTGTCTTGCCCTCCAGGGATGAGGTGAACAAGGCCTATCGGAAGCTGGCGGTGCTGCTCCACCCGGATAAGTGCATGGCTCCTGGCAGCGAGGACGCCTTCAAAGCTGTGGTCAATGCACGGACTGCCTTGCTTAAAAACATCAAGTGAGAAGGGGAGGAAGCAGCTTCTCCCAAGGACAACTGATCCCTTTTGAGAGGGCTGCCCTTCTCCAGTCCAAATGAGAGACCTCAAGCGTTGCCTTTGAGCAAGGGTGGTAGGAGCAAGAACCAGAGGGAACCACTACAGACAGTTTCCCCTCGTGCACCTCAACCATCCAGAGCTGTCTCCTGCACTGTTGCAACCAGCTCGTCCATCTGTGGTGGATTGCCAAATCCATCTGAATGCATCCGTAGCTGTACTTTCCTCTGCAGGGAAGCTGGCTTTTGATTGAGTTGACTCTAAAAAATATTTATTCTTTGTGTAAAGAGCTGCTCCTCTGTACTTTGTTATCCCAAACTTGGTGCTTTTAAGTCCAGCCTTTTCTCCTCCTCACCCTATGCCTGGCAATGTGTCCTATTCCTTTTGAATGGTCCTCAATAAGTGAGCTATGGTTCCCTGCCCTCCCTTTCCCATGGTCATAGCTGTATAGGGTGGTCACCTCACATAGCATCTAGCCACTCAGACCGGAGCACAAGGAGGAGTGGCTTAGGATGTGGGCTGCCCCATCCATGCTATCTAGAACACCTCAAAAACATAACTGGAAGTGGGAGGAGCAAAGAGGATGGAGATAGGATCCTCCCCTTTTGCTCGTGGCCTCTGTTCATTTCCCTTCTTCCAGTCTCCTAAGGCAGTGGGTTTGTCTGGCAGGGAAGATTAACTGGAAAATGTGCTTGTGATGGACAGGGGAAAAGCAGGATTCACTCTGAGGCTCTGTGGTTTCCGTCTTTTGCATCCCTTTGCCTGACTGCTCATAAAGTGACATTTGCACCTACAGCTGTCACAAGGCCACTTTTCAGAAAATAATCCAGGGAGCACCAAAATGTTCCAACTGGGAAAGACTCTGAGATTCTCTCTCTACAGCTCCCCTTCCTGGAGTGTCAACCATGGGAAAAGGAAGCTTTCACATGGATTACCTTTGGGTCAGAGTTGGAGATGAGCGAGAACTGCAGGACTGTACCGCTTGGCATTTCTTGCCTGCCTTCAGTGCAAACTGTTTAGCTTTTGATCAGAGGGAGAGATTTGCACACACACCCTCAGCCAAAAATGATGCCCTCCCCTGCAATGTTTGTATAGATATATATTGATTCACATGTGCACTTTAAGCCTTGGGCAATGGTTTTCAGCTTGCAGACTTGTATGAACCCCACTGTAGTTTCTTCCCCTCCAATTGCCTGTGAAGCTCAGTCTTAACAACCGTTGTAAATGCCTTGTGATATAAATTCCCTGTGAACTTAAGGTTTTGCTGTATACCCTTGCGATTGCACTTTCCTGACTTTGATTTCTGCCCGTGGCGTTGCGTGACTGAGATCTGCCTTCATTCCCCCTGCCATTTGGTCCTCCTGCTGAGCTTTTGACCTTGTGAACTCCCATCTCCAGGGCAGGCTTTTCTACATGTGGAAGGTACCACAAGCCCTACTGGCTCCCTCAGCAGTTGGTGTGGTGCCCGACAAAGATGGCTGTGCAAACCAGAGCAGGCTTGGCACCACAGGGAGCTGCCTTGTACTGAGTCAGACCGTTGGCCCAGCCAGCTCAGTGACACTCAGTACCACTGCTCTCCAGGGTTTCAGACAAGGGGCATTCCCTTCACTACCTAGAAATGCCGTGGATTGAACCTGCGATCCTTCTGCATGCCAAGCAAGTGTTCTACCAAGAGCTATGTCCCTTACCCTTATCAGTCTGCTGTAAGTGCAGGGCTGCCCCACAGAAGAAAGGGTACCTTTGTATTTTAGGAGACTGTAGATCTATACGGGCTACTCTCTTCAGGTCTGGCTATTGGGGCAGCCCAGCAGGCATGAAACTAAACCAGGGTGGAGGTGGGGGAAATCCAGCATAACCTTTCCTAATGTGAATTTTTCTTTTTTTTCCTTTCTACTAATGCAGATTTTCTTTTTTTTACGCCTTTGGTTTCATTCTTGCACCATCATCCCCCCCCCCTTCTTTTTGGGTGCAGAGCCTTTACGTTTTCGTTTCACAAGGCTATTGAAGCTGCAAGCAGCTGTCCCGTCACAAGGAAAGGCTTTGTCGGGAGGTCTTGCCCTGTAACGAAACTGTTCTGCTAAGACGGCAAAATGCCATCCCATCAGAACCAGAGTGCAACATGAAGAGATCGGAGCACCCAATATTGCCACTGTGATTTATCCGGGTCAGATCCTGCCCCCAAGAATGGGCAGCAGCTTCCTGTACTTTTGATGTGATGCTGGCATGCTAAGCGGGGCATATGGGAGGTACCCTGTTTGCTAGTGAAGGCATTATTTTTGGGGTGCTTGTATGGTTCAACTTTGCGTGATCTCTGTTGAATCCTCACTTGCACCGCCACTTTGGATGAGGAGGGAAATGGAATAAGCCTGGGACATGGAGCAAATGTGTGCTCCCTCTTTGCATCTGCCCAAGAACCTTCCAGCGATCATGACCTTGTGACCGATTTCTCTGTAAAATTCCCTCCCAGTGCAGGCTTTTCTTCTGAAAGTGGAAAAAGGTAAATGCAGGGTGACTTAACTCCGAGCCATAAAGGCAGGGATCTCTTTCAAAGCATTTTCTGTTTTTCAGAAACAGTTCTTACTCTCCACCCACCCCACTCTCAGCCTGCCTTGTGTGATAAATGGATTTGAATGCACTGTATTTATTTGGTATTTACTTACACTCAACCTCTCTCACCATACATCTGAAGGTGTGGATCAGCTTACTGTGAGCTGACTGAAGATGTTGGAGCGCCAGACACCTGCATGTTCTTGCATAGAAAACGTTTCTTCTTTTGAAGTTTATGTATTATTTTTTTACAAAATTAAATTGGATTTAAAACACACTTACTTGATGCTTTGGTTATCGAACATGTGCATTAACTGCCTTTTTGAGACCCTTGTATACTTCTCTAGAATGATGGAAGGGGTACAAAAGCAGCTTGATTGGGGTTTGGTGAAGTTCTGTTGAGCCAGTCCAGTTCGGTAAATTGGTCTGGTTGGATTTAGACATTAGACATTTGCAGATTCAACCCCTACGTCAGCCCTAATTCATGAGTGGCTCTCTTGCTGGGCACGACAGCTTTATTCGTGTGACTCTCCTTTACCTGCGACTGCTGCCCCCATTTTACTTGTGCTACGTTTCAGTTAGTAAGGCTTAAGGATATGGACAAGATGCTTGGTTCTTTCAGGGCAACCGCTTGCACACTGGACCCTTGCCCCTCTTGGCTGATAAAAACTAGCAGGAAGGAGACAGCTGGCTGGGCCAGGGAGGTGATTAATGCCTCCTTGCGAGAGGGGGTGGTCCCTGACTGCTTGAAAGAGGCAGTGGTAAGACCACTCTTAAGAAACCCACCTGGATTGAGAAAACGTAACTACTGGCCAGTTGACAAATCTCCCCTTCTTGGACAAGGTTCTTGAGTGAGTGGTCACGGACCAGATCCAGGCACTCTTGGAGGAAACTGATTTTCTAAATCCATTTTGATCAGGGCTTAGGCCCGGTTTGGTGCAAAAACTCTTGCTCAATCTGTATGACGGCCTCAGCCAGGAGAACTACAGGGGTCCATGTATAGCCATTTATAGCCTTACTTCTGTTTTCCAGTGAAGGCGGTGAAGGTCCTGTGTGAGTGCCTGGAGGTGGTTGGAGGATGGATGGCAGCTAACAGATTGAGGTTGAATCCTGACAAGACAGAAGTACTGTTTTTGGGGGACAGGGGACGGGCAGGTGTGGAGGACTCCCTGGTCCCGAATGGGGTAACTGTGCCCCTGAAGGACCAGGTGCGCAGCCTGGGAGTCATTTTGGAATCACAGCTGTCCATGGAGGTGCAGGTTAATTCTGTGTCCAGGGCAGCTGTCTACCAGCTCCATCTGGTATGCAGGCTAAGACCCTACCTGCCCGTGGACTGTCTCACCAGAGTGGTGCATGCTCTAGTTATCTCCCGCTTGGACTACTGCAACGCGCTCTACGTGGGGCTACCTTTGAAAGTGACCCGGAAACTGCAATTAATCCAGAATGCGGCAGCTAGACTGGGTACTGGGAGCAGCTGCTGAGACCACATAACATTGGAATTGAAAGACCTACATTGGCTCCCAGTACGTTTCCGAGCACAATTCAAAGCGTTGGTGCTGACCTTTAAAGCCCTAAACGGCCTCGGTCCAGTATACCTGAAGGAGCGTCTCCACCCCCATCGTTCAGCCCGGACACTGAGATCCAGCGCCGAGGGCCTTCTGGCAGTTCCCTCATTGCGAGAATTAAGGTTACAGGGAACCAGACAGAGGGCCTTCTCGGTAGTGGCGCCCACCCTGTGGAACACCCTTCAGATGTGAAGAAAATAAGTAGCTATCCTATCTTTAAAAGATATCTGAAGGCAGCCCTGTTCAGGGAAGTTTTTTAACATTTATTATTTATTATTATTATTATTATATAATTTATTATTTATACCCCACCCATCTGGCTGGGTTTCCCCAGCCACTCTGGGCGGCCTCCAACAAAATGTTAAAATACAACAGTCCTTCAGATATTGAAAGCTTCCCTAAACAGGGGCTGCCTTCAGATATCTCCTAAAAGTCTGGTAGTTGTTTTTTCTTTTGACATCTGCGGGGAGGGTGTTCCACAGGGCGGACGCCACAAGACCATTTGAGCATATAACATTGATTCCAGCCCGACTACATTGGCTGCCAGTTAGTTTCTGGGCCCAATTCAAAGGGCTGCTTTTGACCTATAAAGCCTAACGTGGCTCAGGACTGCAATGTCTCAAGGAGCGCCTCTCTTCATATGAAGCAGCCTGGATCCTGCGATTACCCTCTGATCCCCTTCTTCACATGCTTCTTCCCAAAGAGTAGCAGCATGAGAACGGGCCTTTTCTGCAGTGGCTCCCTTGCTTGTGCAACTCTTTCCCCAGAGAGGCTTGCCTGGCTCCTTCCTTACACATCTTTATGCACCAGGAAAAAATTTCCTCTTTAACTTGGCCTTTGGCTGATTAACATTCATTGGGCTTTCAAACGCATTTGTGGGAGGGGGTTATAGGCTTGTTTTAGTTTTATTTTGTGTTCATTGTTACTGCTTTGTATTTTTATGTTGTGAACTGCCCTGTGATCTTTGGATGAAGGACAGTATACAATTATTATTATTATTATTATTATTATTATTATTATTATTATTATTAATATTATTAATATTATTATTATTATTATTCAGGTCAAGCCTAAGCTCCCTCCCCATCAGAGAAAGAGGGATAAACCTTGACTTGATAGATTAGCCCCAACGTGATTGGGGAACATGTTTCTGCATTGTTTTTGCACCCCTTTATTTCCCATTGCCGATCAGAAGGTCGGCGGTTCGAATCCCCGCAACGGGGTGAGCTCCCGTTGCTCGGTCCCTGCTCCTGCCAACCTAGCAGTTCAAAAGCACGTCAAAGTGCAAGTAGATAAATAGGTACCGCTCCAGCGGGAAGGTAAACGGCATTTCCGTGCACTGCTCTGGTTCGCCAGAAGCGGCTTAGTCATGCTGGCTACATGACCCGGAAGCTGTACGCCGGCTCCCTCGGCCAGTAAAGCGAGATGAGCGCCACAACCCCAGAGTCGGTCATGACTGGACCTAATGGTCAGGGGCCCCTTTACCTTTTAGCTCGAGCTTTGAGCATTGGCTGTGCATGCACAAGGTTCAATCTCTGGTATCTCTGGGAAAGACTAACTGCCAGAAATACACCAAACTGTTGCCACAAGTCAGTGTGGACAATACTGACCAAGATGGACCAGGATAAGACAACTTCATGTGCTCTCTGTAACACAGACACCTGGGAAACAGCACAGCCAGTGATGTCACAGGACCCATGTCCCTCTTGCCTTGCTGGTCACCTTCTCTTTGCGCTGGAACACCTAAGCCTTTCTTGTAATGGGCATTTCTGTTAAACCCTGCTGGAGAAGCTACCTGAGTTTTACTTCAATGACCACTGGGTGACACTATAGGCCCATGCTTAAAGTAAATAGAGCTCTTAAAAAGTGTATTCTGAGTATATTAAAAAGGTAAAGGGACCCCTGACCGTTAGGTCCAGTCGTGGCCGACTCTGGGGTTGCGGCGCTCATCTCGCTTTATTGGCCGAGGGAGCCGGCGTACAAATTCTGGGTCATGTGGCCAGCATGACTAAGCCGCTTCTGGCAAAACCAGAGCAGCGCACGGAAACGCCGTTTACCGTCCCATTGCAGCGGTACCTATTTACTTGCACTTTTTTTTTGGCTCAAAGGATTCTCCTGCCTCCCTTTGTAGACTTCTCTAATCCACTAGACTTCTCTTTTTGCAAAATTCAAAGGGAGGTTTGCAGAGTTCCGTTGTAAGATGCAGTTGGAATAGGCCCTGGAGCCAGCACATCTTCCAAAGCCAAATTCTGCCCCTCGTCTCTACTTCAGTGATACTTTCAGGGGGCAAATAGGTGGTGGTGTTGGGCTGAGGTTAGCACTTAAAGAAAAGGCTATTGTGCAGGTGTCTGAATTGGGCTCGGAGAATATACAGCATAGGCCTGTTTCCTTGTCAGTATTCCCCTTGCTGACAGAGACCCTTTTTCTACCCAGTGCTCTCCCAATTCAGTGGCAGTATTAGGCTATGTACATGCTATACCAGGATCAGCAAGGTTTATCTTGCTTGGGCCGGATTGGTCCCACGGAGATTCCTCCGTAGGTTGGATTGTGCGCTTGCCTGCAGTTTTCAACACCTGCGCAGACATGATTTACGGCGCCACCGGAGCGAGTCCCCATACTGCGCTGCGCTCAGTTCGGGGGCAGCTTGTGGGCTGGTCAAAGGACCTCCGCAGGTCGGTTCTGACCCATGGGCCTTAGGTTGCTGACCCCTGCACTATACCTTTAAAACACACTCAAAGCACATTTCCACCCTCAAAGAATTCTTGGCGCTGTAGTTTATCCCTCACAAAGAAAGAGGAGTTACTATTTTATTGCCCACCCTTTGCCCCAAGGTCCCAGTGTGGGTTAAGTGTTCCAAAAATTTAAAATACAACACTTTCGATTCCTAGCCGCCCTTTGGTGTTTAGTCGTTTAGTCGTGTCTGACTTTTTGTGGCCCCATGGACCAGAGCACGCCAGGCACTCCTGTCCTCCACCGCCTCCCGCAGTTTGGTCAAACTCATGCTGGTAGCTTCAAGAACACTGTCCCACCATCTCGTTCTCTGTTGTCCCCTTCTCCTTGTGCCCTCCATCTTTCCCAACATCTTTTCCAGGGAGTCTTTTCTCCTGAGGTCTTCTCTTCTCATGAGGTGGCCAAAGTCTTGGAGCCTCAGCTTCAGGATCCGTCCTTCCAGTGAGCACTCAGGGCTGATTTCCTTCAGAATGGAGAGGTTTGATCTTCTTGCAGTCCATGGGACTCTCAAGAGTCTCCTCCAGCACCAGAATTCAAAAGCATCCATTCTTTGGCGATCAGCCTTCTTTGTGGTCCAGCTCTCACTTCCATACATCACTACTGGGAAAACCAGAGCTTTAGCTATATGGACCTTTGTTGGCAAGGTGATGTCTCTGCTTTTAAGATGCTGTCTAGGTTTGTCCAGCCGCCCTTAACAAACTGCAAACTCATGCCATTTGTAGGCTTTTGGATTTGTTTATTTATCTGCCCCCTGTTTGAGAGGTCCAGCTGTTTAATCCCTTTGAACAATTTAAAACTGTGTTTCCTATAGTATGGTGAATTGGGTCCCACCAGAAACCAGACAAAAGTTACGTAAACGAGTTACATAACTCCTAATGTATGAATACCGAAATGTAGGCAAGAAGAAGTGTATTAATGAATGCAGAGGAAGGAACTCCAAATTCATAAATGATGAATATGAATTTCACAACAGTTTACTGAAAATCATAGACTCATAAATCGTAGAGTTGGAACGGACCCCAAGGAGGGTCATCTAGTCCAGTCGCCTGTAATCCAGAAATCTTCGAACCCACAACTCTGAGATTCAGAGTCTCATGCCCTACATGTTCTACTGACTGAGCTATCTTATTGATAACCAGCCGTGCCTGGTCTGTAAGCACATGAGGGTAAAAATGTATAGGACCCCTGAAGGGTTAAATCCAGTCTAAGGTGACTATGGGGTGCGGTGCTCATTTTGCTTTCAGACCGAGGGAGCCGGTGTTTGTCCACAGACAGCCTTCCAGGTCATGTGGCCAGCATGACTAAACCGCTTCTGGCGCAACAGAACACTGTGACGGAAGCCAGAGTGCAATGAAATGCCATTTACCTTCCTGCCGTAGTGCTACCTGTTTATCTACTTGCACTGGTGTGCTTTCGAACTGCTAGGTTGGCAGAAGCTGGGACAAAGAAACGGGAGCTCACCCTGTGGCAGGGATTCAAACCGCCAATTTGCAAAATATTTCAAAAGGACCTGCCCAAACTGAGTGAATTGGCAGTGAACTGGCTAATGCAATTCAATATAATCAAGTATAAAATCAAGGCGAAAAACATCTTAATTTCACATATAACTCACTGGATCTGAACCGGCGGTGACTTGACCAGGAACAAGAGCTGGGGTTTGAAATAGATGAAGATGGAGACCCAGTGTGCAGTGTGGAAAAGGCAAATTCCATGGTAGGGATCATTTGGAAAGGAACTGAAAAGAAAACTACTGATATCATTTGGCCGTTATTCCAATCTATGGTGTGATTGCACTTGGAATACTGTATATGGTTTTGGTTGCCTCATCTCAAAAAAGGATATTGTAGACTTGGAAAAGGTTCAGAAAGGGGCAGCTGAAAGTATCAAGGGGAGCGGAATGATTCTCCTATGAACAAATGCTGCAGTTACAGGTAGGTAGTTGTGTTGGTCTGCCATAGTTGAAACAAAACAAAATAAATAAAATTAAATTAAAAAATTCCTTCCAGTAGCACCTTAGAGACCAACCAAGTTAGTTATTGAGTAAGAAGCAACAGGACAGAAGTGTATAAACTTGGCGAAGCATGGAGAAAGCGGGGTTCAGAAAAGTTTTCTTCCCTCTTTGATAACACTAGGGCTGGATCTACGCAGATATTAAAAAACGCTATGAACAAGCCATGGAAAACCCCGCTATAAAATAGATACGCAATTTGCCATTGAGCTCTACAGAGCCATCTGGTGTCACTTTTGTATAACGCACTTATAACGTTGTAATTGCAGCTGCGTAGCTGACTCCCAAAGCTAGTAGACATTCAACAAAGCTGAACGTTGGAAGATTTAGAAAAGATAAAAGAAAGGACTTCTTCATGTAATGTAGTTAAACCTTGGAACTCACTTTCAAAGGAGGCAGTGATGCATAGCTGTCAACCGTCCCTTATTTGACGGGAAAGTCCCTTATCCCAGCGCCGTGTCCCGCTGCTGTCCCTTATTGATGATGTCCCTTAAATTTCCCGGGTTTCAAAGGAAGCAGCTCCTCTCCCTCCCTCCCTGCCGGCCAGGGAGGAGGGAGGCTCCAACTGTGTTGCTTGGCTGCGTTGCTCACCCAATAAGGAGTCTAAGAACGACTGGGGGGGTGGAGCTTGCATGCCTTGTGCTGATCAAATCTGCCGCGTTGCCTGGGGACTCGCCTTTGCTCAGCGCTTCCCAGCAGAGAGGTGACGGTGGTTTTCCTTGCTGCATCCCCTTTGCCGGGTTGCTGCGCTGTGGGAACCACCGCTTGAGGCTTCGTTTGGCTGCTGGCTGGGCTTTCTGCCTTTGGCTCGGAGGGGCTCAGAAGTTGAACATACCTGTGCCCCTCGGAAAATCCCTTAATTTGGATGCTGATCCCTTATTTTCGAGGCTGCTGGTCCCTTATTTTCAAATCTGTAAATTGACAGCTATGCAGTGATGGCAACTATCCATTAATGGAATTAAAGGCTAGCCAACATGGTGATGATCTGCTGTCACAATCCTCTGGTGGGCCACTAGGTGGATAGGAGTTTTAATTTATTTAAACACACCTCTTTCTTTCTTCCCCTTATACCTGGAACTGCCTTGCACATCCCGCCTCTATTACGTCTTTCAAACCCCTCCTCAAAGCCACCTTTTCCACAAAGTGCTTGGCCTAATAAATGCCTTCTTGTACCTAATCCTAAACCCTGGTGTGGAGAGACAGCCCCACTTTTATTCTGGATATGTGAGGAAAACCGGCTTTTATTTACCGTGGCTTATTCACCTTCCAACTGCTGCCACTGTCTGCGCTCTACTGCTTTGCCAACACCTTTCGCTGTATCCCAATCACTGCGGTGATTTAAATGTGGTATAAAACCAGCCAGACACACTTTATAAGGTAATAAAAATAGCAAGATGCTCTTTGTTTATTATTAGCTGTAAAGGTAAAATAAGGTAAATATTATACTTAAATGTGTTACCGTCACCTTAAGGTTTAATGTTTACTTTTAAAGGGGGGACTGTTATTTTAAATGGCATTGAAAAATAAGCTGATTTTGTAAAGCACTAACCCTGTTTAATTTATATGTTAATTACCCTTATTCCTCTTTCCCCAGTTAGAAAATTCCCAGCAACCCTTAATCAACAATAGTGCCCAGAATATTTGATGGAAACAATGTGCTTCAAATGTGCTTTAAAGGCATAGTGTGCACACAACAGTGTGATGCAGCAGCAAAAAATGTGAATTCTATTCTAGGCTGCATCAACTCAAGTCTAGTGTCCAGATCAAGGGAAGTACAGTGGTACCTCGGGTTACAGACGCTTCAGGTTACAGACTCCGCTAACCCAGAAATAGTACCTCGGGTTAGGAACTTTGCTTCAGGATGAGAACAGAAATCATGTGGCAGCAGCAGCGGGAGGCCCCATTAGCTAAAGTGATGCTTCAGGTTAAGAACAGTTACAGGTTAAGAACAGACCTCCAGAACGAATTAAGTACTTAACCTAAGGTACCACTGTAATAGTACCACTCTATTCTGCCTTGGTCAGACGCCACCTGGAATACTGTGTCCAGTTCTGGGCACCACAATTTAAGAAGGATATTGACAAGTTGGAACGTGTGCAGAGAAAAGCGACCAACACGATCAGGGGTCTGAAAACCAAGCCTTATGAGGAATGGTTGAAGGAGCTGGGTATGTTTAGCCTGGAAAAGAGGAGACTGTGAGGAGATAGGACAGCCATTTTCAAATTCCTCAAGGGCTGTCACATGGAAGATGGAGCAAGCTTGTTTTCTCCTGCTCTGGAGGGTAGGACTCGAACCAAAGTTATCAGAAAGGAAATTCAGACTAAACTTCAGAAAGAGCTTTCTGTCAGTAAGAGCTGTTCAGCAGTGGAACAGACTTCCACAAGAGATGGTGGTCTCTCCTTCATCGTAGATTTCTAGGCAGATGTTGGGTGGCCATCTGCCATGGATGCTTTAGCTGAGATTCTGGCATCGCAGGGGGTTGGTCTGGATGACCCCTGGGATCCCCTCCAACGTCACAGTTCTATGATTCTGCCCCAGTGTTGACTCCACAGACTGACAACAGCTTCCTTGGGTTTCAGGCAGTTTCTTTTCAGTCACATAAATGTTTTTTGGGTGCCATCCACTTGTCACACCCAGTACATTTTATATCCTCGTTTTAAACTGGAGTGAAATTGCAGCATGAAAATCTGCAAGAACAAAGTGCTTCTCTTTGGCAGCATTTGATTTCCCAACGGCTACAGAAATACTTTCTGACGCCACGCAGTATAATATAGGGTTGCCATATTTCAAAAAGTGAAAAAAAAATGAAGGTTTTTCTCCCCCAGGACATTTCAGCGACTTACGCCCGGACACTGTTTCCAGCAGACATATGGCAACCCAAAATAATAGTAACAACAAGAAGAGAAAATCCTCGCCATCAAGTGACGAATGCGCTTCACATTATCTAGTTGTACTCCTCACAACCACCTTGCATGGTGTTGGCAATTTGGTCTTGTATATTGACCCAAATGGGACGCGGGTGGTGCTGTGGGTTAAACCACAGAGCCTAGGACTTGCCGATCAGAAGGTCGGCGGTTCGAATCCCTGCAATGGGGTGAGCTCCTGTTGCTCTGTCCCAGCTCCTGCCAACCTAGCAGTTCGAAAGCACGTCAAAGTGCAAGTAGATAAATAGGTACCGCTCCGGCGGGAAGGTAAACGGCGTTTCCGTGCGCTGCTCTGGCTCACCAGAAGCGGCTTAGTCATGCTGGCCACATGACCCGGAAGCTGTACGCCGGCTCCCTTGGCCAGTAAAGCGAGATGAGCGCCGCAACCCCAGAGTCAGCCACGACTGGACCTAATGGTCAGGGAATGATAATCCTGTTAACCCATCTATTTATTAGAATAATATTCCCCTCCCCGTTTGAAGTTGCAGTAGAATGCGAATTCACCAGAATATTTGGTATTTGCTTTGCTCTGCCTCCAGTTGTTGGAAATCACAGGAGGGAATGATCTTCTGCTCAAATTCTGCCAGCGGATTTCCCACAGGTATCTTCTGCTTGACCACTGGGAAAACAAGATGCTGGGCTAAGATGGACCACTGGCCTGATCCAGCAATCTCTTCTTACGTCCACCCCCAAGGAAACCAAGGCCGGCCACCAGGACCCCTCAGCTGATGGCGCGCGCCGCGCTCCTGAGCGCGTGCAGAGCGCCCTTCCTTCCTCCCCCCGCATCCTTCCTGGGCGCGGGGCGGAAAGGGTTACCTCTGCAAGCGGCCGGCGGAGGGTGGGATTTGGGAAAGTCCTTCCTTCCCTTTCCCAGGCTCCGCAGCCCCGGAGCGGAGCGTGGGAGAGGCCAAGCCGGGCGGCCCGGAGCGCAGCGAGAACCACGACAGCGGCTCCTCCTGTTGCAGCGGGTCTTCCCTGGCCGGTGCCCGGGCGAGGGCCACCCCGGAGGCGGCGCGGGCCGGCTCAGCCCGGCGGCTCAGCCTCCTCCGACGGAGCCCCGAGGCCGTTGCAGCTGCAGCAGAGGCGCCCTCCCAAGCAGCGCGCTTTGGCTGGGTAGCCAAGGGGACCTCCTCTCTCCTCCTCTCCCTTCCTGGCCTGGAGAGTCTTAGTTCGGCATCGTCTGGCCTGGGTTCCTTGGGAGACCCAACCTCTCCCTCCCTCCGCCGCCGCTAACCACTGGGCGCTGCTGCCTCTGCCTTTTTCTGCGGGAGAAATCGCCTCCCATCCGTTGCAGCTGCGCCCGGGCGCACGCACCCACACGTGCGCCTCCGGCTTCCCCCTTGCACTTGTTTGAGTTCGTTTTTCCTTCTCTCCACCCTCTGTCATCCCTCGCACGGAGGCCTCGCTTTGCTCCTCCTTCTCCCTCCTCTTTATTCTTTTTTTGCCTCGCGCACACACACTTTTGGCGTTGCGCTGGGGAGGAGATTTCTGCCTCGCTCCCTCCTTCCCTTTCCATCCATCCGCGCATTTCTCCTCCGCCTGCGACGCGCGCCAGGCGCAGCCGCCCGACCCAGGCGCTCCGCGGGTCTTCCAGGCGACGGGAAGAACCTTCCCAGGCCGGGGAGAGAGGCAGGGGAGCCGGCAGAGCCAGCCCGTCGAGGCCGGGGTCCGAGACGCCAGCGAGGCAGAACCGGGCGGGGAGGGATGCGATGAGCAAGGGAGCCTGAAGGAGCCGGGCCGTTCTGCTGGCAAAGGAAACGTGGCTCTTTGGGAAAGATGCTCCTTTAGTTTGGGAGTCCGGAAAGAGGCGTCGGCGTCGGTTTCCCTTCTGCTGGATGCCAGCTCCGTCGCTGGCGCCCCATTTCTTCCAGCTGGCAGACGGGGAAGAGATGCCGGAGGAAGCTTGAATGGAGCCTGCGCGCATCCCCGCCGCTCCCTCTCTCCGTGGGAAAGAGCTGGCCGGCTGTGCCAGCCCTCCGGGTCCTTTTGACGGGGCCTGAGCCCAAGACTTGACCCACACCGGCTTGGAGACACGCCCTTGGGGAAGATGGTAAGGAGGGAGAAGGGGCTTTTGGGGGCGAGGGACGCTGGGGGTCGGTGGGTGGGGAAACCGAGGGAGACAGCAGGGTGGGGAAGGGTGCCGGGGTGCCAACTTGAATCAAATATTGGGGGCCCCAAGTAGGCCCCACCCTGCTTAATCCATCACACACCCCATTTGAATGGCAATGCCCATCATCCTTGGGGAGGCCAAGCCCCCTCAAGTATTTTATTGGGGGGTCCGAAGGCCCCTTGGCTCTTACAGAAGGGAGCGTGCTCCCCCTGGGGACCAACTTGTTGACCACTAGTCCTGCTTGCCTTTTCCAACCACATTTGGATGCTGAAACCTTTGCCGCCTGGAGGGGCAGCGGAAGGGCGGGAGGTATTCAACATCTGCCCAAGAATTTTGCTAAAACGGAGCCAATAGGGATCGATTTGCCAGCGGAGTGATTTGCCAGCATCTTTCCTGTCTCCCTTCTGTGTTTGAGGGGGTGGTCTGCAGCTCCAGTTCTTCAGACTTTGCAGGAACAGCCCCTCGACTCATCGGCTTCTTGAACCGTTTTTTCGATGAAAGTTCCTCTGGCGCTTGGCCAGCTATTTCCCCACCTTCCCACATGTGAATTCTCTCAGCACAAAAACATTCATTTGGGTGGGGTTCGGATGAAAGCAGAGAGAAGTGTGCTTTTGGGTGCAGCCGGTTTGTGGCAATCTTCTGCTTGCTTGGGGGGGGCGTTGCTGCACTAGGCCGGAGGTTGGCATTAAAATGGAGGCCATGTGCGTTTTGGGTGACCAACACATTCCCCCCTCCCTCTCTCTTTCTGCCAGGGGTCTGCGCATGCTGGGCTTTGAGAGACATAGCTTCACACTGGCCTTGGAAGGAGGCGCTGAATAATTGCTCCGGAAGCTTCCGCGCCTGTGTCCCGCTTTTAATGGGAGCTGGACCACTGCTGAGGTAACTTTGTCAGCAGATCCTCTTTGCAGATTGACGGTCGGCGACAGCGAGTGAGATGCCTCGGAACAGGGCCTTCTCCGAGCCAGAGTACTCGGCGGAGTACTCGGCCGATTACTCGGTCAGCTTGCCGTCCGACCCCGAGCATGGCGTCGGCCGCACCCACGAGGTGACGGTGAGGAACTCTGGCTCCTGCCTCTGCCTGCCGCGGTTCATGCGCCTGACGTTCGCCCCGGAATCCCTGGAGAACCTCTACCAGACTTACTTTCGTAGGCAGCGCCACGAGACCCTGCTGGTCTTGGTGGTCTTTGCCGCCCTGTTCGACTGCTACGTCGTCGTCATGTGCACGGTGGTCTACACCGCCGATAAGCTGCCCACCACCCTGGCGGCCTCGGTGGGCCTGGCTGCCCAGATCCTCCTCTTCGTCCTATGCAAGTACCAGCTCCTCCCGGACCGCGTCACCCGCAAATTCATGCCCTACATCCTGTGGATCCTCATAGCCGCCCAGATATTCTGCTACCTGGGCCTGAACTACACCCGCTACCACGAGGCCAGCGACACGGTGGGCTGGCAGGCCTTCTTCGTCTTCTCCTTCTTCCTCACCCTCCCTCTGCGCCTCACGCCCATCGTCCTCATCTCGGCCGTCTCGTGCGCCATCCACACCCTGGTGCTGGGGGTCACCATAGCACAGCAGCAGCAACTGCAGCTGAGTCAAGAATCCATCCTGGGAGGGTATTTGTTGTGGCAGGTAAGGAGCCGGCGCTTGCAGGGGAGGCAACCAAGAGGCTATCCAATCAACCCCCATGCCAGATAATAATAATAACGATTTATTATTTGTACCCCACCCATCTGGCAGGGTTTCCCCAGCCGCTCTGGGCGGCTTCCAACAAAGATTAAAAATACATCAGAATGTCACACATTAAAAACTTCCCTGAACAGGGCTGCTTTCAGATGTCTTCTGATTGTCAGGTAGTTGTTTATCTCTTTGACATCTGGTGGGAGGGCGTTCCACAGGGCTGGTGCCACTACCGAGAAGGCCCTCTGCCTGGTTCCCTGTAGCTTTGCTTCTTGCAATGAGGGAACCGCCAGAAGGCCCTCGGAGCTGGATCTCAGTGTTTGGGCTGGACTATGGAGGTGGAGACGCTCCTTCAGGTATACTGGACCGAGGCCGTTTAGGGCTTTAAAGGTCAGCACCAACACTTTGAATTGTGCTCGGAAACGTACTGGGAGCCAATGTAGGTCTTTCAAGACCGGTGTTATATGGTCTCGGCGGCCGCCCCCAGTCACCAGTCTAGCTGCCACATTCTGGATTAGTTGTAGTTTTATAAAGATTACTTTATTGGTGGCCAATCGGCCTCTGCTTAAAGACCCTCTCTAACCGGCACTGTATGCCCACTCCTGTTTACTCTGCTTTGAATGTGCTTCCACTGCTGGCTTGGGTGCATGGCGTTCTCCAAAGCCCATCCTCCTCTCTCCTGTTGTTTCTAATGAAATACTGGATTATGATGCATTGCACACACACACACACCGCCATCAGCTTCGGTCCGAATTGGGGGAAATGAATGACCTAGGTGTGTTCTGTAATTGAGTACAGAACCTGAGAGCCGCCCCCCACCCCGTCTTCCGAAGCAGTCTGCTCGGATTCCTGCATTGCGGCGGGGGTTGGTCTAGATGACCTTTGGGGGTCCCTTTCAACTCTGCGATTCTCTGATTGTCATGGAATGCTAAGCAAAAGGGAAAGGGTTTTTGGGGCGGTGCGTGATTGAACTTGCGCAGGCAGGGAAGGGCTTTTCAGGCGGGAGAGCTGTATCCGCTTGGAGGCCAGTTGAATTGAATGGGCATGACTAACCGAAGTCCCTCGATTTGAGTGGATTTGCTATGAATATGACGTAGTTTGATCCAACCGGCATGTTTCAGCAGGGCGGTGGATGCCCTCGCCCTTTGCTTCTCTTTCTGCTCAGGCACGTTAACGGAGGAGATACCGTAGTGTTTGTTTTTTTTATCAGCAAGGATGGATATTACAGGAATTCTACCTATATTCGGGGTTCTTAAGACTTTTATTTCCTCGCCTGTGTGGCATTCCTGGCTTAATGTAGTTGTGAACTGTGCAGGCTTTGGATTCCCAAGAAGCAGAGTTTTCCATTCCTAAGAACCTCTCTGCTGCCACTTAATAAACTAAACTTCGCACTGGCTTTCTAGTCCCCATGAATGCATGGCGGTTCAGTCGTGTTGGAGGCACAGAGCTCTGTGTGTCCCTAATTATCTCCCCTTTTTCGTAATGGTCCCCCTCACACCTGCTCTAATGACTTAAAGCGCCCCCCAAACCTCCCCTGTGATTTGGTTGCTGAGAAATTGGCACATGTGTGTTTGCATATGGCATCCAGTGCCGGATTTACGTATAAGCTAAACGAGCTATAGCTTAGGGCCCCACACTCTTGGGGCCCCACAAAAAATTAAAGGAAAAATACTGGGTGTACATTTCCAAAATATAGGATAAAAAACAATAAAACCTACATACAGCAACAGTGCTTTGTGTTGTGTAGGCTCCTAGGATGTAAGTCATGGGCCCCGCCTGCTCCCTAAAATATCACTGGTTTGCTCATTTCTATATATAGGGTGCCTACATTCTGCATGGAGTTTTCAACAATTACTTTGATAAAATGCATATTTTGTTATGTGCAAATGGCTTGAGATACCTGTTAGGTCTATAAATTACCGTACAGTGACAATTTGTTGTTGACAAAGGTCAGCTAGACATATAAAAGGCCCCATTGCCTTCAGGAGTTTAGGGCTTCATCAAACCTAAATCCGGCCCTCATGGCATCCCAGCAAAAATTAGGTCCATAGGGAAGCAGGCAGTTTCTACAGGTCCACCTTGAACTTTTTAAGAAAGGTGAGATCTAAATGTTTGAAACAAATAAATAAATATTGGTGGGCATAAATTTATGTGAACTCCACGATTCAAAGGGTGAACGATGAAGGGCCTTTGTGAAACCCCTGGGTGTGATGATGATGATGATGATGATGATGATAATAATTTATTTCTACCCTGCCCATCTGGCTGGGTTTCCCCAGCCACTCTTGGCGGCTTCCAGCAAAGTATTAAAATACAATAATTCATCAAATGTCAAAAGCTTCCCTAAACAGGGCTGCCTTCTGATGTCTTCTAAAGGCCCACTGTTTCAGATATTTTGGTTACAGAATGATGCGCTGGAGAGCAACACAAGGTCTGTAAACAGTATAAACAGTATGCTCTGCTCTTTATCCCAGGAGATTGCATATAATTCAGGGATGGCTTCCTCCTTTAGGGGAGCAGCTGAGATTTCCCCTTGAGTAATAATTCTTTCAAAGAGAGTCCACTATGCTAGTCCAGTTGTCTGTGTTGGGAAGGGGGAAAAAGATGTTTGGTTTAGAGCAGAGTTAGACAACGTGGTGCCTTCCGGATTTTTTTAAAAATATATATTGGGATTTTTATGAAAGTGATACAAAGCAGCTCCAAGAACAAGTCATCGACCAAACAGTAAAGAATAGTCAAACCAGATGGAATCAGGGTGGAGGCCTAAAGTAACCAGCAGGGAAAATTATATCAGGTATATACAATATGAATCACATTTTTCTGAAGTTGTATTGAAAAGAAAATTTGGTAAGAAGTTGAAAAGTCATGCAACTCAAAGGCTTTATTTTCCGTATGTCCAGTGATGAAAATGGAAGAGGTTGTTGCAGTTGGTCATTAAAGGTAAAGGTAAAGGGACCCCTGACCATTAGGTCCAGTTGCGACCGACTCTGGGGTTGCGGCGCTCATCTCGTTTTATTGGCTGAGGCAGCTGGCGTACAGCTTCCGGGTCATGTGTCCAGCATGACTAAGCCGCTTCTGGCGAACCAGAGCAGCGCACGGAAACGCCGTTTACCTTCCCGCCGGAGTGGTACCTATTTATCTACTTGCACTTTGACGTGCTTTCGAACTGATTGGTTGGCAGGAGCAGGGACCGAGCAACGGGAGCTCACCCCGTCGCGGGGATTCGAACCGCCGACCTTCTAATCAGCAAGTCCTAGGCTCTGTGGTTTAACCCACAGCGCCACCACGTCCCGCAGTTGGTCATTACCGACGTTTAAAATGAAGTCTTACCATCCAGTAATGAAAGAGGCCAGTTTAGCTTTTCCCATCCACTTGTTGTTGAACTACAACCCCCATCATCCTTGACCACTAGTCTTCTGGCTGGGGGCTTATGGGAGTTGTAGTCCAAAATATTGACAAAAGCTGGTGTGGATGCAGGTGTGGACAGGCTAGTGATCTGGCTCTTGAAGAGGCAGCTTCATATATTTAAGTAAAAAATAAGACGATAACAGGATAAAATCCACTAACCTCTCCACCTTCCTCGTCTGAGATCAAACCACATTTAGACCACACCTAGAGTTCTGGCTTGGGAAAAACCTTGCCTTGTTCTTTGACTAGCCAGGATGAATTTCCATGCTTTTCCTAAACCTACATTTTTTGGCTAATGAAATCAAATAAAGCAGAAGAAACGAAAGTTCCGTGGATGAGGCTTAGACTTTCTTTGTTAAAGCTAAATTTATTTGTTAAAGCTAAATTTGCTCGTAGTAAATAGAAAGAAGAAAGGAGGAAAGCCAACTCTTGAGGACTGTGGGATATATCCAACTTGGGGCAGAAGAGCTTATAACTGAAATATAAAAGAACATTTTAATACCAGCCCCAAATGAAAGAGATCCTTTATGCACAGAGAAAGCTGATGAGGGCACTGGGAGGCAGGTGGAGGTAAGAATCGGAAGGACCACAAGCATGTTGTACTCGCACAATCCTTGGGAAATAAATATTTTCACTGGGCTTTCCTTCAGAGTAGAGTCAAAAGGTGAGGCAGGGTGACTGGGCCTGCAAATTCTCTGCTATGGATAGTAAGGCTGCAAGCCTCTTCACTTACCTGAGAGTAGGGGCGTGAGGCAAATTAATCTGCATTTAAAGCATGGGTAGGCAAACTAAGGCCCGGGGGCCGGATACGGCCCAATCGCCTTCTAAATCCGGCCGGCAGACGGTCCGGGAATCAGCGTGTTTTTACATGAGTAGAATGTGTGCTTTTATTTAAAGTGCATCTCTGGGTTATTTGTGTGGCCTGCCTGGTGTTTTTACATGAGTAGAATGTGTGCTTTTATTTAAAGTGCATCTCTGGGTTGTTTGTGGGGCATAGGAATTTGTTCATCCCCCCCAAAAAAATATAGTCCGGCCCCCCACAAGGTCTGAGGAACAGTAGACCGGCCCCCTGCTGAAAAAGTTTGCTGACCCCTGATTTAAAGGCAACACTACTCAATTCACACTTTCCGAAATAATGCAATAACCGAGACAGGCATAAATATGTATCTTTACGTGAAAGCAACCTACAAATGCATTATGTTCGTGAAGATTGCTTTGCAAGAATGTGCATGTAAGGCAAAACGGTATACAAATGTGTATATATTCGGAGAGGTTTGTGCTATGATGCAGATGAATTTTCACGAGGACCTTTCAGAAAACAGTTTGCAGGCCGATGTGCAAATGCGGAGAACTTAAGATGGGGAAAAAAAGAAACTGAGCGAAGCAAGGATGGGCAGGTTTTTATCATCCCTCCCGGAGAGTAACCTCCGTCGAACATAAAGGAGGCTCGTATCCAAGTCAACAGACGTAGGGCTATGCTGCAAGAGACCTACAACCTTTTCTATCTTTCCATCCACAGAATTAGCTCATTTATCCTTAACCTTGCTAGGAAGCTATGCTGATTGTCAGGAGACTGGCTTGTGGGTACAATAGGAAACCGAGTGGTTTGCAAGGAGTTGTGCCACTTCAGCCTGTAATTGGAGAATCTAATTTTTCTTTTTTAAAAAAGGCTTCCTTACACTGAAACTCCCAGCAAATAGAAAACCAACAGAGTTGGGGGGGGTGTACAGCCTTTCTCCCTGATGTGCCGATTTTCTATCAGCAGAGATTTTGTCTTAGGCAGTGGGCCATTCAAAAAGTTGTGTTCTCGCCATCGTGCCTGTATGATGAGCCACTGATTCAGCTGCCTGCCTGTATAGCCCAGGCCAGCAAGTCTTGGAATTATTGGAACCTTGTAAACTGGGAAGGTGCAAATGCCTAAAATGTATAGAAAGCAAGTACAGGTAGCCAGTGGCTTCAGTAGTTCTTTACCTGGACTTACGCGGCCTTAGAGCATGCATAGTGTTCACAGGAAGAGGATTTGCTCAGGAATGTTTCTCCCGACTGCATTTCTGCATTTCTTGTTATTCGTGTTTTATACTGTATTTTATGCTGTTTTTTTGTTGCATCAATTAAGTGTTTTAAATTTGTTGTTAGCCGCCCTGAGCCCCTTTTTCTGAACCGGGAAGGGTGGGGTATAAATAAAAAGTATTACTATTATTATTATGTAAAAACAGGCTGATTCCTGGACCATCTGCAGGCTGGATTTAGAACGCGATTGGGCCAGATCTGGCCCCCGGGCCTTAGTTTGCCTACCCATGGCTTAGTGCATCGTCTGAACGCAAGCTCATAGTTTAGCTCTTGCCAGACAAAATATGAGCTGCAACCCAAGTTTCTCCAGTGGTTTGTGGCTTGAGCCTGGATGCTAAGCTAAACCGTGGCTTGACTCAGGGTAGCAGTAAGAAAACCAAAGAGGAAGAAGGGGAGTTCTAGCTCCTCTGGCAGAACTCGCATGCGTGGTTTTGACTTAGCATGATGTGCAAACCATGCCACTGTTGGCATGAAATAAAGATTAGCTTGCAATCCCCGCAGACATGCTTGCTCACCACGCAGTTAAATGCCATGTGAATATTTGCTTTCAAGACGTAAAGCAAGGGCAAAGTTCACGTGTTAACACTTTTGTGTGTTTATCTTGTGTTGATTTGAAGCTTCTTTCCGGTGGATGGGAATAAAGGATTTGGACACACTGAAGCAAGCAAATAAATACATTTTTTTTTAAAAAAAGAGAGTGTTTTCCAGAGTAACTAATTGCAGTCACAAACAAATGAGACCATTAAGAGCTCTATGGATTTCACCACAAGCCACTGGGAAAGTGAACTCGAGGTGTCTGTCAGACAAGCCTCTTCAGAGGTCAGGATGACATCTCTCATAAATATAGCTCTCCCCCCCCTGCAGTGGGGGATTTCTCCCGCCAATCTGCGTAAAGAGAGCCCTGCTGCATCATAGCAAAGTCTCACCCTGTTTTCCCACAGTGACCAGCCAGTGACCTGACTTACAAAGCCTAGTCTGGGTGGCTCGGGGACCAGAGTGCCAAAGCCCTGGTGGGCAAGACATGCAAGTCCCCTGAACACCTTTAATAATAATAATAATAATAATAATAATAATAATAATATATTATTTGTACCCCTCTCATCTGGCTGGGTTTCCCCAGCCACTCTGGGCGGCTTCCAACAAAGATTAAAAATACATTAAAATGTCACACATTAAAAACTTCCCTGAACAGGGCTGCCTTCAGATGGCTTCTAAAAGTTTGGTAGTTGTTTTTCTCTTTGACATCTGGTGGGAGGGTGTTCCACAGGGCGGGTGCCACCACCGAGAAGGCTCTCTGTCTGGTTCCCTGCAACCTCACTTCTCGCAGTGAGGGAACCTCCAGAAGGCCCTTGGCCCTGGACCTCAGCGTCCGGGCAGAATGATGGAGGTGAAGACGCTCCTTCAGGTAAACAACCTAACACCAGGGTTAGCCAATATAGGGTCCTCCAGATGTTGTTGTACCACATCTCCCATCATCCCCAGCTGGTATGGCCATTGGAGTTGTCATCCGCAACGCCTGGACAGCATCACGTTGGCTACAGATGCCTTAACGCCAAATCACCTCAAACCATGGTTTCCAGAATCTTGCTTGCTGGGTGGTCATGAACTGTGGCTTGCCGATTCACAAGCTACTGGCAAGCCATGGCTAAAATGCTTGCACTGTGGCTTGGCGTCATGTCTTCTCTGCAACCTAGGCAGGGCTTGTTTGTAACATAGCTGTGAATGGTAGCTTTGGAGGTCTGAGCAGCGGCAGAGGAAGCCGCTCGGGCTCCCAGGGTGGCGCACCCAGAGGCAGAGCAAACAGCCCATAGGGGCGGGGCAAGGCGAGGGCGGAGCAAGCCACCCATAGGGGTGGGGCAAGATGAGGGTAGAGCAAGGGTAGGGCGAGCTACCCATAGGGGCGGGGCTTCCGGAGTCTGCCTGCCTCCTCCCATTCAGTCGCCCTACAGCTGGGGAGGGAGGCAGGCAGGCAATGGGTGGACCATTTCAGCACCGTGCAGCCTGCGCGTGCCCAAGCCACGTGTCTCTCCCAGGAGAGATGCGTGGTTCGGGTGCGCTGCAGGCCTCGCGGTAAGTGCCGCCTGGCATTTTGTCACCCCCCTCAGTGGTAACACCCGGGGCGGACCGTACCCGCCTCCCTCTGCGAGGTACCAAACTTTGTACAGTGGAAGACATGAGTACTGTTCCACAGCATTTGCTATTTTCATTTATGCACATTACTGTTCAGAGTTGGACATCGTTGTTGAATACACAAAGCTTCACAGCTTGTCTTCCACCGTACAAAGTTTGGTACCTCGCTTCATTTAAAGATTTTCAGAGACTTTGAGACTAAAGATTTCATTTTGAACTTTTTATGATTCGAAGGAATTCTACAAAGATTGTCTATTACGTATGTATATGGTCACTGTGTTGCCTAGACATTGCTGACGTTCTCTTTGCAACACAGGGGTTTGTTTGGATACCTATGGCTCCAGAACACAGCTGGCGAACCACATCCTGAAGGGTTTCATGAACCTGGAGACAGCCAACAGCTGTTTCAGAGATGCTGTCTCTGGAGGAAAGGCAGGGTGGTGTAGTGGTTAGAGTGTCGGACTAGGACCTGGGTTCAAATCCCCATTTGACATAATGGTCACTGGGGGACCTTGGGGGCCAGTGACTGCCTCTCGGCCAAACCAACCTCACAGGGTTGTTTGGGGGCGGATTAAATGAGGGAGGGGGGAGAATCTCGTAAGCAACCATGAGCCTGTTAGAAAAAAAGTAGTGGGATAGAAATGCAATAGGTTAATAAGAAGGGAAGAGAGACAATTGTTTGTGCTTTGTAGTAGTAGTAATAATGATGTCCTCCTGGTAGAGGACAAGGATCTAGAGATCACGCTCAGGGTGGCCAAATTCTGTGCGACTGCCGTAAAACTTAGGGAACAAGTTGTACTACCAAAATGATCAAGGTTTGAAATTTACGGCATGTAATGCCTTAAGAGAAAACATTATGAAAATGATATATAGGTGGTACATAACCCCAGTCAAGCTTGCAAAGATTTACCATTTGCCTGACAATAAATGTTGGAAATGTAAAGAAACTGAAGGTACATTTTTTCATCTTTGGTGGACTTGCCCGAAGATTAAGGCATTCTGGGAAATGATTTATAATGAACTTAAAAAGGTATTTAAATATACTTTCCCCAAGAAACCAGAGGCCTTTCTCTTGGGTATTGTCGGCCAAGGGGTGTTAAAGACGGATATAACTTTCTTTATGTATGCTACAACAGCAGCTAGAATACTCATTGCGAAGTACTGGAAGACGCAAGAGCTACCCACACTGGAAGAATGGCAGATGAAGGTGATAGACTACATGGGCTTGGCAGAAATGACGAGCAGAATCCGAAACCAGGGAAGAGAAGCAGCGCAAGAAGAATGGAAAAAATTCAAGGACTATTTAAAGAAATATTACAAAGTTAATGAAAGTTAGAATGATGTTGGACTGGAAAGTAAATGGTTACTATTAGTAATGGTTAAGACAAGGAGAATAAGGAAGAATAGTCTAAATTTAAATTAAAATAAGGGAAGATTTGCTGAACAATCGATAAGAATTTGGAATACAGAAAGGGGAGGCATGAGGAAGTCGGGGAAGATAGGATATGAAATTAGGATATGAAATGATACATGTTTTTTGTTTTGTTTTTGTTTTTGTATGTTTATGTTTGTTGTATTGTGTTTATATCGAAAAATAAAAATATTATTAAAAAAAAATGATCAAGGTTTTAAATGATAATTTTAGGTTATTTTTTTGTGATCAAGATTTAATTTTTTTTAAACTGCCGCTGTATCTGAATTGTCTGTGTTATACCCAATTGCAATTCAATGTATTTTTGTTGTGTTTTATGATTTTCCTGATATTGTAAGTGACCTGGAACTGATCTGTGACCGTAATAATAAAATTCTATTCTATTCTATTCCTATTGCTGGACACTGCAGGAGGGGAAAGCACTCTGGCACTCTGGTCCGGCCTTCGCAGTTTCCCACAGGCATCCAGTAGGATGCTGCAGTACAGTGGTACCTCAGGTTAAGTACTTAATTCGTTCCAGAGGTCTGTACTTAACCTGAAACTGTTCTTAACCTGAAGCACCACTTTAGCTAATGGGGCCTCCTGCTGCTGCCGCGCCGCCGGAGCACGATTTCTGTTCTCATCCTGAAGCAAAGTTCCTAACCCGAGGTACTATTCCTGGGTTAGCGGAGTCTGTAACCTGAAGCGTATGTAACCTGAAGCGTATGTAACCCGAGGTACCACTGTATGTTGGACTAGAGGGGCCAATGGCCCGATACAACGGGCGCCTCTTAAGTGTCTAAACAAACTGCTTTTTACGAAAAACCCCAGGGTGCAACTCAGCGTGGAACTGCTGCCGTTCCTGCTTTCAGACCCGGAGCTCCTCGGAGCCAGAGTTTGCCTCGCTAGGCTGGTCCTGTGCTATTTATAGGAGCGAGTTGTGTGTATACAAATTTTCTGTCACAATAACTGCACACAAACACACACACACTCGGAGGCCGGCCGCCCCAGTGGGGCGACGTTGGGAGTTTGTTTGCGTGTTTTCAGCCTCTCTGCCTCCCTTGCCCTCTTTAGAGCTAATTGCTTGTGTTTAACGCAGGCAAGTGAAGCCCCGGGCGCCCGTCTCCGCGGGGAGCAACCACCTCCTGAGCCACGAGCCTGCAGGAGAATAACATACACTTGGCTGGGGCGATGGCAGGCCTTGGACTTTCTGCTGCAGAACCTTTCCCGCTGCGGTTAAGCCCATTTTTGGACATGCACCTTGCTCATAGCGGGGTACATCCGAAAAATCAGCAGTGGGGGGGAGAAGGTGGTGGTTGGTGAGCGTGATCTGCTGCTGTTGAACCTGAGGACTTTGTGCTTGCAGATTGCAAGGACAATCCACAGCCTTTTCTGAGTGGAGAAACACAGAAAGCACAAGCAGGGACCTGCAACAGAATACTGTCGTGTGTGGATCATACAATCCTAGAATGGTGTTAACGGAGAAATCCGAGGGCTCCCTTGGACCAAAAACCAAGGACACCAGCCAGGAATACCAGAGCAAAACAGCAGCCAGTAGGCTTGGTCTTCATTGAAGACTGTCGCGACAGGACTCCCACCTGCCACCAGGTGAAACAAAATGGAAGCCCAGAACAAAAGAAGACCCCAACTTTTGTTAGTTACTAATCCCCCAAACTACACCCCTAGAACTACATCACAACTACATCATGACTACTTCATTGAGACATCACAAAAAGGAGGGGTTGAGGGAGGAGTTGTGGAGGTAACCTGAGTATCTTGTCACCTGGCTGGTTCCTCCTTTCGAGTTGGCAGTTTCCTGCCCCCAGAGGGAAGATCTGATCATTGTCCTTTGTTCCAGTCCATGTTGAATCCACTCCCATATGCAAGTCCTTTGTGACCTTGATGGTCTTCTGTCTGGGACCATCAAGGTTGTCATGACAACTGGGTAGGGCTCCTGTGTATGTGCTGGTACAGTTAAGGGATTATGGCCGTCCTGTATCAAACCATCCCCCTTTGATAGTCCTTCCTTCATGGAGTAAAATAAAAGTGGAGCGGTGTAAATCCGATGTATGGTTGATTTACTATGAATTTATAACAGAAACGTCGCGTATGTCGTGTGTGAGTATGTGTGTTGTGTTTGTACAAACTGAATGATTGGGGGGGAAGTTTCCTGCAACAATGGGAAGGGACTGTGAGGGTCATCTAGTCCAACCCCCTACAATGCAGGAATCTTTTGTGCAAAGTGGGGCTCAAACTCCTGACCCTGAGATTAAAAGTCTGGTGCTCTACCAACCGAGCTATATCTGCTGTCCATTGCTATTCTTTGTCCCAGCCAGCCAGCCAGCTGCTTTCTCTGTCCCATACCTCCCAATTTCAGTTTTCTGTTCCTTGCCCCCAACAGACACTCGGTGTCATGCTTAGGCCACACTGGGCTGTTTTGGGGTTTCTTCCCTTTAGATTAAAAAAAAGGTAAAGGACCCCTGACCGTTAAGTCCAGTCGCGAACAACTCTGGGGTTGCGGCGCTCATCTCGCTTTACTGGCCGAGGGAGCCGGCGTTCGTCCACAGACAGTTTTTCTGGGTCATGTGGCCAGCAGGACTAAGCCGGTTCTGGCGAAACCAGAGCAGTGCACGGAATAATAATAATAATAATAATAATAATAATAATAATAATAATAATAATAAATAATTTATTTATACCCCGCCCATCTGGCTGGGTTTCCGCAGCCATTCTGGGTGGCTTTCAACAGAATATTAAAATACAATACAGTGGTACCTTGGGTTACATACACTTCAGGTTACACACTTCGCTAACCTAGAAATAGTGCTTCAGGTTAAGAACTTTGCTTCAGGATAAGAACAGAAATCAGGCTCCGGCGGTGCGGCAGCAGCAGGAGGCCCCATTAGCTAAAGTGGTGCTTCAGGTTAAGAACAGTTTCAGGTTAAGAACGGACCTCCGGAAGTACTTAACCCGAGGTTCCACTGTAATCTATTAAACATTAAAAGCTTCCCTAAACAGGGCTGCCTTCAGATGTCTTCTAAAAGTCTGGTAACACTGTTTACCTTCCTGCCGGAGTGGTACCTATTTATCTACTTGCACTGGTGTGCTTTTGAACTGCTTGGTTGGCAGGAGCTGGGACCGAGCAACAGGAGCTCACCCTGTCACGGGGATTCAAACTGCCAACGTTCTGATCAGCAAGCCCTAGGCTCCGTGGTTTAGACCACAGCGCCACCCACATCCCTTTACCTTTAGATACCCCCTTTCAAAATTACTTCTTCAAACCCAAAGCTCCTTCCAAGCCTGCTAGTACTGCCCTCGTTTGCCTGGGTGGTGCTGTTTTGGCTACATAAGGATAGGTACTGGGGATTGGGTTTGGGTTTGCTGTCCCAGATGCCTGTAGGAAGCTCACAAGCAAAACCCAAGCGCCAGACGTCTCTCTCCCCTCCTGCGGTTTCCCTGAAACTGCAATTAGGAAGCATTTAATTTCATTTTACTTTTAAGTTGTATATCGCTTTTCTATATTACTATGCCCAAGGCGGTTGACAGCAACAAAATATGCAACCAAGAGCACACACCTTATAATAATCTGACCCAGTGCAAAAAATTGTAATGAAACATGGCTTTAAAATGGAACAACTCATATCAAATAAAGTAATATTCAATCATCTATTAGAATATAACAGTACACAACAAAATTAACTCTCAGAACATCAGCAAACAATTAAACGGAAATTGACATTTGCAACGAATGATAACTACGATCGATAAAAATAACTGCAAGTCACAATGCATAAAATGCCATAATGCAAAAGGATCAAATTGAGAAACGAAGACACACAACTTATAAAACCATTAATTTTCGTTTTTATTTTATACTCTCAACGGAGGCAGAGCGTCTTTGTGTGCTGTTAAACTATGGAACTCACTGCTGCGGGAGGCTCTTGTGTTCGAATCCTGCTCGAGGGTTTCCCATTGGTTGGCCAATGTGAGAACAAGATGCTGGAGGAGATGGACTCGTGGCCTCATCTAGCAGCCTCTTCTTACATTTGCTTTCTCTCTTTGTCCAAACCCGGAGAATACAAATGGCCGAGGGAGAAACCACCGCTGCAGATCTTGGGCCAGGCCGCTCACAGCTTTCCTTTTGGGTCACGCTCCTCCCATGGTTTATGGACTTCCCGGGAAAACAGTGACCCCAGAGAGAACGGGTGCAATTCTTTTGCAGTCATCGATCGCTGGGTTTCCGAATCCCTCTTGGATGCTTTCTCAGTGCTCCAAAAGCAGATTGGTTGCCATGACAACTCCGAGGAGCTAAAAATAGCAAGTCCCTGGTGCACATTATTTGTTGGGGTGGTGGCTTCCCTCCCTCACCCCCCCCTTCAGAACCTGCGGAAGGGGATATCCCTCTTCTCTGATGCATTTATTATGATTCTATATGAACATGAACCTTTCTCCTACCATCTGTGACTGGATTAAAGACCTTCTGATAGATCGGACACAAACAGTGAGGATTGGACGTGTAACATCTAATTCCTTAACAATCAGCACTGGCACACCCCAGGGATGTGTGCTAAGTCCTTACCTGTATTCATTGTATACATACGATTGTGTGTCATCTGACCCGTCTACTGCAGTTATTAAGTTTGCAGATGACACCACCATAATGGGTTTAATAACAGGTGGAGACAGATCAGCGTATAGAGGGGAGGTCCAAAAAATATCTACATCGTGCCTAGGGAACAACTTGCACCTTAATATCAGCAAGAAAAATGAGATGGTGTTGGACTTTCGGAGGAAGAGAGGAGGACTAGCCCCGGGGAGGGCTGTGTGGAGAGAGTCTCTTCCTTTAAATTCCTAGGAGTTTATCTTAGTGAAGACCTTACTTGGAAAATCAATACAACCCAAGTGGTTAAGAGAGCCCAACAGAGACTCCATCTCAGAGTATTGCGAAAGAACGATGTCAATCAACATTTGATGGTCTCCTTCTACCAGTCCACAATAGAAAGTGTCCTTTCATACTGCATCACGGTGTGGTAAGCTGGTTTGACATCATCTGATAGGAAGTGCCTACAGAGGGTGGCGAATATAGCGCAAGATATTATGGGCTGTCCCGTGAATCTGCTGGATGAAATAGCGGAAGAACGTTGCCTCAGGAGAGTGAGGAAAATTCTCAGGGATGATTATTCACACTCTGGCTGGCACTTTCTTGATCTCCTGCCCTCGGGCAAAAAATATAGAAGTATGATTAGTCGCACCAACAGGGTAAATAACAGCTTCTATCCCTGGGCTGTTAGACTGTTGAATGAAAAGATAACAACAGGGCAACTGATTTTCGGGTTTGGTGGGTGTGCGTCAGTAAACAAAGGGAATTAAGAGTAAGAGAGCTGAGTGGGGGGTGCTCATGTAATCTCACTGCATACAAGTTGTACAAGTGACAACAAAGTATTTCAATTTCAATTTCAATTTCAATTTATTATCCTCCTTTTCCCCAACCCCGCCAGATATTCTACTGTTTAGCTTCCCTGCTGCAAAGCTGCCGCCTTTTCCTTCGCTGGAAAGGCTTTGTGGCCGTAAGAGCTGTTTGACAGTGGAACGGATCCTTCCTTGGAGGTTTCTAAGCAGAGGATGGATGGCCACCTGTCAGGGATGCTTTAGCTGAGATTTCTGCATTTCGGGGGGGGGGTTGGACTAGATGACCGTTGGGTCCCTTCCAACTCTACAATTCTATGATTCTGTGACAGCAGGCGCAGCTTTTATCCTCGTCCTTTTTTCCACCCTTGTGTGGTGTTCCATTGCATTGAATTTATATTGTTTATCGCAGGGGTCCCCAAACTAAGGCCCGCGGGCTGGATAAGGCCTGAGGGACTCGTTTATCCGGCCTGTGGTAACCCCCCACTCTTACCGGTGCTGTGCTGCACGGCTGCCCACTTTCAGGTTGAAGGAGCATCGGAAATGGCTTGTGCACATGCGCAAGCGTTATTTGCGCATGCGCAAGTGTTATTTCCGGTGCACTTCCGGGTCGGAGGAGGCCCATGCACATGTGCACAAGCTATTTCCGGTGCTCCTCCGACCCAGAAGTGTGCCGGAAATAGAGTGTGTTCATGCGTATGGGCACGCGCTCCCCTCCCTCCGGCCCGCCGCTGGAGACACCGGCCCGAGGCGCGGTAAGTTTGCTGACCCCTGGTTAATAATAATAATAATAATAATAATAATAATAATAATAATAATAATTTATTATTTCTACCCCGTCCATCTGGCTGGGCTTCCCCAGCCACTCTGGGCAGCTTCCAAAAAAAATATTAAAATACTGTAATACATCAAATGTTAAAAGCTTCCCTAAACAGGGCTGCCTTCAGATGTCTTCTAAAAGTCTGGTAGTTGTTCTCTTTGACATCTGGTGGGAGGGTGTTCCACAGGGTGGGCGCCACTACCGAGAAGGCCCTCTGCCTGGTTCCCTGTAACTTGGCTTCTCGCAGTGAGGGAACCGCCAGAAGGCCCTCGGTCCTGGACCTCAGTGTCCGGGTAGAACGATGGGGTGGAGACGCTCCTTCAGATATACTGGACCGAGGCCGTTTAGTGCTTTAAAGGTCAGCACCAACACTTTGAATTGTGCTCGGAAACGTACTGGGAGCCAATGTAGGTCTTTCAAGACCGGTGTTATGTGGTCTCGGCGGCCACTCCCAGTCACCAGTCTGGCTGCCGCATTCTGGATTAGTTGTAGTTTCCGGGTCACCTTCAAAGGTAGCCCCACGTAGAGCGCATTGCAGTAGTCCAAGCGGGAGATAACCAGAGCATGCACCAATCTGGCGAGGCAGTCCGCAGGCAGATAGGGTCTCAGTCTATGTACCAGATGGAGCTGGTAAACAACTGCCCTGAATGTTTATTGCATTCGTATCCCACCTCCCCCACCCACAGGTGGAGCGCATGGTTCTGCCCCTCCTCGTTTAATTCCCAGGACAACCCTGCGAGGCGGGTCAGGTTCAGAGGCCGTGAGCGGCCGAAGGCCCACCCTGTGAGCTTTGTCCGCGGCTGAGTGGGGGATTCGAACCCTGCTCTCCTGGGTCCTGGCCTGACATTCTCACCGCTGTAACCACGCTGGCTCAATTTGCATGCCCGCTGTTTGACAGTGGTTCAGTTGTTTTAACCGTTGTTTCCCGAGCTCCGCTGCGCTTTGCACCAGGTAAATATTGACGAGAAACTTTGCCTGGTGATTTGCAATCAAGGAGGAGGAAAAGGAGGAGAAAAAGACAGACACACAAAGAGTGTGGGGAGGGAGTTGTGGGGAGGATTAAAAGAAATATATACAAGTTGGTATTAGTAATGGGGACCTTATGGAGAGGCTCCATGTTCAGAGACAGTGTATCTCCGAATATCAGTTGCTAGGAACATAATTCTTGTAATCTGCCCTGGGTACTTTCTGTAGGATACAAGAGCAAGATAGAAATAATAAAGGGCAGTAACAGTAAATTAAGACAGCATCTTAAAAAGTAGAGACATCACCTTGCCAACAAAGGTCCGTATAGTAAAAGGTATGGTCTTCCCAGTAGTGATGTATGGAAGTGAGAGCTGGACCATAAAGAAGGCTGATCGCCGAAGAATTGATGCTTTTGAATTATGGTGCTGGAGGAGACTCTTGAGAGTCCCATAGACTGCAAGAAGATCAAACCTCTCCATTCTGAAGGAAATCAGCCCTGAGTGCTCACTGGAAGGACAGATCCTGAAACTGAGGCTCCAATACTTTGGCCACCTCATGAGAAGAGAAGACTCCCTGGAAAAGACCCTGATGTTGGGAAAGATGGAGGGTACAAGGAGAAGGGGACGACAGAGGACGAGATGGTGGGACAGTGTTCTCGAAGCTACCAGCATGAGTTTGACCAAATTGCGGGAGGCAGTGGAAGACAGGAGGGCCTGGCGTGCTCTGGTCCGGGGGTCACAAAGAGTCGGACACGACTAAACAACAACAACAACAACAGTAAATCTTAATAAACAGAGGAATCTGCCTGCTTGTGTGCCAGAGCAATAGCTGAGTATCCTGCACCGTGGAATAATAATAATAATAATAATAATAATAATAAATAAATAAATAAATAAAAATAAATTATTATTTATACCCCACCCATCTGGCTGGGCTTCCCCAGCCACTCTGGGCGGCTTCCAACAAAATATTTAAATACAGTAATGCATCAAACATTAAAAGCTTCCAACAGGTGGCTAGTAGTCACCGACAATGCTCCCTTCCATTAATTTGTTTAATCCTCTTTTAAAGGCATCCAACTTGGTGACCACCAACTGCCTCCTGTGGCAGGGAGTTCCATAGTTTAACAACGCACTGCGTAAAGCGGTCTTTTCCCCCCATCTGTCCTGAATCTTCCAGCCTTCTTCCATTGGATTGCGATGCATGGTTTTATAAATTTCTACCATGTCATCTTTTACTTGCTCTGAAGTTGACGCTGCCTCTGATTCTAGCCTCCTTGCTGGTCCTTGAGTTACAGGGATAATTCTTTTTGGAGGAAGTAGGAAGTTAAATAGTGTGGCCTGAGAATAGTGTGGGTTTTTATTTCATTTTTAAGAAACGGCAACCAGCAATTCAAATGCAGTGATATTTGAAAGATAAACGAGATGTTGTGTTTACTGTCTCCCAGCAACCCCCGAGAAGACGTGCTTAATGCAAAACTCATAAAATAGCTTTTAAAAAAAATAAAACAAAAGTTTGTATAACTGGATAAACAAAGCTTTGGCGGCCCGAGTTAAAGTATGTGGGTCTGCGCAAGAGAGGGAGTGAGATGGAGCTCATGGGAACTGTAGTCCGAAATATCTAAAGAGCACCCAGGCTGGGTCAAAAAGGATATTGTAGATCTGGAAAAGGTTCAGAAAAAGGAAACCAGAAGTCATCAAGAGGAGGAGCGACTTCCCCAGAAGTTGCAGAAAGGGTTGCAGTATTTGGGGGATTTTGGTTCGAAGAAAAGGCATGTAAGAGAGGAATCGAATCAAATCTTTATTATTATGGTTGACGGAACAGCACAGAGAGTTAAAGGAGACAAAGTAGAAAACATGCGTTATCCAAATGTGTACAGTGGAATAAAAGAGGATGACATAAAATAAGGTAGATAGATTTTTCCAGTTACTTAAAATGAGCACTGTCATTTTTAAAGTGAATGTTGCATTACAAACTCCAAAAAGTAAAATCACAGTTCTTAGTGGCCTTTTGCTCTCTGTAGAGGAGTGCTTGGGAACATTGAAGGTGATGGATGCATGTTTGTGAGGAATGGTGGAGGAGGGATGCTAATAATAATAATAATAATAATAATAATAATAATAATAATAATAATATTTTTTAAAAAAATAATTTATATCTTGCCCATCCGACTGGGTTTCCCCAACACTCTGTGTGGCTTACAGCATAATAATGGTTGTTGTTGTTTACTCGTTTAGTCATGTCCGACTCTTTGTGACCCCCTGGACCAGAGCATGCCAGGCACTCCTGTCTTCCACTGCCTCCCGCAGTTGGGTCAAACTCATGCTGGTAGCTTCCAGAACACTGTCCCACCATCTCGTCCTCTGCCGTCCCCTTCTCCTTGTGCCCTCCATCTTTCCCAACATCAGGGTCTTTTCCAGGGAGTCTTCTCTTCTCATGAGGTGGCCAAAGTCTTGGAGCCTCAGCTTCAGGATCTGTCCTTCCAGTGAGCACTCAGGGCTGATTTCCTTCCGAATGGATCGGTTTCATCTTCTTGCAGTCCATGGGACTCTCAAGAGTCTCCTCTAGCACCATAATTCAAAAGCATCAATTCTTCGGCGATCAGCCTTCTTTATGGTCCAGCTCTCACTTCCATACATCACTACTGGGAAAACCATAGCTTTAACTATACAGACCTTGGTCGGCAAGGTGATGTCTCTGCTTTTTAAGATGCTGTCTAGGTTTGTCATTGACAGCACGATAATAAAAACATAATAAAACATCAACTGGCGATATGATCATAAGGAACATAGATTGCTTGCCGGGGAGGGGGGGTGATGGGTGTGCAGACTGCAGAGTTATTTGCATGCCTGCGGTGTGTCTTATTGTCTAAATAGTCTGTAGATAGTGCTGGGATGGAACCAGTGGCCATGGTACATGCCAGCACCAAGGACATAGGGAAATTTTGTTGTGAGACGATGGAAGGAAAGTTTAGGCTGCTAGGGAGGACGTTGAAAGCTAGGACCTTCCTGGATAGCTTTCTCTGAAACGCTACGGATTCCAGGCATAGGGGCAGCTTTGCAGTGTTAATGCATGAATAGCGTACCAAGGAGGGGTTTGGATTTGCTAGGCACCCTGGGGGAACATTTTGGGACAAACTGGGCCTGTACGAAAGAGACAGGCCCCACTTGAACTGGGATGAACCCAGACCATTGGTTCTTAAAATAAAAGTCATTTTGGACTCACAGCTGTCCATGGAGGCACAGGTCAATTCTGTGTCCAGGGCACCTGTTTACCTGCTCCATCTGGTACGCAGGCAGAGACACTATCTGCCCATGGACTGTCTCGCCAGAGTGGTGCATGCTCTAGTTATCTCTCGCTTGGACTACTGCAATGTGCTCTGCGTGGGGCTACCTTTGAAGGTGACCCGGAAACTACAATTAATCCAGAATGTGGCAGCTAGACTGGTGACTGGGAGCGGCTGCCGAGACCACATAACACCGGTCTTGAAAGATCTACATTGGCTCCCAGTACGTTTCCGAGCACAATTCAAAGTGTTGGTGCTGACCTTTAAAGCCCTAAATGGCCTCGGTCCAGTATACCTGGAGGAGTGTCTCCACCCCCATTGTTCTGCCTAGACACTGAGGTCCAGCGCCGAGGGCCTTCTGGCGGTTCCCTCATTGCAAGAAGTTAGGTTACAGGGAACCAGGCAGAGGGCCTTCTCGGTAGTGGCACCAGCCCTGTGTAACGCCCTCCCAGCAGATGTCAAAGAGAACAACAACTACCAGACATTTAGAAGACATCTGAAGGCAGCCCTGTTCAGGGAAGCTTTTAATGTTTAACAGACCACTGTACAGTGGTACCTCGGGTTACATACGCTTCAGGTTACATACGCTTCAGGTTACAGACTCTGCTAATCCAGAAATATTACCTCGGGTTAAGAACTTTGCTTCAGGATGAGAACAGAAATTGTGCTCCGGCAGTGCAATGGCAGCGGGAGGCCCCATTAGCTAAAGTGGTGCTTCAGGTTAAGAACAATTTCAGGTTAAGAACAGACCTCCAGAACGAATTAAATTCTTAACCTGAGGTACCACTGTATTTTAATACTTTGTTGGAAGCTGCCCAGAGTGGCTTGGGAAATCCAGCCAGATGGGCAGAGTATAAATAATAAATTATTATTATTATTATTATTATTATTATTATTATTATTATTATTATATTTTAAAAAGGTGGCAGAGAAGCTTTCAAACTGATGGTCCATGACAAAGCCGACAGGAGCCGAGGAGAGTCTGGTTTGGAAAAATCCTCCCTCTGGGGTGAATATAAAGGCAAATGCGTTTGTGGCAATTTTAAATATAGAGGGGTAGAACTTGGTATTATGAGTGCAGAGGCACAGGGCAGCGATTCAGACGGAACAAAGCAGCACAGGTGAAAACGCAAGTGCCAAAGACACTTGAAAAGAGAGAGAGAGCGCATGGAAGTGTTTATGTGCTAAAGCTAGAAGTCTCCAAACCAAAGAACTGGAGAGCTTGGTCTTAGGGGACGGCACTGATATAGCGGGCAGAACGAAAACCTGGTGGGGATGAAGACGACCAGTGAGGACACTCATCTCTGGATATAATAATGTTCAGCAGTAGTAATTTAGACCCTCACAGTTTCATTACTGCCAGTTCTACTGCTTCTTACTGCGTGTTTCATCCCAGAGTGATAAAAGATTACTGAAGAGGTTGAAAAGCTTTTATCCCACAATTTTCTACCTTAAAATGTTAAATGCAGCTTTTGCATAATACTTAGGAGTTCTTTTCCCTTGTTCTCTTTCCTCTTACTGACAAAGTATTGCCCCTTCTCCCTGTCGCCACCCATTTCCATGCGCTGGTAGCATGTATGTTTGTTTGAATTTCTGTCTTACGGTATTTCCAAGGCAGGTAATTAAACCTGCACCCCTAAACCCACTCACCTGGGAATAAGTCGCACTGAATGCAATGATATTTATTTATGAGGAGACATGGGTTTGTATCCAAACTAGCACTATGTGCTACTTTAAATGTGTCTGTGGGAGGAGGTGGGGGAATACAGGTTAGTGTTTTGCTTTGCTTTTGTTTTGTTTTCCCCCAGAAGGACAGTTTCAATCTGTCCCATATTTCCAATTTTGTCCTTGTTTCTTTCCATGTTGTTTTATAATTGTCCTTGAATAGGTTTGTTTTTTTCGGGGAGAGCCAGACCCCCAAATGTTTTATTTTCTTTACCACTGTTATTTTCGTTTTACTTTGCAGCTGACCTGTTTGTTCCACGCTCATGTTTTTCACCATCATTTTTGTTTTACCCTTATTAATTTTCAATCCTGCCAACATTCCAAATTCTTCAGTTACTTTTAATGCTATAGGTTCCTGTACTGTCAAGACTATATCGTCGGTGAAGGCTTTAACCTTATATTATTTTTTGCCACACTTTATCCCTGTAATTCTTTCTGTCTCACTTATAAGTAGTACTTCCAATATTGATATAAATAACAGAGGTGACAAAGGGCAGCCCTGTCTTGTACCCTTTGTGATTTCGAAGCTCTCTGTTAATCTATACTTATATATTATATAATTTATATAATTTATTATATGAATTATATTATATAAATTATATAATATAATTTATTATAAGTTCCGCATTTTGTTCTTCGTAAATTGCCTCTGTACTCCTTAGAAAATTTGTACCTATGCCCATTATTTCTAAATTCTTTTTCATAAAGGACCAAGACACGCATAATAATAAAATATAAATGCTACTGGAAAGACTACTGGGAAAACCATAGTTATGGTTTTCCCAGTCGTGATGTATGGAAATGAGAGCTGGACCATAAAGAACTGCAGGACCATAAAGAACTTCCAAACTGCAGGAGGCAGGGGAAGACAGGAGTGCCTGGCGTGCTCTGGTCCAGGGGGTCACGAAGAGTCGGACACGACTAAACGACTAAATGACTAAACAACAACAACAACTGGAAGGACAGAGAAGGATGCTCTGGAGGTGATGTCACACTGCACACCACCAGAAGAAGGCACAGTGCAAGCTAGAAATCTCCAAACCAGGGATCAGCAAAGCTTACCAGCCATGGGCTGGTTCACTCCCGCGGAGATTGTTCGTGGACTGGACCAGCGCAGCGCGATGCCGGAAATTCATGCCTGCGCAGAAGCGATTTCCGGTGTCTGGGCATGCGCAGAAGCGATTTCCTGTATCTGCGCGTGCGCAGACGTGATTTCTGGCACCGCTCAGTGAGTCCCCCCACGCTGTGCTGGTTTAGCACAGCACATGGGGACTCGCCGAGCGGGTGGCTCAGTTTGGGGGCGGCTTGTGGGCCAGTAAAACAGTCTTCATGGGACGCATCTGGCCCATGGGCCACATGTTGCTGAACCCAGCTCCAAAGGGACGGACCCCTCCACAGAATTTCTGTGGGTGGCGATACCTGGCTCCGAAAGGAAGTTGGTGCTTCGGACGGACTCTTGTCCCCCCGATCAAAGCGCTCAAGGAGACCTTGACATGATGAGTGAAGTCCGGGAAGCATCTGAAAGGGGAGACAAAAGAGTGGTGGGTTCACATGGACTGATGTGGTATAAGGCAGATTCCTATACAGTGGTACCTCTGGTTAAGAACTTAATTGGTTCCGGAGGTCCATTCTTAACCTGAAACTGTTCTTAACCTGAAGCACCACTTTAGCTAATGGGGCCTCCTGCTGCCGCCGCGCCACTGCTGCGCGATTTCTGTTCTCATCCTGAAGCAAAGTTCTTAACCTGAGGTACTATTTCTGGGTTAGCGGAGTCTGTAACCTGAAGCGTCTGTAACCTGAGGTACCACTGTATTCCAACGTCGGGGACATGCACAACTGTTTCACACCAAGTCAGACCGGTGTCCCCTCCACTCCAGCATCTGTGTGCAATATTTTAAAATTAGGCATCTCTGTAGCATCTGAGCCCAGGCACGATCTGGCTTCTCTACGGAAGGCAAGAAACTGTTTGCTGCAAAGGCCATCAGATGCAAAGCTCCATTTAAGAAATCGCTCTCCCCAGGTACCTCCCTCAGGCCCCTCGACACACAGGTGCTTAGAGACCTGGCAGGTTTTTTCTTTTTTCTTTTCCAAAACACCTTAGCCAGTTGTAATTAGCAAGGTCATGTGAGAGGCATCTGAAAGGGCTGCCAGGCAAGACCGGGAGTGGAAATACCGTATTTTTTGCTCTATAAGACTCACTTTTTCCCTCCTAAAAAGTAAGGGGAAATGTGTGTGCGTCTTATGGAGCGAATGCAGGCTGTGCAGCTATCACAGAAGCCAGAACAGCAAGAGGGATCGCTGCTTTCACTGTGTAGTTGCTGTTCTGGCCTCTGAGATTCAGAATATATTTTTTCTTGTTTTCCTCCTCCAAAAACTAGGTGCGTCTTGTGGTCTAGTGCGTCTTATAGAGCAAAAAATACGGTGCTTTGTGTTCTGGGAACAGCCGGGACACCCACACATACTTTACCAGGAGTGGTGGGCCTGGGAGGGTTGCCAATGTTTTTGTCAGCTCTTGCTCCTCTGCCTTTAACAGCAGCTTTGATTTGCAGGTGCCCCAGCTTCTCTCCGTGCTCCACAAAGCTTCCCTTGTTGGTGTAGGCCAGGTACCCAAAAACTCGGCCCTCCATATGTTTTGGGACTACAATTCCCATCATCCCTGACCACTGGTCCTGTTAGCTAGGGATGATGGGAGTTGTAGTCCCAAAACATCTGGAGGGCCAAGTTTGGAGATGCGTGGTACAGGCAGATTCTGCGCAGTAGCAGAACAGTTTTATACGTCGGTTTCTCCACATTCTCAGCAGGAACAGGACAGCACTTTATGAAAAAACAAATTGAAATAATGGGAATTAGAGGAAGAATGGGAAAGGCTATAGCAGAAATATATTACCAGCAAAGAGCAAGGTTAAAAATAAACGGAAATTTGACTGAAAGTTTTCCAATCACCAAGGGGACAAGGCAGGACTGTCCCTTATCACCCTTATTATTTATACTAGTTCTGGAAATCCTTTTGAAAGGAAGACAAAATAATTGTAATTGGGAAAAAATCCTATAAAGTTAGAGCATTTGCGGACGACTTAATAATAACAACACAAGAACCGAAAGTCTTCCAGTGGCGTTAGAATTAATTAAGACATATGGAGAAATGGCAGGACTAAAGGTAAACTACCAAAAAACCAAATTATTAACTAAAAATTTAAGTGCAGATGAAAATAAAGAACTCCAACAACTGATGGGTTTAGAAATTAAAAATAAGTTAAAATATTTAGGGATCTGGTTATCAAAAAAGAGTATTAATTTATATGAAGACTACCAACTCCTATCTGGGGCTGAAAGGAGTTGTGGTCCAAACATCTGGAGGGCTGCAGTGCAGTACTGACCAATGGTGACCTCTTATGCATAGGTGCGACAGGAGCCTGGTTGCTCTCGTCTTCCATACCTGCCTCTCCTGGAGCAAAGAAATGGTCTCCCATCTTCTGCAGATTGACTTACCACCTCTCTCTTTCTCACGTTCAAGATCTTGTCCAATGTTGCCATCTACCTGTGTACCATCTGTGTGGGCATCATGTCGTACTACATGGCCGATCGTAAGCACCGCAAAGCCTTCCTGGAAGCTCGTCAGTCTCTGGAGGTCAAGCTCAACCTTGAGGAGCAAAGTCAGCAGCAGGTAAGAGATGAATTGCTCCAACAGTAACCAACATTATCTCCCTGTGTCACATCTGCATGAACAGTTGAGCTGGATACCCAGGGAGAACATGTCTACTCTTGGTGGTTCTTTGGTTTCTAGTGGTTGGTGGAGTCTATGTCCAATAGACATCTTTCCTTGCTGCTCCTCTCCAGGGATGGGCTATGGCTCAGTAGTTTTGGATCTGAGGTGAGACACTCACATAGCAGAAGTTGCCCCCAGTTCCAGCTTAAGGCACTCTGGGAGGCTCCCAACAGATGATTAAAAACACGATAAAACATCAAACATTAAAAACTTCCCTAAACAGGGCTGCCTTCAGATGTCTTCTAAAAGTCAGATACAGTGGAAACATGAGCAGAACGCAACCCGCATCTGCGCAGGTTGCGATTCACCGCTTCTGCGCATGCGCGTGACGTCATTTTGAGCGTCTGCGCATGCACGAGCGGCGAAACCCGGAAGTAACCCTTTCCGGTACTTCCGGGTCACCACGGGACACAACCTGAAAAGATTTAACCTGAAGCAAATGTAACAAGAGGTATGACTGTAGTTGTTTATTTCCTTGACATCTGATGGGAGGGCATTCCGCAGGGCGGGTGCCACTACCAAGAAGGCCCTCTGCCTGGTTCCCTGTAACCTCACTTCTCACAGGAAGGGAACCTCCAGAAGGCCTTCGGCATTGGACCTCAGTATCCAGGCTGAATGATGGGGGTGGAGACGCTCCTTCAGGTCTACTGGGCCGAGGCCGTTTAGGATTTAAAAGTCAGCACCAACACTTTGAATTGTGCTCGGAAACGTACTGGGAGTCAATGAGGGTCTTTCAGGACCAGTGTTATATGGTGGCCACTCCCAGTCACCAGTCTAGCTGCCGCATTCTGGATTAATTGTAGTTTCTGGGTCACCTTCAAAGGTAGCCCCACGGAGAGCGCATTGCAGTAGTCCAAGCAGGAGATAACTAGAGCATGCACCACTTTGGCGAGACAGTCTGCGGGCAGGTAGGGTCTCAGCCTGCATACCAGATGGAGCTGGTAGACAGCTGCCTTGGACACAGAATTAACCTGTGCCTAGTTGCTCGACTAGATTGCCTGATCCAGCAGCCAGGTTTTTAGTGGGCTCTTACGTTCGCCTCCTCCAAAGAACTTGAAAGTGGCTTACATTATGGATCTCAAGCATCGAAGGCTGTGACAGTCCAGAACATCTGCAAGGGAGCAGGTTGAGGGAGGTTTGTTTGCAACAACTGTGTCATGTGCAGAGGGGAAAGGTGCGCTCACACACCATTCCTGGGTGCTTTGGGAAGGGGGCTAAGAATAGACCTGCCGGTCTTTTTATAGATGCGGCTGCATCTAATTCACAGCTGCCGGCCCCCTGTCAACAGCTCCTGCTGTCTGTCCAACACCAAGGCGGCTCCTAACGCCTTCCAGACCCGCGTCACCAAAGTGCTATTGATGTCAAGCCGGAGCTGCGGGTTCATGGGGAGATAAACTTTTGCAGGCGTCAGAGAGTGCTCGGCTGGGTCTTTGAAGAGATATTTATGCATTACTATGAGAGAGACAGACAGCATATCACCAGCCCAAGGCTTGTGCTGTATGACTGATAAGCAGAGACGGGGTCCCCTGTGAGGGGTAAAAGATAGAGAGAGAGAAAAAACTCAATGGAAGTGGAAAGGAACACGGAAAGTTTTTGAGATGTTGACAAATTCTTTTAAGCAGAAACTTGACCTCTGCTCTGCATTCTTGTGCATGTCCCTCTTCCTTTTATGCATCAGGACAGTTAGCGAATGGCACCAGTTTTGCATAAGACACCGATATTTATTTTCCCCACCCTTCAGCTCTAAAAGAGTTCTGACCTGAACAAATTCAACTTTGGAAGTAGAGTGGTACCTTGGAAGTCGAATGCAATCCATTCCAGAGGTCTGTTCGAATTCCAAAACCAAGGTGCGGCTTCCGATTGGCTGCAGGAACCTCCTGCAGCCAATCGGAAGTCGCAGAAGTCGTGTCGCACATTCGGGTTCCAAAGAACATTTGAAAACTGGAACACTCACTTCTGGGGTTGCGGCTTTCGCGAGCCAAAATGCTCAACTCGCAAGGTGTTTGGGATCCAAGGTGCACGTGTTCTTAACATGTGGCTGCTAATTGGATACCAAGATTTTAAAATTTTTATTTCATAAAATTTATACTCTGCTTGGTTGTGAAGAACCTCAAAGCGGTTTACGAAAAGATGGAATTGAGAAAGAATTACATCCCTGCTTTAAAACGCACAAAAGTTAAAATGCTAAAACGGAATAAAATGACTTCAGCTTTCTAAGAATCTGGGAAGGCTTGCCTAAACAAGAATGTTTTTAGCAGGTCCTGAGAAGAGAATAGTGAAGGCGCCAGCTTGATTTAACAGGCAGGGAGTTCCACAGTGCAGGTTAAAGGTAAAGGTAAAGGTAAAGGTAAAGGGACCCCTGACCGTTAGGTCCAGTCGTGGCCGACTCTGGGGTTGCGGCGCTCATCTCACTTTATTGGCCGAGGGAGCCGGCGTACAGCTTCCGGGTCATGTAGCCAGCATGACCAAGCCGCTTCTGGCGAACCAGAGCAGCACACAGAAACGCCGTTTACCTTCCCGCCAGAGCAGTACCTATTTATCTACTTGCACTTTGACGTGCTTTTGAACTGCTAGGTTGGCAGGAGCAGGGACCGAGCAACGGGAGCTCACCCCGTCGCGTGGCGCTGTGGGTTAAACCACAGTGCAGGTGATGCCACACTAAATGACCAAGTTCTTACAAACGCGGAACGGGTATCGTAGAATTGTAGAGTTGGAAGGAACCTGTAGAAGTATATATAGGATATAGGAACAGGATCAGAAACTTAGCTTGTGCAGTGCTTAGCTTTGAAAGTGCTCTATAATTAGTCCACTTTTAAAGCTTTGTTTTAATAACATTTTGTGAGAGTTACAACCAGTAGAATGCATCACTTTGAACTGGGACTTTGAGTGAACATTTTGGAAGGGTTTTTTTTTATTAAAAAAAACCACATTGGTGCATGTTTATACTATTCTTCCCTCTTGAAACATGTACGCATTTTGTGCTTCTATACTTAGGTTCCATCTTTTAACCATATTTGGGTAGCTTTCTCCTAAACCTTACTAAACCGGGACATGGTTTGTTGCTTATAAAAGGCTTTACGGAGGAAAAGTTCCCAGTGGGCTGAATCCTTGTTGTTTGGGCACTGAAGCCTCGCTTTCGTCTGTAGATCTGTCTGGATTCTGGATAAATCACAGCCTTGCAAATGTTCCTTTCTCAGACCTTGTTTGTTCATTATTGCTGGGGAGAAAACAACTCGCTGCTTTAAAAGCACTGTGGTGAAGTCAGGTTCAAACAGCACTGAAAAAAATAAACTGAAACCTTCCTGTCACTATCTTCCTCAACCCAGCTAGCATTGAGTTTGTTTGCTCTAAACACTCCTAATCTGCCTTTTCAGCTCAGAGAATTTTCAAGGCAACTTCCAGCAATGAAGACAAACAATGATAGCCAAGATAGCTCATAAAATATAATTACCGAAAAAAATATAGCCAATAAAACAGCGCATTTCATAGCCACAGTGGCAATAAAAAGAACCCGAGAGATATTATTCACGGAGAGCTTGGGCAAATTAAGCATTTTTGACTCGGTGTCTAAAATGCAGTGATATATATCGTGGAAACCGCAGGAGAGGAGAATGAAATTGTGTTCAGATTCTGCATGTGGGTTCCCCACAACAGGCACCCGGTTGCCCATTGTTAGAACAATATGCTGGTCTAGACAGCCTGATCAATCAGGGCTCTTTAGGTTCTTACCACTTGGCTCCTCTGCAAATTTTTAGTTTATTTGCAGTGCTTATCTGTCTCTAGCAAGGTCTTGATGTCTTCATCTTAGCACAGCTTCCTCCTGCGGCTGTAGGCCTGGAAAGGAGGGAAGCTGTCACCATTCGAAATTCGTCAGGCGCGAATTCCCTAGAGCTGTACACTAGACTTCTGTGGATGCAGCCTAGAATAAGGTTACCAGATGTCCCGGGGACAGTCCTCAGATTTCCAAATCAGTCCCCTGACAAAATCCTATCATTCCTACTGAAGTTGAAAGATGTCCCCGGATTCATTGAAAAAAATCTGGTAACCTTAGCCTAGAATAGCATTCACTTTTTTGCATAATAATAATAATAATAATAATAATAATTTATTATTTATACCAGCACTTCCAACCAAATATTAAATACAATACAGCATCAGAAATTAAAAACTTCCCTGAACAGGGCCACCTTCAGTTGTCTTTTAAAAGTAAAATAGTTGTTTATTGCCTTTGACATATGACGGGAGGGCGTTCAACAGGGCAGGTGCCACTACGGAGCAGGCCCTCTGCCTGGTTCCCTGTAACCTCACTTCTTGCAATGAGGGAACCGCCAGAAGGCCCTCGGCGCTGGACCTCAATGTCCCGGCTGAACGATGGGGATGGAGACGCTCCTTCAGGTATACAGGACTGAGGCCGTTTAGGGCTTTAAAGGTCAGCACCAACACTTTGAATTGTGCTCAGAAACATACTCCATCACACAGATGCAGCCTGAAGATGAGGAGGACGATGCAAGCAACCCTCTATACATGTTACGTTGCTCGTTCTGGGAAAATGGCGGGGTTACCTTGACAAGGCTCCTCTACGTTTGTATGGCAGGCAGAAAAACCGGGGCTGATTTTCCTAGGATGAATAATAGATTTGTGGAGTTGGTTCATCTAGTCCAAATCCCTGTAATCAGTGTTCGAAATTCTCCAGGCACGTTTAGCACCTGGCTTTTGGCCGCTTGTTACCAAGTGAAGATGCCCGGGTGCCAGGATTGGCACCTGATGTCTCCATCATCTGGAGGTACATGCCTGGGAGTCATTGGATCTTGACCGTTTTCACACACTAGCAACACCTCCTGTAGAATTGTACCTGCTATGTTTTATCTGCACAATCAGAACAAATTTCAGGAACCCAAAAGTCGCTTTGGAAAATACGACCTTCGAGCCATCTGGCCCAACAATGGCCGCTAGGCGTTCCGTTTCGGCGGCTGTAACCCTGGTTTAAGGAGCCATTTGGCACCTAGTTTATATATCTGAGTTTCTTGTTAAGATAATTATAGGATAGAAAACAGAGGAAGATGGAAAGGAGTTGCTGAAATAATTAATAGAAGTGGAATACAAAAAGGGAGGTGTGAGGAGGTCGCTGAAATAAGTGAATGAAAGATAAGATATTGAAATTGTTTGGTGTGTTTTAAATTGTTTTTATTTTGTTCTGTTAGTTTAATGTGTTAGTGTTATGTAGTGTTTTTATGTTATATTATGTAGTGTTTTTGTATTGTACTGTATTGTTTATTTTGTTTCGTTTAAATTGTTGGAAAAGTAATAAATATTATTTTTTTAAAAATATATATATATCTGAGTTTCTAACGCACTGGGAACTGCCTCCCCAGTCAATGCCCCACCATAAAAGCAATTGCAGTGGCTTTCCTGGAGAAGAGTGTCTTTGCCCAAATCCCAAACGGTCCATGTTTCCCTGTGGCCAAATTATAGAGAGCATAGGAAGCTATACTGACACTGACCCCTCAGCCCATTTACCTGACTGTTTCCATCGTCTGGCGGTTCCTGTTTGGGGTTTCAGGCGGGGGGAGCCTTTTCCCCTCCCTACCTGGAGACTCCTGCCTAAAGCTGGGGAGCAGCTGCCAGCCCGTGGAGACAGTACTGAGCTAAATGGACCAATGTTCCCACATGGAGGAGGTTAAAGTCACCTGGTGGAATTGATGACCTAGCCCATTCACGGGTGGCGCTGTGGGTTAAACCACAGAGCCTAGGACTTGCCGATCAGAAGGTCGGCGGTTCGAATCCCCGCGACGGAGTGAGCTCCCGTTGCTCGGTCCCTGCTCCTGCCAACCTAGCAGTTCAAAAGCACGTCAAAGAGCAAGTAGATAAATAGGTACCGCTCCGGCGGGAAGGTAAACATCGTTTCCGTGCGCTGCTCTGGTTCGCCAGAAGCGGCTTAGTCATGCTGGCCACAGGAACCTGTACGCTGGCTCCCTCGGCCAATAAAGCGAGATGAGCGCCACAACCCCAGAGTCGGTAATGACTGTACCTAATGGTCAGGGGTCCCTTTACCTTTACCTTTACCTTTACCATTCATCCATCCCAAATGCGGGCTAACCCAGTTAAACAATTGGGTTTTCTTTTCACCACACAGCCTTTTCTGGGTGTTTGGAGTGGCCTGTCTGTAAGAGACAGACCCTTTGCAACGGTTCCCGGGTGTTTGTGTGTGTGTGTGATGGAGCTTCTGCTCTGCAGTTTAGGATTTGCGTCCCCGCAGCTTCCTGTTGCTCTCGGCTGGAAGGATTTCTCCTTGTTTATACTATTATAGATTGCCTGTTCTCGGAGAAATCAAGAGGGAGGCCCTGGTGACAGTCCAGTTCCCATAGCAACGCTCTCTCTGTATCTGCTGCCAGAGAGTAACCCCTGTAGGCTCTCGGTAAAAATCCACTTAATTAACCAAGTTATTTACATTCAGAGCAAATCCCAAAATAAAATCTGAACATGCCTTTTGAAATCTCTCTCTCTCTCTATCTGTGCGGATGAAACCATCCTTGCATAGAAATCATAGAATTGTCGAGTTAGAAGGGACCCCATGGGTCCATCTAGTCCAGCCCCCTCCAATGCAGGAACCTCAACAAGACCTCCTCTTTTCTTTTTGGGGTTGGTGTGTCTGTCTGTATTTATATCCTTGTTGCATTTGGCCCTCCAGGTAGCTCAAGGTGCTGGCTTGCACGGTTTTCTTCCTCCGCATTTTTTATCCTCACGACCACCCTGTGAGGTAGGCTGGGCTGTGAGGCAGTGAGCTGCCCGAGGTTGCCGAATGAGTTTCATGGCTGGGTGAGGATTTGAACCCTGGTCCTTCCAGGCTCTAGTGCAGTGCTCTAACCACTAAGCCACACTATCTTGCCTTCTGTTGTGGGGCAATCACCCTCTTCATTGACTTAAGAAAATTATACAGACAGCAAAATGAAGAAGCCTAAATTAACATTGCCTTCTACCAATAAGAAATAATAATAACTATTACAATAATGAAAATACCAAAAATACATTTACTTCCCCTTTTGAACTTCCATTCTGGTTACCATCATCAAATATCCTTTATTAGGCATAGCAAACCACACATTATCAAACAGACACCATATACAAATTGTGCAAAATATGAGCTCAGCATAACAAGGTTTGTCCCAGTCAGATCTTTAACTCCAGAGGAAATCATATTCTGGTTACAATATATTACTATTCTGTAAGAATCTATTATATCTTTTGCTGTCGCATATATTATTTTATTTCCCAAATTCAACCTAACCCTCCCCTCCTCCCCGCTGCTTCTCTTCACCTGTGTGAGATCTTTCCATCATAATATTTTTTTCTAGTTGCTTTAATAAAATAGAAGAACATGAAAATTGTTAAATTATAATTACTTCTTTTGTCCTTACACGCTTAACAATTGCCTATTAAGAGTTCTGCTTTAACACCATATTTCTTCATGTATTCCCCTATGCATTCCCATTCTGTATAGAATTTTTGATTGGAGCAGCCCCGGACGGATGCAGCCATTTTTGCCATCTCGGCAAACTCACAAAACTTAACTTGCCATTCTCTCATTTGTGGTCCTTTTTCTGTTTTCCAATATTTTGCCATAAGTATTCTTGCGGCTGCGGTGATATACAAAAATATATTCCTTTTCTCCTTGGGTATGTCGTTTGTTTTCTCTGGCTCCAGCGCGTCTGAAGCCAGGAGTACACGACATTAGCCACAGTCCATTGGTACCCTGCAGTTTCTCAAGAAATGTTGCTGTACAGATGCTGTCTTCACCGGATAGGAGTTTGGGGTGGGGAGCTTTCAATGCGCCAGGAAACAGGTAATGGGCATGAGGTGAGGACAGTCCCTTTACCTTTACTTTACTACTTTACTTTACTCTCCACCAGCCCTCCTATGTTAGCCAAGGAATAGACAAGCTGCAAAAATAATAATAATGAAGCAGTTGCCCCATTGTAAATTCACAAAGAAACACAGGTTGGGCTGCAGTAGTTAAATCTTGAAGTCATCACATTGCAACCTTTGCTATTTAGTAAAGTAAAGGTAAAGGGACCTCTGACCGTTAGGTCCAGTCATGGCCGACCCTGGGGTTGTGGCGCTCATCTCGCTTTACTGGCCGAAGGAGCCGGCGTACATCTTCCGGGTCATGTGGCCAGCATGACAAAGCCGCTTCTGGCGAACCAGAGCAGGGCACGGAAACGCCATTTACCTTCCAGCCAGAGTGGTACCTATTTATCTACTTGCACTTTGACGTGCTTTTGAACTGCTAGGTTGGCAGGAGCTGGGACCGAGCAACGGGAGCTCACCCTGTCGCGGGGATTCAAACCGCCAACCTTCTGATCGGCAAGTCCTAGGCTCTGTGGTTTAACCCATAGCGCCACCCGCGTCCCTTCTAAAATTGGTATTTTGCCTTTATTTGAAGCCCAGACGACTTAAACAAAAAAACCAAAAAATGTGAGTTTACAAACAGTTAAAATTGTTAGTAGGATTGGAATATCACTTGTAGTTTAAGGTTGATTCTGGACATAATGGGTTTGGATTGTCATAGAAGATGGGGGAGGAAATGATTAATAATGGGGCACACAAAGGGAAGGATGGCAGTCTGGGAGATTCCTTGGGATCTTGTTTGTATGATTTATGTTTGCTATATCTCTGTAAAAAATTAAGTTGAAAAACCAATATTTTTTTTTTAAAAAAAGCGAGTTTCCAGTGTTAACGGAAACGCAGAGGGCTCTCTTGGACGAAATGAAGACACCAACCAGAGCAAAATCAGAGCAAAACAGCAGCCAGTAGGCTTGGTCTTTATTAGCAAAGACTGTCGCGACAGGGCCCCCACCGCCCACGAGGTGAAGCAAGATGGAAGCCCCGAACAAAAGGAGACCTTCACTTTTATTACTTGCTAATCCCCTTGGATACACCCTCAAATTACATCATATTTACATCATGATTACATAGAGAACAGGAGGAGTCAAGGGAGGAGTCGGGCAGGTAACTCGAGCATCTTCACACCTGGCGAATGCCCCCGTCCCCCTTACTAGTGGAGAAACAAAGGGAAGGGGCGCCGCTTCCTGCCCCCTGGAGGGAACCCGGTCATAGTCCTTTTGTTTTGACCGAAGCTGAATACACGATCATATGCAGGCTATTGTGTCTTCCGTCGGTTGGCCGTCTAAGCCCATCAAGCCGGCTATCAAGGTGTTCAGGTCATCCGGGTGGAGCGCTGTGTACGTGCCCGCTCGGTCGGGGGATTATGGCTGGTTGGTATCAAGCCACCCCCCTTTGATAGTCCTTGTGATTTGGAGCCGAATAAAAGTGGTCCGATGAAAATCCGAGGTACCGTTGATTTTTGGTGAATTTCCGAAAAAAGGGTTGTTGAAGTTCAAAGCACTTCCCAAGTTTAGATACAATGTAGCAACATTTGATTAGATCAGTCACGGTCAATTGAGTCCGGAAACATTGTATTAGTGAGCTGTCAAAGTAGGGAAGCGGTGGATGCCGGCTGCAGTACCAGCGTAGCCGCCACTAGGGGCGCTGTTCGCTAACGCTGATTGGTCGAGACGGCAGCCGGCTGACCTCGAGTTCGTTCGCCCGGTCTACTGAGGGGAAATGCATGAAGGAAAATCGGGATTCTATAGAGTTTTGTCAAAATAGCGCTTCCTTATTTACGGAAGGCTTTGTTTAAGGAAGACAACCCTCTAAAGGGACGTCTCCTGGATGGGGATAGGTGTGTGTGTGTGCGTGTGGTGCTTGTGCATTACAGGTGAGCGTGTGGAAAAGACAGGGGGGGGGTTTCCGGCCACAGTTCCCCCCTTCGGAGATAAGATTGCGAAGGTGCAAGACCGCGCAATCCTTCTCTCCGCACAAATCAATAAAAGTCTGACAAATCATACCTAGGACTTAGGCTCTGCGTGTTCTTCAGGGGTCCCATTTCGATGAGGGTTGATGAGGTCCTTGGGGCAGGCATGGATGTTCGCGGACGGAGAGCTGAAGCGCAAGAGCCGCAGTTTTGACAGCACATCGGGAAGCAGTGAATGGCGCAGCAAAAAACAGCAATGCAGATGGTAACAGTGATCAGAATCAGGAGTCCGTTTCCCATGAGTTGTTTTATCCACGCGGACCCCGGCAGCCAATTCCAGAACTGAGCATCCGACAGTCCCTCATGCTGAATGTCCTTAAGTTCATCTGTTAGTTTGTGAATATTGTTGAGATGTCCAGTAATATTTAGGGTTTGATCGGAGATGTATGTGCAGCATTCGGTTCCCACAAGGGCACATACTCCTCCGGTCGAAGCAAGAACATAGTCCAAAGCCAAGCGGTTCTGAATCGCCGTTTGTCTGACCTCTGTTAATTCCGTTAGGATAGATTGGGTGGCAGCATTTGACTCTTCCATAAAATTTAGGAGAATGTCCGTTAGCTTGAGAATGTCAACATGGTTGGAACCAGCCCCGTAGGCGGGAAAAAGGGCCCGGCCATAAGTTTCTCCATTGGCTGTCACGTCGGAGAGCTTCGACAAGTCCTTAGCCCTTTTGTTTCGCCTTCTTCCGGGAGGGAGATCGCGGGTGACTCGGATCCCAGGCAAGATCAGTCCGAGGTAGCAAGTTCCTCGGGAATGGGGGCTGGCCCATACATAGCCACGGTGGCCACATACCCAGAACAACCCTTGCAGGCACGAGTCTATACGACCGGTAAGGAAGGTGCGAAAGAAGCATTGGGAGACGGGGGAGGGGTCCCAGGAGTCGGGCAAACTCATAACGCGCCTCCACGCAGACAGCAGGCTGGGATGGGTGGAGGGGTTGCCTTGTTGCCATAGGGTGATTCTGCCAGTTAAAGTAATATCAATGGTGTACTTACAGGTGCTCTCACCAATGACTTTGTCTTCGCCGCTGAACTTCCGGCAGAGGTCGCCTTTAGTGGGTCCGTTGAGGTAGATGTACTGGTGGGTCAGATTCACAGCGGTCAGGTTCCAAGACCGTACGTCCGCGGAGAGATGTTGTTGCAGAGTAAGGGGTATTCCGAGGAATGGTATGCCACTGTGGAGGTGTGCGGGGGCATTGGCACAGATCCAGCAATTGTCCATGGTTGTTTGTTTGGCAATTTGGGAGATTAGTTTTACGTAGGTATTTGAATGCCAGGTGGACAGAAGGTCATTATGGGTGGTGGGGTTTTCAGATATTGACAGTTCCCCCCTTTGTCGAGGTGCGGTCCCAGCAGGGTGAAGTGGATCTTGTCGGAGCAAGTAGGTGAGGTTTGTGGTCAAACCTCCGCATCTTTGTGGCCCGGTGGTATCCCATTGAGCTGGTGGTGCAGTGGAGTGATGCCAGCCTTCAAGGTATGCCTTGCCGTCCCAGGTGGTAGCGGTGCCAATGTCCCAAATGCAACAATATCGTCGGAGACAGACTCCCTGTAAGGTGGTGTGACGGGGGGCAGTGTCGACTCTCTGGCAATAGAAGCCGTAGATTAGGTGGTCTGTGGGGTGATTTTTGTCAGTGTAGACCGACTCACCGCCACCATTGTCCAGAAGTGTCCAGTTAATTGTTTGTTGGGGTGTGCCGTCGGAAAAGGTTGTGTAAGAGCCATTGATGCAGTGGGCGCGGTACCACGGGCCATCTCGGGTGAGGATGAGTTTTCCGAGTGGCGTGTAGGAGGTAGAGCGAATAAAGAGTTCCCAGGATTGGTGTGTAGCAAGAGTCGGTAGTACGGAGTGTCGGAGAAGGGTGCGGGTCTCGGGTAGACAGAAGTCGAAGTCCCCCAAGCGATCCAATGTTCCGGCTTTCACCATGTCAATAATCCCGAAATGAAGATATTTGTATTGAGTTTGTAATCCAGGGCATGATGCATGTGAGGCGGTGGTGGGACGGGAAAGGGTGGTTGCGATGAGGATGGAGAAGAGGAAGAGTTTGGGTGCGTTGGTGTCCATAGCGTGTCAGCTGGTGAAGCTGTCAGACGGGGCTGTCAAATGGAGCTGTCAGATGGAGCTGTCAAATGGAGCTGTCAGATGAAGCTGTCAAATGGAGCTGTCAAATGGAGCTGTCAAATGGAGCTGTCAGATGAAGCTGTCAAATGGAGCTGTCAGATGGAGCTGTCAAATGGAGCTGTCAGATGGAGCTGTCAGATGGAGCTGTCAGATGAAGCTGTCAAATGGAGCTGTCAGATGGAGCTGTGGGGATTTTACGGAGTCGGAGGCGGATTGAAGGTTGCTCTGCGTTTTCTGTAGTCGTGATGAGTTCAGAAGACCAATGGGCGGGTGAAGTTGGTGGTTCGGGTCCGGTCTGTTGGGCCTGATTCGTGCCCCGATCAGGTCCGGTCTGTTGGGCCCGATTCGTGCCCCGATCAGGTCCGGTCTGTTGGGCCCGATTCGTGCCCCGATCAGGTCCGGTCTGTTGTTCCTCTGAGTCGGTATCGCCGTCCCCCGGTGTAGTTGGGGTGCAGTAGGGTGAGTCGTCCGTGGAAGGCTCGGGTGGCAACGCGGGCTTACAGCGGGTATGGTGTATCCAAGCTGTCTTTTCCGCTACCTTAACAGAAGTTGGGGTGGTTAAAAGTACTTGGTAGGGGCCCTCCCAGGTGGGCTGCAGGGGTACCTTTTGATAGGTTTTGGCTAGTATCCAGTCACCTGGCTGGTATGGGTGAACATTCTCATCCAGTGGGATGTTCTGGCTTGCAGCTGCATATTTGTGAAGAAGGGTTAGTTGCTTCTGGAGTTGCGTTACATATTTGGTTAGTTCAGATTCACCGACCTCCAATTCTGAGGTAGGGAATTGAGTGTTGTATACGGGAGAGGGTCTGCCAAACAGTAATTCATATGGTGATAGTTTAAGGCTACCGCGGGGGCATGCCCTTAAATTATGTAGGACTAAGGGAAGAGCATTTAACCATTTAATCCCTGTGTCCCTACAGAGTTTTCCTAATTGGGACTTTAGTTGCTGGTTCATTCTCTCCACCTGCCCGGAAGAAGGGGGGTGGTATGGGGTATGGAGCTTCCATTTTACTCCTAGAGCGGTGGCTACCTGTTGAATTATATCGGATGTGAAATGTGAACCCCTGTCGCTGTCTATATGTCTGGGGACACCGAACCTTGGTATTATTTCTTGTAATAGGATCTTTGCGACTATCTGGGCAGTTGTTCTGCGGGTAGGGAAGCACTCTACCCACCCTGTTAATTGATCGATGATGACCAGAGCGTGTTTGTAGCCGTGGCAGGGGGGTAGGTCTATGAAATCTACTTGGAGACTTTCGAAAGGGACGAAAGCCCATGGCCTGGCTCCCGGAGGGCACCTAGCGGCGTGTTTTGGGTTAAAGGCTTGGCAAGTGTGGCAATTTTTGACGGCAGCTTTAGCAGCCTGGGTGAGCCCAGGGGCATACCAACAGCGCTGCATTGTATCAATAAGTTTGTCTCTTCCCCAATGTGTACGTTGGTGTAATATTCTCAAATGCTTGGGTACCCACAATCTGGGCATTATGAGTCTCTTGTCTGGGAAATACCAAACTCCATTTTGTAAGTGGGCTCCTTGCTCTTCCCAACCTGTAATCTCTTCTGGGGTCGCTGTTTCGTACATCTCGGTAAAGTCTATATCTGATGGGACTTGGGGTCCTTGGAATTCGTTGTCTGTAGTGAGGGGTAGGAGGGCTGCTTCTTGCGCTGCCCGGTCGGCACATCGATTCCCTATGGAGACCTGGTCTCGCCCCTTAGTATGTGCTTTACAGTGGACTACCGCGATGGCTTCGGGTAGGTGTATGGAGTTCATAAGTCGCTGCACTAAGGGAGCGTGTGCAATTTGGGTACCGGCTGCCGTCAGGAAGCCTCTCTGTAGCCAGATTTGCCCAGTGGCATGCACTAATCCAAAACAATACTTTGAGTCTGTGTAGATATTGATTCGTTGCCCTGCGCCTAATTCACAAGCTCTGATTAGGGCGATAAGTTCGGCGGCCTGTGCGCTGTATTTTGGGTGCACAGGTCGTGCCTCTAGGGTCTCGCTGTCAGTCACTACAGCATATCCAGTTTTCCGCTCGCCATCTACAATCTTGGAGCTTCCGTCAGTGTATAAAATGAGGTCGGGATTGGGTAAGGGGAGGTAGTCGAGGTCTTCTCGTGGTTTCTCCATATGGCGGACTATTTGTGAGCAGTCGTGGTGCGGGGTACCATCGTCGGGAAGGGGCAAGAGGGTTGCGGGGTTAAGCGTGTTCACTCTCCTTATGGTTACGTTAGACGGGCTCAGGAGGATGGCCTCGTATTTGTTTAAGCGTTGTATGGTGAAGCGTTGACACCCTTGTAAGCTAAGGAGGGTGGCGACAGCATGGGGGACGTTGACGGTTAAGTTGTGCCCCAGAACAGTCTCCTGTGCTTTCTCTAGGAGCAGTGCCGCTGCTGCTACTGCTCTAAGGCAGCCCACATGCCCTAGTACAGTGGTGTCTAGCTGAAGGCTGTAGTAAGCGACGGGTCTGTTTTTTCCTTGAAAGGGTTGGGTAAGGACCCCGGAGGCTACCCCTTTGTTTTCGTGTACGTACAAGGAAAAGGGGAGCCTATAGTCTGGGAGTCCAAGGGCAGGTGAGGTCCTCAGTTCCCTTTTGATGGACTCAAAAGCCTCGAGTGCCTCTGCCGACCATCGAAGTTGGTCGGGGGAATCTTCGTGTGTCATTGCTGTAAGTGGCCGGGTGAATTCTCCATAGCGGGGAATCCATGCGCGGCAAAACCCACTCATTCCGATGAAGCCCCGAAGTTGTCTTTTAGTTTTTGGCAGGGGTAATTTTGTTATTGCCTCGATTCTGTCTGTGGTTAGAGCACGAGTGCCCTCTCCTAGGATGTGGCCAAGATATTTGACCTCCTTTTTGCAAAACTGTATCTTTTTTGGGGATACTTTGTGTCCCTTCTGTGCTAGTATGTTTAGGAGAGTTATAGTGTCGGTTTTGCAGGATTCGAAGTCTTGAGCACAGAGTAAGATGTCGTCTACGTAAAGCCTGAGAGCGGAGCCTTTTGGCAGTGTCACGTCAGCTAAATCTTGATGAAGTATAGATGAGAAGATTGCTGGGGACTCTACATATCCTTGGGGTAATCGAGTCCACGTTAGTTGTCCTGTCTGCCATGTAAAGGCGAATAGGAATTGGCTGTCTGGGTCTACGGGGATGCTGAAGAAAGCTGAGCATAGATCTATGACGGAGTATACCACAGTTCTCTCCGGAATCGTGCTCAAGAGGTGGTGTGGGTTAGCTACCACAGAGTGCCTGGGGATGACGAAGGCATTCACGAGCCTAAGGTCTTGTACTAAACGCCATTTGATGGGATTGGTATTTGGTTTCTTGACGGGGAGAAGGGGAGTGTTGCATGGGGAGGCGCATGGAACTAGAACTCCCATTTTCAGGAATTCATCGATCATCGGGGTCAACCCATCTATGGCCTCTTGAGGAAGGGGATATTGTTTGGTGCACGGGAAGGGTTGATCTTTCCTGTAGTTTACTTTTACCGGGGTTGCAGATTTTAAGAGTCCTACTGAGGTTGACTCAGTTCCCCATAGAGAAGGGGAGACGCTATTTAAGAGTTCAGGCGGAAGGTCAATGGTGGGATTGTGGGCTTCTTGTAACATTCCTTGGAAGCTGAAGATGGATTCATTAGGCATGTGCAAATAGATTCCCTCTTGTCCGCATTGAATGGTAGCGTTTAATTTACAGAGCAGATCCCTACCCAAAAGGTTGACGGGGCTAGATGTGAGCAGGAAAGTATGTTTGACAGATAGGGGGCCGACGGAGACCCTTGCAGGTTTGGAAAGAGGGCAACTCCTGGGAATTCCATCCAGTCCCATTACGGTTCTGGTTTGTTCCCCGGGGGTCAGATGACTATTTGTTAGGGTGGAATAGGTAGCTCCAGTGTCCAAGAGGCAATCATAGGGTTGCCCGTCTATTTGCATGGTGCAAATAGGATCGGAGGAGGATAGTTGTAAGACGGGACAGAGAAAGGGGAAAGAGGCGGGATCTGCTTTTAATTGTCAATGCTCTTGATATTCTTGTACGGCCATTTCGCGGGCTGGGCTGACGGGGTTGGCGGCCGGTTTGAAGGGGTTGAGAGGATCTTGAGCGTGATTCCTGGGCCTTGGTTGTGGGGGAGCGAAGTTAGTTCGATGTTGCGTTTGGACCGTTGGTGGTATATGTCCGTATGGAGGGTATGATTCCCTAGACTTGGGGTGTGACGGTTCGCGGTAGTCTGGTCTGTATGGCCTCGGGTCTGTGTACTTGGGTCTTGTACTTTCTGGCAGGAGGGGGCAAAATCTCCTGATGTGTCCTACTTCCTCGCAGTTATAGCAGATACGCTTGTCTCGGTACTCTGGACCGTTTGGTTTGTTTCTATCCTTGTATGGTGGGACCCCTCCTGCATATGCTAATACCCTCGGAGAGTCGGGTTTTAAATCCTTTCTCCTCCGCTCGTCCCTCGAATTAAAGACTGATTTGGCGATGGAAAGGATTTCGCTAATGGTCTTTCCGTCGTATCCAAGGTGTGCGTTTAGGGCTTTTCTAATATCCGCTGTGGCTTGGTCTTTGAAGAAGCCTTTAACTATGACCTCATGTTGGGGGCTTTCTGGGTCTATACCACCCCATGTTTTTATTGCAGAGACTAAACGGGAATAATAGTCGGACGGATGTTCCTCTGGTCCTTGAAGGACGGCTTGGACTTTAGTCCAATTTACGGTTCGCTGGCCAGCAGCTTTAATTCCATCTAGGATAGCCTTCTTGAAAATTTTTAGGGCCCATATGCCATCGGTGGAGTTGTAGTCCCATTCCGGGTCGTTAAGTAATGTCTGGGCGGTCAAGGGGGCCATGGAGGCAGGTCTATTTAATTGATAGTTTTCGCGGTTTAGAGCCTCTCCTGCCTTCGCTAATATTTCTCTCTTCTCGGCCTCGTTGAAGAGGGCTCCGAGTAGCATGTGGACGTCTGCCCATGTGGGGTTGTGTGTCGAGAAGATGGTGGCCACCTGGCGGTGGCACTTATCGGGGTCGTCTCTCAAGGAGGGCATTTTGTCGGACCAGTTCATCAGGTCCGACGTAAGGAAAGGTTGATGTGTGAAGACCATGCGAGGCGGGTCTCCTTCCTTCACGGGGGGTATGGGCAATGCTCTTAAGGGAAATGCGCCCTCTACATCTCCGTTGAGTAATGTCTCCCTAGTCCGCGTTCGACTGGCAACCGGTCCATCTGACCCCCCATTAGTGTGTTGTCCGTTGGGAAGGGCCGGTACATCCAAAATAGGATGGTCCTCTCCTGTTTTTGAGGTGCCAGCGGAAAAGTCCGGCCGAGATACGGTCGCTTCCACTCGGGGTAGGGTAGTGACTGGGGAAGTGGTCGTGTCTTCTCCCGGTCCGGTGCTCCCCCCAGCGGGTCTCGCCCTGGCCTCCGGTAACTGCGGGGCTCTAGGTTCGGGGTAGTAGAAGGGGACAAGAGTCCTATCCAGTTGCTCTTCCTGAACCCTGATTTCATCATATGGGGGAGGTCGGGCTGTTTTTAAAACGGCCATTTGGCGGACGATATGCGTTTGTTGGTCCCTAAACAACTCGCGAGCCTCGACAAAGAGATTGAGGTAATAGATTTGGCGAGGCTTCTCGTCGGCCAGATAGGATTTAAGTGCTTGCATCTTCACAAGGTTGAAGGAACCATGCGGTGGCCATTGGGCAGGCGGTTCCAGATGATGGGTAAAGGCGACCCACGAGATGTTGCAGAGATCCCTCAGTCTGGATTTTGAGAGTCCCTTTCTCCCTCTCAATTCCTTCCAATTCAAAAGAACGAAATTCAGAGGGGTATCGGGGTCTTCCTCAGTACGGAAAGGCTTCGTGGAAGCCTTGTCGCCCTGAGGAGCCCAATCAGAGTGTTGGGAAGCGTGAGCTCCCATCTCTCTGATACACAAGGATGGGGTATTTCGCTAGCGGTGCGCACTATAACAAACAAAGAACGGACAAGGGGGACGAGGGAGGGAGGAAGGATAGGGAGGGATAGAGAAAAAAATAGTGTTTGGTCAGGGAAATAGTTATCTTATAGCATAAGGGATTTATTTCGTCAAAACGGCTCTATTTATTCCTACTTAAACTTGATCCTGTCTACCATTTAACTGTACTCAACATACTACTCTGGAACCTCAAACATTTGCCTTAAAGTCACGGGTCTCTCTCTCTACCCGATACACAGTCACAATTTCTAAATTCTACCTCAGTATCATGCGCGCAACTAGTCCTAGTGTGGGGCCCCAATTCGTGAACCACCCCTCTAACCCCACGACAGCCTCCTGCCTAGCCTTTCGGACTAAGTTCGGAATTCCCTACTGAACGCTTGCGCAATGCAATGCCAGATCGGGGTCCGAGAAACAGATCAAGTTATGAAGGGAAGCAAATGACCTTGCGTTCTCACATACCCGGGTCATCCTCAACAAGAGTCGCCAGGCAGGAGGGGCGGCTTCATTTGCATATTTAGGACAGGGAGAGTGAGAGAGTATTTTGAAGGACGCCTCCGGACGACTCCGAGGGAGGGACGTCAGGGAAGACAGTAAAGAGCCACGCTTTCCCGGACTCAATTCCAAGACGGAAAACGGGGGAGAATAGGAGAGAGTAAGGTCGGAAGGACCCCTCCGGACGACTCCGAGGAAGGGACGTCAGAGAAACAATAAAGGGCCACGCTTTCCCGGACTCAATTCCAAGACGGAAAACGGGGGAGAACAGGAGAGAGTATGAGAATTAGCGCTCCCGGGCGACTCCGAGGGGTAGCGCTGGAAACAAAGTACCACAATTTCCCCGGCCACGCTCCGAAAAGGAAATTGGGGGAGAGAAAGGGAAAGTGATAGGCATACCCGGACGACTCCGAGGGGTAACGCCGGAAAACAGTAAAGGGGTCACAATTTCCCCGGCCACATTCCGAAAGGGAAATTGGGAGAAAAGGGAAAGTTTTAGACGTACCCGGGCGACTCCGAGGGGTAATCGTCTGATAGTAAAGTTCCGCGATCTCCCTGGCCACACTCCGAGGGGGAGAATCGGGGGAGAAAAGGAGAGTGTTTAAGGCGTACCCGGACGACTCCGAGGGGTAACGCTAGAAATGAAAGAAGGAAAGTCTGGCTGTCGTGGAGACGTAACTTTACCTCCCCCCTCCCAGTGTGTTTTCTTCAAACCATACTCACGTTCGAAGATGTCCCCCGCAGATCCCGGGATCCTTTCCTTTAGCCGGCTTTACCTCGCCTTTGCTCTCCCTGGTTGGGCTTCTGGTGACGGTTGATTACCGCCCACAAAGAGGAGGCAGGGAGAGGAAGAAAAGGGATCCCTGAGCTAAAGATGCCCAGTGGCGCCCGATCCCCTCTATCTCCCCTCTCACCTTTGCAGGAGAACCAAGTGTCCCTGAGCACGGTCGCCAAACTGTTAACGGAAACGCAGAGGGCTCTCTTGGACGAAATGAAGACACCAACCAGAGCAAAATCAGAGCAAAACAGCAGCCAGTAGGCTTGGTCTTTATTAGCAAAGACTGTCGCGACAGGGCCCCCACCGCCCACGAGGTGAAGCAAGATGGAAGCCCCGAACAAAAGGAGACCTTCACTTTTATTACTTGCTAATCCCCTTGGATACACCCTCAAATTACATCATATTTACATCATGATTACATAGAGAACAGGAGGAGTCAAGGGAGGAGTCGGGCAGGTAACTCGAGCATCTTCACACCTGGCGAATGCCCCCGTCCCCCTTACTAGTGGAGAAACAAAGGGAAGGGGCGCCGCTTCCTGCCCCCTGGAGGGAACCCGGTCATAGTCCTTTTGTTTTGACCGAAGCTGAATACACGATCATATGCAGGCTATTGTGTCTTCCGTCGGTTGGCCGTCTAAGCCCATCAAGCCGGCTATCAAGGTGTTCAGGTCATCCGGGTGGAGCGCTGTGTACGTGCCCGCTCGGTCGGGGGATTATGGCTGGTTGGTATCAAGCCACCCCCCTTTGATAGTCCTTGTGATTTGGAGCCGAATAAAAGTGGTCCGATGAAAATCCGAGGTACCGTTGATTTTTGGTGAATTTCCGAAAAAAGGGTTGTTGAAGTTCAAAGCACTTCCCAAGTTTAGATACAATGTAGCAACATTTGATTAGATCAGTCACGGTCAATTGAGTCCGGAAACATTGTATTAGTGAGCTGTCAAAGTAGGGAAGCGGTGGATGCCGGCTGCAGTACCAGCGTAGCCGCCACTAGGGGCGCTGTTCGCTAACGCTGATTGGTCGAGACGGCAGCCGGCTGACCTCGAGTTCGTTCGCCCGGTCTACTGAGGGGAAATGCATGAAGGAAAATCGGGATTCTATAGAGTTTTGTCAAAATAGCGCTTCCTTATTTACGGAAGGCTTTGTTTAAGGAAGACAACCCTCTAAAGGGACGTCTCCTGGATGGGGATAGGTGTGTGTGTGTGCGTGTGGTGCTTGTGCATTACAGGTGAGCGTGTGGAAAAGACAGGGGGGGGGTTTCCGGTCACACCAGTATCGATACCTATAAATTCCAGCCATTACCTTAAAGTGACTCGGTTAAAAGGATTCCATTGTAAACTGCTGATGGGACTTCAAGAGATGTTATCTTTCACATTGAATACTAGGGAACGAGATACAAAAGAAGGATTGTAAATTTGTGTACTACGCAGTTACAGCAGCAAGGGTAACGCTAGCCCAGAAGTGGAAACAGCAGGAAATACCAACGGTGGATGAGTGGAGAGCAAAATTATTAGACTACGCGGAGTTGGATAAATTGACAGGAAAGATTAGATATTTAAGAGACCAAAAGTTCATTAAGGATTGGGGAAAATATGTAGATTACCTGGAATATATAAGTGAGGGACAAACAACGTTAAGGGGATTTAAAGAAGCATTGTGAAAGACGAAGAGTTATTGACTAAAGGGAATAGAAGAGAGAGAGATATATATTGTCAATATAAGCTAGGAAATGCGTAATCTTAATTATTACCACGAATGATTTACGGACAAGCTGAAGGAAGTCTTATAAGAGATGGAAATGTGAAATATCTGATGTGAAACATGTAACGTGTACTATTTTTTTCTTCTTCTTTTTATTTTCTTCTTATTTTTTGTTTATCTTTTATTTGTAAATCAATAAAATTCAAATATCTTTCACATTGAAAGCCTGCTTATAAGATTTGCTTTTCACCTTTTGTGAAAAGCGACAGTGTCCTGTTTGGGTGGGTCAGGAAATCCCCAGTATGATCTCTGTTAGAACCCGTTGGGAATGAAGGAATCCTAGAACTGTCAAGTTGGAAGGGACCCTGGGCATCATACGATACGATAATCTTTATTGTCATTGTCCCATAAAGGTAAAGGGTAAAGGGATCCCTGACCATTAGGTCCAGTCGTGGCCGACTCGGGGGTTGCGGCACTCATCTCGCTTTATTGGCCGAGGGAGCCGGCGTACAGCTTCCGGGTCATGTGGCCAGCATGACTAAACCGCTTCTGGCGAACCAGAGCAGCGCACAGAAACGCCGTTTACCTTCCCGCCGGAGCGGTACCTATTTATCTACTTGCACTTTGACGTGCTTTCAAACTGCTAGGTTGGCAGGAGCAGGGACCGAGCAATGGGAGCTCACCCCGTTGCGGGGATTCGAACCGCCAACCTTCTGATCGGCAAGTCTTAGGCTCAGTGGTTTAACCCACAGTGCCACCCGCGTCCCTTCATTGTCCCATACAGAACAACAAAATTGAAAAATCTACATAAGACATTCAAAACCCAACAAGCCTGCTATCCCAGCTATCCCAACCTGGTTAGCCCTCTGATACCCCATTTTTATATACAATATACAGTGGTACCTCGGGTTAAGTACTTACTTCATTCTGGAGGTTCGTACTTAACCTGAAACTGTTCTTAACCTGAAGCACCGCTTTAGCTAATGGGGCCTTCTGCTGACATGCCGCTGGAGCACAATTTCTGTTCTCATCCTGAAGCAAAGTTCTTAACCTGAAGCACTATTTCTGGGTTAGCGGAGTCTGTAACCTGAAGTGTATGTAACCCGAGGTACCACTGTGCTCCTATACAGACTCCTTACAATGCGTTTAAAACCAAAATCGCATTTGGGTAGAAACTGTTTCTCAGGCGGCTAGTCATCTAGTCCCAATTTCTCACAGTGCAAGAATATGCATCTGTCCCATACGGGGGTCAAACCTGCAACCTTGGAGATTACCTGCACTCTGCTCTAATCATCTGTCCAGAGCATCTCATGAGTCAAATTCTGCCTATGGGAACTTAGGCTCCAAGCCTCTTCTCTCATGAGCACAAAGCCGGTGCCCTGGGAACCTCACAAGCAGGGAACAATGAAAGGAAATTTCCTCCCCTCCACCCTGAGCAACTAGTAATCAGAGGAATATGTATGGTACGGCAAAACGCTTTCGGAGCCAGCAGTTAAAGTACAGGTTGCTCTGAGACCAGCCCAGCAATTAGCATCACCTGTATTTTAATTTCCTGAACAGGAAGGTCTTAGCCTACTGGCAGAAGGATAACAAGGAGGGAGCCAGTCTGGCCTCTCTTGGGGGTGAATTCCACAGTATGGGGGCAGCCACAAAAAAGGCTCTGCCTCGTGTTGCCATCAGATGTTGGTGAGACCTAGAGATGGTGCTCACCTGAGGATCTTAGCACCTGGGCAGGTTCGGATGGCACTTGAGTACTCAGAATACATTTTTTAAATTAAAAAAACCCCTAAGCATTTTTGAAATTAGCGATGATGATGATAAGGGAAGCTTTTAATGTTTAATAGGTTATTGTATTTTAATATTCTGTTGGAAGCCGCCCAGATGGTCGGGGTATAAATTATTATTATTATTATTATTATTATTATTATTATTATTATTATTTATTATTATTATTATTATTATTATTATTATTATTATTATGCTGCATTTAAGATCGAACTTTTCAATTCTACCCCCACCAGCATCAAAACTCCATAGTTGCCCTTCATTCCTGCGTCTCAGAATGACGGAGCTGGCTTTGATCACACCCAGAACCAAGTTGCGCCTCGGTTCTGCTTAGCAAATGTTGCCCCTGCCTCATTGGCAGCTCTGCCAATTAGCCTAGGCAGCCACAGAAGAGCTAATTAGTCTGGCAGGCTTCATCTTTAAACACCCTAATAGGGTGCCTAGAGAGCTGGAGGGAGGGAGGAGAGAGAGGTGTGTCTCTGATATAATCTGTATTATTACTCTTGCCTTCTGAGCGGTGTCTCCTGCAGTGTGAAACTGCTGCAGTTCTCGGCTGAAGGAGGGTGAGCATGGGAGCTTCTGATCAAGCCACAATTTCAGTATGTGGGGGCCCATTTGCCCATCGCCCCCCTGATGTGAAGATTAATTGTCAGAAAAAGTGTGTCTTGTGTATGCAGTTTAACCCTGGTGTCTACGGATTCTCCCCTGTGGGAAAAACAAACAAACAGCAGATGTAATCTGGACATATTCTGGCAGCTGAATATAAAATTGGGGAGAATGAAGAGAACAAGACTTAAGGCTGGTGGGGGGCAAGGCACTTGATGGGCAAATTGGAAGGATGTTAACTCCTTCAGTTTTCTCCTGCAAATGTGTATTCCCTGCATTCCAGGGAGTTGGGCTAGAGCAGGGGTCAGGGGACGCGGGTGGCGCAGTGGGTTAAACCATAGGGCTTGCCGATCAGAAGGTTGGCAGTTCGAATCCCTGCAACCGGGTGAGCTCCCATTGCTCGGTCCCTGCTCCTGCCAACCTAGCAGTTCAAAAGCACGTCAAAGTGCAAGTAGATAAATAGGTACCGCTCTGGCGGGAAGGTAAACGGCGTTTCCGTGCGCTGCTCTGGTTCGCCAGAAGCAGCTTAGTCATGCTGGCCACATGACCTGGAAGCTGTACGCTGGCTCTCTCGGGGGTCAGCAAACTTTTTCAGCAGGGGGCTGGTCCACTGTCCCTCAGACCTTGTGGCGGGCTGGACTATATTTTTTGGGGGGAATGAACTAATTCCTATGCCCCACAAATAACCCAGAGATGCATTTTAAATAAAAGCACACATTCTGCTCATGTAAAAACATCAGGCAGGCCCCACAAATAACCCAGAGATGCATTTAAAATAAAAGCACACATTCTACTCATGTAAAAACACGCTGATTCCCGGACCATCCATGGGCCGGATTGAGAAGGCGATTGGGCCGCATCTGGCCCCCGGGCCTTAGTTTGCCTACCCATGGACTAGATGGTCCATCACAGCTCTGCAATTCTATGGTTCTGTGTTCAAGTTCCACCATAAATGTGTGGCCATGAGAGACTCTTCATGGTTAAAGTAAACGCAAGCATGCAACCTGGAAGAACAGTGCTCTTTTGGGGGCTGGGGAATGATTTCGGTGGGAGTGGTGAATAGGTTTTATGCAACACACTTTAGTGCAAGAATTCTAGTAAATTGAACTGGAGCAATTAAGATTTGCAAGGAGTGTGTGATGCCATTTTCTAATGTTGCTTCCCATGTCGTACATACCTGTTTCTGCTGTCTCCAGTCCAAACAGGCTTGGCGGTTTTTGGAACCAAGCAGGAAGCCTGCAAAACCTTTGCAGCCTTTTGCTGTGATGCCTGCACAGCAGGGGGTTTCTGTTAAATCCCTGACAGATGGCCATCCAGCCTCTTCTTAAAAACCTCCACTGAAGAATAGTCGACCACTTTCCAAGGTCGTCTGTTGAGCAGCTCATAACACCAGAAAGTTTTGTCTAATGTTTAGTCAGAATTTCCTTTCTTGGAATTTGAATCCACTGGTTCAAGTCCTGCCCTCTGGAGCAGGAGAAAACAAGTTTGTTCGCTCTTCCATGTGGCAGCTGTTGTGAACAAAAATCTGCCCTTTTCCCCCTTATGGGGTATCCAAGAGCCCATGTAGAGTCCTTACGTAGGTTCCCTACCAGAGAATATTGAGAAGCAAAGCAGCTAGTAAGCCTGATCTTTATTGATCTGTTGCAACAGGGTCCTCACTCCCCACACGCAGGAGGGAGGAACCCAGAACAATGGTGTGCAAGCCTTTATTTAGACTTTTGAAATTGCCACCCTGTAGATCAAGACCACCCCCAGAAACATCATACCTACATCACAGAAAGGGCGGTCTACAGCAGAAATCTGAGTGCTTTGTTTACCTCCTGTCTGCCAGGTTACCTGTTTAATGGTCACTTGATTGGATTGCCGGGGAGCCTGGCCAGTCTTTTGTAATGATAAATTCTTAGTTCCTGAGCTAGGTCAGGCTCACACCCTATTCATATCTTAAATGTGCCCTTAAGACAGGATTTGTGAGGAAAGAGACAATGGGGAGGTTTTCCCACTTTGACCTTGCAGAGAAATCATTTGCTCAGTTTGGGAATCAAAATGGTTTCAGGTCGGTCTTCCTGTGCTGATCTATGTATGTGCTTGCTTGCTTGCTTGGTACATTTATGAACATTTAACATATACCTAAGACCTCAAAATTCCTATCACACAGCCTTCAAACATTTGAAGATGGCTCCCATATCCACTCTCAGCAGTGGCGTAGCGTGGGTTGTCAGCACCCGGGGCAAGGCAAGTAATTTGTGCCCCTAACCCGTGGATTTGCCCCCCTAACTCGTGGATTTGCACCCCCTAACCCTAACCCCCAGATGTTGCGCCCGGTGCGGCCGGCCCCCCCTGCACCCCCCACGCTACGCCACTGCCTCTCAGTCTTCTGTTCTCCAGTCTAAACAAGCCCAGTTCCCTCAACTGTTCCTCATAAGGCTTGGCTTCCAGACCCATTATTATCTTGGTTGCCCTCTTCTGCACACCTTCCAGCTTGTCAACATCCTTCTGAACTGAACACAGGACTCCAGGTGTGGTCTGGCCAAGGCAGAATAGAGCGGTACTTTTGCTTCCCTTGATCTGGACACTCGACTTCCGTTGATGCAGCCTAGAATAGCGTTCGCTTTTTTTGCTGCTGCATCACACTGCTGACTCATGTTAAGCTTGTGGTCTGCTAAGACACCCCAGATCCTTTTTCTCATGTACAGTGGTACCTCGGGTTACATACACTTCAGGTTACATACGTTTCAGGTTACAGACTCCGCTAACCCAGAAATAGTACCTTGGGTTAAGAACTTTGCTTCAGGATGAGAACAGAAATCATGCTCTGGCAGCACGGCAGCAGCGGGAGGCCCCATTAGCTAAAGTGGTGCTTCAGGTTAAGAACAGTTTCAGGTTAAGAACGGACCTCCAGAACGAATTAAGTACGTAACCAGAGGTACCACTGTACTACAGTGGAACCTCAGTTTTCAAACGTAACCCGTTCCGGAAGAATGTCCGACTTCCGAAACATTTGAAAACTGAAAGTGGGAGCCTCAAAATGGAAGCCGCATCAGACGTTCGGATTCCAAAAAACGTTTGAAAACTGGAGCATTTGCTTCTGGGTTTTTGGCGTTTGGGAGCCAAAACGTTTGAAAACAGAGCCGTTCAAGAACCGAGGTTTGACTGTACTAGTAAGTCAGGTTTCCTCCATCTTATATTTATGCAGCTGGTGCAGAACCTTACGTTTGTACCTATCGAAACTGATTTTGTTTGTTTTGGTGCAGTTTTCCAGTCTGTTAAGGGCATCTTGAACTCAAGACCTATCACTTGGGGTGGCAGGTATTTAGAAATACGTCTACCTTGTAGAAACAGATGGCTCTTCGCCTCCTTCTGTTCTCTCTCTCACACACAAAAAGAAGTTTATTACTCTTTTCCCTTCTTCATCTCTTGGCTCAAATCATTTCTTTCCACTTCCTGTAATTCGGCCTGGATGTCAGGTGGGGTCGCTATGGCAACCCATTTCCATGGCTGCAAATGGCAAACATTTCCAGACAGTTGCCCCTTCTGGTGCCACAAAACACACACCCAGGCAGAGCAAGCAAATGTCTCCTTGGCAAAGGGGTGAACGTCTTTCTTCCTGTAAAAGGTTTCCATCGCTCCTGCCTGCTCAAACCGGGTCTCAACCAAGCTCAGAAACAGGGCCGTGGTTTTTGTCCCAGCGCAAGGAGACAAGGAGAACTGGAATTTCTCCCCAAACAAACTGGATTTTCAAGCCAGCTCTGCAACAAAACGTTGCAGTTCAAAGTGTTCCTCTTCAGGGCTTCAGCGGGCAGTCAGGGCCTCATCCATGATTCTGCACCCGGCCCAGTCTTCCTCCTGCACCAGCAGGCATAGTCTTCCTTAGACCGCTTTGGGACACTGAAAGTACTGTCCGTAATTCAAACGACGGTACAGTGGTACCTCTGGTTGCGAACAGGATCCGTTCCGGAGGCCCGTTCGCAACTTGAAAGGAACGCAACCCGTGTCTGCACGGGTCGTGATTCGCCGCTTCTGCGCATGTGTGTGACGTCATTTCGCACATCTGTGCAGGCGCGAGCGGCGAAACCCGGAAGTAACCCTTTCCGGTACTTCCGGAAAGTTTTTAATGTTTGATGTTTTATCGTGTTTTAAATATGTGAAGGCAGAGCAGATCCATCCTGGCTAGTAGCCCCACCCGCCATAGCCCTCCCCTCCTCCATGAATTTGTCCAATCCTCTTTTAGAACCATTTAGACCATGGGTAGGCAAACTAAGGCCTGGGGGCCAGATCCGGCCCAATCGCCTTCTCAATCTGGCCTGTGGACAGTCCGGGAATCAGTGTGTTTTTACATGAGCATAATGTGTCCTTTTATTTAAAATGCATATCTGGGTTATTTGTGGGGCATAGGAATTCATTCATTAATTTTTTTCAAAATATAGTCCGGCCCTCCACAAGGTCTGAGGGACAGTGGACCGGCCCCCTGCTGAAAAGGTTTGCTGACCCCTGGTTTAAAGCAATGGACCTCCCTCCGCTTTAGACTTCCCAGCTCAGTGTGCAATGGTTGGGGGCTGAGTGTCGCTGTGCAGGGAGCTTTTCCTCCCACCTCCTTGCTTATCCCCCCCCCCCACACGTTGGAAGAGCCCCTGAACCTTGTACAATGGTCCTCTGGTGCCTGGACCATCCCTTTTGCAGCCCTGGTGCTAAGATCTCCTGCAGGCGGTTGGCATGGCAACTTCAAGCACCCGCTTCCTCCTTCCATAGAGAGAAAGATGCTAGAGTCAACACCAAGCAGCTGCGAGGAGGGAGCAGGCTGCTGGCAGGTCACGCCCCCACCCGCTGGGTGGCCTTTTGTGGCCGCGGTTGTTGTTGCTGCTTTTTTTAGTAAAAAAACTGTAGAGTGCATTCAATGCACAGTGGACGCTCGGGTTGCGAATGTGATCTGTGCGGGATGCACATTTGCAACCCACAGTGGCGCATCAGCGCACGCGCAGGTTGCGATTTGGCACTTCTGCGCATGCACAAAGCATGATTTAGAGCTTCTGCACATGCACGACTGATGAAACCTGGAAGTAACCCGTTCCGGTACTTCTGGGTTTTGGCGGTCTGTAACCCGAAAAAACGCAACCTGAAGTGTCTGTAACCTGAGGTAGGACTGTATATTTCCCCACCGACTGGGGGTCCTGATCCTAAGAACATAAATAGAGCCTGCTGCATCAGGCTGGTGGCCCAGCGAGTCATTTGGACTCCCCCTCCCCATATTTTATTCAAGTTGGCACCCCTGTACTACCAACTTTACTGTATTCTTGTGAAACATGGACCACTTATAAATGCCATCTCCAACTCCTCGAAATATTCCATCAACGGTGTCTCCAAAAATTTTTACACATCACTTGGGAAGACAGGTGAACTAATACCAGTGTACTGGAAGAAGCAAAGATCACCAGTGTCGAAGCAATGATTCTTCAACATCAACTTCGTTGGACTGGTCATGTTGTGCGGATGCCTCATGATCGTCTTCCAAAGCAACTACTCTATTCCGAACTTAAAAATGGAAAGCGTAATGCTGGTGGTCAACAAAAGAGGTTCGAAGACTCTCTCAAGGCAAATTGGGGGGGAAAAAGTAGTATAAACACTGACAACTGGGAAACACTGGCCTGCGAGCGCTCCAACTGGAGAACAGCCTTTACCAAAGGTGTCATGGGCTTTGAAGACACTCAAACTCAGGACGCAAGGGAGAAACGTGCTAAGAGGAAGGCACGCTTGGCAAATCCACACCATGATCAACTCCCACCTGGAAATCAATGTCCCCACTGTGGAAGGACGTGTGGATCCAGAATTGGCCTCCACAGTCACTTACAGACTCACTGTTAAAACCGTGTTTATGGAAGACAATCTTACTCGACTATGAGTGATCGCCAAAGAAGAAGAGTCTCCCAAGCTGTTTCTCACAGGGAAAGTGGCAAGTAGGACCTGAGCGTAAGAGAATTTGTCCCCTCCTGTGGAACCGGCATGAGCTGTGAACAAGGCTGCCTACAGCTTCATTCAGCACAGCTTCTCATGTGACCCTTGATTTTTTTTAAGGTTTCTCACTTTCCTTTCCTAGCTTGTGACAAAACAGGGCGGGGAAACTCGCCTTCCTCCCCAAGCACACAATTCTGCAGCCGGAAATGGAGCCTGCTTTTGCACAACGGAAGCCGGCTGCAAAAATTTGGGGGTGGGTGGGTAGGTTTCTAGTGTAATAAACATAAATCTGCCCTTCTTCCCTTATGGGGGACACAAGAGCCCTTATAGAGTCCTTCGTAGGTTCTCCATCGGTTGGAGAAAAGAACAGAGGCCAACCAGAGAAGATTGAGAATCAAAGCAGCTCATAAGCCTGATCTTTATTGATCTGCTGCAACAGGGTCCTCACTCCCCACACGCAGGAGGGAGGAGGAGGACCCAGAACCAAGGTGTGCCCGCCCTTATATAGACATTTTTAATTGCCCGCCCTGGAGCCCAAGACCACCCCCAGAAACATCATACATACATCACAGAAGGGGTGTAGCTCAAGGCGATCCCCCAGACACATCATACCTACATCACAGAAAGGGCGGTCTACGGCAGAAATCTGAGTGCGTTGTTTATCTCGTCTGACAGGTTACCTGTTAATGCTCACTTGATTTGTTATAATGCTCACTTGATCGGATACCCTGTGGAGCCTGGCCAGTCTTTTGTAATGACAAAAACTTAGTTCCTGAGCCAGGTCACAGGCTCACCCTATTCAAACACAGACATACCCTTAAGACAGGATTTGTGAAGGAAAAGACAATGAGGAGGCTTTTCCATTTTCCTTGACCTTGCAGAGAAAACATTTGGTCAGTTAGGGAGCCAAAATGGCTTCATGGCTGTTTTCCTGTTCTGCTTCAGACATGTGGTTTATATATTTATGTACGAGTTTGCTTGGTACATTTATGAACATTTATTATGCAGTGGTACCTCGGGTTACATACTCTTCAGGTTACATACGCTTCAGGTTGCAGACTCCGCTAACCCAGAAATAGTACCTCGGGTTAAGAACTTTGCTTCAGGATGAGAACAGAAATCGTGCTCCGCCGGCGCGGCAGCAGCAGGAGGCCCCATTAGCTAAAGTAGTGCTTTAGGTTAAGAACAGTTTCAGGTTAAGAACGGACCTCCAGAACAAATTAAGTACTTAACCTGAGGTACCACTGTATATATAAGACCTTAATTTTTTTATTTCACCTTCCTACAGTAGTCTAGTTTCTGCGCACCACCCTCCTCTCAAACTTAGCAGAGTTGAAGGCCAGGGGCAAAAAACCTTGTTATAAAAAGCTTGGTCAGCAGGGAGGGTGACCTAGGGCGAGTCTTCGGGGTGTGTGTGTGGTCAGGTAGAGAGACTTGGAGGGCCACATTTGAACCCAGGGTTTGTGATTCCCCAGCAGGGTTTTATTTCTCCATTTTTCTTAGTTTGGAATGCGTGGCTGTTGCGAAGAGGGGCGGAGGCAGCCGGTTTGCCTGGACAGCTGAAGTGTTTACAGCAGCCGGTGAAATGAGCACTAGGGGTTTTTTCTATCTCCTGCCCCCCCTCCTCTGTGTTCAAGCCTTGGAGTAAGGCTTGCTTGAGCCGTTGATGTTTGCTTTTTTGCGTTGCCATTTGCCTCCCCCTGGGAGTTGTTCAGGGAGGATGCTGTGGGTATAATTTGATGCTTTGGTTTTAATGAGGATGATTTGACAATACAGATCGGTTTAGGAAATGAAGGATGAGATGCTAAGTGCCGGCTGACGCTGAGTGTCTGATGTTCCGAAGGGGGAAAGCAAACTCCCAGCCAGGAAGCGAAGGAAAGCTCCCCAAGAAAGCTAAAGATGAGACGCGAGAGATCTGTAATGAGATCTTCCGATATTTCCACTTTGGGTTGAAAGCAGCTTTCATTCAGAGCTGTGGACCGCTGTCTCCCCACTTGCGATTTCTTGCAGCTGGTTTTCAGAGGCGTACGGCCGCCGACAGTGGGAGTAGAGATCATCATAGCTATTATGGCTTGCAGCCATTGGTAACCTTGCCCTCCGCAAATTTGCCTAGCCCTTTTCAGAAGCCGTCCCAAGTTGACGGCCATGGCTTCATCTTGGAAGTGCAAATTCCATACTTCGACCGTGCACGTTGCAAAAGGAGTAGTCTTGTTTTGTTTTGAGTCATTAAAGCATTCAAATACAGTGGTACCTCGGGTTACAGACGCTTCAGGTTACAGACGCTTCAGGTTACAGACTCCGCTAACCCAGAAATAGTATCTTGGGTTAAGAACTTTGCTTCAGGATGAGAACAGAAATCACATGGCAGCGACGCAGCGGCAGTAGGAGGCCCCATTAGCTAAAGTGGTACCTCAGGTTAAGAACAGTTTCAGGTTAAGAATGGACCTCCAGAACGAATTAAGTTCTTAACCCGAGGTACCACTGTACCACCTTTTGAATTGCAGGGATAACTCACTCTTTACGGAGAGTTGGTTTTTCTCACGTTTGCACAGGATGGGTTGAGCCTGTCAAAATATCCGATCGGCAGCTATGAGAAGGGCTGTGTGATGGGTATTATATTTAGTCACTTGCTTCTGTATTGTTAGAAAAAGCCAAAAAAAGGAATGTACAGGCTGCGAGAGCTAGCTGGGGATCTCCCTGATGTATTTTGGGACTGATTCAGACAACCGCAGCAAGCTGGCTTGAAAGGGGAAAGAGGTGGGCAGCCTGCAATGTGGGTTGTGGGGAGGTGGGCAGCTGTTTACATCCAGCCTTTGCCAACCTGTTGCATTCCAGATGTTTTGGACTCCTGGCTGTAGTCAGCTGGCTGTGGCTGATGGGAGTTGTGCTTCAAAACATCTGGAGGGCACTAGTGTGCTAGGCCCGGGGGTAACCCGAGCAATGCGGTCCAGGTCCAGTCCCGAATCCAAGGGTTCCACGAGGAGTCAGTCCAACAGGGCCAAGGCAGGAAACCAGGCAGGAAACCAGGCAAGGTCAGGCACAGGATCACAGGCAGGTTCTGGCAAACAGCAACATTGCTCCCGCAACCTGGGGTGGGGTCCAGCAGCCTTTTATCTCTGTCAGGTAACGGCCGGTCCTGATACCCCGGCGACTCACCTCCCTGTCTCTCCTGAAGGCGAGCACTCCTCCTGCGAGTACTCAGGTCTCTCCTTCTCTCAGACCTGAGTCTCTGCAGCTCGGGAGACATCGTGGGTTACTAGACCCAGAGGCCACCTCAGCCTCTCCTGACCCAACTGGCAGTGGAGCAGCTGTAAGTGATGGCCTAGCTGAAGGCAAGGAGGTCATCCCCGCATCTGGAGCCAGGGCAGGCTCAGGTCCCTGACTCGGCCCAGCTGGTGTTTGTTGCAGGGGAACCTGTGCAGACTGGGACTCTTCAGGATCAAGCCCCAGACTTGGTTCAGATGATGCCTGAGGCAGAGGATCCGGTGCAGATTGAGACTCCTCTGGTTCCGAGTCCGGGCCCGAGTCCCAGGCCATCACAACCAGGTTGGCAAAGGCTGGTGTAGACCGTACAAGGCTGGAGAGACCCATGGCTGGCCCTCCTGCCCATCCACATGAGAACATAAGGAGAGCCTTTAGCTGGATCAAGCGAGTGGTCCATCTGCTCCAGCATCCTGTTCCCACAGTGGCCAGCTGGATGCTCCAATGCAAAACCAGCAAGCAGGATTTGAGCACAAGAGCAGCTCTCCCCTCCTGTGGTTTTTGGTGCTGTGCACTGCTTAATGTCGAACATGAACCCCTTGTGCATCCTTTAATGCCCCCTTGCATACCCGCCAACATTTATCCGATTGAAAAGAGGGATGTGCTATTCCATCATCATCATCATCATCATCATCATCATCATCATCATCATCTTTAGACCCTGCCAATCTGACTGGGTTGCCCCGGACCCTCTGGGTGGCTTCCAACATATATAAAGACATAGTAAAACAGGAAACATGAAAAAAAACTTCCCTAGACAGGGCTGCCTTCAGGTGTCTTCTCAAGGTTGTATTTATTATTAATCTCCTTGGCTCAGCAGGTTGCATAACTCTGTACCTTCCAACATTTCTCTGATGAAAATGCGATACGATACTATACAATACGATAATCTTTATTGTCATTGTCCCATACAAAACAACGAAATTGAAAAAATCTACATCAGACATTCAAAAACCAACAAGCCTGCTATCCCAGCTATCCCAGCCTGGTTAGCCCCCTAAAAACTCTGATACCCCATAATTAAATACAATATACTCCCATAGAGACTACCTTACATTGCATTTAAAACCGAAATTGCATTTGAATCTCAGGCAGCTAGTCCTAGTCTTTATAACCCTGTACCTTCTTCCATAAGGCAGAAGCTGAAAGAGATCATTTCCGGGGTGTGCACTATCCTGTGCTATCTCTGCAACTTTCTTATGGCACCTGGAAGCATAGATTTGACCCAAGGTGGGAAGAGTGCACCCAATTATTCTCTCCGCAGTCTTTACAACCCTGGACAGCATTGGTTTCCCCCGACCGTGCAGCTCCCAAACCACACACACCTTAGGGACGTCCTAAGGAAAAGCAGTACATTCCGGGGCAAATCAGAATCCGGGACAGCTTCTGTAAATCCAGGACTCTCCCCGGAAAATAGGGGCACATGGAGGGTCTGTGGTTGTTCATACAATGTCCACCAGAAACAGCTGCTGTCCCAAACTTTCTCCCTATTAAATCCAGAGTTTTCTTATGCTTGGAAAATCTGAAACTCTCCCCTCTGCTTTGAAATGCTAATAGCTTTCCATGGACACCATTGTCTTCTGTTGTTGTTGTTTTTAAAAAGTGGAGTTTTTTTTTTAAATGTGGAACGTCCTCTAAAGAAGCATGGTTGCTTGAAACAGCAACTAGGGAGAATGGATGTGAAAACTTGGGTTAAAATCGCCTCCGAATATAAACCACTTGGGAATGGACTGCTAGGGAGCAAATTGATTGAGTAAAATTGTGGATTACGTGGGCAAGTCTGTGTGGGCCAGTCTGTGTTTGGCCAGCCTGTCTAAGGAATTGCTCCTGTAAGAAGGTGATGGTGTGTTCATGGAACAATCATCGTTCTTTGTGCTGTAAGTGCCACCAGAGGGAAGCTCCCGACACATTTATGCCAGGGCCTGACAGCGCGTCGTGACGCTCCGAAATGCGGCGGTTGCATTCTGCTGGGGTGGTACAGGTGGTGTCTAAGAACACAAGAATAGGAAGAAGATTTTGCACGGAGGAGGGGAAGAGGAGAGTGGCAGTAATAATGTCTCATTTCCAAAGGAAATGTTGTAAACACTGTCTGGGGTGTGCACTAGCACATTGAGGCCTTTGGATGGTAGCAGGTGCCCTAAAGTGGCCACTTAGGGACCAGCAAGAAAGAGATCAAAAGAAGGACAGGTTTGCATATAAAATGTGTGCATGCTGATTTATAGGCACAGGTGGAAATTGAGGAAAGGTTGCTGTAATTTAAACAGAAATAGAATACATCTGGGCAGGGGGTTGGACTCGATGGCCCTTGTGGTCTCTTCCAACTCTATGATTCTATGATTCTATGATAGGATGGTGATGGGGCGTTCCAGCTCAGCCTGCCCTCCAGGTACTAAACAATGGTCCTCAAACTTTTTTCTCGGTGCCACACTTTCGGAATAAACAATGGTTTGCGCCACAGCGGGATGTTTTATTGATAAGAAACACATCGGAAAACAAAATGAAACAACTCCTAGCGGTGCTTGATTTAGAACACAGAACACAACTGCTTTATAATACGTTTGTGGGGCATCTGGAAGGTGCAAAACAATGCAGCTACACATTCTGCAAATTAAAAAAAATAATCATTTTTTGGGTACTGTTGTTGGCATCTGTCTGTCTTGGGGGACAAAGGGAGGAGGGCGTCTTTGTGGGTGAAGCCAAACTGTTGGAAGGTTGCAGCGCCTGCTGTGGCTGTAGAGACCGATGCGGGAGAGACATGTTTTGTTGCAGCCGGGGCAGAGCAAGGCGTCTGGTTGTTCTGACGCAGGTTCGCCATGACATTTCTTCTCTCTGTGCTACTCCCAGCTGTCATTTTTCCACTGGTCACTGCTGTGAATGCATGACCTGACTACATGTTTCCAGGCGGTCGTCTGCATGGAATTCCCACACAGTGGAGTTAATGTTACTATATTATACTAGGCTGAAGTGTTTAAATGTTTCTTTGATTGTCCTTGAATCTTCCTGCTGCACTTGCCACCCTCTCCTGCCTCACCAATAAAAAATAATAATAATAATAATAATTAGTAATGATAATAATGATTTATTATTTATACCCCGCCCATCTGGCTGGGTTTCTTCAGCCACTCTGGGCGGCTTCCAACAAAATATTAAAATACAGTAATGCTTCAAACATTAAAAGCTTCCCTAAACAGGGCTGCCTTCAGATGTCTTCTAAAAGTTTTGTAGTTATTTTTCTCTTTGACATCTGCTGGGAGCAGCGTTCCACAGGGCGGGTGCCACTACCGAGAAGGCCCTCTGCCTGGTTCCCCGTAACTTGGCTTCTTGCAGTGAGGGAACCGCCAGAAGGCCCTTGGAGCTGGACCTCAGGGTCTGGGCAGAACGATGGGGGTGGAGACGCTCCTTCAGGTATACAGGACCGAGGCCGTTTAGGGCTCTAAAGGTCAGCACCAACACTTTGGATTGTGCTCGGAAACCAGTGTGGCTCTTGGTTCTTTATCTTGAAACTGGACCAACTCCTTCATAGAGAGCCAGCCTAGTGGTGTCCTCTAGAAGTTCAGGACTGCAGTTCTCTTCAGCCCCAACCAGCAGAGCTGTACAATTCAGGGACTGACAGGAGCTGGACTCCAAAATGCCCAGACAGCCCCAGGTTGGCCAAGGCTGGAAATTTCATCCTAAGGTTTTCCACACGCGTATGCTGAGCTCTGCCTCTCTTGCTTGCCACAGGAGGAGGAAATCCCAATATTGTTGTTGTTGTTTAGTCGTGTCTGACTCTTCGGGACCCCCTGGACCAGAGCACGCCAGGCACTCCTGTCTTCCACTGCCTCCTGCAGTTTGGTCAAACTCATGCTGGTAGCTTCGAGAACACTGTCCCACCCTCTCGTCCTCGGTCGTCCCCTTCTCCTTGTGCCCTCCATCTTTCCCAACATCAGGGTCTTTTCCAGGGAGTCTTCTCTTCTCATGAGGTGGCCAAAGTCTTGGAGCCTCAGCTTCAGGATCTGTCCTTCCAGTGAGCACTCAGGGCTGATTTCCTTCAGAAGGAATAGGTTTGATCTTCTTGCAGTCCATGGGGCTCTCAAGAGTCTCCTCCAGCACCATCATTCAAAAGCATCCATTCTTCAGCGATCAGCCTTCTTTATGGTCCAGCTCTCACTTCCATACATCACTACTGGGAAAACCATAGCTTGAAGTATACGGGCCTTTGTTGGCAAGGTGATGTCTCTGCTTTATAAGATGCTGTCTAAGTTTGTCATTGCAATCCCGATATTAATTGATTGTAATTCCAGGGTGGTCTTGCAGATGACTAAGTCTTACCCAGCCTTCTCACATTCCCCTTCTTTGTGTCCCCGCCTCAGGAAGGCCTGATGCTGTCGATTTTGCCCAGGCACGTAGCTGACGAGATGCTCAAGGATATGAAGAAGGATGCCAGCCAGAAGGAGATGCAGCAGTTTAACACCATGTATATGTACCGCCATGAGAATGTCAGGTAAGGAGCGGGACTTCCTTTTGCAGGGAAGTGGCACATGTGAGGTGCCACTACCGAGAAGGCCCTGCCTGGTGCCGAGGCAGGTTTTGCTTCTCAAGGAGACACAGAGGGGAGCCTTTTGCCCAGAGCTCAGCGAATGAAGGAGGCACAAGATTTGCAGCTAGGGAACTGAGATTAAAGGCTCATCCAAACTTTAGTTTGTGCCGTGCTTTCCAGGCGCACATCCATACTTTGAAGCTCTGTGTCTGAGTAGATTCGCCTGCCCACCCCCTGGATCATTCCCCAGGAAAAGCACCTCCAAAAAGAGGGCTTACATTGCAAGAAATATTGAAATATCTGAAATATTGTTGTTGCTGTACATAAATAAAACAAGTAGTCTCACAATTTAGAAGTGTTGAGACAAAGAGGAGAGGGGACTTGGAAGGGAACTGAGGAAACTTCACGCAAGCTGGGTGAGATGTAAAATAGTAGCCTTAAGCTGAGATACAGGCAGACCAGAAGTTGGCACCTGTCTGTCTTGCGAGACATCCGTGGAGACTGATGTGAGAGAGACGTGTTTCGTTGCAGCCGGGGCAGATGAAGGCAACCAGTTGTGCTACTGCAGTCATCCCGTGACATTTTTTCTCTCAGTGCTGCTCCCAGTGGTCTTTCTTCCTCTGGTCACTGCTACGGACACACGACCTGACTGCTTGTCTCCAGGCATTGCGGTCATCTGCAAGGGATTCCCAGTAAGCAAAATATAACCAAAGACAACATGAGATCTGAATAAAGCTTTCAGTAATAATAATAATAATAATAATAATAATAATAATAATTTTTTTTTATTTATACACCACCCTTCCCAGTTCAAAAACCGGGCTGAGGGTGGCTAACAACAAATTTAAAACACTTAATTGTAAAAGCAGCATAAAATACAGTAGAAAAACATGAATAACAATAAAATTCAAAATTCAGAAATCAATTTAGGGGAAATCCATCTAATAAACATTAGATAATCACCAGGGCTAGCTGGCTAAGTTAGTCCTTTTTGGACCAGTGAGGAGACCAGGGGAGAATTAGCTGTGGGGTCTCAGAGCGGGTAATCTTCATAAAAGGGGAGGGGGAGGGAAGAGAATGGAAATAAAAGATCAGGCTGATTCAAATTAAAAGCCAGGCGGAATAGCTCTGTCTTACCGGCACAATGGAAGGAGGTTAAATCCTGCAGGGCCCTAGTCTCATGGGACAGAGCTTTCCACCAGATCGGAGCCACCACTGAGAAGGCCCTGGCCCTGGTGGAGGATAGTCTGACTTCCTTAGGACCCGGGACCTCTAAACTATGGTTATTCATGGACCTTAAGGTCCTCTGCGGGGCAGACCAGGAGAGGCGGTTCCGTAAGTAGTAGAATAACCAGGCCAAAAAAGTCAATTTTTGAAGGAATCTAGTTGGCCCCCGACTTGGTACAGGAGCTTCTTGCTACAGCAGCTATTCGCGTGACCTGCCAACCTAATCTCCTTTGGTCCTTTTGTTTCACAGCATCCTCTTTGCGGACATTGTGGGTTTCACGCAGCTATCGTCCTCCTGCAGCGCCCAGGAATTGGTGAAGCTTCTGAACGAGCTCTTCGCTCGCTTTGACAAATTAGCCGCGGTAAGTTTCCACGGCAGACCGTACGTTCCTTCAGGATTTGCCCTCTAGGATACTGGCCGGACTGGTTTGAGTTGGGGATGGTGTGTCAAGGGAACCCTCCTTGTTCCAGTTATACACCACTTTGTGTGTACAATTCCTTCTCCTGTGCGGCACCAGAGGCCAGGAACAGGAGGGACACAATTGCATAGCTGTCAACTTACAGATTTGAAAATAAGGGACCAGCAGCCAAAATAAGGGATTTTAGTCAACCAGTTAAAAGGGACCAGATAATTTTGGAGAGCAGCGCCGGTTTTTAGCCCTTCGTTTCCAGAGGTTGCTGCTCAAGACACCAGCTGATGAAATACTGCAATTAAAGAACTACAAGCAGCAACCTCTTTTCGCGCAAAACGAAGTCCAAGCTACGAAGATGCTGCTGCAGTTCTGTATCTTTTCTCTCGTGCTCCATCTGCAGCTCTCAATTCCATCAGGTGGAGCGGGGGGGGGGGGGGGGAAATAGCGCCTGAAGTAAACCCGCAGATCAGACCATCTATGCTAGTCTACCACTACTAATCTATGGGAGAAGCGCTTGCGGTCCTTCCCTTGTAGCCCTTGGAACACCTGCCTGCGCATCCGCCTCCTCCTCCTCTCTCTGAACTGCTTTCTCTATGGTTGCCCTCACTCTCCTCTCAAGGCTCCTCAGCAATTCATAGTCCATGCCAGGCTGCCCATCTCATTCGGGTCCTTCGGCAGCACAGCCGCAGCACGGCCTGGTGGGAGTGGGAGCAGCGGTGATGGGCAGAGGGGAGGCCCCAGGCAGAGACGGTCAGTTCGGCGGCTGTGAGGAGGATGGCGGCGGAAGGGCCCGAGGCTCCCACCAGTCCCGGCGGGGAGGGGTTCCTGGGGGCCGAGGCTGGTGAGAGGAGGCCGGAGGGGGGCGGGCCGGGCAGCCAAGCAACACACCTGGAGCCTCCCTCCTCCCTAGGGAAAGGAGCTGCTTCCTTTGAAACCCGGGAAATTTAAGGGACATCCATCAATAAGGAACAGCAGCGGGACATGGCGCTGGGATAAGGGACTCTCCCTCCAAATAAGGGACGCTTGACAGCTATGCACAATTGCCCGAGCAGCGCTGAGTTCTGCCACCTTGTTTTCTTGGCCTTGTGGGCGTTCTCAGAAAAGCGCTCCAGAACATGAGATCAACAGCGCTCAGGGACTGAGAGACTCATCTCCTGGTAAACTGATACCTTTATATAGCTGCGTTTCCTGGAATATCAGAATATAAAACCTATTTACGAAGCCCAGGGACACATTATCCTCTGTTCTAATTCAGCCTCAATCAGGCTTTAGCCACTCTCTTCAGGAACAAGAGATTTCAACAAGAGATTAAGAAGAGTTTCCTGAGAGGGCGGGGGGGGGTGGATTTGCTTTTCATCAGTGGAACACAACTGCCTTGGAAATTAGGGTATGTGTGTGTGTGTTTTGCCTTGATTAGAGAGTTTTAAGAAGAGGCTGGATGGCCACCAATCAGGGACGCTGAATTTCCAGTGTTGGCAGAGGGCTGGATTGGATGACCTTTGGGAGACCCCCTAACTCTGTGCTTGCAAAAAGCTGGGCACTGCTCTGGAGCACGGGGGAAGCTAGTGTGGCAGAGTCGAAGCATAAGATGAGCATGGCTGCTGGATCAGGCCAGGGCTGGATTTAGGTTTGATGAGGCTGTAGGGTAGTGAAGATAATGGGGCCCCTTATATGTCCATCTGTCCTTTGTCAACAACAAATTGTCGCTCTTTTTTGTGTTGAATATATGCAATACGGTAATTTATGGACCTAATAGGTATCTAAAGCCATTTGCACATGTTGCCCTGCAACCACTCCATGCAGAATGTAGGCACCCTATATATAGAAATGAGCAAACCAGTGATATTTTAGGGAGCAGGCTAGCATTGCTTACATCAAAGGAGCCTACACAACACAAAACACTGTTGCTGTAGGTAGGTTTTATTTTATTTGTTTTTTGTCTTATATTTTGGAAATGTACATCCAGGGGGTTTTTCCGCCGCTTCTGCGCATGTGCGTGACGTCATTTTGAGCGTCTGCGCATGCGCAAGCGGCGAAACCCGGAAGTAACGCGCTCCGTTACTTCCAGGTTGCTGCGGAACGCACCTCAAACGCGCTCAACTCGAAGCGTATTCAACCCAAGGTATGACTGTACAGTGGACGTTCGGGTTGTGAACGTGATCCGTGCGGGATGCACATTTGCAACCCGCATCTGCGCATGCGCGGGTTGCAATTTGGCGCTTCTGTGCATGCACAAAGCATGATTTAGCGCTTCTGTGCATGTGCAATCGCCAAAACCCGGAAGTAACCCGTTCCGGTACTTCCAGGTTTCGGCGGGTCCGTAACCCGAAAAAACACAACCTGAAGCGTCTGTAACCCGAGGTATGACTGTATGTAAATCTGGGACTGGATCAGGCCAAAGGCCCATCCAGTGCAGACTCCTTTCTCACCGTCTCCAACCAGGTGCCCCCACGAGAAGCCCATATGCAGGACCTGGGAGAGACAGCGCCCTCCTCATCTGTGATTCCTCCCAGTAACTACTGGTATTCACACTGGTTCTGATGGCGGAGCGAGAACACTGGACATGGACCCGAGGACAATAGGTTTCAAATCCCTGCTCAGTCACCTTTGGCCAGTTGCTCCCAGTATAAATTACCTCCCAGTTCGCCCTGGAACTGGCAGGCTAGGCACAGCCCTAGAAAAGATGTATTTTTCCCCCATTAAGAAGCAGACAAATAAATGTATAAACCTCAGTATTTTTTGGTTTCTAAGAATTCACAGGCAACGCTGGATGCTCTCTGTGAGTCTGCTGTATATTTTGCAAACTAGTTCATTTCTTCGCTATGCGTTGCGACACCTCTTAAGATGTCGTAACCAAATTTTGCTTTTATTTAGCTATGTATTTATTTCTTGCCCTTACAGCGTCAGAAGCAATATTAAGGCAACTTAAAACAACTTGCAACCATAGAAATACGGTTCCTGGGACCAAGGGGGGATGTGTTTGTCTATATTTGGATACAGTTGGCTGCCATCTTGAATCAAGATGGTGGACTGAACTTTGAACAGCACTGATTTTTTGGTTTTTTTAGGATTCCCAAGCAGGGCTGGGGAGGAGCCTGCTGGTCTTACAATAAAGAAGGGCTGAATTATTATGACCTGTTATAATGCTAGCTGTTTAAAATCCACGTTTTTGTGGCAGAGAAGAATAATCCATCAATAAACACTGGAGCAAAACTCCTCCTTTGTCTGCCTGGGAGCAGTTCTAAGGATGATCATTTGAATCCTCTTTAAACTCACGTGATAATCCTTTTATACTACCAATATCTGCTTGGGAAATTGCTTCTTTTTTTAATTACTCTTGCAAATTTTCATGGTTACCGTCCTCTGTTATTTAATTAAGGCCTTGTTCCGTTGGGAAATAAACAGAGCTGGGTTGGTAAGATTTGTGAATGCAACTCGGAGAGGAGAAACAGCTTCTCTTTAACTAAACAGAGCATAGCTGTCAACTTACAGATTTGAAAATAAGGGACCAGCAGCCAAAATAAGGGATTTTCCAAGCACAGGTATGTTCGACTTCTGAGCCCCTCCGAGCCAAAGGCAGAAAACCCAGCCAGCAGCCAAACGAAGCCTCAAGCTGTGGTTCCCACAGCGCAGCAACCCGGCAAAGGGGATGCAGCAAGGAAAACCACCGTCACCTCTCCGCTGAGAAGTGCTGAGCAAAGGCGAGTCCCCAGGCAACACGGCTGATTTGATCGGCACAAGGCATGCAAGCTCCACCCCCCAGTCGTTCTTAGACTCCTTATTGGGTGAGCAACGCAGCCAAGCAACACAGTTGGAGCCTCCCTTCTTCCTGGCCGGCAGGGAGGGAGGAAGAGGAGCTGCTTCCTTTGAAACCCAGGAAATTTAAGGGACATCATCAATAAGGGACAGCAGCGGGACACGGCGCTGGGATAAGGGACTTTCCCGCCAAATAAGGGACGGTTGACAGCTATGAAACAGAGAGCCTGAATGGATAAGGAAGGTTGTTTTGGGCTCCCAACGCTTTCTCTTAGGAGACTTCATTCCAAGCGGTGCAAGAAATTGTACCCAAAAAACCAGTTTCAGCAGATCTGAAGGTCAGCATGGATAGAGCAGCCTGCTCTTCAAACAGATAAGTTTGAATGTCATCAATATAAATACAAACATTTTAAATATAAATGTTTTAAGTAGAAATATCTTTTTATTGTTCTGTTCTTTATTTAAACTGCTTTGAGGTGGTTCTGTTTTTTTGCACTTAAGCAGGATGTAAATTTATTATGAAATAATAAAATAAACAATTTTAACAACAGCGGGTGCCAATAACGTGGTGCCGATTAACTCCAAGGTTGCAGGTTCAATCCCCGTAAGGGGCAGCTGCATATTCTTGCATTGCAGGGAGTTGGACTAGATGATTCTTGCTGTCTCTTCCAGCTCTACAATTCCAGGATTCTCCTCTTCTTCTTTGGCGATCACTCGTAGCTGAGGAAGATTGTCTTCCATAAACACAGTTTTAACAATGAGTCCATAAGTGACTGTGGAGGCCAATTCTGGACCCACACGTCCTTCCATAGCTGTCAACCGTCCTTTATTTGGCGGGAAAGTCCCTTATCCCAGTGCCATGTCCTGCTGCTGTCCCTTATTGATGATGTCCCTTAAATTCCCCGGGTTTCAAAGGAAGCAGCTTCTCTCCCTCCCTCCCTGCCGGCCAGGGAGGAGGGAGGCTCCAGCTGTGTTGCTTGGCTGCGTTGCTCACCCAATAAGGAGTCTAAGAACGCCTGGGGGGTGGAGCTTGCATAACACATGCCAATCAAATCGGACGCGTTGCCTGGGGACACGCCTTTGCTCAGCGCTTCCCAGCGGAGAGGTGACAGTGGTTTTCCTTGCTGCATCCCCTTTGCCGGGTTGCTGCGTTGTGGGAACCACCTCTTGAGGCTTCGTTTGGCTGCTGGCTGGGCTTTCTGCCTTTGGCTTGGAGGGGCTCAGAAGGTGAACATACCTGTGCTTGGAAAATCCCTTATTTTGGCTGCTGATCCCTTATTTTCGAGGCTGCTGGTGCCTTATTTTCAAATCTGTAAGTTTACAGCTATGTGTCCTTCCACAGTAGGGACATAGGTTTCCGGGCAGGAGTTGATCACGGTGTGCATTTGCCAAGTGTGCCTTCCTCTTAGCATGTTTCTCCCTTGCGTCCTGAATTCGAGTGCCTTCAAAGCCCATGACACCTTTAAACCTCTTTTGTTGACCACCAGCATTACGCTTTCCATGAGGCAGATTTCTACATTATGTCCTGGCAACCCTCCACTGTTGTAATTACTTCCTTTCCTTTTCCTTTTCCCTTTCCTGCTCTTCCAGAAATACCACCAGCTGCGTATCAAGATCCTGGGAGACTGCTACTACTGCATCTGTGGCCTGCCCGATTACCGAGAGGACCATGCCGTCTGTTCTATCCTGATGGGCCTTGCTATGGTGGAGGCGATTTCGTAAGCGTTCCTATTAATACATTCATTTATCTGGTTTTCAAATGAACATTTTACAATCACAAACATACATCATAAAAACAAGATCCCAAAGAATCCCCTGGACCTCTCTCCTCCCTTTTGTGGGTCCTATTATTAATCATTTCCTCCTGCATCTTTTATAATAATAGTCCGAATCTTTCACATCTCCGTTATATCCAAAGTTCATCATTAAACTACAAGCGTTATTCAAATCCTACTAACGATTTTAACTGTTTACAATGGTTTTTAAGGTAAATTGTGAATTTCCCCCATTCCTATTTAAAATTCTGGTCTTCCTGATTTCTGATTCTTCCGGTCATTTTTGGCATAATCCGTCAACTATTTCGTAAGCAATTCCTGCCTGCTGTTCCAGTATTTTTGTGGCTCTTAACTCTTGCCATTTTCCATCCACGGCTTCCTTCCTTTCTCTGGAAGGAGTGTTGGTATTTCACGAGTGGGATCTGGAGGCATGCTGGAATGTTAGGCTGGCCCAATCAAAGCACATTTGAAGGCTCTATCACACCATCCCAACAAATCCACTTCTTTCTTTTCTTTTAATAAGCTTTTTTACTGTTTGGAAAGTGGTGGCTAAGTGCAGGGGAAAGTGTGGGATGAATGGAGGAGTGGTGGAAAGACGTTTGAACACCCCACAAGGTGGAATGCAAGATGAACACATGTTATGTTGTTATGTTATGTTTATTTATATTCCGTCTTCCAGTCCAAAGGGCTCCCAAGGTGGATCCCAGGAATAAACACACAAATGCAATAATGATGCAAATGATACACGTTCAAAACATTCCAAGAGTAGTTTTTAAAAACCACACACATCCTTGTTCCTGCCAGAAAGGCAAAGGACATTCCCTGCAAAAGTGTTGAGAAGGCAAGGATACTTAAGCAACATCTTTGTCTTATAAGCCCTTGATGCTTCCAGCAGACTCTGACCTACAGGCATTTGGTTATCCCCATAACCACATCAGCATGAATGCTCAATAAAGACCAGGTGTAATCTGTTAGAATTCCTGCTCCGTGATTGCAGTCATGGGATTGTTGTCTATCACATGACGGTGTATGTTTTGACTCCACAGAGTGGGAAGTGATGGAGACAGGATGTTTGTGTTACTGTGTTCCGTGAAGTGGGACTATTGTCCTTTGTCCTTTCTCTTTGCTGTCTGATGCTAGAGAGAGAGGGAGCCATGTTGCAGTGCTCCGTGTGTGTTTATATGTAAATAAAGTAGATTACCCAAAATGCTGAGTTGTTAAGCAAACTGTGAAGACTCTGCGGATCCCTAAGTGTGCTGATGTCTGTTGGCATCGGTCGCTTTGATGTTCGGGCAGGAGAAAGTGTTTGAAGCTCCCGAATGATCGACCAAGAGGGAGAGAACATGCCAGTCGGGCATGTGTCTCTGCCAGGGTCCTACTCGAGTGTAGGACGAGCTCCTGACAAAGCCTCTGCCTAAGCTTTGCGAAAGCAAAGCCGGATGAATGCTCAGTAAACAGGTCATGGACCTGCAATAGCTCAGCCGGTAGAGCATGAGACTAGATGACCCTATGTGGGAATGTTAAAGGTGGTAGGAGAGGATATATTGTTTATTAATATCCTTCCTAACTTGCACTAGCAAGTTTCTTCACTTAGCAGAGTGCATTCCCCTTCTTACGCAGAAGAAAGCTGGTTGCAAACTCATGTGAGTTTCTTAAGACAATAAGCAATTCAGTCTGGTTGGTCCAGATTGAGCTATGTTCTAATCTTCCTGGTAAGACCCCTTTTGAATCCTCCTAAAAGAATAAAGACACCACAGTCCTATTCATAAGTAACAAAAAGTAGTTTTACTCGCAATCAGGCAGAGCACAGTGTGATCTCTGAAGGCGGGCTTTAGGCTTAAAGTTACAAACATGTACAAATAGGTCTACCCCATATGGGAGATAACCTGGGGAACTGCTGTGGGAGCCAGAAGTACAGTCCAGGTGATGCAGGAAGCAGGCAGGACGAACAGGAAGGTCAAAAAGAGGAAGGTAGCAGTGTGACTTTGCCTTTTACCAGGTCTAGAAAGGTCACGCCCACCTACTAGTCACATGCAAGAGGAAGGATGCTTCAGGCCAGGAGGAACAGGAAGTTTCGACTGGCTGGACCAAACATTCCCTTGCATGCCACTCTAGGAAAACAAGGAATGTTGTACTTGACTGCTCCCAGTGGATTACATCCCACACCCTCGTGGTCCCTTCAGCTCTATGATTTGGAGGAATCATTTCTCCCTCCCTCCCTCCCTCCCTCCCTCCCTTCCTTCCTTCCTTCCTTCCTTCCACAAAGATCCATTGACAGATAGGTAGCCGTGTTGGTCTGCCATAGTCAAAACAAAAAATTTTTTTTCCTTCCAGTAGCACCTTAAAGACCAACTAAGTTAGTTCTTGGTATGAGCTTTCGTGTGCATGCATCTGAAGAATGGTATCTGAAGAAGTGTGCATGCACACGAAAGCTCATACCAAGAACTAACTTAGTTGGTCTTTAAGGTGCTACTGGAAGGAAAAAAAAAATTTTGTTTTAAAGATCCATTGGTGAGATGGTTCTCCTGGGGCACTTTTCCTGCTCTTTCCTGAAATCTGTGGGATCAGAGATTTGCAGCCCCAAATTTGGCTGCTTCCTCTGGTGTGTACGGATCTCCCAGAGGCTTGGACTTGCCTGTAATATTTCTCTGATGGGTTAGGATCTTTGGGCCACCTCCCTGCCCTTCCCTGCCTTCCTTGAACTAGGCAAGTATTCTTCCTTCCCTGACTCAAGCCAGGATTCTCGCACCTTGTGGTTCTTCTCCTAAAGAGACGGCCCAAATGCAACTCTCCAGGGCTCTCTACGTGGCCCTTGGGACAACCACCAGGCCCCTCTCCCCAGGCCACACGCTGCCCCTTGCTCACCTGGAGGGAGCAGAGAAAGGGATGTGTGAATGTAAGAGTAGAAACTGGCCTCCTAAGGGGAAAAATGGCTTTTGTCGCTCCACCCACTTTTGTCTCTCACTCCAGACATTGGCATGTGGCTCCTACAAAGTTTGTCCAGAAGGGAATGCGTCCCCCAGGCCCAAAATGGTTCCTCTTATTAATGCCTGGCTGCTTCTGAGCTGTGAGCTTTTATATGGATTTATATGTAGACCTTTCTCGACACATCTTCTTTCCACCCACAGAGTTTATCACTAAACAATCTCCCTCTCCCGCTAATTATTCCTCCTCATTTTTCTAAAACAAAACTTGGTCTCAGGGACGGAAAGCTCTTAATGTTTATGGAAAATTACCAGGGGATAGCAGTGAAAGCTGGCTTAGTAGCTCGTTTATAGAAACAAGGGACAGTCGTTTAAATTCCAGGCGTGCAAGAAGGGAGAGAGGAGTGGTGGGCTGCTCAGCTCTGTTTTTTGGAAACTCAGATCTGATGTTTGGTGGCAACATCTCACACCCCTTGTCCAGATCTAATAGAGATGTCTTCTTAAGGACACAATATAAACCTGCTGGATCGGTCATTGGCCCATCGAGTCCAGCATTCTATTCTGACAGTGGCAACTCTCTTCCCTCATGCGGTTTCCAGCAACTGGGTTTCAGAAGCGTTGTTTCCTCCAGCTGTGGAGGCAGAGCAGAGTCCTCCTGGCTAGGAGCCATCGATAGCCCTTTCCTCTTCCATGGATTTGTGGCCATCCCTGCCTCTTGGGGGAATGAGTTAGATGTGCCTCTTCAGGCCTGCTGCGCAAGTTTCCAAATTTTTGGCTCAAAGTCATTTTTTAAAAGTCAAACACGAGGGTTGTGTGTTTTTCCTATTAAGCGCAATGATTCTTCTTCATCTAATCATCATTATCTCTCTCTCTCTTTCTCTATCATCTATCTATCTGTCTAATCACTCTCTCATCTATATCTATCTATCATCTATCATCTATCTTATCTCTATCTCTCTATCATCTTTCTTTCTTTCTATTTCTATCTATCTCTCTATCTATCTATCTATCATGTATCTATCATCATCTATCATCTATCATCTATCTATCATTTCTATCTATCTACCTACCTACTTAAGTATCTATCATCTATCATCTGTAATAATATATAATAATAATTTATTATTTATACCCCGCCCATCTGGCTGAGCTTCCCCAGCCACTCTGGGCGGCTTCCAACAAAATATTAAAATACTGTAATACATCAAACATTAAAAGCTTCCCTAAACAGGGCTGCCTTCAGATGTCTTCTAAAAGTCTGGTAGTTGTTCTTCTCTTTGACATCTGGCGGGAGGGTGTTCCACAGGGCGGGTGCCACTACCGAGAAGGCCCTCTGCCTGCTTCCCTGTAACTTGGCTTCTCGCAATGAGGGAACCGCCAGAAGGCCCTCGGAGCTGGACCTCAGTGTCCGGGCAGAACGATCTATCTATCATCTACCTACCTACCTACGTATCTATCTATCTATCTATCTATCTATCTATCAATCAATCTATCATCTATCTATCTATCTATCTATCTGTAAATCTGTTTATTTCCCTATCAGCTGCCCTTCACCCTAATGTCCCAGAGCAGGTTGCAGCATTATAACCATATTAACCAAGACAACCAGAACACACCAACAGCATACAAATCAATATGGCTAACTTGATCCAACAGCCAACCTACCTCCCGCAACACACACGTAAACAAGCCTCACTGCAGTCAGCTGAAGGCAACTAACCATGCCCTGGGGCCCCCAGCCCCTCTCACTGAAAGCTAATAAATGAAAAGAAAGAGAGCCTATCCGTGTGATGCTGACACACAAACCTTGCACATACACTATGGAAAAGAGGGCAAGTTTGCCACCCCCTTCTCTTCTCCCTATACCTTATATTGTATACAACATTTAAAGTGTCATATTGAATGGAACTTCATGATCTGAAAAGAGAGACAAAGTGTGTTGTTGTTGTTGTTAATGATTATTATTTGAATTTATATACTGTCCTATACCCGGAGGTCTCAGGGCAGTTCACATAACAAAACCAAAATATGAAACCACAAAATATACAATCAAAATAAAAACAACCCCCCCAATAAACCCCCCACATTTTAAAAGGGTATAGGATAGGGGACTTTGGTAACCTAAGAAAATCTTTAATAAAAAGCATATTGACAACAATTTAAAGCAACTTGCCTTTGAAACTTTTAAAAGTGTACAGGCGAAGCAGCCAAAGGAATGATAAACACATAATAATAAATTATAAATTTTATTTATATCCCGCCCTCCCCAGCCGAAGCCGGGCTCAGGGCGGCTAACAACAATAAAATAATACAACATGCTTGCTGGTTGTCTGTGAGCTGCTGGGGGCAGATTTTTGTTTCTCAAGAACTGAATTATGTGTTCGTTGTCATCATGGGCTCCTTCTTCCCCAGGTACGTCCGAGAGAAGACCAAAACAGACGTGGACATGCGCGTGGGAGTCCACAGCGGCACCGTCCTGGGTGGGGTCCTCGGCCAGAAGCGCTGGCAGTACGATGTGTGGTCCACAGACGTGACGGTGGCAAATAAGATGGAGGCAGGCGGCATCCCAGGGTGAGAACCTTCTGGGGCGATGTCCTGTGTCTGGGATGGGAACCATTCCAGCATCTTAGGTTTGCTAAGATGTATAAGACTGAATCAGATAAGTGCTGGAGATGCAATGAGGTTGAGGGGTATGTTCTTTCATATGTGGTGGACTTGTAAAAGGGTAAAAGAGTATTGGGAGACAATTCATAATGAATTGAAAAAAATGTTTAAAAGCACTTTTCCAAAAAAACAACGACCAGAGTCCTTTTCGTTGGGGATAATTCAGACGGAAATCCCCAAGTGTCTGAAAAGGTTATTTATGTATGCCACTACTGCGGCCCGTGTTTTGCTAGCCCAAAAATGGAAAACGAGCAAAGTCCCAACCAAAGAAGAATGGCAACTTAAACTGATGGAATATGCTCAGCTTGTGGACCTAACATATAGAATAAGAGAACAAGGAGAACATACGTTTAAAAAAGATTGGAAAATGTTTATTAAATATATGGGGGGAAATTGTGTATATTTTTAAATGTTGACAGCATTAAGAAAATTCAACAGTGTAGATAAGTTTTGATGGATGTAATAATGGAATACTAAATGGTTTAAAGGTAAAGGTAGAGGATCACTGGACGTTAAATCTAGTCCAAGGTGACTCTGGGGTTGTGGCGCTCATCTCACTTTACTGGCCGAGGGAGCCGGCGTTTGTCCGCAGAAAGTTTTTCCGGGTCTTGTGGCCAGCAGGACTAAGCCGCTTCTGGCGAACCAGAGCAGTGCACGGAAACGCCGTTTACCTTCCTGCCAGAGCGGTACCTATTTTATCTACTTGCACTTCGACGTGCTTTCGAACTGCTAGGTTGGCAGGAGCAGGGACCGAGCAACAGGAGCTCACCCCGTCACGGGGATTCGAACTGCCGACTTTCTGATTGGCAAGCCCTAGGCTCTGTGGTTTTGTTTATGTAAAATATGCAGGGATTTATGACATGCAAAATGAACCATGGAAAGAGAAGAAGGGAACTATTTTAAGGTTGTTTAAATGAATACTCTAAATTGTGAAACAGAAAATTTATATATATATATGGAAATCATTCCAGCAGGCGAGAAAGAAGAGAGGACAAAAGAAATAGGAAATACAGAGAGAATCGTGTTTCTTTTCATTAACAGCCATTGTGGTCTAGTGGGTTGGACAGCAGAAACCCCCCAGGTTTAAACCCCCAGCTATGACATCCACTGGGTGACCTTTGGCCAGTCATCTTAACCTACCTCAAAAACTTGTTGCAAGCAGACTATTTTTTTGGGGGGGGGGACTTTTTTGGGGGACAACTATAGCCAAATGAAAGCTATAGTTCTCATTTACCTGCTGCAACCACCCCACAAAGCTAAAAGCACAGAGTCGGAAGGATTACCGTATTTTTCGCTCTATAAGACCACACCAGACCACAAGACGCACCTAGTTTTTGGAGGAGGAAAACAAGAAAGAAAATATTCTGAAGCCAGAACAACAACTGTGCAGTGAAAGCAGCAATCCCTCTTGCTGTTCTGGCTTCTGGGATAGCTGCGCAGCCTTCATTCGCTCCATAAGACGCACACACATTTCCCCTTACTTTTTAGGAGGGAAAAAGTGAGTCTTATAGAGCAAAAAATACGGTAATCTGCAGGATATTAAGCATTTTACTGGTTCAGGTATTTAGCAGGAAGACCAGACATCTCACCCCATTCTGCCTGCGCAGGAGAATGAGCTGTAGCGAGGAGGATTTGAATAATAGGCAAGGGAAGGAGAATAAATTGTTGTAAAATAAGTTGTAATACAATAGAAAATAAACAGCAGTTACGGCGTCATGTCAAGGAAGACAACAGGAACATCGTGGACGTAAGGAGGGGAAGTCAAAATGGAAGAAATTATTCACTGAAAGTGAATTGAATAATTGAATAAGTTTTGTGTCAAAAGCTAATAAAATATATTTTTTAAAAAAGAAGGCAAGGCGAGGAGGAGAACTCAACATACAGATACACGGGTTTTGTTTTTGTTTTTTCAAATCTTTTTTAATTAAATTTTCCAAATTTTAAAACAAACATATCATCAAACATAAAAAGAAAACATCCAAAGAACAAACAAACAAACATCCTAACTATAGAAATTCTGCTTTTGTTAACATTGTTAGATGACTTCCTCGACTCCCCCTGGCTGAGTTTCCATATAAATAATTGCAGCAGTTTTCCAAAACTAATTTTACATAAAATTTACTTAGTCCAATTAACATCTTTCTTTCTTTTCATTTTAACTTTTATCCATAGTATTCTACAACATTACATATTTAAATCCTAGGTCGATTTGATACTCGCAAGTAATTCTATTTATGTTATCTTAACATATTTAACTAAATAGTCTTTAAATTTCTTCCATTCCTCTTGATACTCCTCCTCCTTCTGGTCGTGGACTCTTCCGGTCAGGTCGGCTAGCTCTGAAAAGTCCATCATCTTCATCTGCCATTCCTCCACTGTTGGTACTTCTTGTGATTTCCAATTTTTGGCCAGCAAAATTCTAGCAGCAGTTGTGGCATACAAAAACAATCTAACATCTGTCTTGGGCAATTCCAAACCTATTATTCCAAGAAGAAAGGCCTCTAGTTTCTTAATAAATGTATATTTCAACATTTTTTTCAATTCATTATAAATCTTTTCCCAGAAGTCTTTCACCTTGGGACAAGTCCACCACGTATGGTAAAAAGTACCTTCTTTTTCTTTACATTTCCAACATAGATTATCACTCTTATGATAAATCTTTGCTAGTTTTACAGGGGTTAAGTACCATCTATACATCATTTTCAGATACATGGGGGGTTTTTTTACCGCTTCCCCATTATACCGTATTTTTCGCTCTGTAAGATGCACCAGACCACAAGATGCACCTAGTTTTTGGAGGAGGAAAACAAGAAAAAAAATATTCTGAATCTCAGAAGCCAGAACAGCAAGAGGGATCGCTGCGCAGCGAAAGCAGCAATCCCTCTTGCTGTTCTGGCTTCTGGGATAGCTGCGCAGCCTGCATTCGCTCCATAAGACGCACACACATTTCCCTTTACTTTTTAGGAGGGAAAAAGTGAGTCTTATAGAGCAAAAAATACGGTATGTGGAACGTGTTGTTTTGCACGTTGATCTTCCGTGCTGGCTCTAGAACAGGGGTGAAGAACTGTGTTTCTCTGGACTACAACTCCTATCATCTGTGACCATTGGCCATGCTGGCAGGGGCTGATGGGATCTGGAGCGCAGCAACCTCTGGAGGCCTCTGGCTCCCTAGCTCTCTTGCGCTGGGGCTGTCTACTCGGCCGTGTTTTCCCCTCCCTCCTTGCAGTTGCTACGAAGCACAAATAAATGTGTGCTCGTAAGCTGTCAGAAATTGTTGCTTCGGGGCAAGGATCAGGCCAAAGAGTGAAACGCAGCCAGCCGAGAAGCAAAAAGGAGCTAATGAATGTTCATCATTCTGAGAGGGTCAATGGCGAGGGCCTTTCGTGCGTCTGCTTTGGAGGCAAAGGGGCTTGGCTATTAATAGCGCTATCTGGGCTTTATTTAGAAATTGCAGTACCACCTCCACAGCCCTGAAATGCTAAAGGTCTGGCCAGCTGTGGCTTCTGTGAAGGCCGGATTTGGGGAGTTCTGTTGCACCATCGCTGCTTGACAGCTAAAAAGTAAAATGATGGAGCCAAGCATGGGAGCTGGTCAGATTACGTCCTCCTCCTCTCCTTCTGTTAACCTTCGTGGCACTATTTCAGAGCTGGAGACTGTGTGCCATCCAGGTGTTTATCCTATTCAATTCCTTTACGTATTAACAATGAACTGTGTCCAGTTCTGGGCACCACAATTTAAGGAGGATATCGACAAGCTGGAAAGTTGGGCAGACAAGGGCAGCTGAGATGATAATAATACAGTGGTACCTCGGGTTACATACACTTCAGGTTACATATGCTTCAGGTTACAGACTCCACTAACCCAGAAATAGTACCCCGGCTTAAGAACTTTGCTTCAGGATGAGAACAGAAATCGTTCTCTGGCGGTGCAGCGGCAGCGGGAGGCCCCAATAGCTTAAGTGGTGCTTCAGGTTAAGAACAGTTTCAGGTTAAGAACGGACCTCTGGAATGAATTAAGTACTTAACCCGAGGTACCACTCTAATAATAATAAATTTTATTTATACCCCGCCCTCCCCAGCCAGAGCAGGGCTCAGGGCGGCTAACACCGGTAAAATCACAGTAAAAACATAATTGGGGGGGGGGGAGCCAATTTAAAATACAGGTTAGAATGCAATTTAAAATGCAGCCTCATTTTAAAAGTAGCCCATAGATCAAAACCATAAGGGGAGGGAAACAGAAGGGTCAGACTGAGTCCAAACCAAAGGCCAGGCGGAACAGCTCTGTCTTGCAGGCCCTGCGGAAAGATGTCAAGTCCCGTAGGGTCCTAGTCTCTTGTGACAGAGCGTTCCACCAAGTCGGGGCCAGTACTGAAAAGGCCCTGGCCCTAGTTGAGACCAATCTAACCACCTTGTGACTTGGGACCTCCAAAGTGTTGTTATTTGTGGACCTTAAGGTCCTCTGCGGGGCATACCAGGAGAAGAGTCTGGAAAGCGAGCTTTATGAGGAATGTTTGACGGAATCGGGGATGTTTAGCCTGGAAAAGAGGAGACTGAGAGGAGATTGGAGAGCCATCTTCAAATATCTTAAGGACTGTCATATGGTAGCGGGAGTAAACTGCTCCGGAGGGTCGGACCCAAACCAATGGATTCAAGTTACAATAAAAGAGAGCCCAACTAAACGTCAGGAAGAACTTTCTGATGGTAAGAGCTGTTTGACAACCAACAATAGGTTGGGTGGCCTTCTGCCATGGATGCTTTAGTTGAGATTCCTGCATTGCAAGGGGTTAGACTAGAGAACCTTTAGGGTCCCTTCCAACTCTACAGTTCTGTGATTCTTTGAATTTTTGTATACCACAATTTCATTAAAAAACAAACAGACATCAAAGCAGTTTACAACTGTAATACAATTCCTATCAGCACCAGCCACCCATGGCCAAGGGATGATGGGATTTGTAGTCCAACGACATCTAGAGTACCACAGAGGTTCCCCAGCCATGCTCTGGCTTTTCCTGCAGTTCCCCCCTTCCGTTATCTCTGACCTCTGTCCTTGGCAATGACCGCCTTGTTTTTGATGTGGCCCTTACAGGCGTGTGCACATTTCTCAGAGCACCATGGACTGCCTGAAGGGGGAGTTTGAGGTGGAGCCGGGAGACGGCGGGGCCCGCTGCGAATACCTGAAGGAGAAGGGGATCGTCACCTACCTCATAGTGGTGACCAACAAGCCGCTCAAGAACGGGATCAACGGTGTGGTGAGTGTTCTTGGCCTGCAGGGACAGATGTCCCATTTGCCCAACGTTAGGGCTGGCACCGCATGGATCTGGCGGAGGCAAAGGAAGTTTGGCCTTGCAGTGCTCTGGGGTCCGGCCTTCCGGTTCCTTTTTTAAAAAATATATATACATTTTTATTGATTTTTTAACATATCAGTTCCAACAATCATACAACATATCTTCTCATCTTATACAATATCAACACCTCTGATGATTTTCCGTTCTTTATCACTTATTCTGCATGTCTTAATTTCTATATTGCATTTAGTTGTCCTTAACGAATAATTCTTTTCATAGTCTTTCTTGTAACATTTCAGATAATACACCTTACAAAACTTCTTGCAATTCTGCTAGCGTAATCTGTTCATCACAATTACTTTTCAGATAGTTCATATATTTACTCCAGTCCTCTAAGAATCTCTGATCCTGGCATTCCGGTTCCTACGTTACAGTAGATTGGGGAGTAGCCAATGTGGTGCCCTCCATCTCTTGCCGGACTCCCATCAGCCCCAGCCAGCATGGCCAAGGGTTGTGGTCCGATAAAACCTGGAGAGCACCATGTTGGCAAACCCTGCCCAGAACACTGAGAAAGCTGAGATTTATCCATTATAGCGGGTTGGACTAGATGACCCTTGGCTCCCCCTTTCAGCTCTACGACCCATTGCAAAGCAAGGGTGATGGAAGATCAGCCTTGCTGTCATTTTCTTGCACCAGAACTGGGCTGGTTGGCGAATCGGACGTTTATGTTACAAGTCTTTCCCAAGCTGGTGCCCTTTGGATCTTTAATAATAATAATAATAATAATAATAATAATAATAATAATTTATTTATATCCCGCCCTCCCCAGACAAAGCCAGGCTCACAGCGGCTAACAACAATAAAAATAGCACAGTTTACATAAAATCACAGTCAATTAATTGAAATACATTCTAAAATCAATTCAGAATCAAATTAATGGCAACCATTGGGCTAGAGTTCTATGAGGATTACAGAAAGAGGGGGTCAGACTGTTCCTTGGCCAAAGGCCTGGTGGAACAGCTCTGTCTTGCAGGCCCTGTGGAAAGATGTCAAGTCCCGCAGGGCCCTAGTCTCTTGGGACAGAGCGTTCCACCAGATTGGGGCCATGGCCGAAAAGGCCCTGGCTCTGGTTGAGGCCAGCCTAACCTCCCTGTGGCCTGGGACATCCAAGATGTTTTTGTTTGAAGACCGTAAGTTCCTCTGTGGGACATACCAGGAGAGGCGGTCCCGTAGGTACGAGGGTCCTAGGCCGTATAGGGCTTTAAAGGCTAAAACCAGCACCTTAAACCTGATCCTGTACTCCACTGGGAGCCAGTGCAGCTGGTATAGCACCAGGTGAATGTGATCCCACGGCAAAGACCCCATAAAAAGTCTCGCCGCGGCATTCTGCACCCGCTGGAGTTTCTGGGTGAGTCTCAAGGGCAGCCCCACGTAGAGCGAGTTACAATAATCTAGTCTGGAGGTGACTGTCGCGTGGATCACAGTGGCAAGGTCAAGGCGAGAGAGGTAAGGAGCCAACTGCTTAGCTTGGTGGAGATGAAAAAATCCCGCCTTTGTTATAGCTTTGGACTACAACTCCCATTAGCGCCAGCCAGCACTCCTGATGGGAGTTGTAGTCCTTGGGGAAGGCTGCTGCTGTAGGTGAACGAATGAAAAGGGATTTGATGGCAGGAGCCTGCTTCTCTGCCTTAGTTTGTCTTCATGTTCTACATTTCCAGTCCAGTCCACTTGGGCACTGAGGATCAATAGTTGATTAACAAGCCTAGTTCTCCATTCAGCCGGGAATTTAAATAGCCTGTCCCAGTGGGCTGATTGCTCTCGGGGTGAAAGAGGATGCCTTCTGTTTGTGCCGTGCTCAAAATTTCAGAGCCGGTAGCCACGAAGGCTGTGCCCTGCCTCTATAGTTGAAGGCAACAATTGTTCTGAATATTGGTTGCTGGAAACCCCAGGAAGGCAGAGGGCTCTGGGTTCGAATCCTGCTTGCAGGTTTCAGACAACTATCTGGTTGGCCACTGTGAGAACAGAATGCTTTTGGGGGGAAAATCATTTAAAAGCACCCCTGGGACATGATATTTATTACGGTCAGAGACCAGCTTGAGAAACACAAATGGAACTACAATCCCAAAAGCAAAACAAACATTTAAAACAACACACAGCAATGGATTTTAGGTTTAAAAGTGCGATGGGCATATAAACACACAAAAACTTTAAAATAGACTACCTTTGAGGAATGACCCAAAGTCGCCCGTGGATCCGGATTTGGGAATTTTCTTAACAAACTAGATTGAATCCGGGGGTGGTCTGCGCCTACAGATCTGTGTGCAGAATCTGGCGACAATCTGGGTCGCCTTGTTGTCTTTACCTAACAGGAGAAGATCGAATTTTTGCTTTACTGGGAGGTCAGCGAACCTCACCAGTAGGGGGTCAATGGTTTCTCTACGTGCCTCATCGTAAAAGGGACTTCTAAAAAATATGTGTTCAGGGCTTCCTATCTCCCCCAAAGGACAGGCGCAAATTCTCTGGAAGCACCACTGTAAGTGTTTATGTGAAAGGTTTATACCATGGGTAGGCAAACTAAGGCCCGGCCAGGGGCCGGATCCAGCCCAATCGCCTTCTCAATCCGGCCCGCAGACAGTCCGGGAATCAGCATGTTTTTACATGAGTAGAATGTGTGCTTTTATTTAAAATGCATCTCTGGGTTATTTGTGGAGCATAGGAATTTGTTCATATTTTTTTTTCAAAATATCGTCCGGCCCCCCACAAGGTCTGAGGGACAGTGGACCAGCCCCCAGCTGAAAAAGTTTGCTGACCCCTGGTTTATACACTGACTTTCCTAAATATAGTAAGGTCCAAGGCAGCTACTGACATTGTGATTAAAATGATTAAATTAAATCAAAATGTTAAGCCAGCCTTGGGCAACCTGGTGCTCTCCGGATATTTTGGACTAAGGTTCAGAAAAGGGGAGCCAGAATGATGGGTGGAGGGGATGGAGCCACTCCTGTACGAGAATAATATTGCAGCATTCGGGACTTTTCAGTTCAGAGAAATCAGAAGCGAAAGGGGATGCGATAGAAGTTTAAAAACAGGAAGCATCCCTCTGAAAAGCCCCCATATGCGATTCAAAATAAAACTTTAGAATACAATTTCATTATAAACAAATGAAATTGGGTGGGAGTGGGAGGAGACAGGCAGACACTTCTGTAGCCCCGCGGAACGTCCTGCCCCGACTTGCTCCGCCCCGTGGTGGCTGGCCCCGCCCCCACGGGCTCCTGGCCCCGCCCCCACGGGCACCTGGCTCCACCCCTGGGCGCAGGGCACATGCGCCGCCCCCAGGCGCCCAATCAGCTTGTTCCGCCACTGGCCTCAGGAGCTCCTCTCTATTCCCTGCCTTGGACCTCCTTTGTTTCTCTCTGCAGAAGCTGTCCGTCTCTTCCTCGCACAGCGAGTCGCCGCAGCTGATCAACACCAAGGAGTGCAACGGGAGCATCAACACCACTTGCACGACCCCCGACGAGGCCGAGGAGTCGGACACCAGGGTACGATGGGGCTGGGGAAGGCCGAGAAAGAGCCGCAGGGCCAGAACGCACCACTCAAATGCTTTCCCCAAGGAAAGCACATGGAAATTGAGAATTTATTTATTTTTGAATTTGCATTTTATTTATTTGTTAACATTCTTATATTACATTGGTAAACGTCATATTACATTACAGGACTTACTATAATATGATTTCCAACATGTATACAAAAATTATATACAAATTTTATAGACCTAGAAAGAAAATGAAACAAAAAAAGAAAAAGAAAATACAAAACAAAAACAATTCCCTCAATCATATACATACCAACAATTCCCTCAATCATATACATACCAACACACTAGACTTCCTGTCCATCCCGTTGTATATTCCTTTTTTTACAAATGAATGTACTCTTATTATTGTATATTTCTTTACATTTTATCTAATCCATTCCTATATCAATATGTGCTCTTAGTCTTATTTCTCAACTCTGTCTCACTCCAACGTCAATCAAATGCTAGCATAGATAGTGAACCTTTACTGTATTTTTGAACATACGTTTTATATCTATCCCACTTTTCCATAATTTTTTGTTTTGATTTGCCTCTCAGGATATTGAGAAAATTTGCACAGCTGGGCATACCTAACCAGTTGCTCCCCTCCAGCGCACAACAGAAATCGCCTGAGGCGATGCACACCTTTTTACAAATGTAAAAGCACAAGTTGTTCGTCTGTTTGTTCGAAGCACGTTTCCCTCTCCCTTCAGCTGAGAGAGGTTCCCAGACTGGCTTACAAAGATCAATAATGACTATCATAAAAATAATGGAGCCACAGAGCCGTAAAAAAGATGACAAAATTCAATGGGAGCCTCAAGGAGCTGCACACCAGCCACTGAATATGCTGGAATATCTGGGGATTTATTTGTTTTTTTAAAGCCTTTGATAGTTGAGGACCCTGCAGGCATCTTTGGGGAGAAAAGCATCCCAAAGGGGTGTCAAAAGCGTTGTGAGATTTCACCAGGAACTGACCATTATTATTATTATTTCCAGTCTTGAGGGCTAGAAACTTGGCTTTGTTTTAAGTGAACCTTGGGATGTGGAACTCTGTGTGCAGTACCAGTGATGAAGATCCTGAGCTGAAGCAAAAAGCAAATAGATGTAGAGCAGACAGAGAAACTTCGGGATGGATTTACAGGAGGAAAGGCTTCTCTTGTTTTTGTTTCACTTGCTTGCATCTTGCCCTCAGTCTAGGATGGCTTAATCAACACTCACCTTCCCTGCTCCCCTGTTGAAGGAAAATGCATTTCTAGAACTCCTTGGCCAAGAGCTATCTCTGCACACACACACACACCCCACACACTTCCTGGCCCCTGGTGTGAGATTTTACATTTGCATTCCCTTTTCAAAACATGAAATTTATGTGCTGTCTTTCCTGCAAGGAACTTAGGGTGGTGTGCACTGTGAGGTAGGTTAGGCTGAGAGGAAGTGACCAGCCTAAGCTCACCCAGCGTTCTTTGTGATTTGAGTCGGAATTTGAACCCCAGGCCCTAGCCTAACCACTGCACCAAACTGCCTCTTCCCTTCTGCTCAGGTGGTGAACCCCTCCTTCCCCAACCCGCGACGGCGCCTGCGCTTGCGTGACCTGGCCGAGAGGGTGGTGGACGCCTCTGAGAACGAACAGGAGCTCAACAAGCTGCTGAACGAGGCCTTGTTGGAGAGAGAGTCGGTGCAGGCGTAAGTCTCTCCTCCTCCCCACACCTTGGAGCGTGTCTGGTGTGTTTGGGGGTTGGAGGAAGTTGTGGTCGAAAGCAGCTGGAGGGAACCGGGTTAGTGCCCATATACAGAAGTCCTTGGCTATTTTCTGTTAGGGTTTTTAGACCTTTAGACCTGCCACCTTTCTTCCATCGTGGAACCCAAGGTGGTTCTTGAGCTGTCTTCCACCCAGGCTTAGCATTGGCAAGGCAATGCAGTTGTGTGTCCTCAGACCACATCCCTGTTAGGATATTGATGTTCTGTTCCACCTAAACAGATGTGTGGAGTTGTTGCATGTCACATGTCTGTTTACATTCCAGCACAGCTTGCTGGGAACTTCCGTTTGTGTATAGCTTTTACCTTATGCTGCTGCTTCTTGCTTGGACATGAAGGAGAGCAGACATGTTTACTTTGTCCTGATCAATGCCGAAAAAACTGCTTGTAAATATGCTTTACATATGCCTCTGTCCGCCCTTCCATTGCGAGGAGTTTGTTATCTCTGCTGGCTTGCGGGCTCAGCTTCTGAAAGGCTTCTGAAGCTCTTGAGTCACTGATTGATGCAGAACCGAGGACTGGAGTTTGCCTGGAAACCAGCCGGTGGGCTGGAGCCAGCTGGGGGCCTGCCAGTTGCCCCTGTTCCCTCGGATGCATCCCAACAGTCCTGGGAGCAAATACCTGATTTACCATTTTGGAAAATGGAAACCTGAGGTTCTCAGGAATCAGGGCACCAGAAAGAAGCCTGGAGGCCAGACCAGTGTCCCACCTGGTCCAGCATCCTGTGGCCAGCCAGATTCTCCCAAGGGAAACCTGCAACCAGGACCTCAACGCAAGAGGCCTCTCCCCTCCCCAACCGGCAGGCGGAAGCATTGCTGTCTCCAGCAGTGGAGGTAGACCAGGGTTCCCAAAACTCGGGTCTGCAGCTCTTGTTGGACTACAACTCCCATCATCCCCGACCACTGGTCTTGCTAGCTAGGGATGATGGGAGTTGTAGTCAAACAACAGATGGAGACCCAAGTTTGGGAAACGATGGGGTGTAGAGCATAGCCATCAGGGATAGCAGTCCTTGAAAGCCTTGTTCTTCATGTGGAAGGCTCAGATAGGAGACAATGGAAAAATGCCTTAGATAACCTGGTTGGCTGGCATCTGTCTGTCTTGGGAGACCAGGGGAGAGTGCACCTCGGTGGGTGAAGAAGACCACTGCCAGTCAGAGTATGTAGCACTGATCTAGGTGAGCCATGGTGTGATTTTGCATGAGGCGGCTGTACAGTGGACCTGAGGACTCTTCTCCTGCCCGAGGACATACAGGTGAAACTTGAAAAATTAGAATATCGTGGAAAAGTTCATTTATTTCAGTAATTCAACTTAAAGGGTGAAACTAATATATGAGATAGACTCATGACATTGTCTGAGATTGTTAATTTGGGGTTTTCATCAGCTGTACACCGTAGTCATCACAATCATAACAAAGGCTTGACGTATCTTGCTTTGCATGTCATGAGTCTATCTCATATATTAGTTTTACCTTTTAAGTTGAAATAAATGAACTTTTCCACGATATTCTAATTTTTCAAGTTTCACCTGTAGAAGGATGGTCCATCTAGGGTAGAATCCTGGTCTTACAATGGCCAGCCGCATGCCTATGGAAGCCGACAAGCAGGACCTGAGAGCAACAGGACTCACCTGTAAGATTTCCAGCAACAGGGATGCTGCCTCTGGCAGCAGTGGAGGTGGGACATAGCTGTCCTGCAGACCTTCTAGGAATCCTAAGTTCTCCACACGTCTCTTGTTTCTGGCAGAATGAAGGGCAGATCCACCTATCGACTCTCCATGCGCTTCATCGACCCCGAGATGGAGACCCGGTACTCCGTGGAAAAGGAGAAGCAGAGCGGGGCGGCCTTCAGCTGTTCCTGCGTCGTCCTCTTCTTCACCGCCGTCGTGGAGATCTTCATTGATCCACAGTGAGTGCAGCTTGGTCAAATATGACATGGGTGTCAAAGCTAGAGGGTCAACCATCACGTGTTCCTTTTGGTGCTTCTAGACTGTCAGTGTTTCGCAGGAAGGATTCGAGTGCCTGCCGTAGGTTTGCATGATCATTGTAAACCATTTCTCTCTGTGTGTGTGTGTGTGCATGTGTACACACACAAAATAAAATGATAACAAAAATAAGAAAGTGGATCAATCCACCCTGTTGCTCGAGTGTAACAAATTCACCAACACACAAACACACAAAAAACCTTTAGGAATGTGGGATGAACAATGGGAAGCCCTATAAACACCCCCAAGCAAATCAGGATGGATGTTTAATATAAGGAGGCTGCATTTTAATGTTTTAATGTTGTATTTTAATCTTGTTATTTAAGTTGTATTTCGATCAATTGTTTTATATTGGGTGCTAGCCGCCCTGAGCCTGGTCTTGGCTGGGGAAGCCGGGATATAAATAAAATTTACTATTATTATTAATAATAATATTTAATATGTTCAAACACTGAATATTAAAAAACCTCTGGTAAGCTTTGTGTAGAGATGTGAAGAGCTGGGGAAAAACTGGAAATATGGGGGGGGCATTTTCTCTCATTCCCCCCCTTTTTTCAGAATCAAGGAGGGTGAGGGACTCAGAAAAAAATGGGGGGGGGGGAGAATGGGATTTCCTCTGCTGCAATTTTTCTGTCCCTGTCCCCTGCACCAGGTTTCTGCAAGAAAGCTGGGATGAATGCTGGAGAAAGCAGACTCTCTAGAGACCCCCTTAACCCTGGAAATCTCAGGGGCAGCCCTGAAGCCTGCGGAACATCTGCGAGAGGCTGATGGGAAGATCTGCTCTTTCCACCCACGTTCCATCTTAAGACAATGAGCGACCGTAGGCTGGTTTTCTCCAGATGGCCCTCTTTGCAGAGCATTCAAAGTTCATGGGGAGGTCACATGACGCTGGCTGTTTATTGACCCAGTGGCTAACCACTGCACCACACTGCCTTTCATTGTATGCTTTTAGATTTATTTATTTTCCAGCCGAGAATTCTGCTGCCTCTTAGGTCTGTGTAGAGCAATGGATCCTTGACTTCCATTTTGCCTTTCTCTTTTTCTTCCTGCCTTTCAGGCTGATGACAAATTATGTGACCTTCGTTGTCGGGGAGGTTTTGCTGCTCATCCTTACCCTCTGCTCTCTGGCTGCCATCTTTCCCAGGGTAAGGGTCTCTCCCCACAATGACTCTCCCCTCCCCTCCCCTCTCAACACACACACACAAACACACGCACACAGAATGTGCAGTCATTACTCAAATGCATCCATCAAATGTATATCGTGCCCTTTCTTGCAATGGAACTCAGGGTGGACTTGTGGGGAAATAAGACTCCTGCGCCCCAAGCAAATCCTTCTGCACTGGGGCTCCATGCTTCCCCAGGGCTCAGCCTGGGGGAAATGTGCTTCCATTGTGTTGTATCCGAATTAGCGCTGAGTAATGTGTCCCATGAGCACTATCAACTCCCCTATCCTCTCGCACACGTGTTCATGCTTTAGTTATCTCCCGCTTGGACTACTGCAACACTCTCTACGTGGGGCTACCTTTGAAGGTGACCCGGAAACTGCAACTAATCCAGAACGCGGCAGCTAGACTGGTGACTGGGAGCGGCTGCCAAGACCATATAACACCGGTCTTGAAAGACCTACATTGGCTCCCAGTACCTTTCCAAGCACAATTCAAAGCGTTGGTGCTGACCTTTAAAGCCCTAAACGGCCTCGGTCCTGTATACCTGAAGGAGCGTCTCCACCCCCATCGTTCTGCCCGGACACTGAGGTCCAGCACCGAGGGCCTTCTGGCAGTTCCCTCCCTGTGAGAAGTGAAGTTACAGGGACCCAGGCGGAGGGCCTTCTTGGTGGTGGTGCCCGCCCTGTGAGATGCCCTCCCATCAGATGTCAAGGAAATAAGCAACTATCTGACTTTTAAAAGACATCTGAAGGCAGCCCTGTTTAGGGAAGTTTTTAATGTTTGATGTTTTATTGTGTTTTGAATATTCTGTTGGGAGCCGCCCAGAGTGGCTGGGGAAACCCAGCCAGATGGGAGCGGGGTATAAATAATAAACTATTATTATTATTATTATTAATTCTAGGGGTGCTTCCGGCCCTCTGGAACATATTTTGGGAAGGTGTGGTATGCCCCCAGGTTGTGTGTGGGGGGGGGGTACCAGGGGTCATCTAGCCCAACCCCTGTGGGGCATGGCCCTGGGTCCGAGAAAGGGCTTCTCCTCCAGCTCTGCTTTGAATGCCTTCCTCTCCCTACAGGTTTTCCCTAAGAAGCTTGTGGCTTTTTCCACGTGGATCGACAGAACGAGGTGGGCCAGGAACACCTGGGCCATGTCTGCCATTTTCATCCTCACCATGGCAAACATCGTAGACATGGTAAGCGAATCTTGCGGAAGAGCCACTGTCTGCACAGTGAAAAGAGTCGTTCTGGGATGTGCGAATGTCTCGCTTAGCACTGAAGGCAAGCCAGTGCTGTTGTTTCCAAAATATGGCATTATGCTAAAAGCGTTGTGTCCTGGGGTGGGGCAGCCACACTCCTACCGGCAGCTTTCTGACTGCAGTTGGACAAAAGTACAGTCATACCTCGGGTTACAGACGCTTCAGATTGCCATTTTTTGGGTTAAGGCCATGCCGAAACCTGGAAGTACCAGAACAGGTTACTTCCGGGTTTCGGGGGTCACGCATGCACAGAAGTGCCGAATCGCAACCTGCGCATGCACAGACGCACCGCTGCGGGTTGCGAACGCTGTGGATTGAGAACGTGCATCCCGCACGGATAATGTTCGCAACCTGAGCGTCCACTGTAATGGTCATCTGTGCTACAAGGACAGCTGTCCCCATCTGGGTGACTTCCGGGTGATTTGGACCACAGTCCTTGATCCCACAAAACATCTGGAGGGCACTGGGTTGCCTTTTCGTGGGAAAAGGAAATGCATGGTTTTGAGACACTTGGTTTCAAAAGAAATATTGCTTAACAGAAAGTGGAGAAGATGCACGTGAATGTCTTAAATAACTTTTTTTAAACGTAATCGGCCGATGGAAAATTGGAAGGCCATTTGAGTTTCCTTTATTTCTTTTCTTCTCTTCTGGGTGGAACTCTGTGCCACCTCGACTCTAGCCCTGAACACGCAGAGGGTCCATTGGGGAGGGAGTCCTCATGGGCCCGAAGTCTCCCCATCACCGCCCTCCCCTCCCCTCTTTTTCCTGACATCCCTGTGAACTCTCCCGCTTCTGGTTTGCAGAGCTGTGCGCTGCAGATCATTAAGGGAAATTAGCAGAAGGCCAGCTGCGGCCGGTTTATTTTTAGAACCTGTTAATAATTGGCCAGACCTTGAACCCTTCCCGGCTGACGCGGCTGATACGGAGGCACTGCCATTTACACGCTGGGAGACCTTGAGGAGCTTTAAGAAAGCCTTTGGGCGCTGTGGGGTGGATTGATGGGGAGGGAGAGAGCTCTGATCTCTCTTTGCAAAGAAAGAAAGAAAGAAAGAAAGAAAGAAAGAAAGAAAGAGGAAAACACAACACAAGTGTTGCAGGGATTTATGTATAGGTTAGGGGGGGTTGCCCCTCCAGCAGATATCACACAAATGCAGCCCACTACCAAAATCAGTCCCCACAAAACACTTCATCACAGTTTCTTCCTATCAATTCAAAGGGCCTTTGCTGCAAGATACCAAATGTAAGAATTCACTGATAAATGTATCTGTGTACTGGCTCACTGGCAAAACTTCAGAAATTCATATAGACATGTGAGCTCAGCTACTCAGCAGCCCCTCTGCCTGAGTGATAATTCCTGGCATCCTGGTACCTGAGTGCCAGACAGGTAGCCATTCCAGAAATAACAAACCCAGATGAAGACAAAAGGGTGTGATTAACTTGGCTGGGAAACAGGGAAATGTAAAGATCTCTTTTGTTACACTTGATGGGTGTTTGGTGGAGGGCAAGGAGAACCATGGGGCAGGGTCCAGGATGCTCAGATTACTGCCACCAGACCTCTCATGATGTAACCATGATGTATGAGTGATGTAGTTTTGGGGGGGGGTGTAACATGGGGATTAGCAGCTAATAAAAGTTTGGGGGCTCTTTTGTTCGGGGCTTCCATCTTGTTCCACCTTGTGGCAGGTGGGAGTCCTGTCGCGACAGTCTTCAATAAAGACCAAGCCTACTGGCTGCTGTTTTGCTCTGGTATTCCTGGCTGGTGTCCTTGGTTTTTGTCCGAGGGAGCCCTCAGATTTCTCCGTTAACACAAGGAAATCTCCATGCGTCTGAGCACACTCTACCCCCCCCCCACCTTTAATGTGTGGTTGACAGAGATGGTGAACGATCATAGTAGTTGGGCGAAATGGACGAGGAGAGAGAGATTGGTTGAGGGGTTGGAAGAGCAAGTGTCCCGGACCCTGAAATCATCATCTAAGGCCCTTCTTTGTGTCCCTCCTCTGTGAGGGGTCTGGAGGGCAGCAACACGAGAGCTGGCCTTTTCTGTGGTGGCTCCCTGCTTGTGGGATGCTCTCCCCAGGGAGGTTTCCCAGGTGCTTTCACTATACAGTCATACCTCGGGTTGAATATGCTTCAGGTTGAGCGTTTTTAAGTTACACTCTGTGGTGACCTGGAAGTAATGGAACGCGTTACTTCCAGGTTTCGCTGCTCATGCCATGTGCAGATGTTAAAAATGACGTCATGCGCAGAAGTGGCAAAACACAGCCCACGCAGTCGCATGTTACGTTCTACTCAGGATGCGAACAGGGCTCCAGAACGGATCCTGTTTGCATCCAGAGGTACCACTGTACACCTTAGACGCCACGCGAAGATGTTCCTCTTCAACCAGGCCTTGGGATTCTTGCAAAGCGCTCTGAGATCTTTTGATGAATGCTGGGAGATCCGTTTTCCCTTCTAAGAGGTACATTTCCCAAAGTTCCCCAAGAAGAGGGATTGGTTGTTAAACCACTCTGGGAATTGTGGCTCTGTGAGGGGAACAACTCTCGGCTCCTTTAACCGACTACATCTCCCAGAATCCTTTGGGGGTGGTGGGAAAGCCGTGGCTGCTTAAAGTGGCATGATGTTGATTTAAACGTTGTGACCCGAGAGAAAACCATCATATTTTTTTTCTCAGCCCTCAGAATGACAGTGTTCTGACTCTTTTTCACCCTCTGGTGGCTAGGGATCTTAAAACAAATCTCCCTGAGAAATCTGTTTCCAATGGGTTGGTTTGTGCAAATTCAGCAGGAAGAGTTTATTTATAAGAATTATAGCACTAAGGAAGCAGGTGGGTGAGTGGGTAGATTTGAGCGAATTCCGTTTTTTAAGAAAGCAAGAATACCTGGAAGAGTGTAAGAAGAATCATCTAGTTCTCCTAAAAGCCAGCTACTCCACCCACAAGTTTCCCAGCAGGAAGAATTAAAGTGATAATTTCGACAAACTTACTGAGTGAGATTCATCGTTCTCTCTGAGATGAATGCTTTCCTTTGCCAGAGATTGGGCAGGTGAGGAAGGTCAGTGGCTGAAACGGAACAAGCACCAGTTTCTGTTGTGTCTGATGGAGATGGTTTTATTTTGGCAGGCTTTGGGGAACTGATTTATTTTGATAGATACGTTTTAATTCCATAGATAGTTTCATTACTTCTAAACAGCAATCTTCTGTTAAGTTTTTAGCTATGTGTGTTTTATCTGTGTTGGTTTGAAAACGTTGCAAGCTGCCTCGAGTCCCAGTTCTGGAGGAAAGGCAGGACATAAATAAAGGAACAACAATAACAGCAGCAACAACTCAACTGCCGTAGGGCTGGGTGATATATTGCTATATCACCCAAAACCAGTTTGAAGTCCATATCGTGATACAGTATTGGTTTCGTGATTTTTGAACCGGCAATATATTGTGAATCATGCTTTGTGTGTGTTGCAAAAATCACAATGTGGGGAAAACCGTGAAGCCAGCCCATGCCTCTATATAGCACCGTCCCTATTTTAGACATCGTGATATACCAATATATCGCGATGTTCAGCTGGAGATATATCACAATGTCGAAAACCAGCTCCATCCATTGTGATATACTGGCATATCACGATGTTTAGCTGGTGATAAATTGTGATGTTGAAAACCAGCTCCATCCTTATTTCAGACATCACGATATACCAGTATATCACAATGTTTAGCTGGTGATATATTGTGATGTTGAAAACAAGCTCCATCCTTATTTCAGACATCACGATATACCAGTATATCACAATGTTTAGCTGGTGATATATTGTGATGTTGAAAACAAGCTCCATCCTTATTTCCAGTACCAGTATATCACAATGGCCAGCTGGCGATATATCGTGATGTTGAAAACAAGCTCCATCCTTATTTCAGACTGTGATATACCATTATATCGTGATAGTTAGCTGGCGATATATCGTGATGTTGAAAACCAGATACCGCCCAACCCTAATCTGCTGTTTCTGCCTCTGCAGCTCAGCTGCCAGCAGTATTACAAAGACACCTTTTACAACAGCACGATGCAGGCACTGCTAGACGGGGGCTGCGTGGAGAACCCCAAGTACTACAGCTACATCACCGTATTGGCGCTCATCGCGACCATCATGCTGGTGCAAGTCAGCCACATGGTCAAGCTCACCCTGATGCTCATGATTACCGGTTCGGTGGGAGTGGTCAACATCGTGGCCTGGGAGCACATCTTCGACAAATATGATGAGGAACGATTCCAAGAGAGCAGGTAAGCCCCCCGGGGTCAGGGGTGTTGGCATCTCAGGGTCGAAAGGCCAGCTGGCTCAGTCCCAGCTGAAACGTCTCCCTCTCAGCCTTGCCGCTGCGAAGATTCATCAACCTCTGCTCCGATGTACATCAGCGACTCAAGCTTGCAGACTTGAGCACACTTTACTCAGCAGTGTATACTGCGCGACAGAAGAGGCTTGAGGCTGTAGATACATACTAAAACTACGCATTTATTTTACATAAATCAGGACAAGGAAACATGTTGTCTCTCCTTGCCATCTTCTCGGAGAGCATAAAAACAACAGCTGTACAGAGTGGACGTTCCGCTTACGCCAGCAATCTGTGCTGGAATGTAAACAGACATGTGGCACGCAACAATCCCATGTCTGCAGCAAAAGGTGGAATGGAATCCCAACATCGGGGAGCGGTGTGGGGTGATGCACCTAGGGGTGGGGTGGGGAGAGGGGAATGGAAGATCTCACTATGTGGAAGCGCACAGTTCTTAAAAAAAACAACCAACCAGCCCACACCACTAAGATCTTCCTGTGTTCTGTGACTTAAGCCTGCAGGTTGGCATGGTTCATAATGGAGAAACTGCTGCAAAGCTATTATTTGCAAAAATGAAAATCATAGCGTGTTCTTAAACCACTATGAATATGATCCTTTTACATGGGTTTGTATGTATAATGGTATTTTAGGCACTGTGACTTGCAGTTATTTTTGTTGATCACAGTTTAGTGATTATTTATTGTAGTTGTTAAGAGTGAATTCCAGTTCAATTACTATTTGCTGATGTTTTGAGAGTTAATTTTATTGGGTACTGTTATATTCTACTAGATTATTGACTATTACTTTATTTGGTGTAAGTCATTCCATTTTAAAGTTAGGTTTCATTATGACATTTTGTATTGGATCAGATTGTTACAAGATGTGTGTTCTTTGTTGTATATTGTATATTTTGTTGCTGCCACCTTGTGTATAGCAATATGGGACACTCTGTGGTCTAAACCACTGAGCCTCTTGGGCTTGCCAATCAGAAGGCCGGCGGTTCAAATCCCCGTGATGGGGTGAGCTCCCATTGCTCTGTCCCAGCTCCTGCCAACCTAGCAGTTCAAAAGCATGTCAAAGTGCAAGTAGATAAATAGGTACCTCTCTGGCGGGAAGGTAAGCGGGATTTCCGTGCGCTCTGGTTTCCGTCACAGTGTTCTGTTGCGCCAGAAGCGGTTCAGTCCTGCTGGCCACATGAGCCGGAAAGCTGTCGGTGGACAAACGCCAGCTCCCTCGGCCTGAAAGTGAGATGAGTGTCGCAACCCCATAGTCGCCTTTGACTAGATTTAATGTCCAGTGGTCTTTTAGCTTACCTTAGAAAGGTGGTGTACAAATTAAAAGTGAAATGAAATATTTCTAAATCCTACATAAATCCATCTGTGTAGAAAATTAGCACATCAAGGGGAAAGGGACTAATCTAGTCTTCTCCCAAAGAGTGGCTTTCTCCATGCAGGGATATTGTTTGGTTTATACCAGGGGTGGCCAGCTTCCAAGAGACTGCGATCCACTCACAGAAGTAAAAACTGGCAGTGATCTACCCCCATTTTTTAGGGGTTCAGGTCAAAGTTGATGAGCTTTTTGAGGGGAGGGGAAAAGCCCAGTTTTAGGGGCTTCGGGAGGCATAAGTTTCTTAGGGGGGCGCAACGTTTTTACATTATATTGGGGTCAAAGAGAAACAGCAATTCACCAAAGGATCGCTGGGGGGAAAACAGCCTCGGTTCTCCAACAATGGAGGGCGAGGCTGGAAGGGGGCCAGTGATCGACTGTGATCGACCAAAACCTCACAGGGATCAAACACTAGATCAAACACCAGGTTTATACCATAGCGATTTGGTTTTGCTGGAGGTGCAATCAGCCTTCCGCTGTGTGGCCATGACTAATTTTGCTCTGCTCTGCAGGTCCTCCCTGATTCCGTCCAAATATTCAATGACGGCGATGATCTTAGTGATGATGCTCAGCTTCTACTATTTCTCGCGCCATGTGAGTAGCCTGCCGGTCTCTCTCATTCCCAGAATCTGAAGGTCCATGACAGCAGCAACAGAACATAAGCAATGATGTCCCCTTGGGATGTGTATAGAGTCCAGATGTTCCTGGACTCAAACTCCCATCAGCCTCAGCAGCATGGCCAAAGGATTGGGAATGCTGGGAGTTGTATTCCAACAACAACTGGCAAGATAACCTTGCCACTCTCATATGCAAACTACTTCTGCATGTTCATTCATGTCCTTCCAGAGCATGAAGGATGGGCAGATTTTATTCAGTTGTGTTGGGGAACCATTTCCCATGGAAACGGTGGCACTCATCTGCCGGGGCCAAAGCTGCTCTCTGCCTCACAGGCTGGCCCAGAAACTAGCATATTTTACAAGTGCAAAAGTACCCAACACAAGCTTAGCTTTGGATCATCTAACTATAGTGGCAGATTTTCCTTATAAGTTATCTTAAGGCGCAACCGAGACCGGACACCCCACGTTTATTTGAGGCCTTCCTGGGATGACTCTTTGGCAGGTGGAGAAGCTGGCCAGGACTTTATTCCTGTGGAAGATAGACGTTCACGACCAGAAGGAGCGGGTCTATGAGATGAGGCGCTGGAACGAGGCCTTGGTCACCAACATGCTGCCAGAGCACGTCGCTCGACACTTCCTTGGCTCCAAGAAGCGGGACGAGGTGAGCATCAGAAGGCGAGCGGCTTCAAGGATCAGGCTGGGAGAGGGTAGGAAAGGCTGTCTCTGTGTCAGAGACCAGGGAGAGCTTTCACCAGCCACAGCGGATGTTTTGGGGCTAGATAGATAAATGCTGCGGCATTTGGAGCTTCCTGTGTTCATAGGTTGATTTCAGATTCCAAAAAACCATATTTTTGTTGCCCTCGGCCTCATCCAGCTATTAAAGCAGCGTTTCCCAAACTTGGGTCTCCAGCTGTTTTTGGACTACAACTCCCATCATCCTTAACTGGCAATACCAGTGATGAGGGATGATGGGTATTGTAGTCCAAAAACAGCTAGACCTAGGTTTGGGAAACACTGTATTACCTACCTACGGGACTGCCTCTCCTGGTATGTCCCATGGAGGACCTTACAGGCCACAGGGAGGTTAGGCTGGCCTCAACCAGAGCCAGGGCTTTTTCGGCTGTGGCCCCAATCTGGTGGAACGCTCTGTCACAAGACGCGACTTGACATCTTCCTGCAGGGCCTGCAAGACAGAGCTGTTCCACCAGGCCTTTGGCCAAGGCACAGCCTGACCCCCTTCTTTGGTAATCCTCACAGAATTCTAGCCCAATGGTTGCTATTAATTTAATTTAATTTGATTTTGAATTGATTTTAGAATGAATTGATTTTAGAATGCTGTGTTACTTTTATTGTTGTTAGCCACTCTGAGCCCAGCTTCGGCTGGGGAGGGAGGGATATGAATAAAATTTTATTATTATTATTTATTAAAGAAACTATTACAGATCTCATTCGTCCTTATCCCTACGAAATATCTCAGCATCCAATGAGTTGATTTGCAGATTTCACCACTGGTCAGATCTGTGTCCTCCGGAGCTCATAGGTTTTAAGCAGGACTTCCAAAGTGTAGGTTATTTTCATCGTCTGCTCTATCCACTAATGGTAACACCAAAATTGGCTGTGAGATCCTGGACTCTGTTTCTGCTTCCTTCCTCTCCCTCCTGTTCAGGAGCTGTACAGCCAGTCTTATGATGAGATTGGCGTCATGTTTGCGTCACTCCCCAACTTTGCTGACTTCTACACGGAGGAGAGCATCAACAATGGTGGGATCGAGTGCCTGCGCTTTCTCAACGAGATCATCTCGGATTTTGACGCGGTGAGTGGTCCCCGACCAGCAGCCAAGGCAGCTGGTTGGCCAGTTTGCTGTAAGGGAGTCCAGAAAGGGAGGAATTGTATGATGTGGTCTTGAATGTCTTAGCTTGTGTTTTCCTTTATGGCATTCCTGCTAAGGAACTTTACAATTCCAAATAAAAGAACCGTTAAGTATATAACTCTTCAGTTCTATGGTTCTGTAAGGTACAAAAACTAATGCAGCAAACCAGCAGCATTTCCTCGGGCTGATGATCCATCATGGAACCATAGAATTGTAGAGTTGGAAGGGGACTCCCCCAAAGGTCATCCAGACCAACCCCCTGCAATGCTGAAATCTAAGCTAAAGTGTCCGTGACAAATGGCCGTACAACCGCTGCTTAAAAACCTCCAAGGAGGGAGAGCCCACTGCCTTCTGAGGGAGTCCGTCTCCCCATCAAAAAGCTTTTCCTGTCAGAAAGTTCTTCCTTATATTATTATTATTATTATTAATCAAATTTATATACTGCCCTTCATCCGTAGATCTCAGGGCGGTTCGCAACATAAATAGACTATTAAAAAAAACACAACATACAGTGGTACCTCGGTTCTCGAACATCTCCATTGACGAACGTTTCGGAACCCGAATGCCGAAAATCCGGAGGTAAATGCTTCTGTTTTTGAACGTGCCTCGGAAGTCGAACGGCTTCTCCTGCGTGTTTTTCAATTTTCTCAATTGAATATGTTGACAGCCCTTTGTGCCTCGGTTTTTGAACATTTTGGACCTTCTGGAATGGATTACGTTTGAGAACCGAGGTACCACTGTACATAATTGAACAAAAATAAACCAATAACCGTGCCGCCCCCCATTGCTTAGTCAGAATCTCTTTTCTTGCCATTTGAATCCGTTGGTTCAAGTCCCTCCCCTCTGGAGCAGCAGAAAACAAACTGGCTCCCTCTTCCATGGGAGAACCGTTCAGTTATTTGAAGGTGGCTCTCATATCATCTCTCGGTCTTCTCTTCCCCAGTCTAAACATTCCCAACTTCCTCCACTGTTTCTCATGAGGCCTGGGTCCCAGACCCTTTGCGCATGCACCTGGTGCATTATGTGCTTGCTGGAGTGGGGCGGTGCGTTATTTGCTTGGTGGGGAGTATGTGTATCTGCCCCTCCACCAAGGGAAGGGGGTCATTAGCCAAGGAGGGCAGACCGGCCCTAGAGTGCCATTGTTCCCAACCAACTCCACGGCAACCGCTATCTGGTTTGCTGATCTCTATAGTAATCATGATTTTTTTTGGGTGTGCGTGTGCTTTTTGTCCCTTGATTCCCACAGCTCCTGGATGACCCTCAGTTCCGGTGCATCACCAAGATCAAAACCATTGGCAGCACCTACATGGCAGCTTCTGGAGTGACCCCCGACGTCAACACCAATGGCTACAACAATGCTGTTAAGGTAAACGAAAGAGAAGGGGATAGTTTGCACAGCTATGGGGAGGAAGTGAATAGAAAAGCTTATTTCAATAGCTGATGAGAGTTGCAGTCTAAAACATCCAGAAGGCACCATATTAGCAAAGGTTACAATAACCAGGGGACTGGTCTAAACCACTGAGCCTCTTGGGCTCGCTGATCAGAATGTGGGTGGTTCGAATCCCCACAATGGGGTGAGCTCCCGTTGCTCTGTCCCAGCTTCTGCCAACCTAGCAGTTTGAAAGCACGCCGGTGCAAGTAGATAAATAGGTACCGCTCTGGTGGGAAGGTAAATGGTGTTTCCGTGCACTCTGGTTTCCATCAGTGTTCTGTTGCACCAGAAGTGGTTTAGTCCTGCTGGCTGCATGACCCGGAAAACTGTCTGTGGACAAATGCCGGCTCCCTCGACCTGAAAGCAAGATGAACGCTGCAACCCCATAGTCGCCTTGGACTGGACTTAACCATCCCAGGGGGTCATTTACCTTTAGCTTTTTACAGTAACCAGGGGAACTCCTGAGTCTGGCCCACTAGGTTTGTGTAACAAGCACTGCAGCATGTCAAATCCTTCTGTAGAGCCTGAATGAGAGAGACTTGACCATTGCTCCTCTGTTTTGAGTGACAGAGCTCTGAGAAGGAGCCGGGAAATGTTAGATATAGGAGCTTATGGAAGAGAGAGGAGTCACAGGTTCTGCTCATTCAATGCTTGAAAAAGACTTTTTGAATCCATTTCAGAATTAACAAATGGGCTTCGGTTAATGTTCAGAATATTAGGAATAAAGAAAGAGCATTAGTGTTCAATAAATAAAATTTGGCTGTATTCATTCCCTTTGGAGATGTGCAGAGTAACTCATTGTGTTAACAAGAATAGAGGATCTGTTGCTCAGGAGGCTCGTGAAGTACTTTGGAGTGGAGTTGCTCCTCCCTGGAGGACCTAATCCTGTCTGCTTTCCTTCCTTTGCTCGGCTCAGAAGGAAGATCTTTCGGAAAAGGAGCGCTGGCAGCACTTGGCAGATCTTGCCGACTTCGCCCTGGCCATGAAGGAGACCCTGATGAACATCAACTATCAGTCCTTCAATAACTTCATGCTGAGAATAGGCAAGTGGAAGATTTCAGCAGAGCCTAAAGAACGCGGATAGACATTTTTCTCAGCTGTATCAGACACAGAGTCCTTCACAGACATTGGCTGACAGGAGAACCGGGACAAACAATAACGCTGAATAGGTTTACGGAATTTACTGCTGCAAGACACAGCGGTGGCATCGGGCTCAGGTGGTTTTAAAGAGAGATTGGGCAGATTCATGGAGAGGGGAGGTCCATCAGTGGCCCTAAGCCTCAATACCAAAATAGAGCCTCCATATTTTAGGCAGTATACTTTGACAGGTTGCTGGCAGAGGAAGGGTGGGAGTTGGCAACTGGGCAATGGTTGTGGACTTACCTAAGGTATCTTGGTTTGATTTGGCAAGGGGTTTCTTGTGTTCTCCAGCCTCCTCTTAGTTTGGCCCTGCACACTGGGGCAAAGACTTTTAGAAGTACGCACTTATAACTTGAACAGAGAGCCAGTGTGTTGTAGCAGCTAGAGGGTTGGACTAGAACATGGGAGAGCAGGGTTCAAATTCCCACTTGGCCGTGAAGCTCACTGGGTGACAGTGGGGGCCAGTCTAGCCTGCCTCTCAGTCTAGCCTGCCTCACAGGGTTGTTGTGGGGATTAAATGAGGGGGTGGGGAGAACCATGTACACCACCTTGAGCTCCCTGGAGACAAAGGTGTGGGGTATAGAAGCAATAAATGAATAATAAACAAGTACATTTTTTTCTCTCTCTCTCTCATGGCTTTGGCAGGCATGAATAAGGGGGCAGTGCTTGCGGGGGTCATTGGTGCCCGCAAACCTCACTACGATATTTGGGGGAACACAGTGAACGTGGCCAGCCGAATGGAGTCCACAGGTGTCATGGGGAACATTCAGGTGAGGAGGGTTGTGGTGGTAGGAATGAGAGTGACTCATACAAAACTTCCAAGGAAGCCCTAGGTTCTCCAAAATATTAGTTGAAAAACCACACCTTGCTAGCGCATTTAGAGGAGAGAGGAAGAGCCAGTCATACTTCGCATTTTGCACAAACCACCCTTTCCACCTAAACTGCTGTCACAGCTGCCAGGAGCCTCAGAGCAGTGCAGGGTCAAAACAGCCCAGCAACCCTGAGTTCAAGGGGTTATTGAAGTCTATGCCTGTATTTATCTCTTGACGCTCTTCTCGTCTTTAGGAGCATTAACTGGGAAAGCAAGGCTGAAAGCAAAGCTTGGGTTTCAGATTCCTTGTGCACTGTTTAATTGTGTGCTTTGTGGATTGTGTGATCAAATCACATGGCATTTCCAGATCTCACATTGTCCTTTGCATGGGATTGCCCTCCAGGAGATGTTTTCTCTTTCTGGCTGCTGTTGGTGGTGGCAACATCTAAGCCCAAGCAACCCACCTCCCCAGCAGAACGTACCACTTCCTGCCCATTCTCATTCTGTCAATCTGATGTCTCGTCAATACAAGACAAGATGGGGTGAAGCACCCAACCTGCTGCCCTCCAGATGTTTTGGGCGCCTCTTGCCATGCCTTGTCATTGGCTCGACCGATGCAGTTTGGAGTCCCCTCGACATCAGACTGTGGGAGGGAGCTTTGAAAGGTTGGTCCCACCAGATGGTTGCATCCATACTTTCTCCCTCCTCTTTTCCAGGTGGTGGAGGAAACCCACTTCATTCTGAAGGAGTACGGGTTCCGCTTCGTGCGCCGAGGGCACATCTTCGTCAAGGGCAAAGGGGACCTCTTGACCTACTTCATGAAAGGCCGCGAGAAACAAGGATCCTTCGTCAACGGCTCTTGCGTGACTTTGCCTCACCAGGTGGTTGACAGCTCATGATACCTCTTGGGCCTCGCATGCGTCCGTTGCGGAAAAGGGTGGGTGCCTCTTGCGCTGCCCAAGGAGGCGCAGTTCTCGGCACCCCCTACTCCGGGCGGGAGACTGATATACACACCACTAACACCATTAGATTTACAGGAAACCACCCCCTCCCCTTGCCTGTTCCTTTCTTCTTGGAGGGTTATTATTTGTAAAGGGGCTCCCTCTGACAGCAGTGCCTGCCTTTGCCTCGTGACGTCGACTGCAGAGGAGTAGGGAGGGGAGGAATTCCTGTCTCTTGCACAAACACACGGGCTCTTGCCCATTTGGGTCTGGAAGCGGGAGTAGAATTTCCAGTGCAGCATCGCTTGAGTAGGGTCAACCTTGGCTACGTTACCTTTTTCTAGTTCAAGAAAGGGGCAGAGGATGTGGTCTTAATTTTCCACGTGCCTGGCCTCTGCATAGAGCTTTCTGCTGAAACAAATGCCAACTCAGGGTGGGTATTAAGGCAAGCAGGCTGGGAGAGAAAGCCAAATGAGATTCGTGGTTGGGTTGTTCGTTCTTACCTTTGGAGCTCACCTTTTGCCACAAAACCACTGTAGGTAAGTAGGAGAAAAGGGGGGGGGGAGAGAGAGCAAGTGCAATCTATTTCTTTTGGGACTAAGAAGATGTCCTATTTCAGATATATTATATATATAAATATATATATATATAAAAGATACAGATTAACTTTATATTTTTAATTGCGTCTTAATTCTGAGAGTGAGGTGGCTCTTTCAAGCCACGACTTGCATCTTTTTTCTGCCCTCACCTCTGCTGATGCTGTAAAAGAGAGAGATTTATATAGCCTGGTCCAAGACTGTTTTTACACCTTCATCCGATTGTTAAGTTGAAATACAACCTGTAATTATTTCTCTAGTTTCTCAAATAGAATCAGTTTGGTTTTAAAGTTACAAGGTGTCTTGTTTCGTCTTTGTTGGGGGGTGGGAGCGAAAATGCTCAGTTTCCTTGCGCAGAGTCCAAAGAGATGCCATTATACCACAAGCACACAAGTGGACAGTGTGGAGTTTGGTAGGATGATGGCTGAACAGGCTCCGGAGTGGTGGATATGTGAGAATACCAGCTTTCATTTAAAGAACAGGTTTCCACGTCTCAAAATGAAGCCTAAGAGTGACAACATGTGATTTTTTTGAAAAGCAAACCATTATGAGCAGGAGCAAGCAGCTGGAGTGGGTGGCAGTGTTAGAGAACGGCCCTCCTGCAGGAGCCTGATGGGAAAATGTTTTCTTCCACAAGGTCTCAAGGCAGTGAGGATATGCAGAACATTGCTTGCCTATTCCTCCTGTTGCAGAAGTTAGAAAGTGCAGCTATTTGAATGCAGAATCTCCTTATCCAGGTAACAGAGGGCAGTGGCGAGGGAGCCCTTGCTTCCAGTTGCTTTGCAGATGGGATCCTGCAGACTCAGTAATGGCAGACGTCTGACGGCGATAAAGACACAAGCTCCTGAAACTGAGGGAAATGCCTCTGCCTGCTGCTGAAGACATACAGGGGTGCTTTATCCTATTCCTAAATAGCCCTCCTAGATCAAGCCAGTGGCCTATCTTGTTCGGTATCCTGTTCGGTCTCAAAAGCAGGACGTGAGCACAACAGCCTCGCTCTTCCCATTTGTGATTCCCAGCAACTGGCATTCAGAGGCAGACGGCATTATGCTTGAAGCATCTGCTCAGCTTCTGTTAGTTATGAAATCACCTTAGTAGATCAGGCTTACTATTACATGGCTTGAGTCCTGTTAAGGGTGCTCTTGTGGAAGAATCCATGTCCCAAAGTTTTTTAAGTCTGTGGTGTCCTCCATGCCACGTCCAAGATGTTCCTTGGGAGCAAGACGGACTCTGTACAGAAGGAACATACCAGCACCCAGCTGGAAGCTACTGGCACAGGTCCAGCCAGCCAAGTCTCGACAACACATGCCATGCTCTGATGTCTCACCTCTGAACAAATCAGAGGGGCATTAATAAGGTGATAGATACAGGTAGGTAGCTGTGTTGGTCTGCCATAGTCAAAACAAAATAAAAAAATTCCTTCCAGTTGCACTTTAGAGACCAACTAAGTTTGTCATTGGTAGGAGCTTTCGGTGTATCTGAAGACGTGTGCATGCACACGAAAGCTCCTACCAATAACAAACTTAGTTGGTCTCTAAAGTGCAACTGGAAAGAATTTTTTTTAATTAATAAGGTGATGCGTGGAATCAGAGGGCTAGGAACCCTGAGCTCACCTGGCCCTTTGCTGCCCCAACATTTTGCTCAGTGTCACCTGCCCTACCCTTCCTCCCACCGCTGTCAGGTCCACCAGTGCTAACCTTTGCTAAAAAACACACCCACGGCCTGATTGGAATTCAAGCTGCCACCAGCCAACTGCTACTTATTAAAGACCCTGCTGAAACAACCACTAGCACTAACAAGTCGAGAGCCAGTGTGGTATAGTGGTTAAGAGCGGTAGTCTCATAATCTGGGGAACCGGGTTCGCGTCTCCGCTCCTCCACATGCAGCTGCTGGGTGACCTTGGGCCAGTCACACTTCTCTGAAGTCTCTCAGCCCCACTCACCTCACAGAGTGTTTGTTGTGGGGGAGGAAGGGAAAGGAGAATGTTAGCTGCTTTGAGACTCCTTAAAGGGAGTGAAAGGCGGGATAGCAAATCCAAACTTTTCTTCTTCTTCAAGTTAATTTTATTTAACCAACTTATTTCTAGCAAATGTATTAGTGCCGGTATATGAAACAGAATACCAAGCTAGTTAACTCTGGGATGTGACACGACTTTAAGAGTAGAATAATAACAAAAAGCCAACTAGCATGCAGAAATGGGAAGATTGAGACACAGTCTTAGGGAAGCTGCTCAAGTGATTGATGTTTGTCCAGCTTCAAGATGAGATTGCATGAAATTGCTTATTTGAGTTCAGTTACAGGCCCAAAACAGCCTTGGTTTCCCTGATGGCAAAATTACTGGAGACTGGATGCTTAACAGGAGGGGAAAAAAGACAGCAAAATATTAGAGCTTAACTATTGGCCTTTTATAAAGAGCAATATAAGACTGATATCAATAAGCACATATGCTACAGATTCTTGTATATCCTCACCAGTGAAGTACACATTACCGTCCATGTGAGCAATTAATTTGCTTTTGAACGTATTATAAAAGTAGAAACATTTAATTTTTTAAAAAAGGAAACTCCGTATTACATTTTAAGGTTCTCCACGTAGTTCCAGCTGCTTTTGCATGGTTGGCAGCTGTTTTGGAGATGGCCAGTGGCCAAGAAGCTTCTTGCATTTAAAATTGCAGCATCGAAACACTCTAGGCGGCCTCAAAAGGAAATAAAAGAAAATAACTGTTTCCCATGTGAATCCTGCCACGTGAACCTGCTTTGGCCCCTTTCATGGTAAGACTATGGGATGGAAATGACTCCCACAATGTCACAGAAAGCACAAAGGTTGAAAAGTGAAAAAAACCTGCCACGCCCATAACTGGATTAGCAGCATCTAGCAGAATCTTTTGCCGGTAGCTGCTTCCATCACGCTTCAATAACGCACACCACTTTAGAGGTGCACACTTTGCCCACTGGGCTGGCAGAGAACTCCAAACAGCCAGCTGCTTAGAAGGCATCTTTTCAGCAACACAGGGAACAGAGGTTTTCTGTGTAGGGTCGACCTGCAGAAGTGCCACTGTTGATAGGTAATTCACACTGCAGCAATCTCAGAGGGCTGTGTTGTCATCGGAAGTCACGCCCGTGGAAGGGGCAGGCAAACCCGGTAAAGAAGATGGACTCTGATTTTCTTCTGAGGTTGTGATGCAATGAAAAGCTTCATGAAGAGATTTCTCTTGGAATAGGGGCAAATGAACTGCCGCCATGTCTAGCACAGAGGCTGGAGAATTTTCTGTTGAAGAAGAAAAAGCGGGTGGAAGGAAGAGTCGAGGGTTACAGTAGAAAACAGCCAGCCTCCCTCCCCAACACAACTTATTTCCTCCAGACTCTGGGGAAGTGACTTGGTTTTGTTGTTGTCCCAAATATCTACACATGGTGGAGAGAGAATATATCCCAAAAGGAGTTTCTCACGTGTCGTTTTCACAAGCTAATCTGGACTCTATAAGGATGGTTTCATTGGTTACATCATTAGCAGGAAAAGGCACTCTGCAACTGCCTATCTTTCTCTTTTTTTGGGCTGCATGTATATTCCCTGGAGACCAAAGGCCATCCACTCACCCTCACAGCTTGTTCACACACTCATAAAAAGGGGGAATGTTTATCTTTTGCATTTTATGAAGTAAATGGCGGTATAGGGAAAGACAGCCAGGTTAACCTCACAAGGTGATAGTATTGTTTATTTCGAAAGCCCTAGTTTTCTACACTTACAGCAAAATATCTTGAGTGCAATAACTCTTTGGAAGCAACTAAAACACAAACCCAGAAAATGTAATTCATGCAAATGCGTCGTGCCATTTAGGCACACTCTATATACTATTTCTGTGAGTTCTGCAGAGGACTGCTCAAAACGGCAGAGGAACCTGTGGGCCTTCACATGATGCTGGACTACATATCCTAGAACTCTGACCACTGGCCAGGCTATTAGGAGTTTGTAGTATTTGAAGATTCACCTCTTTGGTTCTTTTTTGCACAATCAAATCCTAGCTTAATACACCAAGATATCAACGAGCTTTTTACAGGTGTAGGCAGTCCCTTTGCCTCGCCTTTCATGTGAGCATTGAAGCTCAGCCTTCACTTCTGATTCTGTGCAGAGGAGCCCTGTGCCCTATGTTGGAGGTTGGGCTTCCGTGACCCCCTTGTATCTGTATCTCCCTGTTCTGTCCATAGAAACCGCCTGCTCCTCTGTAACTTTTGCTCTGGGAAGCGTCAAGTCCTCTTCTGAAGAAGATTCCTCCAGCAGGGGCATGAAGAATATCTTAAGAGGTGTCGAAATGCATGCACTTTTGAACCGTTCAGTCTGCCATCTTGATTCAAAATGGTGCCTGCCAATATCCAAATGTAGACTAAAATCCTCTCTTTCATCTCAGGGACCATGGCCAATTTGGGCAATGATTACCTTCAGAGGTGCCCAAATAAGTGGCATTTGGAATGGTTCAAGTCTGCCATCTTGAATCAATACAGCACCGGACGATATTCAAAAGTAGACAAAAACTGGCACCTACATCTCAGGAACCAAATTGGGCGATGGTATTCTAAGCTGCTTTCGGACGCGTAGAGAACAGACGGACAGGCAGTGGGAGACGGACAAACAACTTTCTAAAGTATATAGTAGATTATCACCCCCAAGCTGCAGTTCTCTCACCTTTACATGCAACAGTGACCTCGGTTGGGAAGGCACTCATAGGATCTCCGTAAGTTAGTTTTGCTGTGAATGGGAAAGTCTGATCTTCTCCTGCCACACCATAGTTAAATTTAAGTAGGTTGTATAAGGAATTCCCCTGCAAATGTCCTTCAAGGAAAGCAGCAAAACGTTCCTGCAAGTAAGGAAAGGCAACAGTAGAACCACTAAGGAAACCCAGCAGAGGGCAGCTTCCCAACTTCTGAAGATCTCTAGGAAAAGGTCAACTCTGGATATCGTCAGAGGCCAACCACTGTAAAAAAAAAACTATATACAGCTTTCCCAAATGTGTGGATGGATAAGTTTGTTCTAAAGCACCAGCTTGCCTTATTCAGAGGTTATCCAGCCTCACAGGAAAAGTTTGTGCCGAATTTGGAAATGCAATTCAAATTACAGCTCTTATTCCAGGTTGTTGTTGTTGCTGCTGTTTGGGGGTGGGGGAGAAAGTAAAGAGAGAATGAGGTTTCACTCACTCCCTGGCTTAATCCTGACTGGAGGTGTTGGACAGAACAATCTTGTGCTGGAGACAATTGTTCTCCTTCTGGGGGGAGATGCACTGAGTCCCACACTCAAAATCCAGCTTTTTTCCTGGGCTGCCACTAAGTTGGGACGGTGTGTTGCTAGGCTCCTCTGCTGCATGCATCTTGCTTGATCCAACTGGATGGTTTTACTCAACTGGCCTTCAATCACAGAGGAAACCTTTTGCTCCCATTTCTGTGGGTGTGAGGGATAATCCACAGAGTGGCTACCAACAGGTGTGGGCTGCAGGCAAATGAATGCAGCTGAATCAGTGGCTGTTTGGTGGATTCCAACCCCATGGGTGGCATCCAACTAACTCATTCTGCCAGTGCAAGAATGCAACTTCCCACCCATTGTGCATTCCCTGGACCTTCCCCAAATCAGCTGCAGAGTCTTGAGATAATCCACAGAACAAATTTAGGGGGCATGGAAGGAGGGGGGTGGAGTTCCACTACGCAAGCGGAAATCCTTGAAATGATGGAGCATGTTGGCTGGATACTGCCCCATGACCTTTAGGAGAGAAAACAAAGCTACAGAGAGAAGAACCTAGGCTTCCCCTGCAGCCAGCAGTGTATCACTTTGAGGATCATGGCCCTTAGCAGGATCTCTATTATTATTGCATTAAGTATTGTGTAGAGCTCTGTGAGGCCAAAGCTTACCGTATTTTTCGCTCTATAGGACACACTTTTTCCCCTCCAAAAATGAAGGGGAAATGTGTGTGCGTCCTATGGGGCGAATGCAGGCTTTCGCTGAAGCCTGGAGAGCAAGAGGGGTCAGTGCGCAACGACCCCTCTCGCTCTCCAGGCTTCGCGGACCTCTCCGCAAGCAGCGGAGAGTTGCCTGCAAGCCGAAGCCTGCGCGCGCTGAAATCAGCGCGCCCAGGCTTCGCGGACCTCTCAGCAAGCAGCGGGAGCCAGCGCTGGGCTCCCACGGCTTGCAGAGAGCTGCCTGTTTTGGGGCTGGGATCGGGGGAAGCTCGGGCCTCCCCCGCCGCAGCCCCGCGCCTGGGGGGGAAAAATAATTTTTCCCCTTTATTTCCCCCCCAAAAAACTAGGTGCGCCTTATGGGACGGTGCGTCCTATAGGGCGAAAAATACGGTACTTGTCCAAGGCCACCCAGTGGCCAGCCTGCATAGTGCGTATTAAGAGTGTCTAAAGCAGGCTTGTGCAGAGCTTATCCGAGGCCTTGTTTGAAGCTCAAAAAAGCAACCGGCTCTTGGCGGGGTCCCCGGCCGGCTTAGACCTCTGAGGCCCTGGGTAAGAGGCTTGCCTCCCTCCTCTGCATGGGCCTTGTCTGAAGACACTGTCCACGCCGAAGCTGACGTGGGAGGGGGTCAGTGGGCCAAGGCAAAATCAGTAATATTTACCCATTTAAAACAGAATAAGTTCAGTTATAGTAAGTGTCCCTTAAACATAAACAGTTCAAAAACAACATCTTTTGTAAACTAAGCACACATATCCTTGTCTGTAATCATGCTTTTAAAACTGAATGCATGACAACGTAGCATGACTTGAAATCTGTTTTTCTAAAAAACGCAAGTGCAATTTTGAGGTCAGTTATTATACGGATTGCTTATTTATCATGAATCGTAGTCATTATTGTGCAAAATATGAACCTGTAAACCAAACACAAGGGCCATTTACTTTCCATGTAATGGAGAAACGCCTTTTCTGACTAGCAAGTAGCAGGCAGTGCTTCTGCAAAGTTCTAGGTACTTGGTATCCATGTATGATCTTGCTCAGGGTTTTTACAGAGAGCCAAACAGAAATAATTAAATTTTGGTTATTGTATTTTTAATGTGTTCTGGGGTTTTTTCATTTTTCATTTTCTCATCTTAAACAAATGGAAATCACAATTCCTGCCCTAAATTCTGCTGTGCTAAAGTCCTGTGGGTTGCCCTGTGATATACATGGTTTGAAACACAAACTGTACCAGCAACTGGCCAGGAGCACTTGGCCTTGACTCCTCATGGTGGAAGCAGCAAGAAGCCTTCAAGGCAAAGCAGAGTTTTGAGACGACAGCAGTTCCACCCACCCTGACCTTCAGTAATGCTCTCCCTTTTGACCGATCGTTCAATTACAGTGAACAGACAGAATAAAAATATTGCTTCCCATTTCACACGCATAGACTCTGGAGTGCACAAATAGGGTCTCTCCTACCTGCAACTGATCTGCCTGGAATTTTCTCCCAGCGTAAGCGTTCAGGTGGTCTGAGAGCACAGACAAGAAGCGCTTGATGTCTGTCTGCAGATGCTTGCGAGCGATGTGCTCCAAGGGGATGAAGGGTGGCACCGAGTGGCGCAGGATCTGGACTGGCTGGTGTATGTGGAGGTCCAGGTAATAAGAGTCCAGGTAGGTGCCTTCAAAGGCAGTGCTGATGCACAGACAGACTCCTTGCTTGGTCAGCTTCCCACTGAAGCCTAGGAAAAAACATCCTTACTCTGTATTGCGACAAATCAGATTTACAAAAGCAGGAGTATTAAGAGTAGACTGCTCCTTTACAGTGGGGAGGAGCATCAGATGATGAACAGTTTCCAGCTTCTCTAATATTGTGCCAATTTATTTCTTATTTTTGATCCTGGCACGTGGTTTCGTGAAACATCCAGGGTGCCCAGCTACTGTCTGCTTCTGCTTGGTCCCAAGCTTTCTCTTCCCTTTTTGGCCTTCTAGACTCAAAGGCCTTGTCATTGGAAAAGAGAGAAGGAACTTGCCCCCTCAGGTGCTCAGGGTGACCCCCAATGTTTGGGATACATAAGAAGCAGTCCTAAGAGGAGAATGAAGCACACAAACAGCTGCTATAAAGAAAGGGTATTAAGCTATATTACGAAAATAGCAGATTGTGAAATACCAATGAATCCCAGAAATAGGCTTTTAAATTATTTGGAAGAATAATTGAAATGGGGGTTATTTTGACCCCAGTAAAATGTCAATAAGTATTTATAGAAATAAACATATTTATCCTGTGTCCGGATGGTTTTTGGAATTTGGGATGTTGCTATTATGTATGTTAATTTATTACAGCCATACAAGAGAGATATAATGTATGAGAATAAGCTCACAGACAAACAAGTCATTTCTATAACGAAAAATTTGAAGGGAGTGTAAGATGCTTTTTATTAGAACTAAAAGCTTTCCTTCTCCTCCTTTATTTGTTATTTATGGTGTGATGAATGCCTATTTCATCAACACTTTTTGTATACTTTTTACATTTACAATAAAAACTAAGAAAAAGGATTGACACAAGTAGGGGAATAAAAGAGATGTACCACCCCACAACCTCTGTGTTCTGCAGAAGAGGTGCCAAATGCTGAATTAAGTCATTAGAGCAAAAAATGACTTGGGGGAGACTCCACCCAGGAAAGCCCTAGCCAAGCAGCATACAACTGAGAAGATTACCTGTCAGACGAAAGACGTGCAGTAACTCCTTTGCCGTCTCAGTCTTCCACTCCAGAAGGACTTGTTGAATCTCTGTAGCCTTAGAAGTCAGAGGACCACTTTTGGTTTTGTCTTTGACTCCAGCAATCTACAAAAGACCACAAGCTCAGCTGTTATTAGGTGGCATGTCTGGCACTACAAGCAGAAACCAGTTCAAGTGCTGCTGAACTGCAAAAGGCCACCACAGCAGAGGCTTCAACCTAGGATTTCTAGAAAGATTACTTACACATACCCAATTTCCTTAAGGGTTAAGACAAGAATGTTAAGTTGCTTAAATAAATATAAGCAACTGTTCTGACTTGATCATATGGTATTTAATTTTTGCACATTTCCCCACTTGTGCATGCAACCATGTGCTGCCATAGGCTTAAACTTCACCATGGTTCACGGTGCACCTTGCACCTACTTGAGAACGACACACTTCCAATTTGGCCCTCAGCAAATCTCTTTGACGCCTCAGTTCCTTGATCTTTGCTTTCATTCTGTCCACATTCTCCTCATGTTCTCTCTTTTCCCTTTGTTTCTTGCGGGCAGAAGCTTCCAGCGTTTCCAGGTGGGAAAAGATACCTGCAAAGAACCACAATGCAAGTCAATGGCAGCAGCATCCATTTGATTCTACTGCAGAGATAAAAACTGAATATTTGCATATTTGGTGCACTGGACAAATGCAAAACTTGCCATTAAATTCACCTCGTGAGAATTAACTTCTCTAATTTTAAGTTAAGACTGGAAGAAGAGCCTGCTGGATCAGGCCAAATGGGGCCCATATAGTTCAGCACCTTGTTATGGTAGCTAAACAGATGCCCATTATGGGAATCCCACAAGCAAGATCCAAGCATAAGAGCCCTTTCTCCCCTCCTGTTGCTTCCAGAAACTGGTACAGTGGTACCTCGGGTTAAGTACTTAATTCTTTCCGGAGGTCCGTTCTTAACCTGAAACTGTTCTTAACCTGAAGCACCACTTTAGCTAATGGGGCCTCCTGCTGCCGCCACGCCACCGGAGCATGATTTCTGTTCTCATCCTGAAGCAAAGTTCTTAACCTGAAGCACTATTTCTGGGTTAGCGGAGTCTGTAACCTGAAGCGTATGTAACCTGAGGTACCACTGTATTTAGAAGCATCTGTGGGATAAATCAGCCTCATACAAACAACATGCCAAGGTGTGTTGTGCTCTGCCCTCCACAGTTGAGGCAGTAATGCTCCTCAGCACCAGTTGCCGGCCTGATCCGGCTCTTACGATTCTTCTCTGGTCTTCCTCTGTCATATCAGTGACTAGAGGACACACCTCTTGCGCCCCACCCGCATGTGGCTTGTTTATTTAATTTGTCCTCTATTTGATTGCCAAACAAACCAAGAAACCACAAAAAGAAATAAAAACAATAAAATTATCAACAATAATAATTTTATAATTTATACCCTACCCATTAAGAAAAATTGGTATCCATGATATAAGACTTTTAAACTTTTTAATAGTTATAGCTGCCTATCTATAGAGATACATATATATTTTTTTGTTCAATTAACATTTAATAGCTTTTAAATCTGCCTACTTACCTACCCTACCTATATAGTTTGAATTCCATTAATGTTTAATAGCTTTTAAAAATCTATCTATAGATTATACTTTTATACCTAAAGGAGCGTCTCCACCTCCATCGTTCTGCCCGGACACTGAGGTCCAGCGCCGAGGGCCTTCTGGCAGTTTCCTCCCTGCGAGAAGCCAAGTTACAGGGAACCAGGCAGAGGGCCTTCTTGGTGGTGATGCCCTCCCTGCAGAACACCCTCCCATCAGATGACAAGGTAATATACAACTATCTGATGAAGGCAGCCCTGGTTAGGGAAGTTTTTAATGACTGATGTTTTAATGTATTTTTAACCTTTTGCTGGAAGCCGCCCAGAGTAGCTGGGGAAACCCAGCCAGATGGGTAGGGTACAATTAATTAATTAATTAAATGTTGTTGTTAAAAGATGGGCTGTGTAAAAATAATAAATTATTAATACTACTACCAGTATTATTATTATATACAGTATATATATTGAATTCTATTAATGTTTAGTAGCTTTTTAATCTATATACACATTTAGTTTTAATTCAATTAACGTATAATGGCTTTTTAATCTACCTACAGATACACATATTGAATTCTATTAGCGTTCAATAGCTTTTTAATCACTTTACCCGCCTACCTATATACCGCTATATTTTGAATTCTATGAACGTTCAGTGGCTCCCCTTTGCCTTCAGCCCTTCCTACTTGAGTCAGATACACAGATCACGGCGTCTTTTCCCCGGAGCCCTTTCCATGCCCGGAACCGGTCGCGGCCGGGTCCTCACTCACCGCCGCCGCGGCCGCCCTCCATCCTCCCCTCAGGCTTCGCCGAGCCCCGGCTGGCCGACCTGACAGGGTCACTCGAGCGCCTCCCTCGCCGGAAGAACAGGCCGCCGTCTCCTCGGCAACCGCCGCGTTCGAAAACCCCGCGCGACGCCCAGCGGCGGAAGTGCGTCACGCGCTCGCGTGCGTGGGGCGTCCTCGACGCTGTCCCGCTTTCGAACGATAACCCTCAAGAGCGGCCTCCTTCCGCTCGAGCCGGACTTTCCGTACAACAAAATGGCTGCCCTCTGTGGAGATTTCCCACCCTTCTTCCTGGCGTCCTGTTTTTCCCTCTCTCTCTCATTTCCCCTCCCAGAATCCCGTTCGCCGCCGTCCTATTGGCGGAGCCCGGACTTCCGGGAGCCGCGCGCCCCGCCTACCCGGGACAAGATGGCGCGGGCGCTGGTTCAGTACGTGGTGCTGAGGGGGGACCTTCGGCGGGAGCCGCTCTCGTGGCCCTTGGGCGCCTCGGTGGCGCAGGCCTGCCACGCGGCCCTGGCCGTGGTGCACGCGCACTACCAGCACCCGGACACGGCGGCCTACCTGGCCCAGGGCGGCAGCATGAGGACCGTCGTGCTGGAGGTGAGGGATTGGCGGGGAGGGGCTTTGTTTGTTTATGTATTTGTTCCTTCCAGTAGCACCTTAAAGACCAACTAAGTTAGTTCTTGGTATGAGCTTTCGTGTGCATGCACACTTCTTCAGATACACTGAAACAGAAGTTGCCAGATCCTTCTATATAGTGAGAAGGTGGGGAGGGGTATTACTCAGAAGGGTGGTGGGAATGGGTGATTGGCAGATAGCTGTGATGAGCCTGTTGACGACTCTTAACGACTGCAATAGGTCTTACAGGAAAAAGCAAGGGGTGAGAAGGTGAAAAATTGGAACTGGAAATACTGGAACTATGTATTTGTTGTTATACCAGAACTATGTATTTGTTGTTGTTTAGTCATGTCCACCTCTTCGTGACCCCCTGGACCAGAGCATGCCAGGCACTCCTGTCTTCCACAATTTGATCAAACTCATGCTGGTAGCTTCGAGAACACTATCCAACCATCTCGTCCTCTGCTGTCCCCTTTTCCTTGTGCCCTCCATCTTTCCCAACATCAGGGTCTTTTCCAGGGAGTCTTCTCTTCTCCCGAGGTGGCCAAAGTATTGGAGCCTCAGCTTCAGGATCTGTCCTTCCAGTGAGCACTCAGGGCTGATTTCCTTCAGAATGGAGAGGTTTGATCTTCTTGCAGTCCATGGGACTCTCAAGAGTCTCCTCCAGCACCATAATTCAAAAGCATCAATTCTTTGGCGATCAGCCTTCTTTATGGTCCAGCTCTCACTTCCACACATCCCTACTGGGAAAACCAGAGCTTTAACTATACGGATCTTTGTCGGCAAGGCGATGTCTCAGCTTTTTAAGATGCTGTCTAGGATGCTTTTTATTTATTTACATACCACCTTTTCCTCCCAAGGAGCTCAAGGGGGTGCCCGTGGTTCCACATCCCATTTCATTCTCACAACAACCCTACGAGGTAGGCCAGGCTAAGAGGAGGTCACCCGGTGAGCCCCGTGACTGAGCAGGGATTCGAACCTCAGCCTTGGCCGCTTGGCTTATCAGAAGGACAACCTCCCGCCTCCCCAGGGCAGTACGTCCCAGTAGTCAGAGATGGCCGAGGAGTTCCAGCCCATCCACATCTGGAGGGCTGTAGCCCCAGAGGGGGAGAGCAGCTGCCTTTGCATGCAGAAGGCCCCGCTGGCAGCTCCAGGTTGGGCTAGGAGAGACTCTGCTGCTGCTGGCTAGGGTAAAGGTAAAGGGACCCCTGACCATGAGGTCCAGTCACAGACGACTCTGGGGTTGCGGCGCTCATTTCGCTTTATTGGCCGAGGGAGCCGGCGTACAGCTTCCGGGTCATGTGGCCAGCATGACTAAGCCGCTTCTGGCGAACCAGAGCAGCGCACAGAAACGCCATTTACCTTCCCACTGGAGCGGTACCTATTTATCTACTTGCACTTTGATGTGCTTTCGAACTGCTAGGTGGGCAGGAGCAGGGGCCGAGCAACGGCAACTCACCCCCTCGCGGGGATTTGAACCGCCAACCTTCTGATCAGCAAGTCCTAGGCTCTGTGGTTTAACCCATAGCGCCACCCGCATCTACTGGCTAGTGTAGGCAATAACAAATAGGACATGCCAGTGGCCTGGCTTGATATGACGACCCTTCCTTGGTTCTTCAGTAAATGGGTGGGGATTGTGTCACTTTGTGCAGGACAGCCAGCCCACCAGTCTTCCAGCTCAGCACTGGCCTGTGAGGGAAAGACCCAGAATGGCCAGTTAGTCTTCCTCTCCCCAATAACACGGGGTGGGGGGGGTAACCTGTCTCTCATCCCTTTTGCTCCCTGTAATCAAGAATCACTCCTGTGGCAACAGTGTTAGAAACAGAGATATGAAAGCTAGGAGTTTAATGGCACCTTAAACCTAGGTTGTGGGTGCAGCAATGGAATGTCCAGGCACATTTGTTTATAACAAGAGTACAAAGCTGAAAATGAACTGCAGCTAAAATCTGTTCATTTTTCACGTGGTCTAGTCCTTCCTCTGCCCACCCCCTATATATTCTTAAAAGGGCCTCTTCTCCAGTCTTCAGAGAGTAGCTGGAAGTGGGGAGGCAGAAAACGGTCCTCCTTTACTTCCACTCTGCAGTTTTAATCTGAAATCCTAGGCCCAGTACTGCACCCAGAGCTTGTGCTAATGAAATTCCCTGTTGCAAAATGCGTTGAGAACCATGGGAGTTTTGAACACTGTGTGGCAAAGTGGAGGATTAGAGGGGAGCTCTAGCAGAGTGCTTTGGGGCAACTCTCTTTCCAACAGCAGCTTGTCTGTTGCTGGGGGCATGCAGTGCATCTATTTTCCATGCGGAAGGTCCAGCTTCAATCTCCAGGTAGGTCTGCGAGAGACTCCATGTCTGAAATCCTGGCGAGTCACTTCCAGTCTGTGGACAATACTGAGCTAGTTGGACCAAGAGCTTCCTGTGTCTCTTCCCTTGTGCTAAAGCTGAGGAGGGGGAACCTGCAGGCCTCCAGATATCGCTGGACTCCAACTTCCATCGTTCCTGCCCATAGGCCATACCTGCTAAAGCTGATAGGAACTGCTGTCCAGCAGCATCTGGTGGAAGGCCACAGGCTCCCAGTCTCTGCATTAGTAGAGCTCTCAGCTGATGCTATTTTATATTTTATAGCAAGTAAATTTCTTCTGGTATTCCTAGTTCTTCTGGTATTAAAAAGCAGAGATGAACTAGTCCTTCTGCTGTAACACTGTGGAAGCTACTGCAGTTTGGCATTGTTTTAATGTTGGGTGTTGCAGTAAGAATCTGATTTCCTTCCCCTGCCCACTTTTCTTTCCTTAGGCCCCAGATGAGTGTGCATTGACTGCGTTAGCAGAGGCACTGCAGCAAAACAACATCGATCACAAAGTGTGGGTTGAACAGCCAGAGAACATTGCCACTTGCATTGCCCTTCGCCCATACCCTAAGGAGCACGTACACCAGTACCTGAAGAAATTCAAACTGCTGAAATGATCTTATATATTTCTGGCCCTATTCAGGACTGGCCAAGAAAATCCAGTTCTCAGGTAGGCGCTTGTGGCCGAGAGTTTGTGGACAATTTGCAGTACCATGGTGAAGTGCAATAACTGAATCAGGAACCATCTTTTCATTGCATGTTGCTGGTAATTGTGGTTTCAACTGATGTGTGTCTCTGCAGATGATTAAAGAAGGGTTTGTTCAGACCGATATAGAGCTGGGATTCTTTTATTTTAGCACAAAACACCCCTCTTACTTAAAGAAGAAACTCTTGGTGCACACCTTGATCGATTTAAAGATGAAAAAACCACCATCAGAGGCAGGATTCTGGGTGACATTGATCTGTGCCTGCTAAAATATTCTTGGGGGTTTGAAAGCTGACAGCAGTATTCATGTTAGAAAGAAATACAGTGGTGCCTCGCAAGACGAAATTAATTCGTTCCGCAAGTTTTTTCTTCTTGCGAGTTTTTCGTCTTGCGAAGCACGGTTTCCCATAGGAATGCATTGAAAATCAATTAATGCGTTCCTATGGAGACCACTTGCCAGGCTGGCGGTGCGGAGAAGGGCTTTTCTCCCCACTGCAAGCCTTCAGGACAGGTCCGGGAACAGAGGGGAAGGCGCGCAGCGCTTCTCCTCTGTTCCCGGGGCTTGCGGTGGGAAGAGGGTTTTTCCTCCCCACCGCCAACATTCAGAACAGCATTCTGAATGTTGGCGGTGGGAAGGAAAACCCTCCTCCCACCGCAAGTCTTCAGGACAGCCATCTGAAGGCTGGCGCAGGGAGAAGGTCTCTCCGCCCCACTGCCAGCCTTCCGAGGAGGTCCGAGGACAGTGGGGAAGACGCGCTGCGCTTCCCCGCTGTCCTGGAGATTTCCCTATGGGCTTTCGTCTTGCAAAGGAAGCCCATAGGGAAATTCATTTTGCGAAGCGCCTCCAAAACGGAAAAACCCTTTCGTCTAGCGGGTTTTTCGTCTTGCGAGGCGTTCGTCTTGCGGGGCACCACTGTATAGGCCTGTGGTGGGGAATCTGTGTCCTCACAGGTGGTGTTGCTGGCAGCATAGCCAGTGGTCTGGGCTGGCTAGGAATTCCAGCATCTGAAGCAGTGGGGGAGCTTACATGCCAACATCTTGAGGGTCAACTCGCATTATCATCCCTGACCTGCAGCAACACTGGCTGGGGCAGAGGAAAGTTGGAGTCCTAGCACAGTTGGAAGGCCAGTTGCTCCCCACTCTTGTTTTATGTCCTGTTGCCTAGGAATTCCTTTTCCTTTATTAGCATTGTCGCCAAGATTGCACACATGGGAGGGGACAGCCAAGTAGATTGCTGTAAGCAAAACTTGAGGTTATACTTGTCTCTTGGACTGATGCTATGCATTTATGAAAACAAAGCTTGCTCATTGACACAGATTGTTGCGCTAAGCTCAGAAGTGGGCTATCAAACAATGGAGGAGGCCATTAATTTTTTATTTTGCAAAGGCTTGGAAAATGGGTTGGGGGTGGTTGTCTGCTTTTCACCATTATGTAGGAATCTCAAAGGTCTCGCTGCAATCTGAAAAAGTTTCTGACAAAAATCACTCCCCAAAGGTGCCAAGTAAACTTAGCAGTATTCTTAGGGATTGCAAACTGGTTAAAAGAAGCCTTTGCCAACTTGCTTCTCTCCCAATTATTTTGGATTGTGACACCCACTGACCACAGTACTAGCTAACTTGTGTGAAGTCTGCAAGCTGGACATGGGTGCAACAGCATTCTGCCCACCTGAGTCCCAGTAGCTGGTAATTGGGGGCACAATGCCTCCAACATCGGAGTCCAAAATCTGGAGGACCGTGGAAGTATTTCAAGACAGAGTAAGTGAATAACACTGTTTCTTCGCAGCAGCCCTTTGAGGTGCTGCTTCATATCTTTTGCTGTGCTCAGTGTTCCACAACCGTGTGCAAGAACCTATTCTCCTCAAAATGCAGCACTCAGTCACTGTGGCTGCATATTTCTGAAGTGTCTTGAGCATATAATTAACCACCTGCTTCAGTCTGGCTGTGGAAATTCCTAGCCATGCAATATCTAGATTTGTTATTTGGGATTCTTAAGTTTAACGACTTAAGTGTGTTTATAGCCTTGGAAAGGCACCAGAGCTGTGGCAGCTGGAATGCTTTGTTTCCACTCCCCTTTTATTTCTGGGGAAGGTGAGGGTTCCTGATGTGCCGGACGAGTGCTGAAGCCCCACACATTCCTTGTTGTGATCTGGGGGCTAGGAGCTGCCATGTTTTGAAACTGAGCAGCTACTTGGACCAAGCTGCTCCCTAGAATCTATTACAGAGCCGGGTTAATAATGTAAGCAATAACTTGGATGTTATGTTCAGCAACATGGTGGGGTTTCAGTTCTCTTCCGAGTGCTTCATGCCAGTGCTTGTGAGGGTTTCTGCAGGATTGAGCCATGTTGTGTGAATGGCAAAGCAAGGATGGATCAAACCTTCCCAGGCCCCTGGCTGCAACAGGGGGGAGTAGAGCATGTTGTAGGGGTTCTGAGGCCTGGTGCTGAGTCATGGCCGTGCCCCAGCTTCATAAAAACACCAGTACATGTGTGAAAGAGCAAGGAAGGAGTGTTGCTCTGTATAGGAGATCTCGGCAGCGGAGGGTAGGCTCAGAGGTGCCCTGGAGTGTACACTTTAATAACTGTAGCATGGTCAAGAGGACTGCTGTGCAACAAATTTTCCCTCCACACCCAGGTCTAGCGCTGCTATCGCTCTTTCCAGAAACCATGCAAAATGTGTTCTATAAGGATCTATAAACTAAGCTGGGATTGGTGATGATGGTGGAACCACATATGGCGGCTGGCAGTCACAGAAAGCGTCCTAAAGTGTTAACAAACAACTGAGAGGGGTTAAATCAAAAGCCTTGCCCTCAGTTATTTGGTTTCCATTTGTTTTGCAATCGCAGGTAGCAGTCCTTCCTCCAGATCTCCACCATCCATTATGGACTGGTATACATTTTTGTGTGTCCTATAGCTTGAATTCTAGATGTTATCTTTCTTGGCCTTCCATAATTGCTGTTGCTATTTGGGTTTTTCTTTCTGTGCATCTGCAAGCAGGACTGGAACGAAGTTTGTTGTCAGGCTTTGTTAAATGCGTCTTGTTTGCTACTACGTGCTTTTTGTTTATCTGAAAAATCTGAATAAAAATATTTCAAAGACTACCGTGCATGGGCTCCCTTTCCTTCCTAGCCCTTCTCCCCATGAAGCCACTTCCCCGTAGTCCACAAAAAAGCACAAATGCACACAGAGCCCCCCCCACGTTGTCCTTTTTACGCAATAATGCAACATAAGCCACCGACTTTGTCTCTTTGTTTTTTTAAACTCTTGCAAATTCAATTAACAAAAAGCTACACAGTTTTGTTTTCACACATCAACAAAATTTCAGAAAGAGAAAGAGGAAAGAAAGAAATAACTCCCCCCCCCCGTCCAAAAGCAATGCTATTTAAGAGCAACCCCACCCCACCCCAAAACTAAAAAGAGAAGGAAACCAATTTATACAAGAGGTTTGAGCTATTTACACTGAAAAGGCCTCAGAGGGGGGCAAAGAACAAGCTTGTCTCCCGTTCCACAGAGAATTGCCTTTTTTATTATTATTATAATAATCATCATCAATATTATTTTAAATAGTTTTAAGCTACCTTGGCTGTTAAACACAATCAAAGCAGAGAGAGAGAAGACTGCTTAATTTTTAATAAGAATTTTATCTACAATAGTAGCCCAAGGACGCAACTTTGCCGCAGGCTTCTGCTGTGAACCCCTCCCTTTTCATCTCCAAAGGGTTACCGCATCACAAACCCTGTCAAAATGAAAGGAACGATGGCGCAGCGTCGACCCTCGGCGTTTTGCTCCCCGAGCCACTGCTCCCCAGCCCTCCCAACCCCTAAAAAATATTGCAATTATTCCCCAAACTGTACTTGTGTGTCTGTCTTTTCAAAAATTATTATATTAGCTTTTTGTACGAGCTCCCCACCCCTTTTTTCATATACACAGAGGCCCTTTTTTCGCTAAGGAGGCCGTCTATATACCAGCATAAAACATGGAAAAAAATGGGTCAAAATACTCTATCATCATCATCATGATTATTTCTTTAAAACCGACAAACTCACGATTGCTAGAAAAAGCTGATTGCACAAACGGGTTGGGAGGGGAAGGGGGGGGCGGCCAGTCAAGGGCGTGTGCGTTTTTTAAGAACAGCTAAAAACATCCCAGAGACGAGACGAGTGCGATTATTCACCCAATTCCTGCTTCGCTGAAGACGCAAATCAGTGACAGATCCAGCTGAAACTGAGAACTCGACTCCTCTTCCTTCCCACCCCCCCCAGCAAGACGCCTCCCCTCGCTCTCGTAACACGCTCCCCCCCCACCCCTTAAAACCAAGTAACCTCCATCAGGGATAAGAAGAAGCCAGCAACTGATTACAAAAATAAGGATCATCTGTCATTTTGGCTCAACTGTTTTGTCACTTTGCGACATCCATCATTACCTTTTTTTAAAAAAAGAAAAGAAAGAAAGGGGAGGGGAAACTTTTTTTTTTGCTCCAAACACTACGAGAATGGCTGCAAGTTTTTGAGATATCAAAAATCTCAGAAAAATATAATATATATATATTTATATTTATATATATATATATCTATGTCTTATTATTTAAATTTCACATTCCTTTGAAAAGCAGGTTATTCAGTCAGTAGCTGCTGCAGGAGGCTTTTCTGCTGGGCTTGGGGGGTCTGGGGGCCGGCAGAGGCTTTCTGGGCCCCCACAGGACCCGGCTGGTTCAGGTAAGGGTCTCCGCCCACCAAGTTGACCGTACACTGCACATCAGCAAACACCTGCACCTGCTGCACCTGCCGAGAGAGAGAGAAAGAGAGGGGGGCATTAGCCATGAGGGTGCCGGCGGGGAGGTGAGAGGGGGGAGAGCTTCCCGGTGGACGGAGGCAGGTACTACGGTGAAGTGGAAACTCACTAGAGAGAATTCCTCTAGCCTGTAGTCACCACAGAGAAGAAGAACTCTTCTGTCTTCTTGCCCTACAAAAAGAAAACCGCTGCACTCATTTGGATCGGAGCTCAGAAGAAGTTCTCGCGTCAAAGGTTAAGCCGGGGCAACCCCGAGCTTCCAAACATCACTGGCTGAGCAGGGCTGCAACAGGAAGGAATCCAAACCACCAGGCCCCGGGCAGCCCAGGAGGTCAATTTTCTCTGCCTTTCCCAACTGGCTGTCCCCACCCAGATGCTTTCGGCTGCATCTCCCATCATCCATGTATGCATTCTGCGTTTTCTGTATTGCGATTCTAATGTTCTGAACTGCCCTGAGATCAAAGTTTAATAAATAAAAATCAGCCCTATTGGGCACAATCAAAGGAGTCGTAGCCCAAAACGGATCTGGAGGGCACCGGCTTGGGGAGAAGACTGGCTTTATGTTTTGATCCGGACCCCCTTTTCGCAAACTCTCTCCCAGCGGTCAAGAATAATGGGGCACCAACTCCCGCTGCGAGCCTTTCCTTGAAGTTGCAGATTCTCTCCCGTGGCTCCGGAGCAGGTCTCTGTCACGAATGGCACCTGGAAGCAAGAGGGGCTGAACACCAAGTCTCAGAATATTTCCCCCAACGCCCCTTTGCCCTTTGAATTTTCCTCTGCTCCTGCCTTCTTGGGTTTTCCCAGCATCTGCAGGCAGTTCTAGTAACGTCTACAGAATCAGATAACCCACATGCTGAAAGCGTCTCTCATAACAGGGCAATCCACGTTGTCCCAGAATGACGTAGTATGTGGACAGGTGCCTCAAAACAGTCTATCCCCGATGCCCACGTTTCATCTGTCCCTCTGGTCAGTGTCCACTCCAAGGCCCCCACCCCACGCCAGATCTTCATTCCTGCGCCCCATCCATCACCTTCCATTCCCCCTCCCACAAATGCCTAGGGACACAAAACTGCCTCCAGACACACAGAAATATTGCCCTGTTCTATTTAAGTCGCCCCTCTGCTCCCGAGTCAACACGTTCCTTGCTTGAGGGCCCCAGTGGGCGAAAAAACTGCCCTTGCTGCAAGAAAAGGTGAAAAGCTACAGTCGGGAGTTTGGTTCAAAGTCAAAGTGAGTGTTTTCATCTGGTTCTGGAGTGCCAAATCTCTGGGTAAAAATAAACTTGAGAGAAGAGCCTATGGAGCAGGGTAAAGAGCAGACTTGAAATGCTACACGTCCCTCAATTTATGGGATATACAGCAGTTTTGTGGGCCAAGGAGTCGTTTCTGTAACCTTGAATTCCTCCTTGATCTAGAGCAGCCTTTCTCAACCTGTGGGTCCCCAGATGTTGTTGGACTACAACTCCCATCACCCCTTGCTAAGCAAGGCCAGAGCTCGGGGATGATGGGAGTTGTAGTCCAACAGCATCTGGGGACCCACAGGTTGAGAACCGCTGAGAAGAGCACTGGAAGGGGAAGGGGGGCTAAGCAAGAGTTTTATTGTGCCTCACCAACATCACACCTCCAATCTGATACATTTTTTTTTTTTTTACTGCTCATATGGCTCTCCTGCAGTGACGCCCGAAGAGGTTTTGAAACCTCTCAAGGCCCTCATTTTAAAATAAAATAATTTTAAAATGGTTTAAAAATAGTAACTGATCATTCCCATAGGTTCCTCATTGAGATACTGTGATGTCAAAAGTAGCCCCTGATCCACAAATGTGTCAACTTTTAAGAAAAGGGCATGGGCGTAGCTGGGGGGCAGCTGCCCCCCTAAACCAATACAAATCCGAGGTTCTGCCCCCCTAACAAAAACCTGCCCCCCCAACAAAAATCTTGGCTACGCCCATGTAAAAGGGGTTATTTTTTACTGACCAGTCCTGAAGGTTCCCTGCTGTGGTGCCAAAAAGTTTTTCTGATGCCCCAGACTTCAAAATGTGTCTTTTTGACTATATCCACTTTTATATTTTGTCCACACCCACTGGCTGTTTTGATGTGTGCCTCTCTTAAGGGTCGACCATGAGTCAAATTCAGCCTCTTCCCCTCCCAAAGGTTAGCCACCCGTGATCGAGAGCCATTGCTGCCCTTAAAATTCCAGTAAACGCCCTCCGTGTTTCTGAACTGATTGCAAGTAGATTGTCTGACTGTGGGCCGCAGGAAACAGAAGGCACTTGGGTGAATCTCCAAGGAAGTCAGATCCATTGCTATTTTGGGAGACGCTATCACCCTGTGACTGCAGAACCCCTAAATGGGATCCAAACTGGCTCCTAGGAGACAGACCGACTAACCACAGTTTCCAGTGGGCAAGCAACCTCAGTAAACCCTTGTTTGAAGCTAGCAGGATGGCGAAGCTCTTACCTGATAGCTTTACCATTCATTTGTATGGTTTTTAAGCCACAGTAGAACTCTGAAAAGCCTCTTCAATGTGAAAAAAGCACTCCTGAGAAATGTCAATTGGGCGAAGCAAATAAACGAAGGAAAACATTTTTAGTATTGTGTCAGCTTGCCCAAAGCGGGGGGGGGGGGGGAATGGAGAACTTGCGGCCCTCTGTATGTTTTTAGATTCAAACTCCCATCAGCCCCATCAGGGCCACTTTCAAAGAGGCCGTACCATTTAATGCACCAAGAGGAGGAGACCCAGCTGATTAATTGCCTCTTAATTTCGTATGCAACTTTCAGCCCCGCATGTGAGAAGCAGCCCAACTAGATTTCCTAGATCCAATTCAACCTGGTTTCTGGCCGGGATTGGGGGCCGAAATCACCCTGATTGCTCTCATGGATGATCTACCCTAAATGGCGAAGAAGGGTCTGTGTGACTTTTCTCAGCAGCTTTTAATACCATCCTTCTGAACCAGTTCTCCGAGGTGAGGGGCTGGGGCCACGGCCCTTGGCTGGTTCTGTTCCGACCTGAGAGTTGGCAGTGACACTACAAAGTTCCCCAAGGCTCTATTTTGCCCTCCATACTGCTTTAACATCTACATGGAACTGCTGGCCAGGGTGCAAAATTTACTGGACACAAAAGTGCTTACCCCCCCCCCAAACACCCACCAGCCTGCCCCCGCCTCCATGTTAAATATGGCTTTCCCTCTCCTGCTTAACCATCACTGGGCAGCTTGATCCTGAACCTACTCACTCAAGAAAGAATTTCTGTTCTCCCGGGGCAAGTGCTGAATGAATCATAGAATCGGAAGGGACCACAGGGGTCATCTAAGTCCAGATTCCTGAAATTCAGGAATCTTTTGCCCAGCACAGGACTCAAACCCCCAAACCTGAGGTTAAGAGTCTCATGCTCTACCATCGTGAGTTCTATACACACTGCTGGGGCCCTGCCATGGGGGTTTTCATGTGCCATCTCTGTTGCTGCGAGGATCTTTGTGGGCCTGAATGTGCAGGATTCACTGGCAAAAAAACCTCATGCAGACCTGCCAAAGCGAAAGGAAGGTGGCTGCCTTTGGTCAAATTTCAGGCAGGGCAGTCTCCAGAGTAAGTGTGCGTTTCTGACCCCAAGGACCCAATTTGCTTGTAAGCCAAAGCCCTGCTGTTGTTCTGGACGGCTCTCCATGTTTTCAGAGGAAGTCCAAGGCAACCAAGGCTGCCGTTGCAGACTTCCCCGAGGCAGTTCTGGGGTTAGGAGAGTTTTACTGACCTGTGCTCCATCTGCTTCTGTTTTCAAAAGGTCAGAAGAGAGCTGGTTGCAGTAGAGACCTGCGGGTCTGAGAGCCTGGTCGTTTACCTGGGAGAGGAGGGGGGGGGGAAATAAAAATAAACCGGGAATTCAGAAATGGTTTTTTTTTTAAGAAATATTTATTAAGATTTTACAAAGACAAATATACAAAAACACATCATAATAAAAGAGAAAAATAAAAAATAAAAAATAAAAAGATAAATAAAACATACAGAAACAACAAGAAAAATTAAAAACAATTATTTTTCATAACATAAAACTCGTTTGCTTGTTTCTTTGACTTCCTCACACCTCCCCTTCTTGTATTCCCATTTAAATAATCAAATCAGCAAATCCTTACCCTCTTTCATTTATCTTGTCTCTATAGCTTAACATTTTTTAACTCAATATTTTCATACATTATCAATTCATTTTTGCATATTCTTATTAACTTTGTTGCCAATACCACTTATTTCCAATACCCTTCTTCCATATTCTTAAAGCATTACAGCTGGAAACCACTTAATTTCTATCCAACATCATTCTAACATTCATTAATTAATTCAGAAATGGTTTGGAAGCAGCGTTTCATCTCCAGTGTCTCTCTAGCAAATCTGGTCCCTCATCACCGGAAAAGGGAGACCAACGAACAACCAAGCACAATGGAAATGGTTGATGCAGCCCAAACTCACTAACTCTGCAGCTAGCCACTGATCTTCACACACATACAAAACGAGAATCCGTCGGGCATACCTAGGAACAGACTTAAAGTGGCTGTTAGTCACTCCATCCTCAACTGAATGGGGAGAAGCACAAACCACCACACTGTTGGCCCAGGTCCATCCAGTCCAGGGTCCCCTTTTCCTTGGGGGCCAACTAGAGGCCTCCAGAAAGCCCTGAAGCAACAGCACTCCCTTCCTGATTGCCCCTGAACACAGATGGATTTGTCTAATCCCCCTTAAAAACCATCTTCCGGACAGATGGACAGAGGGCTCCCTGTGCTACATAGCTACTGCTCTTCCGCTGTAAGTTACAAGCACAATTGCAGTGGACTTTCCATAGGTGCGGATGTTAATTTTATTTCTGTGTATATCCCACTGTGTTCTACCCAAAAGAGAGCTGTGTGGTCAGATCTTCCTTCCTTCCTCTCTTTCTCCTTCCTTATTTTCTCTCTCCTTTCCTTTTTTCCTTTTTCTGTTCTTTCTGTCTCCTTTAAAACCAGCTCATTTATTTAAGTGACATCAAGTTCTTGCATATGTGCATATTGTGTTAATTCCACACAGGGTGAGGAGATGGGGACTGCAAACAGAGAAACTAAGGAGGAGAATTTCTTCCAGGGCAGGGAAAAGGGAAAGAACTTGGGGGTGGGGGACACCCACTCAATCTTCCTTCTCTGCCTGCTTTAGCAGAGTAAGCCAGTGGCAATCAGCTTCTAGGGTCTCAGAAGTTGTCACTGCTGAGAGGCTCTGTTTTTTGTACTAACCAAGAGTTTTCAGGCTCTTGGTTCCCACAGAAAGTGTAGTATCGCTCAGAGATGTCAATTTCTATAGTGTTTTTCAGACAAGCCTTTCAAGCACCCTCTTGCTAGTCATGTTACTGCTAATCTCTGTTCATGCACTGAATGGGGAAGAGAGACCCCCGTCACGTGCATGAGCATCCTGGCCAATGGAGATTCACACTTCAAGCTTGATAAAAATAACATCTGCTTTGAAACTTCATGTGTGATTCCCATTGTGTAAAATGTGGTTTTCCCTCTACCAGCTGCATATCAAAGTAGCTTAAGTTAGAAGACAAAAGAACCCAGTGAATTTCAACATGCCTTGGAGCTCAATGAAATACCTGGGCAGGAATCCTGGGGGCGGTGGGACACTTAAAAACAGCAGAGTGGGCAGGAAAGAGCAGACTTCTTAAACCCACTCAGTGCCCCGTTTTACGCTCTTAAAAGTTGCTTAGAGACTCTTTACATAGAAAGCGACCGCTAAACTGAATTAGCAATATTATTACAGTGGTGCCTCGCAAGACGAAATTAATTCGTTCCACAAGTTTTTTCTTCTTGCGAGTTTTTCGTCTTGCGAAGCACGGTTTCCCATAGGAATGCATTGAAAATCAATTAATGCGTTCCTATGGAGACCGCTTGCCAGGCTGGCGGTGCGGAGAAGGGCTTTTCTCCCCACCGCAAGCCTTCAGGACAGGTCCGGGAACAGAGGGGAAGGCGCGCAGCGCTTCTCCTCTGTTCCCGGGGCTTGCGGTGGGAGGAGGGTTTTTCCTCCCCACCGCCAACATTCAGAACAGCATTCTGAATGTTGGCGGTGGGAAGGAAAACCCTCCTCCCACCGCAAGTCTTCAGGACAGCCATCCGAAGGCTGGCGCGGGGAGAAGGTCTCTCCGCCCCACCGCCAGCCTTCGGAGCAGCCTTCCGAAGGCTGGCGGCGGGAGGAGGTCTCTCCGCCCCGCCGCCAGCCTTCGGAGCAGCCTTCCGAAGGCTGCCGGTGGGGCGGAGAGACCTCCTCCCGCCGCCAGCCTTCAGAGCAGCCTTCCGAAGGCTGCCGGTGGGGCGGAGAGACCTCCTCCCGCCGCCAGCCTTCGGAGCAGCCTTCTGAAGGCTGCCAGTGGGGCGGAGGGCTGGCGGCGGGAGGAGGTCTCTCCGCCCCACCGCCAGCCTTCGGAGGAGGTCCGAGGACAGTGGGGAAGACGCGCTGCGCTTCCCCGCTGTCCTGGAGATTTCCCTATGGGCTTTCGTCTTGCGAAGGAAGCCCATAGGGAAATTCGTTTTGCGAAGCGCCTCCAAAACGGAAAACCCTTTCGTCTAGCGGGTTTTTCGTCTTGCGAGGTGTTCGTCTTGCGGGGCACCACTGTATTTAATAATAATATTAAATAGTTGGATTGCAGAATTGTAAAGTTGGAAGGGGACCCCAACGATCATCTAGTCCAACCCTCTGCGTGCAGGAATGACAGCTAAAGAACCCCTGACAGATGGCATTCCGGCCTGTTTAGAAACCTCCAAGGAAGGAGAGTCTGGGTCCTCCCTTCTGCAGCAGCAGAGAACAAGCCTGCTCCATCTTCTGTGTGACAGCCCCTCAAGGCTCTCATTTGGAGACGGGAAGCAATTGGACAGAGAGGACTGTCCAGCACTTCCTCCCGCTGCTGCTGCCCTCTGCTGGTGGGAAGGAGAAGTGGCCAATGGCAGAAGTGCTTAGCACCCCTTCCTCGCCAGTTGTTTTCTTGCCCTCCACCCCACTGACAGGGATCCAGGTTCTACCACCAAGCCACTGTCTGGTTACGGTTGCTGTTTTCAGTGGCTTTTTGTCTCGCTGATCTTGCCACCACCATTATGAATTATTATTATTTAACTGAATGTATATACTGCCCTAAAGGACAGCGGGTGGCACTGTGGTCTAAACCACTGAGCCTAGGGCTTGCCGATCGGAAGGTCGGCGGTTCGAATCCCCGCAACAGGGTGAGCTCCCATTGCTTGATCCCTGCCAACTTAGCAGTTCAAAAGCACGTCAAAGTGCAAGTAGATAACTAGGTACCACTCTGGCGGGAAGGTAAATGGCATTTCCGTGCGCTGCTCTGGTTCGCCAGAAGCGGCTTAGTCATGCTGGCCACGTGACCCGGAAAAACTGCCTGCGGACAAACGCTGGCTCCCTCGGCCAGTAAAGCAAGATGAGCGCCGCAACCCCAGAGTCATTCACGAATGGACTTAACTGTCAGGGATCCTCTACTCTATACAGTGGTACCTCGGGTTAAGTACTTAATTCGTTCCGGAGGTCCGTTCTTAACCTGAAACTATTCTTTTTTTTTTTAATAAATTTTTATTAGAGTTTAACAAAAAATAAAAATAAAAATTCACAGAATAAAAAAACCATAAATAAAACTAAACATTACAAAAAAGAAAACACAAAAAGTACACAAAGAAAAACAACAGCTAATTAAGAAAAACGAAGTTTAGAAAAAGAAATAAAACAAATCCATTTTTCCCAGTATCCTCAAATTCATGTGCTTATGTTCTTGACCTCCTCACACCTCCCCCTTTTTGTATTCCCGTTTACATACTTAATTCAGCAAATTCTTACCCTTTTTCAAATATTTTAACTTTGTACCATAACATATTATACATCGATATTTTCAGCCATTTATCAATACATTTTTTACATAATCTTATTAACTTTTGTCACTAATTACCACTTATTACCAATCCAAGCATAGTTTTAACATTCATTAATTTTATAGTATTTCTGAAGATAGTCTTTAAATTTCTTCCAGTCTTCTTCCACCAACTCTTCTCCCAGGTTAACCTGAAACTATTCTTAACCTGAAGCACCACTTTAGCTAACGGGGCCTCCTGCTGCCTCCGCGCTGCCGGAGCACGATTTCTGTTCTTATCCTGAAGCAAAGTTCTTAACCTGAGGTACTATTTCTGGGTTAGCGGAGTCTGTAACCTGAAGCATCTGTAACCTGAGATACCACTGTATACCGCCTTACACCCTGAGGTCTCAGGGTGGTTCACAGAATAAAATCAAAGTATAAAACCGCAAAATACATAATCAAAATAAAAACAATGCAATAAACCGCCCCTACATGGGCCTTGGCCTGCTTTCCCTCTCTCTCTCTACGTATGGAGAGTCAGCTGCTTGCACTGACCTGCTCGGAGCACAGCTGGTTCATGCCTTGCACCTGCAGCTGGCTCATGGGCATCTGCCCAGCCATTGGGTTCATATTCTGGACGTTGGCGTTCCCGCCGGCCATGGAGACAGTGATGCTCATGTTGTTGTACATTCCCTGCTGGGCTGGCGGAGGCTGGGTCTGCCCAGCTTGGCCAAAGACACTGCAGACCGAAGAAGGAGAGAGAGAGAAAGAAAGAGAGAGAGACGTTGTTATGCACAGAGCAACTTGCCAGATTTTCAGGGGTGCCAATTTTCTGTGTGCCCCTTGCCCCCCCCCCCAATCTTTCCTGGGTCCTGGAACTTTTAAAGCGTGGGAGTTAAGCCTATGGAGGCGTACGCTCTGCACCTTCGGGCCTGGCTTACTTGTTACTCCCCATGGGTCCTTGCTGCCAGGACTTCATATCGGGCGACTGGTACCCAGGCGTTGGCGGAGCCGACTGGAGCATGGGGCTCTGAGAAGGAGGGATCTGCGGCGACATCAAGGGGCTGCTGGGGCTGAGCGACGGGGCAAATGCCGCCTCCCCTTGCTGGTTCATTCCTGGGGAAAGAAGAGAACGGCAATCCTCAGGATGAACCTACATGAACCCTGGAGGACCCAGAACGCCATCTGTCTAGTCCTTAAGGACTGGTGCCACAGACCTTCCTCCCAATACCCTGCTGTCTGTGCCAGCTGTTAAGGAGGGGAGAGATGGGGAAGGCCGGGAAATCCACCTGCACGCCCCTACCTGGCGCCTGCGGACCTCGAGGCCTGCATTTCGTTCAGCTGGAAATATTAATTTATGTTGTTGCCATTTTGCTCATTTACCTTATGACAGAATTGCTGGGTTGCTTATGGGTCCTGTTTAGATGACTCTTGGTATTTTTTGTATACTATTTCTGCACCCCACCCCCTGTTTATTTTTACTACCATATTTTTCGCTCTATAAGTCACACTTTCCCCCTCCTAAAAAGTAAGGGGAAATGTGTGTGCATCTTACGGAGCGAATGCAGGCTGCGCAGCTATCCCAGAAGCCAGAACAGCAAGAGGGATCGCTGCTTCTGGGATTCAGAATATTTTTTTTCTTGTTTTCCTCCTCTAAAAGCTAGGTGCGTCTTATGGTCTGGTGCGTCTTATAGAGCAAAAAAATACGGTACTTTGTTCCCTGCTCTTGGATTGAAAACACTGAATGAAAAGCAAGCTATGAAGACTATAAGTAAGCAAATAAGATGCTGTCTAAGCTGCCAGGCAGTCGCAAGACTTTATCTCCAGGGAGAAAGACTGGGAATCCTTCAAAATCTGAGTTGGGATTCAGACACAGGGTAGTTCCAGCGACCCCCAATTTCCTGGCTTACAGGTGAAACTTGAAAAATTAGAATATCGTGGAAAAGTTCATTTATTTCAGTAACTCAACTTAAAAGGTGAAACTAATATATGAGATAGACTCATGACATGCAAAGCGAGATATGTCAAGCCTTTATTTGTTATAATTGTGATGATCATGGCGTGCAGCTGATGAAAACCCCAAATTAACAATCTCAGAAAGGCAAATCCATTTTCACACACTACCCGGCAGCCCTGGTGACCTTGAGGCTCATATGTCATTAAACTGGAAATACAAATTTAGGTTGTTGTGATTCTGCTTGTTCACCTTATGTTAGAATTGCTTGGTTGTTTAACGGCCCCCTTCATGCAATTTTTGTAATATTTCCGCATTGTCTTCCCTCTGTTTCTTTTTATTACTTCGTTTTCTGCTCTGGGATTGAAGACACTCCACGAAGAGTGTGCTACAAAGACTGAAAAGAAATAAAGGGCTGCTGGCCCATTCCTTTTGGCTTACTCTCATCTCACACCAAACAGGCGTTGCGGGATTTTTGAAGCGCAGAAAACCTTCCAAAAGTGTGGAAGAAGGTACAGGGTTATAAAGACTAGGACTAGCCGCCTGAGAAACAGTTTCTATCCAAATGCGATTCTGGTTTTATACGCAGTGTAAAGAGTCTCTATGGGAGTATATTGTATTTAAAAATGGGGTATCCGAGTTTTTAGGGGGCTAACCAAGCTGGGATAGCAGGCTTGTTGGTTTTTGAATGTCTTATGTAGATTTTTCAATTTTGTTGTTCTGTATGGGATAATGACAATAAAGATTATTGAATCGTATCGTATCGTATCGTATCGTATTTGACTAGACAAAGCAGGGAGGAGCACACAAGGCCCTCTTAAACCTCCCCAGCCTTCTGAATTGTCTGCTTCCAGCTGGAGGCGGAACAGTCCATAAGGAGAGATGCAAACCCTCATTTTCTGCCCAGAAGTTGGAGAGGAAAGAGTGTTAAGGAGCAGAATCCCAACCCCCTTCAGCAGGCCCAGCCCGGGACGCACCTGATCCCGAATACTGGAAGATGTTCTGCTGCATCTGAGGGTTCATGCCAGGGCCGAACTGCCCTCCTCCGACTCCTGCCATCATCCCCCGGTTCACCATGCTGTTGCGACTGGCCAGCGCCGCCTCGGGGTTGGACGCCAGCTGCGAGAAAGGGCTGGTGGAGGTCGGGGGGTTTCCTGGGCTCGTACCGTAGTTGGGGGGGAAGGGGAACTGCTGGGGGGGAGCCTGGGGGAGGCGACCGGCCCCCAGCGGCACGGGGACCCCGGCCGAGGGGGGGAGGTTGCCCGCGAAGCTCTGCTGCTGCCTCATCAGCATGGCTCGTTGCTGCATCAGCTGCCTCTGGCGGTGCTGCTGGCTGTACAGTTCCCTCTGGCGCTGGGCCAGCATCTGAGCGTTCAGGGGCGGCTGAGGAGGACAAGGAGGAAGAGATAAAAAGGTTAGGGGACGAGGAAGGTGGCACAGAGAGAGGAAAGCAAACAGGGGTGTTTTTCAAATGAAACCTCCAGATTTGAAAAAAAGAGTTGTTAGAGAACAAACAAAATTACCCCCCCTCCAATGTACAGCGCGTTACTTCCGGGTTTCGCCGCTCGCGCATGTGCAGACGCTCAAAATGATGTCACGCACATGCGCGGAAGTGCCGAATCGCGACCCGCGCAAATGCAGACGCGGGTTGCATTTGCTTCTGGATGCGAACGGGGCTCCGGAATGGATCCCGATCGCATTCAGAGGTACCACTGTACAAACTAATACTAGAATGGTATGCAGAAGATGAACAGGTTAAATCAGTAATAATACACTGGGGCGAGAGATTTCGGGTATAACATGCAACTTACAGTATGGGAGAAGTTACAGAATTGGGATTTAAAATTCGCAGCATCTTACACGCTGAAAGAAAACCATATGAAAATGATGTACCGTTGGTATTTAACTCCCAGTAAATTAACACAAATGTATAAAACTGGGTCAAATATATGTTGGAAATGTAAGGAAAAAGAAGGAACCTTTTATTGTATGTGGTGGACATGTAAGGCAGGAAAAGAATTATGGGAGATGATATATAATGAACTGAAAAAAATGTTTAAAGTAACATTTCCTAAAAAACCTGAAGCCTTAGGAATTTTAGGTGCTGAAATCCCAAGAGAGCAGAAAAGACTATTTATGTACACAGCCACGGCCACGTGGATGCTACTAGCCCAGAGATGGAAAGAATATAAAGTCCCTACCAGAGAAGAATGGCAGATCAAGTTGATGGACTATGTTGAAATGGCAAAAATGACCAGAGAAATCAGGAAGACCAAAACTTTAATAAGGAATGGGGAAAATTTTATAATTTATCTTAAAAACCCTGTAAACAGTTAAAACTATTAGCAGGACTGGAATAACACTTGTAGTTTAATGGTGAATTTTGGACATAATAGAGATGTAAAATATTTGGATTATTATAAAAGATGCAGGAGGAAATGACTACCAATAGGACCCACAAAGGGCAGGAGGGAAGTCCAGGAGATTCTTTGGAATCTTGTCTTTATGTTGTATGTTGGATAAGGTAAAGGTAAAGGGACCCCTGACTATTAGGTCCAGTCGCGGACGACTCTGGGGTTGCGGCGCTCATCTCGCTTTATTGGCTGAGGGAGCCGGCGTACAGCTTCCGGGTCATGTGGCCAGCATGACTAAGCTGCTTCTGGCAAACCAGAGCAGCGCATGGAAACGCCGTTTACCTTCCCACCGGAGTGGTACCTATTTATCTACTTGCACTTTGACGTGCTTTCGAACTCCTAGGTTGGCAGGAGCAGGGACCGAGCAATGGGAGCTCACCCCATTGTGGGAATTCAAACCGCCGACCTTTTGATCGGCGAACCCTAGGCTCTGTGGTTTAACCCACAGCACCACCCGCATCACTTCTACCTTACGGATGTACTTTTCCTACAAATTGTGGCCTCCACATCTGTTCCATCTTCCTACTCTTTGTGTGTGTGTGTGTGTGTGTGTGTGTGTGTTAGATAGATAGATAGATAGATAGATAGATAGATAGATAGATAGATAGATATAGATAGATAGATATAGCGCAAATAGCCCAAGAGCCTGGAAGTGCAGACACTTGGGGGGGGGGGGAAAGAAACCAAAGAGCAGCTTGCCCATCACACGACAGGATCTGCCAGGGCAGAGACACAGCAGGCAGCCCCAGAAGTTCTTAAAAGATGCAGAAGTCAGTTTGGAGCAACACCGCTGCAACCTTAAGGTCTCTTCCTTGTTCAGCTGTGGTGTGGAGCAGCCGTGAGCAAATATTCCTGCTTTCTGTTGTTGTCGTGCTTGGTGCAGCTGCTAGCTTGGGGAAAAAAGTGTGGAGATACACCAGCTGCCTCTCCTGCTCCTACCAGCGGCTTGCTCGCCTCGAAGAACAGCTGCTCCTTGTCTCTAGGACTATATATACTCGTTCCTTTACAACCCTATGCCTTATAGCCCACAAGCTTATCCCTCCGCCCACCAGGCCGCTTGGAAACTCAACCCAACTCCTTCCCGTTTCCTCTTGCCCAGCTCAATGAGACTCTCCACATTTTGCAAGCAAGAACTGCCTAAGAACGTCGCAAGAGCCCTTGGGGTGGTTTAAAAGAGGACTGGAGAAATTCATGGGGGGCAGCAGTGCTTCTGAATGCTTGTTGCTGGAAACCGAAGGCGGGGGAAATGTCCTTGTTCTGCTCCCTTGTTTCCTTTGGCCTGATCCAGCAGGCTGTTCCTATGTTCTTATCACCTTTCCTAGCACCTGCAGAATATTCCTCTCTTGGGAGCAACCAGAACCCCAAACATGGGAGCAGGTATTTATGGAATTCACTGATGCTTCCTCTCTGATGTCCGATTCCTTTCCTAAGAGTTCCTGGCAACACATGTGCTGTTTCCACTGCTGGTGCTACACTTAGTCAATATATCCAGAGTTGACCACCCTGAACCAATTGGAAGCCAAGCTGTTTTTAAAATTATCTATTGGAGTATCCCTCCATCAAGCGTACTGATTCAAGAGGGGTGGTCGCTGGGTGAAGACGTGATCACTGAGCATAAGCCATTGGCGGTCGTTCTTGTGCAGAAGTCACAAAACCTTAGAGAAACCTGGTTGCTGATTTGACTACTGGGCCAAAGTTCCAGGTGCTACTATCAGTATATTAACAACTTGGGGCCAGTTTACCTATGAGACCATCTTACCCTAATTGTGCCCACTTGATCGCTTTGAACAGTCAAACTGGTCCTGTTGCAAGTGCCACATAACACCCGTTCCCCATTTGTAAGAACTCAATCTTCGAGAGTGGCAGAACCTACACTTTGGAACTCCCTGCCTCTTGATATCAGGCACTTGCCTCCACTGTATTCCTTTTGGTGCCAGATAAAAACATTTCTGTTCAGGCAAGCTTAGCCAGATGTCTAGAAGGACGATGTGAGTCATAATCTGCTTTTAACCTTATTTTAACTTTTCAAATGTTTTAATTTTTATGAAATAAATTACTAGAATAAACAAAGAAGGCAGAAAGCAAAGCCGACCCTTTTCCAGATTAAACAGTGTGTGTGTGTGTGTGTGTGTGTGTGTGTGTGTGTGTGTGTGTAGCTCCAACCCCGCCACTGGTTGGTGCCAAGCTCTACAAATACGGGACCTCAGCTGTGCTGGCCCCAGTGACCACAAAGGCATCGCTTACCTGTGGCGCCATCTGCTGCTGCATTCCTGTCCTCATGCCGATGCCGCCTGCAGAGTTCACCGCAAACTGGTTCAGGATAGCCTGCCGATTTTGGTGTATCAGCTACAGAGAAGGCAAGAAGGGAGACCTCAGGGCGTGACAGGCTGCCGTTTGGGCACAGCTGCCCTTTGGCTAACAACACTTGCTGCAAGAGAGCCTCCAGGAGAGGTTTGGAGAAAGAAAACCTTGGGGGGGGGGATCTTGCACACATAAAACGCTCCCTTTCCCTCCACATCTATTGCTCTGGTGTTCTGGACCCGGGAAGGGCCACCAGGAGGGCTGCTTGCATGTTAAGAGAAAGCCCAGTGACGAAAGCAGCTGTGCAAGATAAGGGAGGGAGAAATGCAGCTGTGCCTGGACCAAATCTTGCAGGGAGCCTTTGGCAGCTGGACAGAGCGCGTTTCAGTGGTCCCTCCAGCTACTTCCCCAAAATGGCCCTGAGGTCCTTAAAATACAGCACAATTGAACATTGTGCGCATTTAAATAGCACGGTTTCAACCATACGCAACTGAAGGCAGGCTGGCTGAAATTGTGTGAGTTTGACGACAACAACAATAACAAACAATAAATGCAAGCAATGTGGAGAACTTGAAATCTCTTTCTGTGCTGTGTCTGCTTGGGGGTTTCCTGGTGGGGAAAGAGCTTTTAAACTTCCTGGCTTTCTTGGGGCAGGGGGAAGGCATGCGCGTGAGCAGGCTGGTTGTGGGGTGCTCTGGCGGGACCTCGCGCAAGTACCCCTAGGCTTCTGGAGGAAATAATCATAATTTATTATTTATATGCCACCCATCTGGCTGGGTTTCCCCAGCAACTCTGGGCGGCTCCCAACAGAATATTAATTATAATAATAATGAAAAGCGATCAAACATTAAAAACTTCCCTAAACAGGGCTGCCTTCAGATGTCTTCTAAAAGTCAGATAGTTGTTTATTGCCTTGACATCTGCTGGGAGGGTGTTCCACAGGGCGGGTGCCACCACCGAGAAGGCCCTCTGCCTGGTTCCCTGTAACCTCGCTTCTCACAGGGAGGGAACCACCAGAAGCCCTTGGAGCTGGGCCTCAATGTCTGTGCTGAACGATGGAGGTGGAGACTCTCACTGGGGCATGACCTCCCCCCTTTCCCTTCTAGCCACAGGGAGGTTCCAAGGAGTTTGCTTCCATGTGACTTTTGTGTACGCCTGGAACCCTTGGAACCGAACCCCCGTGCGAGATGCAACCGTGCTGCGATCATTGGTGCCCTTCAGCGACACGGAGGCCTACCAGCCAAGTAGGGCGTGGCTCCAGCCTGCCCCGAAGGCCACGGGGCTCTGGCAAGTAAAGGGACCGGCCGCACTGCATGGGAGCTCACCTGCTGCTGCCCCTGGAGCCGTTGCTGCAGCTGCAGTCGCAGCTGGTTGGGGGCTGTCGGAGGCCTGCTGAGCGGCTGCCGCGGCTGCATCCCCATGTTGGTGGGGTAGGCCCCACGGGGCGGCGGCACCTGGACCGGCATCGACCCAAAGGACTGCTTCTGCCGGACCATGCCGGGGAAAGGGCCGGGGAGGTTGGTGGTGGGGGAAGCGGAGGGGTAAGCTTGTGGGTACATGCCCGGCTTCTGGTCCATCATGAGAGGCGGTGGCGGCGGTGTGGCTTGCTGGGGCTGGAACCTCTCCGTCAGCGCTTCCAGGCCGCCTCCCTGCTCACAGAGAATGAAACAAAAGCGTGAGGCCACCGTGAGTCCCGACATGGTTCCAAACATATGCAGCACGTTCTGCGACTTTAAGGGCTGCTTCTCTGTTGTCCGGCTGCAAACCCAGGCGAGTCACCGGCAAAGTGGAAACTTTGGCCAGGGAGCGGCAGCCTCTCTCAACTCTGCAGGGCTGAAGTGTCCACAATATTGTTCACCCAGAACACTTTTAGGTGCATGCGCAGAACACCTAGGTGTATTTTTTATTATTTTTAAAAGTAGCATACAAAGTGGCTTTCGATTGCTTATGACTAGAAGAAATAATCCACTGACAGGTTTCCCCTGGCAGGAGAGGTTTTGATTTTGGCTGACTTGTGGCATCTGAACCACAAAGGGAGAAAAGTGGCTGGAGCATCCAAATATGGAAAAATAAACTGCAGGGGTGGTGGCTGGGGCGGGGGGGACAGTGCAGTGCCCCTTTTCACACATGCTCCTTTTATTGTTGAGGCGAGACCCTCCCCTCTCACACATGCCCCTCCTACTTCGGCTCTTGGCACGCCACACTTTCTTGGGAATGCATTCTGCATCTAGTAAAAGCTCTGAAACCCTGAAAGGTGTGTTCTGATGGGGACAGGGAGAGATCTTTCGCTGCGCTTGGAAGTCCTCAACATTCATTGTTTTCCACTCCTCCTTCTCCTTGTTTTATGTGAGATCTCATGCAACCCTTGATAAACTTCAGGGTGCTTTGGAGATGGTCAACCAGTGGACCATGGCTTTCAAATCAATGTTAACTATTACATTTCTATTCCATGTGTGTTTCCTGGAGCAGACAGACCCTTGCGCAGGGCTCCACCCAGGCACTGACCCAACTGAGATTCTGTTTAGCTTTAGTCAGGACTAAGTTTAGCTTTTGCGTCAGGACTAAGTCCCTAGCCCTTATTGGTGGGCACAGCTTCAAACTGTGATGCTGAATGGGTAGGTTGTAATAAAACCAACCAGAAGCTGATGCACTAGATGAAATCATCAAATAACACCTGTAGAGTTTCCATCTTTGTAGAATCTTACTTGTGGAAGCAGCACCTCAGAGTTTAAGGGCTTATACATACTTAGATGTCCTTCACTTTAAAGCTCTGTGCCAAAGTACCTCCTCCTCCCCACTTTTCTTTTTTTGTTCCAGATCTTTCCCAGTGCAAACTCGCTCTTTAAAGCTCAAACGGAGCAAATAGTAATCTGTGGAAAACCCAAATTGTCATTTGCTCCGATTGAGCGCTAAAGAGCAAGTGTGCACTAGGAAAGCTCAGGGCAAAGAAAACACACAACAACAACAACCAACAACAACAACAACGCACAGAGCTTTTTAGCGTGGACCTCTGATTGGAAAGAGTGGGGCAAAAGTTAAGTGTGGATATGCCCTAAATCGTTGGGAGAAAGAAGTGAAGAGTGGATACCTTTAGGAACGCCTCTGTAACAGAGAGGCTATGGTGCATTGGGAGAGGCTTTTGACTCCAGCTTTTACAGGGTTAGGGGCTCATGGGCTACTCCTGTTCTTTGCTACTTTTCAAGCAAGCGCTCTACCCCCACCCCCTGGGCAGGAACTCCGGATGCTGGGCCGGCTTCTCAAGGAGCAAACAGGAGCAGGCCCCGGAGCTCGGACACCTAAGAGGCAGCTTGGTACCTGGACCAGTTTGTCGATGCCAAGCGCTCGGTCCAGCTCTGCCAGCTCGTTCTCGTCTTTGCCGCTCAGGAAGGACACCAGCTGCTCGAGAAGAGCCTTCTCGTCGTTTCGCCCCTCCGGGGTGGTGGGAGGGCACAGGAGCTCATCGAGCTGAGAAGTGATGCAATGGCTGCAGGGGTACAAATGAGGAAAGTGAAGGAATCAAAAGGCGCTTGGTTATCTATAAGAAAAACCAGTTCACTTTGCTATGGGCCCATCTGCTAATGCAGTTGGTTGCAAGGGGAAAACCATCCGTGCGCTCTTGTGTATAAAGCTAGTTTGCGGCTTCCAAAAATCTGGCTGCAACTTTCACCCCCTCCCACCCCCGCAAAGACCAATGAACCCTATCCACCAATGTTTGTGTAGTATTCCGATGAACGCAATACAAACTAAGGTTGGGCTGGAGGATCCACCTGCCTGGCTCTGCAGTTGTGTATCCATTAGAAGCCAGCCAAATGTCTCTGGCAGCTCACAAGCGAGGCATGAAGACAGTGGGCTCGCCCCCAGCATCACTTAAGCAGAGGGGCACAACCTCTGCAGACAGAAGCATCTCCTCCTCCATGAATCTGCCCCATCCTTCTTTGAAGTCATCTTGGCTGTTCTGTCCTCTGAGAGGAGCCAACGAGGATGACCTTGCTCCAGTATAGGCTGGTTCGTTAGACTAGAACTGGGAACTTTCCTATCCACCTTATGTTTCCTACAATGAATGACTTTGCTATTTTCCTTACCTACAAGCATCTGTGTGTGTGTGTGCTAGTGTGCGCGATTGCAACAGGGAAAAGTTTGCTCTCTAACCAAGATTCAACCCCTTAATGTTGCCTTACTCTGCACACTAAAACAGTTTGGACAGGTAATTGGAACCCAATAATTGGACAGACTTGAACTCTGGTCCTCCAGAGACTGGACTAGTACTCTAACCACTACACCAGCGGTTCTCAACCTCTGGGTCCCCAGATGTTGTTGGACTACAACTCCCATCATCCCCGAGCTCTGGCCTTCCTTGCTAGCTAGGGGTGATGGGAGTTGTAGTCCAACAACATCTGGGGACCCGCAGGTTGAGAACTGCAACACTACACAGTACTGCCTGCTTCCTGAGTCCATGTTGCCAGCCCCTGGGCATTGCCCCCCCCCCTTGCAGTTTACATCCTCCATGAAGTGCCCAGCTGGTTCCCGGTGTCACAATAAGAACAACAGCTTCTAAGCAGAGCATGTCCTTAGAAACCAGAACTGGGGCAGGCTTGGGAGAAAAGAGCTCGCAGGAAGCAGAACCCTACCCCTCTCTCTCTCGCTCGTGCCCCCACTCCCTCCCTGCGACCTGCAAAGCTACTTCCAATCTCAGAGTTGTGTGGGCGTGTAATGATCCTGGTGATGGGGCTAACTGAAGTCAAAGGGGTGGCCGGGCCCGACGTCACCAGGAGCAAGGACATCACGCTCACTGGAAAGTGCCAGGAAGCCAGAGGGGCCCCCTGCTATGCCAAGAGTTCCTGAGGAGTCAGCAAGTCTACACAGTTTGCTCCAGATGAG